>NC_064280.1:11862500-12535000 GCF_003254725.2 Canis lupus dingo | reverse complement strand
CGGATACAATTTTTTAGAGAAAGATGGGAGCTCGCCTAAGTCACTTTAGATGTGATATTATTTGAAAACTATCAACAGACACTTTAAGTTGATTTTTCTAAGAAAGAACACTTAAACTCCAGACTTGGAGCTCATACTACTTCTCCTCCTGTTTCTTCTCTGTAAATCTGTTGAAAACACCTGCAGCCTTAAAGGTGGGTGGTGTAGGTGGGGTTTTCAGATGATTTCTTTGTAAATTGCTGGAAGTGACAACTAGCTGCACTTAGGGGTGAGTGTTCTTGAGCTGTTGAGTCTTGTAACCTTGCCCATCACAGCACTAAAGCGAACAGATTAATTCTATTTTTTCTGAAAATTTAATAACCACTGCACATATCCCCAACTATAGATAGTCCAAACAGCCAGACAGTCTGTATTATGTAACATGTGATTTTTTTTCTCCTTGGAGTAAGCAAAAATAAGTGTTCCTGAGTTAATGGAATAAATGTAGAATGGGAGTGGTAAGTGATGGGCACCCCATGTTTCACCAGCCCTTTGTGTCAGTGTATTTATGTATTACCTTATGTACATTTGGTGGTTAAGTTTAGAAATCCTCCTTTTCCAGAAAGGGCTGGGAAACAGCTTTCCCTTTCTTGGGCAGAGGCAAGGGTGATGGTGTTGGCTGGTTCTTTTAGTGATGGTTTCTCATCTTAATGTGTTTATGGCACTGCTGCTTTATTTACTGAGCCTTGTGTGTGTTGCAGCGGTAATTAACCCATGTTATTAGCAAAGCCCTTGTGGATATCCATTAATTCTCTTGCATGGATGATCATTTTTCCAGTGTTTTCCCCCCAATAAGGTATCATTGTTCTTTTTTTTTTTTTTTAAATTCTGAATTGACGGCCTTTGATATATTTCTTTGATTTAATCTGACCTGTAATACATATTGACCATCTTATAAAAAAAAAAAAAAGGATATTGTAATTCAGCTTTTAAAAATGCTAATAGAAGCTGGAGAAAAGATTTTTCCCCCCTTTGGTTTTCTTTTCAAAGTGAAAAAGAAAAGAAATTAAGGTTTAAAAAGGAAATAATATAGGAAATCAGGTTTAACTCCAGGTTTTCCAGGTCATAGAATTTACGATAATTTGGGTCTTTGAGGTCTTTTAATCAGATTTTTACTTAGTTAATAACACTTTAGGCATTTTTATAAAATATTGAGCCAGCAGAAAAATACTTGTGCTTCCTGTGCTGAGAAAAGATAAGGACCATCTCATTAGCCGGGCCATACTTTTGCAATTAATTTTAGATACATGGTGCTATTCATCAAAGAGGGCAGGTAACTTCTCTATGAGTCTATTTAACAATACTTTCACAATACCTTACTCCTGCAAGAACTACAGACAAAGAAGAGACCTTTCTTTTTGGAAGGTAGGCATCATGCCCAGTCGCAAGTCCGTATCACTTGTGAAAAATTCCTCAACATTTGTTTTAGCCTAGTGACTCAAAGAAGATCTTTCTTTGTTTTACTTTTAAAGTGCTGCGCAGCACTGAAGGTTGTGCTTATATGATTTCATAAAACAAATTAAAATCTGTGCTTACGGTTGATACTTGGTCAGACAAGTGGCCATTAATAGCAATGATTTCTGTGCAACCAATTAATATGAAATAAACTTTTTAGAGCCACCTACTAAGCATTTAGAAAGAGGAGAAGAGCATCTGAGGTATTTCAGGGGAACTTTAAAATCATTGTAGTCGATAAACCTTGCTTGGAATCTTGCTTCATAGCGAATTCATGGAAGAGAGAAACAATACAACGTTGATCTGTTATAAGTGCATATGAGCTCCGGCCCCAGCCAGCTCTCTGGAGAAAATCTTTGATTACACTGGCCCAGTGTGTTCAGTTTTTTATCTCTTTTACATCCACTGGCCTTGTATTAAATTGTCATTGTCCTAAAGCACATGAGATAGAAATGAATTGCAGTTCTCTACATTCTCTGACAGTGAAATATTTAGGTTCTCTTTCTCCAATCATACTTATGTGTATATTTGATAGTGCAGGGATGACACCAGGCATCTCTGCCGCCTGCCATTCTTCTTCCTGCATTTCGGATGTTTTGCCATTGATTATTTTCACTGCCATGTGTATATGGATGTACGTGGTCTGTGCCATTATAAAAACACATATGGTACTTTAAAATCCAGAGCAGCCGAGAGAATATACACATTCGTGTGGGTTTGCGTGGATAGTGTGCATGTGAAATATGTACCTATATGGGAAGAGGTGTCTGTGTAGAATGTTATAGGTATGATGCTCAGAGTCTTCATTACATTTATATAACAAAGTGAATCTCAAGTATTTTTCTAATCCATCAGTTGCCAGTTAAATTTGCCAGGCATGATTTTAACCTGGAATTAGTGTTGCGGGTATTTGCCAGGTCTGATTTTAAACTAAATTGGTTTAACTATATAGAAAGACAGGTAACAGGTAACCTAATAAGTGAACTTGCTTCTGATTTTATGAATTTTTAACTGTTATCGTTCCTAAATTCAAAAGCTAGTAATCATAAATAATTTGTAAAATAGGAAATAAACTACTTATATTAAATGCATAATTTAATGGTTTGGGCCCATGTCCAAGAAATAGTTTTGAATCAGCTCTTGGCTACATTCTTTTTTTTTTTTTTTAATACGAGGGTCTGACAAATATATCTAAGTGTAAACATGATAGCTCTCAAATAAATGCAAAATAGGAATTTTATTTATCTGCGTTACATAAATACGTCATTTCCTCTTTTTTTTTTTGCTGAAAGCAAATGTAGAAAACTAATAAGTGTTCTGTTTCTCTAAAGTACATCACAGATTTCAGAATTTTTGAATTTTACTCTAAGAGGTAAGTTTAGAGATCTGTGATTTTGCTTAGTAAATCTGAATGAGAGTTGAGAGAGAACACTGATCTAATAACTGCTCTTCTGTTGTAAATCTTGCTCCTACTTATATTCTTGCTTGAAATCCTAGATTCATTTCTTATCTTTACTTGTATGAATAGCACTTTAACAAATTTAAGGTTTTTCTCTCTCTCTCTTTTTTTTAAATCCTGCTGTTTCTTTTTGCCAGTCCATCAGATCAAAGTTAGCTCCTTTATTATCTGAGGGTGATAAGTGACAGCCTTTGCCTTTTGAAGGATTTACCTGGCATCTTATTCTTGTTTCAAGTTCATTCTCGACTTCTACTTTCTAAGATCTAGGAAACCTCAGCTACTAAAAATAATTTCCATTCAGAGTTTTAGCAAACACAACTCTCCTCTCTACTTTTTCTTTAACAGAAATGCCAGGTGTTTCTTTTTCTCTGATTTGAACAGTATTTCCCAGTATTTTCCAAATGTATTTTCTAATCTATTATACAAAACCATCAAAATGAGAGAATTTAGATTTTGTAGTGTGTGTGTGTGTGTGTGTGTGCGCGCGCACATGTGTGCACCTGCAGGCATACAGTCCCCTTTTTAATTAAAAAAAATTAAAAAATGTTTGGAGGAAACTTGCTTTTTATGTTTTGTTTCTTCAGATGTCATGCCATCTTAATTTATGGCAATGAATGTATATTTGGAAGATAACTCACTAAGGCAAAGCATTAAAAGAAAAGGCACAGTTTTAAATAAATTGACTTCTCACTGGTCAATTAAAGTCCACTTCAATATACTGGCATAGATCTATCTGTGCATTTGAATATAGATATGCAACATTCAGCACTGGCCGTTAGAAATGCAATGTATGGCTGTGGTTTTGGCACTTAAAATCTCTTTAATACTTAAAGTGTTAAACTCATGGAGAGCCTACCTAGGATTAGATTATGTTGTAACAACAACAACAAAAAGAACTTAAATTTATATTTTAATTATAAAGGGCAGTCTTTGTCATACACATTCTTCTATGCATTCTTATACTGCTTTGAGTGACACAAAATTGCATATATACTTTTCATCATTTTGATTGGAAGTACACATTATGTGTAATATGCTTTGGCAGCACTTACCTAGCCAAAGAAAACAAATTAATACCAGGCATACTGAAGGCTGTCAGGCATATCACAGATGTGTCAATTTAACTTTGCTTCATCATACACCTTCTCCGCAAACAATTGGTTAAGATGGTACTAAATAAAAGGGAAGCTACCGATAAATTCTCATGTTATATCAGAGATTGATGGCTAGTGGAAGTGTAATGAAAACCAGCTTGCTTGCTTGCTTACTTCTCTTAAAACTCTGTGGGAATACAGACAGCAGAGATAATAATGAGTTTTGTTAAAAAAAAAAAAAAAGTGGAGTATAACTTCAACTTATTCAAATCTTTCTACTCTTTTGAAAATAACAGAGGGATTTATTGTTTTACAAGTCTCTAATGTGGTGAACCTCAGTTGCTCCTAAGTGTGAAGTAAATAGAGGCTTTAAGAAGTGGAGAAGCTGAAGGAGCATGGGCAATCCATCTTTAACAAGGGACATCTCTTTTTGTTGTACTTTGCATACATTTTCTGAGGAAAAAAAAAATCTCGTGCTTTCTTTTTGTATGGTTTATTCAAAATGCAAAAAAAAAGAAAAAGAAATTTGAAAGAGAACTTAATGCACAGAAAATAGGCAGAAGCATATTACTCGTTTTCTCCTCCATGATCAGAATGGTTCCCTTGTATATGAAAATTTCTTTTTCATCAATTCTAGGAAGATTTTACTTATTTATACTGGCTTTTGAGAAATTAAACAGAAGGGACATTAAATATATGTATTTGCTTTTTATACTCACAATGTGAATTAAAATGTTTTAAAAGGTCTTCTTTTCATGGCAGTTATGATACTTACATTTTGTATTTATAAGAATTTATTTTACTTTGAAAAGAGTGTCTAAAATTATGTCCAGATTTAGCAAAAATAGTGAGTAATATGAAAAATTATGGACACCAAGGAACTCATTTAGAGAAAAAAATTCTAATGTGAGGTTGCTTAATCAATTGCCCTTTGCCCTCCATAATTCCAAATTATCATAGAACTTTAACTTCTCCAGAAATGTAAGCTGACCATGTTAAATTACGTTCATTTTTCCATAAATGAAAGAATACCCTGACAATGCTTTCTTCATTGTCTCTATTAAAACAGATCAGATATTTTGAGGAGGAATATTATGTCTGTAATCAACTGTTCATGATCAAAGAAAGGGAAAGGTACATGTAGTTGAGAATCGTGTCTTTTTCCTATGAGAAAGTGACTGTATACAGTTGGTGCTGGGTCCAGGAAATGACAGAAGCATCCCTTTATCCATAGACTTAAATGAGACCTGCCTCATCAGTCATGGGATCATAGTGTCACAGATGGAAAAGCAACCATCAGCTGAATTGTACTGAACTACACACTTGGCTAATTCATCTTATTGCTCTACACATCTAAGGAAAGGCTCATTCTATTCTTGGAGTCTAGACAGAATCAGGAGTTGGGCTCAGGTGGGAGCATGTGGCCGCCTTTTTCTGTTCTCTCTTAGCCATTCAGCAAAGGGAGATGAGGAACAAATGGACAATTTATGCACAGAAGCCCAAGCAGAGATTCTTTCCCAGGGTCAGAAATTTATTATTCAGTTGTTCAAGTACATTTTTAGATTTCTCTTATGTTCTATAAATGTCATTGTTGTCTTTCATGCTCCAAAGACCTACCCATAAATGATTAGGTATGTCTCTCAATTTGTATGAACCATGAACCGGTATAAGCCTTTTTTAATAGATAGAAATGGAGAGCAGATCACCTACTTATGTGAGCCTGGATGAGGATTCTTTCCTCATACCTTTATATGGAACTGTTCAGTTGGTTAAGTCTGAAGAATGAGAAAAATACCAAGAGGTTAAACACTCAAATTGTATTTTTTTTTATTTTTTTTTATTTCCTTATAGTGAACAAAACTTTAATGTCTAGAGCATTTATGAGGGTTTTAATGATTGGAAAATCTGTCCTGAGAATGTGGTCACCATATGTGACAGCCTTGCTTTCTATCTTGTCTTCAGTTTATGGGGTAAGTTCGGTGATATTGTCTATTGTCTTACTTTGCATACGTTATAGCACCTCTCTGCCTCCACTTTGAGATAATCTGAAATGTGGGGGAAATGCCTGCTTAGCTCTAAAACACTTCCCTCAACCCTCCCCAAGTGCAGCAATATTTTCTTTTAAAATTTCCGTTTCTATTCATTTGTTTTGCTAAAGGATCCTTTACTTTGATAAAAGGTAAGTACATGATATTCATCCGTATTTGCATACACAGTGTATTTTAACCCCCCCTCTCGAATTCCAAAGACATTGCCTTCAACTTTTCATAAGTTGTTTTCCTTTTGTTTCTGTTTGTTGTACATTCTAGTTGAGTGCTTTTATGGTGTTTTCTTGATTGTTGTCAGTTTGGGGTACCCACTGCTGACATTTTTGTCAAGTTAATGTCCCAGCACAAAAATCCATGGCAAACTGGAATCTGGCTACAGGGGCGTGGAAGATACAACTTGTGTGTGATTGTGTGTAAATACAGTTAGTTAGTTGGGGGTTTATCAGATAGCTTGGCAGAAAGAGAGAGGAGCAGTACAAACTGTTTTCAGTAACTGTGCTGTTCATACACCTGATAAGATTGAGAGAGCTTTTCGAAATGCTGATAGGCTTTGAATAAGAAAAGAATAATCACTCTGCTACTGGCACCAGCTTATCGGGACCAAGTAAAATGCCAACACTTTTACATTAGCAAAAGTAAATGTTTTAGACACTCTGTGCCTTTTTTTTTCATTCAAGTTAAATAGTAGGGGTGCTCTTGAGTGCGCTATAATGAATAGAAGGATTTATTACCTTGACTAAATTACAGGTGAATATGTTGATAAAGGAACCTTCAGCATCAGCAGCAGCTTCTTTGATAAGCAGGTGCATCTATGCTGTACATTCTCTGGAGAAATTAAGTATGCCTTTTTCCACTCCAATTCTATTAAACATCATTTCTGATGTTAGAAGATGCAGTTATGTCCTGTGTCAATCGAGTCCCCTTGTTTTCCAGCAGATGGGTGACAGGCATTTGAAACTTAGCTTATCAGACTTGTAAAATGCTGGTGTGCTGCTGTTAAATAAGTTAGGGCATGCGTATGTTTGTGTCACTCGTGCTGAACCACCAAAGTCCTATATAAGAAAGAGATCTGGTTTTTTCTCAGGAGTGGAATGACATTAATTATAAATTTCGAATACTTTAATGAGAAGATAAACGTATTTTGCCCAAGCCACCGCCCATTGTAAAGCACCTCCCCTTAAAAAGAGAGAGGGAGATTGGTTTTGCTCTTAATCTAAACCATTAACTTTCCCAGCTCAACCATCCTCTCTTCTTTGTAATTTGACGCCTACAAATAATTTGGTGTATTCAGATTTGATAAATGATCGTGCAAGAGCAGATTGATTGATTTTGGATTACTATTGATTACTCTCAATGAGATCACTGTGACACACTCGAATCAATAGTATTCGATTAAGCAAGGCACCACCGTTCTATACATTCAGCAGCAGTGGGGAATCCAGGAACAGAAGGTTCACAAGCTGATAAATTGACAAAGCGTTCAGCTTTAAATAGCCCTTTGTTCAGCACTAGTTCCTTAAAATATATTTCATTGGAAAGTTCGTTTTTGCAACTCTGGGCCTTTCCGTGGAAGAAAGGTCATCAGTTTAAGGTTTATTAAATTTTAACTAAAAACAACTGGGCTCCATGTAGGTGTAAAATAATTTAAGTACTTACTGCAGGCAACCTTCATGCTTTTGAGCTGTTGCTCAAAGGTTTCATTCTTTTATGAAGATGTCAATTGTAAACATAAAAATGCATCACTGGAAATGTAATGGCTTAAGATTCAAACCGAAATAAAAATTCCTGCCTGAGGAAAGCACTATAATCAAAATAAGGTGGCCTTAACTTTCCTCAGAAGTGGGCATGCTTAGGAGCAGCGCTGCGAGGCAGCGGCAGGTAGAGGCCCTTGATCAAGCACACAGCTGCTGCTGCTTGTCCTTAGCTCAGTTATTCATCACGTCGCCAATACGACATGCAAAACACCGAATATCATTTGATCTGAAAGCTGCTACCACTGCTGAGGCACTGCAATCTTTCTGTCCCGAGCAAACTTACAAAGTGGCCGGGGGATAAAGGACTCCTCCGTGGTTCAGGGCCTTTGGTGAAGGACCAAGGATGAGATTTTCCATCACGTTCCATCGTGGTGCCGTCTTGGCACTCGGAATGAGGCATTTGCTCTTAGGTTATATGGGATTGCCTCTCAAAAAGTGAGCCTTCCAGGGAACATTCTGCTGGAAATGTCAACCGTCTCATGTGCAAAACTTGATTTCCAGTGAAATTTTGGCTACGAAGGCCTGAGGACCCCAAATCAGCAGCAGGTTCAAGTTTGAAATAGATTTTGATAAATTGTCCCATTTTGATAGTAATGAAACAAGACGAAACAAAACTAGAGGTGGCAATCTGAGGGCAAATCAAGAGGAAAGCCAAGTTTGAAATCATGAAATTCCCTGACAACACGTCAGCCTTTCTTGTGTGTGAAAGTGAGGTAATAGGGTTCTAATGATATTTTCAGGAAACCCCATGCAATTGCCATTTCTGTAGGTCAAGAAATGGTCATATATCAGCATTTTCATGTGCTCCAACATAATAATTGAGTTTATTCCTGTACTGTTCATATCATGTAAGCAGATCGAGAGCGACAACTGTTGTTTATTAATTTTTTAAAAATTTTGTTTTATGGTGGGCGGGGCCAGGTTATGGGAGACACATGAATTTTGTCTACAGTCATGGCACGTATATCATAGTATTGTTTTTAACAATGACTTTTTTTTTTTCTTTAACACTTGGTAGAGTTCCCAAGTATCTAGTATTATACATGCTGCAGAAGTACGTATGCATTTATCTGGCTTGTCACCTGTTGTGGCTAAGCTGCTTCTGAGAATCCAGGTGAATGTTCCCTCTGCTGGGGAAGCGTGTGGCACAAACCAGGTAGTGGACTCAAGCGCTGACCCTCCAAAAAAGGAGCACACCGCTAAGGGTAGAGAGGAAACAAATTGGGAAATTGGGGAATAGGTGCCGACACCTCAAACACTGCATCCTTGCTTTCGTTCATTAGCAGAACCTTAATATGCTAGTTAGCACTTTGTGTGCTTCCCCCCGGAGAAGTATTAAAACTGTGCCCCATTAAATCTGTGCACTGGGGTGGGTTAGGCAGACGCAGGACACCTTGACTTGGCCCCTGAGCCCATGATGCTTTATTGGCTGTTGCAGGTAGAAAAGGTGCTTCGGGAGATGTAATAAAGTGATGCCAGAGTTCCCATTCGCATCTCCCCCCCCCCCCCCCCCAGAGTTCCCATTCGCATCCCCCCCACCCCCCAGAGTTGCCAGAGTTCTCCCCCCCCCCCCCCCCCCCCCCCCCCCGGTTGTGCAGCTCCTACTGGGGCTGGGCTGTACTTGCCACCTGGCTCCCAGGGAGAAAGGAAGTGGGCCCGGTCTCCAGGTACAAGGAGGGGGCCTCCAGTGCCTCGGCTGGAAATGTCAGGACAAAGTGTATCCTAACTTGAGGTCCTGTAGGGACGGGGTAAGGTTTTCCTCACTCTGGGTAAGCGTCCAGCTTGTCTCAGAGCGAAGGAGGGTGGGCATCGTTTACTGGAACTTGATTGAGCCAATGCCTCCAACTGGTCCCACCGTCAGTCTCAGAGTTTTTCCTCAGTAGTGCGTTTTCCCCCCTGTCTGTGGCACGGAATTTGATTTATCGCTGGTACTAAGATCAAAAAAAGAAGTCATTCCTTTTGATGTTTGCTATTAGGCACACGCAGTGCAGGGCGGGGGGCTGGGGGGGAGCCATCTGAGCAGCCAAGTCACTGTCCTGGTCACACGGTGGGCACCGATAGCAGAACATATTATTTTGTATCTGTTCATTTTGGATGTAGAATTCTGTGTATAGGGAGGTCATCCATAGGGTATTTTGAATTAATATTTAGGTTTGTTTCAGGTACAGATTCTTTTGGTAAGGACACAAAGAGTGGCTGGCACATGCACCTGATTACCTGATTAGGACACTTTTTTTTTTTTTTAACTGTCTGTGCATTAATTTTACCAAAAGACCTACAAAGCTGAGCAATATAAACAAGCCAATGGGGTTCAGTCCTTTCTTTCAAAAAAGAGCCATTGGTTGCATGCATTGTTGGCTGGTGGACTTGGGACACCAGAGCCGTATTTGCAAACGAGGGGAAAGGTTTGCTGGGGTCTGCTGGTCCTGTATCCCGGGCCCTGGTCAGGCTTTGTTCGCAGCTCTGTACAGTAGCTTTTGTGCAGCTTCTCTGTGAGTGGGATTTCTCTGAGCAGCGTGAGCCCCAGCCCATCAGCAGGCTGCTAGTCAGCAGCAGGTGTGAACAACATAAAACAGGATTAACACTGAACCAAAGTGTGTACTAAAAACAGAACCCCTGCCTTGCTTTTAAAAGGACGGGCAGGACTGGAAGATAGAAGCCACTGTGGTCCCTGCACCCCGTGTTTACTAAACAGTGTTCAATGAACTATGCAAATGGCTCTGTTTAGGTGCCGAGAAGGCCTGCAAGGGATCATGTACTCCTTCTCTCGCTCGCTCTTTTAAACTGTAAACTCAAAACTTAGGCAGAAAATTCTTCTCAGACTTTCAGAGGGGAACACAAAACAGAACAAATGTGATCTGGATAAATCTTGAACTAGGATTACAGTGAATGTCGCAAAGGTACTGTCCTTCCTTACCAATTCAAGTCGATGGTCATTCAGTGTCTGTATTTCCGACCTCTAAAGGATATTTATTAGCAGTTGGTTGATTTTTGTGTGTGTTTAATTACGTGACTTCATTTATATTTTTCACCTAGGTAGGCAAATCCACAAAGAGGCAAAATAGGTAATTTCATTAAAGATTGTACCCCTCTCCCCAAATTCTTTTTTTTTTTTTCAATCAGTGATACCTACATATGAAGAAGAAAGCCAGCCGGCACACGCACAAAGATCATAGTTAATTTAAGAAGACTGCATGTGCTTAACAGATTGGGCATTGCCTCAAATTTATGGCCTTTGAGTCACTTTATCAATATTTCATTTAGGAAAGAGAAAAAATGGCACTTAAATATATAGTTCTCTTTTTAAGTTATGCTAATTATAGCATATAGTACAGATTTGGATAAATTAAAAAATTTTTAAATTTGGATATCTGTGTTTTATTAGGTTTAGACTAACTTGTGGAGTTTTAGGAGTTGGTCATTTCCAGGAGGGGGTCTGAAATAGGGAAATAGTTCAACCAATTAGAGAACTTGTGTTTTTATATGTATATATATATATATATATACATATAAAAAACACACAAACACAAACACACATACAGACACATGCCTTAACTATTTCAGCACATGTAAAACAAATGTAGGGATTATTTGTGGGTATATGAAATGTCATTACTCTGATTTCTGTCTGACACTGCAAAAATATGTGCAGCTCTAGATATTTATATAAGATGGATCTGTTTGAGAATATTATCTATACTAAAGAATAATTTTAAATCTTAAAAATCACAATACCAATTATCATTCCCTTCTAGTAAGACCTGGTAACATATATTACCTTTATTATCTTTTATATCCAGGCCTTAAGTTGAAATTACCTATTCGTTCCTTCACTCTTTGCTTATGCTTACTATTTTTTTTAATTTTTAAAATAACAGGCTTTTTAAGCTGAGACTTTGCTACTTTTTATTTTAGAAGGGGTATTGTCTGCCAGTTTAATTGTGGCAGTCTTAAAAACACATTGAATACACTGAGAACATCCAAGTCATTGTGAAATATATAAATTCTAAAATTACATTTTAATTCCACAGTTACTATCTTTAAATGTTAATTTATAAGCATTTGCCTTATGATGTGTTTCTTTCTAAGAAATGTCCATCCCCTTCTGTTTAGTATTATTAAATACCCTCTGTGGTGTACCTTAATTAGGTTGTGGGCAAATAGTTTAATGATAGTTAATGAAATCAAGTTTAAAAGATATTAGTTTAGCATTGATTTTAGAGGTGTATTTTTTTTTTTTATAACCAACTCTCTGGTGTCAAATTGATTGCTTATAGTAACTTTTCATGTTGCATTGAAAAAATTACATGCATTGTTTTGCAATTTTTTAAATCATTAGAGTAATCAAGTTAGTGCATTAAACTACATTTTCTTGATTATTCTTTCAAAAATATTTGTGTACATGCACTGTCCTAGACACTAATATCCTGAAATAAATGATAAAAATTATAAAATGATCTTGGGTACATAAAACCACTTAAAAATGTGGCTTTTTATATCTATGGCTCCAGTTTGAACTTGGTTGGGTCAGTCTTCAGAAAATGATTTCAGGAATTTAGGTAGCAGGAGTTTTAAAACTCAGGCACACTGAGGCTTCCATCCTGATTTTCTGGTTTTGGCTTTTTAGGGCTGAGAGAAAGTTAGCACCATGAACACGATTAGGGATTGTACATTCAGATCCTGAATATTTCAAGAGTGTGTGATCACAGGTCCTAGAGCTCCGATCTGGTCTGGCCTGTGTTCCCTCAGCTCAAAAAGCCATTTTGACACTGCTTCCTTGTGAAGCCTTTGATGATTTGATCACCACGGTTGCCTTTACATCTTAAAATGCTCTAAATTACTTGTTTATGGTTTGTTTTTCAGACTGGAAATGAAAGGGGAATAAATGCTTTAAAAGATCACGTTAAAAAACATTCAATAGATGGTAGGGAAAGCAAGGGCGATTCCTTTGAACTCTGGATGGTTTGTGTGGTTTGACTTTGAGGGAAAGGTTCGACTTGGTAAACTCATCCTAATCAAAGTAAATGACAACTGAAAGGTGGTTTTTCTAAGAAAACCTTACCCTTAATCTTGAAATAATTTCACAGCTACTGTCTCCAGAATTCCTGCAAAATTGCCCCCATAGAGTTCCCAGGAGCCTGGGATTTTAGTTTGCCTGTCTCTTTGCAGCATCTTTTCAGTGGATGCATTTTTATTAAAGTGTTCTACTTATTTATTTTTTTGAAGATGCAGACTGGTTTGCTTCAGATCATTAAAATTATTGTCTTTCACGTTTTCAGGTGTTTATAATTAGATGATTAGTCAAGTTAGGTAATAAGATTTATATTGGCATCAGTTAAGTTTATAGAAGGATTAAAATCATGGTATCATGGTACCATTGCCAATCAGAATATGCCAGAAATATCTCCGGAGAATTTTTGTCAAGTGTTTATGCTCAATTAAAATTTATACTACATGTTACCGAGTGACTGTCTCATGATAGCTTGGCATCATGATGCTGCAAGCTTCCAATTGCAAGTGATAGGCAATGCAATTTGTGTGTGTGTGTGTGTGTGTGTGTGTGTGTGTGTGTGTTCCAGTGCTATAGAATTGCAAACTTTGGAGGGAAAATGCCACACTTTGGGAAATGACAGCAGAAATATAAGACAAAGAGTTGTCCCAGTTTGGGTATAGCTAATATTTTCTATAATGCCAAAAAGCTATAAAAATGTAGTTTTTATCTCCTACACTCGATATATGCAAAGGGCAGCTTACCTTTATGTAAGACACTGCAGACGCGAGCTGAGTCATCAACTCACCTATGTTTTCGCTTCATTTGTGGTTTTTGCAAAATATTTGTGAAAATATTATCCCCCCGCCCCCCCCAGTCTTCTTGACTTTTCCAGTGTTGCTCCCTCTAGTCCTCCTTTCTTCATTTTTTTATTAAGCTGAGACGTAAATTTTTGCAATGGATGTATCCTCCTTCATGCATGGTGCCAAAAAAGCATTGCGGAACCTTCACCAAAGTCTTAAAAAAACAAACAAACAAACAACCCACTAACAAAGCAACAGCATAAAACATCGGGGGTTGCCGAGGGGTGGGGGGTGGGGAGGAAGAGGGCAGCTGGTAATTTATGATTCCTCTAGTATCGCATGTAAAGGATTTGCCAGCGCCCCACTTCCACCCCACCCCCAAACTACACACCGCTCAGTGTTAGGATGATGATAATGTACCTGGAAGGAAAACGCAGTCCATGCCGAAGCAAGCAGCATCAGACAGGGCGCCTTGCCATCTGCCCCACCTGCTGCTTTTCTGAGTCCATCTGGTGACTGCAATAGCTCATTGTAGGCCTCTTCTGAGAAACATTCGGGCTGAAAAGCAGGCAGTGTGAATTATTTAGGTAGCTAGTATAAATAAATAGAGGGAAAGGCGAAGGGTAACAGGGGAAGGGTCTGAAAGCACCTCGTGCTCCCTTAGCCCTGGGTGCTTTGGAATGCTCGAATGCACGAAAGCATTTGATTTGCATATAGATTTAGATGTATAGATCATTGTGCAGATTACAAACCAATGAGTTTTATCTAGATTTAGATAGCGCTCAGCCTGCTTTGCACTTAAAATATGGCCAGCTTCAGGTAGGGAACCTTTGGGGACGTTCAGCATAAGTGAAACGGATGATATGTAATATTTTTAGGCTTTGATTTAGTAGAAATAAAACAACTGTGTGCCCTTTCTGAAGCAGATGATTTTGTGTGTGTTGTGGGGGCGGGGGGTGGGGGGCAACACATTGGACTTTTTAGTGAATTCTGATTTGTATATATTGTGTCCTCTTTCTTTTTTTCTATTAGAAAGAAAAAATGAGAATAAATTTCTGTGTCAATTTTTACTTTTATCTGTGGCCACCAGTCAAAAATATTTTAGCTATTAAGTGCAAAACACTCTTACCGAATTCAGCATGCAGGTGAATATATACTCAATCTAAAATGAAAGACTTCAGTCTTAGAAATCTGTGTGTGACTTTGTGTTTTGGTGTCTGCATAAACCGCATGGATAGGAATTGCCTGCTTAATGCAAAATGAACTATCCTTAAATTGTAAACTGGAGTCGGATAAGTCATTTACATGGACATTATTGAAATAAGGAAAGTTTATCATACATATGTAACAAGATGGGTTTCTAAGGCTATACTTGTCACTGAAGTTGAGGAAGAGCTAGTTTATATAAAAATATCCTAAAAAAAATTCTGAATTGTAGGGCTGCCTGGTTGGCTCAGTCGGTAGAGCATGCTACTCTTGGTCTCAGGGTGGTGAGTTCGAGTCCCAAATTGGGCATAGACATTACTTAAAAAAAAAAGAGTACACTTATTGTCATGAGCACTGAACAATGTATGGAATTGTTGAATCACTGTATTGTACACCTGAAAGTAATATAACACTGTATGTTAATTATACTGGAATTAAAAATTTAAAAATATATCCTATATTGTAAATGAAGGTTTAGAACTATGAATGAAACTGGTAGTCTCCAGACTTGAAACAAGACTGTTCCTGTTTTCTTTCCTGAGACTCATTGAGAGGATAATATAAATTTAGAGTGGGAATGGAGGCTTCATTTAAATTAATTTATGATGCTTTATCCACTTTCCTCATTTTTTATTTTATAGATTAATACAGATGTATGGATAAGGTTACGTGGTATATATAGCCTGTTAAATTTTTAACTGCAAGCCTAAAAGGAGGCTTGATAGAGCACGAAAAAGAGAACGCTGTTGTGAATATTTCCACTGGTTCTATATGTACAGAAAGCAGTGTGACGTCTTGTGCTCTAGAATAGACTGGAGTCTGGAGGGTTGGTTCACTCGATCCCACTTGACTCAATTCAGTTGCAAAGTAAAGTTAATGGATATGCTTTTTTGAGCAAGTAAAGCTCTAGCCGTCACTTAAATAAGCAACATCTATCTGGAGCAAAATATGCATGAAAATGAATCATACTGCTAATTCAAAATAGAACCAGTAACCCATTTCATATTTGTTCAAATAAAGTACTTTTTATTCAAGGAAATTTATTTATAACCAATCTCTTTCCAAAAAGTATTTGAGATGACTCCTTTTTATCTGCATTTGAAACCATTTTCTGGTGCCAAATAAAATGAGGCGTTTGTCTTAAGCCAAATAGCTGTGTAAAATTTAAGGGCATTAAATAAAATTCGGGACCTGTAGACAACAGCTAGTTCATCTCCTCACAGGCTCTTTCCACCTTTGGCCTGATGTTTCTTCCTTTGATCCCCTAGCTCTCTCCCTCCTCCCCTGAATCACATGACCTCCCATCTCTGGCTTTGGAAACATGCCATGATAAAAATATTCCCCCCCAAAGCATCTATTTTTCCACCATTAGTAATAAGGACCTTTACTTATTCTTCTTAAATTACCTTTTCCTGAAAAACAATCTATTCCTCCTAGAGTCACTTAGATACTGTTTGCTGCTCATCGAATGCTTGCTCTTGCCAGGCAGAGGACAAAGTTGGCAGAGACATGAATTAATTAGAAGTAACATGTATGTATTAGTGGTAGCGGTTAACTACAAGAATGGGAATTGACTCAGGGTTTAATTGATAACTTCAGGGAACACTTAACAGATATTTTGAGTTTCCATAAATGTATGAAGTAATGAAATATTTTAGAAAAAAATTAAATATATCTGTATAAGAACACAAACTTTTGGGGTATCTGTGTGGCTCAGTTGGTTAAGTGTCTGACCCTTGATTTCAGCTCAGGTTATGATCTCACGGTCCAGAGATCAAGCCCTGCATCAGGCTCCGCACTCAATGCAGAATCGTGTTTGTCCCTCTCCATCCCCTGACTTGCACTCTCTCTCTCTCAAATAAATAAATGAAATCTTAAATGAAACCCACAAACTTTTTACATATTGACCTTCATTGCTTAGTCACTATGACTTGTAGTGCTCGTTTTTAAAATTTTGTTTTCATTTAACACTTGCAGTCAAGAGTCCTCCTGAGCATTGTTTTATTTATTTATTTATTTATTTATTTATTTATTTATTTATTTATTTATTTATTGTATTCTGACATTAGGGTGCTAGAAAGTCTTTCTGGTCTAATCTGGACAGGGCTAGCTTTAGATTATCTTTGAATAATTCACCGGCATATAACTTTGTCAGATCTGATCTTGTGTTAGCTCTGCTGGAATATGTAAAAACTGACTTTACCCTATGATTATGATAAAAAGTATATTCCTCACAAAAAGAGGAGTTTAGACTATGCTTATTTGCATAAATTGCAGCAGAAACTTAGTACACGAAAATGTATTGACACATTGTACTTGCTGTAAACATCCCTTTTTAGCATTTTACAGATTTCTTCTTTCATCCTCTCTCATAAGACCAGAAGATCCATAATATGGATGTTAATTTTAGTTTTATTCGATTGGTAGTTTCATTGAAGACGTTACTTAAAGATCTGAATATCAACTTTTAGAGAAAGCTTTGTGCCCAAATATTTGCAAGGCATTTTAAGAGAGAAATTTCATAAGCTGTCAAGGAAATACCCGGAAGGAAATTAATTAGTGTAACTACTTGCATTTTAAGAGTGTTGACTTTATAATTATGTAGTCAGTTGGTAAGCCTAATGATTTCATTAGAACCAAAAAATAAATAAAATAAATGTTAATAGAAGCCTTTATGTAACATATTATATATTTCAAAAGTAAATCTTTTCGTGGTTCTTCTTGAAATTTGCCATTGACAGTTTAGTCAAATCGGCTGTATTGATGGAAGGCTAGCTGCTTTAAATACTGCACTCTAATAACAGTTATGGTGTTATTAATTATAGGAGATAAGTAGCAAATAGTAGCATCCATGTTGCTCCATAATAGCCTCCCATAAAGAACTTCATTACCCCATTCATGGGGAAGAAGAGGGATAGTAATAATAAATCATGGGTATTTTTATGAACTTATAAGTGGGGAGGTAAGGAGACTATTTGGGGTTCCCCCAGCAAGGCTAGTAAGAGAACGGTGTTTACTTAAGCACTGAAGACGGGCAGCATGGCCTGGTCATCTTTTGTTTTGGGGGGCCACAACTGGCCCAGGCGTGATGCCAGATTTCTTTATTTTCTTAAAATATGTAGATTAGAACTAGATTGTATTTGATGGGACAGAACTCATGGGAAGAGAGGAGACAAATCTGCTGGTGAGTGCAAACAGAAGGAGCAGCATCTGTGCACACATAGGGTGAAGCAGGCAGGAGAAATCTGGGGGCCTTTCTGCTCCTATTTCCTGTCAAAATCTGGCAGACGGTCCTACTGTTAATCTCAGGGTCATAGTTTGAGGGTCATACTGGGTACAAGTGTTAAAAATAATGCACTTTATTTTGAGATGGAAGATGCCATGATACAAACTATGGGTTTGAAAGCTGGAGAAATTTATGCTGTTACTTAAAATACGTTAAGTTTAACGACCTAATAAAATAGCATGCGGAAAAATGCTTGGTGAGAGTGGGCACTCAATAAATATTTCATGCCCCTCCTACTTTGCTCTTAATAATGGGGTTGTTAGTAGCACTAGAAGGAAAGTACAAAACTGAGATTTCACTTCTCAAAGCCAAATTAGCTTCTTACCTCAACCGACAAATTCTGAAGTTGAAATGAGTCATAATAAGGATTAGTCAGGGAAGCTTGAATTGAACCTATTTCTCGTGCATGTGTGACTCCTTATCAGTCTCCTACTACTTATAATTGCTGGATTCACTTTCTGAAATTAGCAAAGGGGAAAGCAAAGCAAAGACAGAAACCTAGCCACTTGCAATTTTCTTCCCTGCCTAGAATGTTAGGGTAAGAATAGGACTATAAAAATATAAATACTTAATTATTATTATTAGGGGAATGTAGAAATAAAACTATGAAGGGGAGAGCGTAGATTCTAGCAGACTAGAAAAGGTTCTCTTGTTTTTAGTTTCACCCTCCCTTTTTTTTTCTTTTCAGCCTCTCCTATCCTTAAAAAGCATAAGCATACTTCTCTTTTATACTAATCCAGTAAACACTGCAATCTGGCTTCTGAAGCTAGAAGTCCCTAGAAGTCTTGTTACCAGTAGTATGAGTGCCCAGCTCATATTTTTAAGACTGTGAGTGAATGAATGTGTGTGTGTGTGTATGTGTGTGTGAGAGAGAGAGAGAGAGAGAGAGAGAGAGAGAGAGATAGAAAGGGAGAGAGAGAGAGAGACCTCAATCTATTTCAGGTGAATTTCCTGAAGGAAGGGTTAAATCAACTGGTTGAGCTGATTTTACTCTCTAGTGGTGATATTTTATTTATATGATAAAATGCTTGGAAAGTGATTAATTTGTCAGGGGAACATCTTGTTACTGTAAATTTGCTGAATATGTAATAAAATTGCCATAACATAGATAGGAAAATGAAGATTTAAAAAAAACTGAAATAGCCAAAGGGTCTTCTGTATTTCCCTCAGTTTATTTTTACTCAGATTTCTCTCTTTAAAAACAACAGCCTCGAAAGAGCCCCGGCTTGCAGTTGAGGGAGGCGTTGGAGCTGGTGAGGCAGGAAAGAGGGGGAATATAATGGAAGAAGCGGAGATGGGTGGTGGATGTTGGTGCCTCGTTCTCTCTCCCCGGACCAAAGATGACTGATACATCCATTAAATTTCAGCCCAGGCTGATTGACTGAGTGGATTTATATAAATTAAAAAATACAGGTCATATACCTTTTCTGATAGACTGTAAATGAGAAATAGGAATTCCTTTAAACCTCAAAGGAGGAAATCCATAGGCAAGGCTTTCTAGTCAATAAAGCACTACAGCATCAACTCTTCTTGCTGTGTTTGTACAATAAGTTTTAGTTAATAGACAAATATTATACCAGCCTTTGCCCGACTCTTTCTAGCAAGAGGTAATTTGTAAATGAACTCACCCAGTGTTGAAGATTTTCCAGCTTTTGTTGCAATTTGAACTTGTGCTTTCCAGACATGAAGGAGGCAGAAATCATCCCTTGCTCCATTTTTTTTTTTTTTTTAGTGTAACAAGTGAAAATGGTATTAGTTAGGGAACAATGACTTTTATTCACACTCATTCTCTCAGCTCCATGTCCATTTGTCCATTGGAATGAGCCACTTATCATGCTTCCAGGTTTTTCCTCTTTCAACATCAAGAGTTATGAAAGTAAAATTCCATTTTTTCCTGGCCCTCCATGACAGGCAGACTGAAGATTGTGGTCATTTGGATTAAAAACATATCCATCACCACCAGCCGGCAGGTTATTATGATGTCTCCTTTGAATATATGAATTTCATACACTGCATGTTAGAAGTCTAAGAATGCCAACTTTTTAGATAAATAATTATCCCATTGGTGATGTACAGCATACTGTTGCCATATTTTCTCACTTTTACAGCATTCTTGCCCTTATCACCCATAACATAAATCTTTTGCTTTCATATTTAATAAAACTACGAGGGTAACAACCCCTTGTACTCTGTATAGTCAACCAATCACACACCATCATTTGACTATCATTATTTGTTTTCTCGCGACAGATATTTTAGTAGATGGTCTAGTTTAGGCTTGACAGCATATTTGATACAGCAATGCAGGTAAATAAGCGGATGACCTTATTTATGTGCCGGCTATGACCTCAGCATGCAGCCCTCAGCTTCGGGAGGTTCCGTGGATAGAAAGATGGATGAATGAATAAAGTTCCCAGCATCGGTCAGCATTATTATCTGAGTCTGCTCATCTGTCAGCTGAGTTTTGGAGAGTGGGAAGAAATATGTCCATGTGGGGGAAGGCCAGGACAGGAGTGACCATTTCTCAAGAGATTCTCATATTGTCGAAGCCTCTGGTTCCTGACTCCCAGCATCTTTGGCTCCTGGGGCATGAGAGGGGGGGCATCCCTCCATCTCTCACCTGCAGTTTCTCAAGTGCCCAAAGCAGACTCCTTACTCCGCCTCCCAGTCCTTTCTCTGATCTGTCCCCTGCTCAGGTTTATTTCTCACTGTGGACCTGTGAGTCCTTGACCTCTGTCAAGTTCAGGTCTACACACTGACCATCACTTCCTGTGAGTTCTGTGGTTTCCTAGTAAACAAACAGGCTCAGATGGCAGTCTGGGGCTTGCCTGGGGACATTAATGCTCCAGGAGGAGCCTTGAAATCTTACGTATCCAACTGGTTAGCCACCATGTAACATTGGTCAAGTGTTTCATGCGATAGGCTGCACTGATTTGTCCCTTTTTCTATTCTCCCTCAATACTCCCTCCTGGACTTTGGATAAGAACAAGAAGTATTCCTTTCCTGCCCTGTCTGTTTGCCTTCTGGAAAATGGACAGGTTGACTGTCATAGGAGTCAAGGGGGTCAAGCGGAGGAGGCAAGGACTGAGGTCTCAGTGGGACCCAGCAGGTGCAGAGGCTGAGAACCATTGTAACTAACACCAGGCCTTGGAGGAACTCCAGTTTTCCATGCTGCTTGCATGAGGACTCTGCTTCTAGTCAGTGGCGTCACCCTCACAGCCCCCACCCCACCACCAGGTAGTAATAGGTTTATCCACACTGTCTTGTTTTCTTCTCCTTGAGGTTAGTGCCTGAGATGGTTGAATGTAGTTAAGCGATTTCGGAAGTTATCTCCAGCTACATTTCTCCCCCAGATCTGAATTCTGAATTGAATTCATTGTTATCCACATGGACTCGGATATGGACTCTGATGGAGGGCTCTAACCTCATCAGTTTCTTGCGTAACTTCCACAAAACTATAATTCTTAGCTTGGAAATTTTGACCTTCTCTGAAACTCAAAACATTTTCTTCTGGGAAAAGGTCCCATTATCCTTCACAGCCAACACCATTTCTTGCACATAGTAGACACTCACTAAAGATGTGGGAACTGATTCAAGCTCTGCCGAAAACCTTTTAACCTCAGCTACTAAGAAGTTAAGGAAATCGTGTGGTGTGATCTTGTGGAGCTAATGTTGGTGAAAAATCAGTAAGAGTCAGAATGCGTTATCACAGTGTTGAACAAACGTAAATCACAGTGAATCTCAAAGCTGACTGATTTTTTTGTGAGAACCCCAGATAAGTATGGATTTATATTTCAAGGCTAGGTGCACGTTTACTTTCAGATTTAATTATTCCAAAGATCAAAAAATGGTATTTGTCGTGCGAATGTATAGTAGCAGTGTAGATTTAGGTAATGCTTTAAGAGTTTTTCTGAGATTTTTATATCTGTTTTCCCTTTTCAGTGTCAACATTCCTGTGCAGTAGATAGTATAGGCATTAATTAGTACCCCCATCTTAATTAAGAGATAACTGAGGCATAGTGAGCTAATTAATATATGCTAATTTTACATATTGATACAGTTAATTAATTACAACAACTGATTGGTCAGGAAGTTCTACCTAATATCTAGCCTTGGTTTTCCAAGCTGTGAAATAAGACAGCTGGAAGGCTGTAATCCTATTCTGTAGCAATTAAATAATAATCATGTTAGCCTTTTCTGTTCTCTGATGTAAATAATATAATATTTTCTAAGTTGGTCAGTTATTTTGACTGTTTTTTTTATTATTTTGACTGTTTAACACTCTTTATTCTTGGTCATTTAAGAACTAAGTTACTTTGCTTGTTTCATTTTGGTCACATTTTTGTTATCATGGCTTCAAATAGTCATCACAGATAGATCATAACACTTATTTGAGTGTACAGTTTAACAAAATTAAAACATTGAAAAATAAAATCTCAAGATTAAAGTATTGGTAATTATAGATATGACTACAATTGACATATTTAGGTGGCTGTTAAAAAGTATGGTTAGGAAATCTTTGTGGTGCACCATTTTGTAATTCAGAGTACAGAGATTTTTTTTTATTTTTTATTTTTTTTTAAGATTTTATTTATTTATTCATGAAAGTCACTGAAAGAGAGAGGCAGAGACACAGGGCAAGGGAGAAGCATGCAGGGAGCCCGATGCGGGACTCGATCCCAGGACCCCGGGGTCACGACCTGAGCCAAAGGCAGACGCTCAGCCACTGAGTCCCCCAGGTGTCCCCCAGAGTAGAGAGTTTAGATATAAAAATTCAAGTTCTGGCTCTTAGTTGAACTTGACATGAATGAATACATGTCCTACTTCCTCATCTGTAAAGTAGAGAGAAAATTTGTCCACAAGACTGTCTTGAGAACCAGTGTGTGACTAACTTTTTTCCCCACCATTAAAGAGAAAATGAAAAAGAAATGTTTCCATATACGTTCTTGGGGCATGTGAAATCACGTCAGTATTTCTTAGCATTATCTTGAGAATTCACTACACTCTCTGAGAAGGAGCAGAATAGAGAACCATCTATACCATCATCTTTATGACCTTGACTAACTGTAATCTAGAGTCAGAGTTCTGTTATTTAAAGCAATGTCATAAACACATATGAACCAGACATAGAGACCCATGTGATCAGGCTTTTGATAACATTAATAAAAGAATAATTATGCCTTCAATTGACATAGTACTTTGTGGTTTATTTCCTTATGCATTTAACAAAAATCTAACAAATTTATTTTGTGAATTTATTAAGTAGCTAATATGAATTCATCCTAATACAAAGTGTTGAAGATACAAAGTCATATAAATAGGTGCTATAGTCTATGTCTCCAAGGAAAATGTTAATTAAAAATGAATTATTTTGAGGGCTGTCCGGGTGGCTGAGCTGGTTAAGTGTCTTACTCTTGATCTCAGCTCAGGTCTTGATATCAAGGTTGTTGAGTTCAAGCCTCACACTGGGCTTCACACTGGGTGTTGAGCCTACCCAACGAAATTTTTTTTTTAAAATATTTTATTTATTTATTCATGATATTCACACAGAGAGAGACAGAGAGGCAGAGACACAGGCAGAGGGAGAAGCAGGCTCCATGCACCGGGAGCCCGACGTGGGATTTCATCCCGGGTCTCCAGGATCGCACCCCGGGCCAAAGGCAGGCACCAAATCGCTGCGCCACCCAGGGATCCCCCCAACGAAATTTATTATTAGTATGATTATGTTTAAAAATTATCTTCATGTGAAAGAGAGAAAGATTGAGAGCATGAGCAGAGGGACAGAGGGGAGAGGGAGAAGCAGACTTAATGCTGAGCAGGGAGCCCGATGTGGGGCTTGATCCCAGGACCCTGGGATCATGACCTGAGCTGAAGGTGAGGGCCTAACTGACTGAGCCACCCAGGTGCCACCCCCCAAAAAATTATTTTGAGATTATTGTAGACACATGCAGTGGAATGAAGTCTCCACATCCTTTAACTGAATGCCTTTACTGGTGTTACCTTGCAAAATTATAGTGCAGAATCACAACCGGGAGATTGATATTGATACAGTCCATGCACCTTATTCAGATTTTAGCAGTTTCATAAGCATTCGTGTGTCTGTGTTTAATTCTACATGATTTTATTGTGTATGTAGATTCCTGTGACCACCACCACAGTCAGGATAAAGAACTGTTTTGTCCCATGGTGTTAATGTGTTCTTATATTATACTTTATAAAAAAATTCTAGTTTGTCAAAGGAATTTTAGCTTGATTGATACTTATATATTATTTATGGATCACTAGGGGTGCAAAAATCCCTTTTGATGATGCTTATAATATTTATCTCCTTTTTTTTCATTCTCTGCCACCATCTTCATTCAGGTTTTCCTCATCATTTATCTGGATGGATATCATAGCTTCCTAATCAGGCTTTACATACTGTGAGTTCAGAGATCTGATGTGTTTTATCAGGTTACATGCCTAAATTGTAACAGGGATGAATGAATACATGGGCCGTGCTGCAACCAAATTGTGTTTAATAAAAACACAAATTGTCTCTTTTCTCTTTACACATTTTTTTAAACGATTTATTTATTTATTTGTGGAAGAGAGGGATAGGCTGAAGGAGAGGGAGAGAGACAATCTCAAGCAGACTCTGTGCTGAGTGTGGAGCCTGACTCGGGGCTCCATCTCATGACCCTGAGATCATGAGTTGACCAAAACCAAGAGTCGGATGCTTACCTGACTGTGCCACCCATGCACCCCTCTCCTTAGAATTCTTAAGCAGCATCTACAAATGATATCTGGTCTGTGTAGTGTAGTATTTTGAGCCTTCCACAGTCTGGCCCCAACTTGCTTTCTGAATCCATAGCTGATTCCAGATCCCCTATGGTATTCTTCACAACCACTGCCTCCTTCATTCTCTGAGCTTACCCTGTGCTCTCCAGTTCTGGGTTATCCTTCTTCATCCTAGAATGCTCTTTCTTTTTTCTTACTGATATCCTTGTAAATTCAATGCTGCCTTTACACATAATTTTTGTTTGATTCCCCCCACACTCACTGTGAGATACACTTGGCATTAACTGATTCAGCAACTGAGGTTTGTAGATAACATGTCAGAGCCAACGTGACAGTACTGGTGAGCTCAAAGCCAGGTCTTCTAGTTAAGAATCTTATAGTTATTTACTACCCTGCGCTGCAGGGATTTTTTTGTTTGTTTGTTTGTTTGTTTTGTTTGTTGTGTTTTAAATCAAATCTCTTGGCAGATTTACTATGACCTAAGGAGATATAAAATAGCATTTCTATGCTTTATCTCGCAAATTCTAGAGGTGATACGAATAGCACTTTAATTTAGGAAATGTGTGCTCCAAAATTCAAAGCCCACCACTTTTAGTGTGTATGTGAATTCATGACTGATTCATTCATTCAACAACCAAGGCACAGAATGAAATTTTAGAGAGAGAGAACAATTAATGCACGGTCCCCTACAAGCAGAGGGGCAGAAATAAAGAAGATATCGTTGACCTTTGAACAACACAGGAGTTGGGGACACCAACCTCCCAGGCAGTTTAAAATCTGCATATAACTTTTGACTCCCCCAGAACTTAACTGCTAATAGCCTACTGTTGACTGGAAGCCTTACTGGTAATGTAGACAGTCGGTTAACACATATTTTGTATGTTGTATGCATTATGTACTGTATTCTTACAATAAGGTAAGCTAGTGAAAAGAAAATGTTAAGCAAATCAGAAGCTAGAATACATTTACAGTACCATACTGTACAAAAATCTGCATATAAGTGGACCTGCGCCATTCAAACCCATGTTGTTCAAGGATCAGCAGGACATTAAAAACAATGTGCAAAGTGCAATTGCAGAAATAGGGTCTTTATATTCTGGGAACATCAGGGGGAGAAAGTGTCAGGAAAGACTTGGTGGAGACTTCTTTTTAAAGAATTTTATTTATTTATCCATGAGAGACACACAGAGAGAGAAAGAGGCACAGACACAGGCAGAGGGAGAAGCAGGCTCCATGCAGGGAGCCCAACGTGGGACTTGATCCCAAGATCCCAGGATCACATCCTGGACTGAAGGCAGATGCTCAACTGCTGAGCCACTCAGGCGTCTCACTTGGTGGAGACTTAATAACTCAATTAAGTTTTTATTGAGTGGGTGCTAGCCAGCTGATGGGACAAAGGAGCCAGGGGAAGGCATTCCAGAAAGAAGGGAAGGCTATTGATGTGGGGAATTACATATTGTTAAGCACAGCATGTGTAGGGGGTACAAGGTGGGCAGAGGTGAGATTGGGGGCTGAAGAAGCAGGCTAGGCAGGGAAGGAGAGATCTGGACTCCTTGGCCAAGGGGCTTGGTTGTCAACCTGTAGAGTGTGTGGGCCCATTGGAAGGAATAGATCGTAAGCTTGTCCAGATTTGTCTTCAGGAATATACACAAACTTATTGTTCTACAGAATCCTCCTTTTGGGAAAATATGTATTAGCTGAATAATCATGTTGTTTCTCCTCACTGGTACTAAATGCTGTAACCTGTGTGCGTGAAAGTTAAAAAGGGAAGAAATGTGCCTTGTGTTTTATTTCCTTCTCTGTAAACAAAGTCATCCAGATAATCTTACTTGGGAAGCATCTGCTAAATTGGTGATGAAATAATTTTTTAATTTGTTGAAGTTAGAGGAGGTGGGCGGGGGGATGGGGTGACTGGGTGATGGGCATTGAGTGGGGCATTTGACGGGATGAGCACTGGATGTTATACTATATGTTGGCAAATTGAATTTAAATTTTTTTCTTTTTTTTTTAAGATTTTATTTATTTATTCATAGAGACATAGAGAGAGAGGCAGAGAGAGAAGCAGGCCCCACACAGGGAACCCGATGTGGGACTCAATCCTGGGTCTCCAGGACCACACCCCAGGCTGCAGGCGGCGCTAAACCGCTGTGCCACCAGGGCTGCCCTGAATTTAAATTTTTAAAAATGTAATAAAAATAAAATAAAATCCCCAAAAAAAAATAATTTGTTGAAGTTACTATACAAGTTTTCTCTCCTGGCAGCTTCTTAGAAATTTTACATTCCTCTTGAAATGCATAATTTCACCTACTCAGGTTTTATTTTTATTTATCTATTTTTTATCTTAAAGATTTTATTTATTCATCAAAGACAGAGAGAGAGGCAGAGACATAGGCAGAGGGAGAAGCAGGCTAAAGGAGCCCGATGTGGGACTTGATCCCAGGACCCCGGGATCATGATCTGAACCAAAGGCAGATGCCCAACCGATGGGCACCCAGGCGCTCTTAAATCCAACTTTTTAAGATAAAACTTAAATACCACCAAACAGGTATTTTCCACACATGCTTAGATGAAGTTTGACAGGTGTGGTTCATCTAACACTTACAACCACTGGTTTCCTTATGCCCCCCTCTAGGCATTCCCTACCCTTTGCTCAGACAATCCCTAGGTGGTTTCCATCCCTCAAGATTAGTTCTTCTTGTCCCAGAACTTCACATGAGCCGGTGCTGAGAGGACGTACTCCTTTGCATCTACCTTGGTTTTGCTCATCAGGAGGTCTTTGGTATTTAGCCATGTTGCATTTCTCACAGTTCATTTCTCTTTTATTGTTGACTAGGATTTGGTTGCTTCTATGTATTACAATTTGCTTATCTATTCATCAATGACAGACATTTGATTTGTTTTCGGCTTAGGGCCGGAATGAATGAAGCTGTGATTACACATTCGTGTACAGTTCTTTATGTGGACGTGTTTTCATTCTTAGTAAAATATCTATGAGTGAATTGCTCCTATATGCCAAGTGTCTGTTTAACTATATAGGAAACTTTCAGACTTTTTCCCAAAAAAGCCTGCACCATTTTATGTCCTACCAGCAGTGTATGAGTTCCAATTGGCCCTTGTCCTACCAAGTACTTGGTGTATTGCCTAGGAATTTTAGCCATTCTTATGAGTGAGAAGAAAATAGAAATTTCTCTTAATTTGCCCTGTAATAGAAACCCTAAAAGTACACAGTACAGAGTGCTATAAGAAACTTAAGGATATTACCATAGTCCTTAATGAATGTTGAGACTTAACAGTGTTGTCTTGTGTTTTATCACTTTATAATCTTTAATCACTTACATTTATGGCACCCATTGATGTTTGTATAGGTGACGTGTATTTTTATGTTCATGTGTATATAAGCATATTTATTCTAGTCTCAAGGTTTTTCATTTATTACAGTTGATTTTTTATAATCTCCCAACTTGCTTAAAAATCAGGCTTTTCTTGTAGCTCACAATTGAAAATATCTGTATACCTAGTTAATGAGAAGATTCCATCAGTACAATGAAAGATTCTTTCCTGACAGTATATATGTTTAAATGACAGACTTAGGATTCTTTTTTTTTAATTGGGTATTAAGATAGTGCCAGTTTAGTGGTGGACTTTACGTAGTAAAGCGTTCTCCACAAAAAAATGTATCTAGGGACACCTGGGTGGCTCAGTGGTTGAGCATCTACCTTCATCTCTGGGCGTGATCCCAGGGTCCTAGGATCGAGTCCCACATCGGGCTCCCAGCCTGGTTCTCCCTCTCCCTACGTCTCTGCCTCTCTGTGTGTCTCTCATGAATAAATAAATAAAACCTTTAAGAAATATATTTCTATGGGTGATCATCATGGCTACCATGAAAATAACTATTTTCATCTCAGCCTCTCCAATTATTTAATGAAACTGAGGGATTGGTATCATGGAACCCACATAGTATTCCAAACTACTGGCAGCAGAACAAAAGGATAATTCTTCTAATGCTCATAGAAGAATCAGGTAGTGAGCCAGTTGATTAAACGTGTAATCAAACCTTCTTACCCCCGTATTCAAACAATATCTTTTCTCATTTTGTAATGTTTGCCTGTGGATCTTTATGTACTATTGCCTTTAGAGATAACAAATTTTCACAGACTTAGAAAGCAATAAAATACATTTAACACTAAATCTTTACTGAGCATAGTTTAATCTTTCTCTGATGCAGAAAGCACTTTATAATTTTATAGCTCCACAACCTCATTATTGTGAATGCCAGTTATTATATTGGCTGAGAGTGGAAATGATGGTGAATCAAAAGTATACGCTAATAGAATCTTAGATCGAGGGAGGTGAATGCGTGTTTACCGATACACATCTCTTTATTTTAAATTATATATGATTTTTTTCCATTTCCATTTCTCTGAGGTGTTTCCTCTATCCTGCTTTACTCATTCTGAATATATATACATCACTCTCTCGAGTTTCCTTAACAAAAATACAATTTCAGGCTTTCTCTATGTGAAAACCATGACAAAGTGATTTTATAGCCAGTTCTGAAAGTGACTAAACTTGACAACAATTGTGTTTTATGACAACCTCTGCTTTCATGTCTCTGGCCTACTTTTATATCAGCATTTTTTTTTATCCCAAATATGAACAATTTCGTATCTCTGCATTGGCTGAGAACAAATCCCTTTACCAGGAATACATTTTAATGGAGAAGAGCATGCTTCACTTAAGTCACCAGAGCCTTAACACCTTAACTCTATAATATTCAATTTCTCACTCACCAAGAACCAAAGCCTTTTTTTTTTTTTTTTGTGGTTTGTGTTCATAGGGGTTGGGGAAGAATTAGTATTATGGAACTAAACCAGATTAAGGGGGAATGTGAATTAGATTTGGTAACAGATGGTGCCGTGGAAATTAAAGGTTCTTTGCGAATGGAAGCGACAGCAGCTTGCCTATGTTCTCTCTGTCCCGTTCATGCACTTGATAGACGGGTATAAATCACAACAATCCTGTCTTGACAGCCAATTTCGAGAATTTGATCTGGTTAAAGACATGGCTTTCCTGCTTCACTCACCGAAACCTGCTTCTATTTTATTTTTACACAGCACCTTGTCATATTTAGAAAAGCAGATTCACCTGCCTCCCCTTAATGAAAATTTTCTTAATTACAGTTTTAGCTCTTTAGTGTTAATTACTTTTCCATTCAGCCTGAATTTTCGTAATATCTCTGAGGGATTTTTCTTCTTCTTCTTTTTTTTTTTTCCTACCCTTTTGCTCGTTGCAAATGCTTTTGTTGTTTCTAAAGATGCTTTTCATTGTCAGAAGTTGTCAGGGGCACGATTTGAGAATCGTAATTACCCAAATCATTATTTTTAAGGGGAGAGGCTTTCATGCTCTGTAGTAAAGTTAGCAAATCAGAAAAATTATGAAAAGTGTGAGAAGCAGTCACCAAAAATAACAATTATTTCAATAAAACTGCATGAGAAGATGAGTGACAACACTTTTTTGTGGCTCTTGTTAATAAGGGTTGTAGAAATATCTGCTCTGTTGACTGAAATAAACCCCACCAAGAAAAAAGATGTGACCACAGTGGGGCAGAGCCAGGGTTGTGTCTGTGTTGACCTTGTAAGGAGCTAGGAAATCAGAATTAAAATGCAGACTCTCAATGAGAGACCAGAAATATTGTACAAATTGCACCGACCCTATATGTCCCAAGTCCTCAAGTCTGGCCAGCCCAGGAGACAAGTGCTCAGGTCTCTCTTTTACAAATCCACGTGGCATTTGGGCTGACCACCTATCAAGGAAAAAGGAAATAGGGGAGAGGGGAGAAAAAAATCACTCCAGAAATGAAGAGAAGATTCTTTGAGCGAGGAACTAACAATTGGTAGAAATGAAGCTTCCTACTGGCAGTCAAATCAAATGTAGTAACAACTCCGCGGCGCCCTGCTGCTTGCTGACAGCGTGGTGTCACACACGGGGACAAACATTCACTTAAACACTGATTGCAGGGAATTGCCCCTTTACGCCAACGCCTCCCACCAAAAATGTCATGAGCGAAAAGAGAACCATTTCTAGGAAAAAACCAAGAGTCCTGCTCCCCAGCTCCCCCAAAATCATCACTGCTCTATTTGTCCTTTGTAGCCCACTGGGAGTGATTCCTCAGTTGAATGCTGTTGCTGCAGTTTCACTGTTAGGGAGCAAGTTGTTTGTGCAATTATTCCTCCTCCCACAGTGCACACGCGCACGCACACGCACGGCCTTGGGCCTCAGTGGTATCTGAGAGCAGCAGCAGCCAAAGACATGCAAGTATAGGGAGTGTGCCTTGGTGCACCAGCTCTTCCCCTCAGGTCTAATCATGGTTACAGACCAGGTTTTGATCTCAGTAAAATAGAATTAAAAAAAAAAAATAGTGGAAGTTCCTTCAGAAAGCATGGAGACCAGTCCTGTCATTTAGCAAGTGAAGACCCTGAGGGTCAGAGTGGTACAGTGACTTGTCTCGGGTCACACAGGGCCACATCCAGAGCTGGAACCCACTCTCCTTCCTCATCAAGTGCCATAAGAAGCAGGATTTCTTGAGAAAGGGCAAAGAAGACAAGCAAGCTGTGGGATCTCTGGTGTAGTATTTTTTTTGTTTGTTTTTGATTAGTTTTTTAGAGTTGCAAAGAAGATTTAGGGAGGTTTCTCTGCATGTTTGTTTTTGGACCTTTGAATAACAAACGACAAGTAAGTCCTTCCTATCTGAACTCCATGCTCGTCCATGACTTCGTTGCCTCACTGGATGCAAGTTCATCTCACTGCTGAATAATCCTTTTTAGCAAGACCCACTCTGCCGCAGAACAAAACCTAAGTCATGCCTGTGGCTTGAATTAAGTATATTTGTGTCTCTGTGTTACTTTCCCTTACCTGCAAATGGTCATCCATGTGTTTCAACCTCACCTTCTCTTCAAGCAGCTAACTCATTGAAGTGTTTAAAAAAGGAGGGCAGAGGAAGATTTAGGATTAATACTTAGTGATTTCCCCTCCTCCCAGCCTCCCCCACTCTCCTACTTCTGCCGAACAACACCTGATACCAACCTGAATATAATCGTAACCTGTGCTGTCATAGTTCACCCAAGACCAGGCGCTTTGGCAGCCAGATGTTAACCACTGCAGACTAAGCTGTTAAAAGTATAAATATAGTTTGGCCACTTGTCCAGGAGGGGATGGTGTGGTTTATTATCTCTGGTTGTACTATGAACCCCTGTCTGGTGTAGAGGTGTCCATGGGTGCACACCCTTTATTTCAACAGCGACTCCTTCTTGGTATTTAAATTTTCTCACTACTGCAGTTCACCCAGGTTCAGGTGTGTTTTTGAGTTCTGCTCCAAGTGAACTGGCCTATCTCCATGGAGGCGGTGGGTTTATTGGTCATCGTAATTGCCTTTGCAAAAACATTTTCTTAATAAGCAAAGGGTGACATCAATACCATGATCTCAATATTTTTGCATCAGCTCCTGGTAGAATTGCTCTTTCCTGTTTCAGAGTGACAAGGAGAACAGGAAAGGGAAATTCAGTCAGGCTGAGCTTGCATTGACCTGGATTTGATTTGTGAACTCCATCACTGGAGTGTGTGTGTGTGAAGCATCTATATTCGATTGTAATTTGTAAACATCAGTGCGTAGACTTTCTATGAGTTGAATGTTTATTTCTCCTCTCGTGCGATGCCTCGAGATCTTCATTTACTGTCAGTCCTCTCGTGTTGTGTCTGCTTTTTCTCTTCACTGTGCTCCTTGACTGCTTGAAAGCTGAATTGTCTGAACACAAGCAAACTTTATTGATCCATATTTCTGTTTGAAAGACCAGAGATTTGTAGAAGTAGTAGACTATTTCTTTTCTCTGGAAAGCTTACTCCGGAGGAGGTCTGCTCTGAGCATAGTAAATCTCTAAGATGGAATAAATGTTACATTCAGCATATATTGTAAGCTTCATTTTGATGATTTATCTTATATCGCTTTTTACCCCATACTGACCTTCCTTTCTAGCTGTGGTCCCCCACCTCCTGCCCAGAGCTGTTCCACTCTGCCCTGAAAAGAGTGACCTGGTCACCACATGGGCAGTTGCTACCCAAGTGGGTTGACAGTAGGGGACACTCTTCTAGAGTCCTCTGGTCCTCAGGGCTCTGGGTCCCAGGAGTGTAACTTGTGCAAGGTATGAAATATTCTCAGGGGTCAGAGTTGGGCTTGTTCGCACTTTTGTCACGCTTATTGTGCATTTGGGTTTCTGACTAGACGTTCCTTGAGGTTCTCTTTTAACGTCCATGGGTGTGGAGTTGGTACATTGTGAGGATATAGTTAATTAAGCTGCATTAGGGCAAATATACACACTTGTTAAAACACTTAATTTGCCTCAATAATATTGATTACACGGCAGAAGTTTGTTTAAACTAAATGGTATTTTCCCCCTACTGTTACACTTCTTGAAATGCAATCTGTATAATAGCTAATAGCTATCATCAGTTAAATATCATGTTAGTTATAAAGTAATGTCATAAGAATTGATTTGGACTTGGCAGTGGAGGAGAGTGCTCCCTTCAAAGCCGATGTAGATGATTAGCCGGAGTTTTAAGCAGAATCATGGTTCATATAAACTGTGTATATTTTATAGACTTAGAGCCACTCTATATTACATGAGTGCCCATTATATTAAAGAAAAGCTCAGACGGTTAATTATGCAAAACATCATGTATGCAATTACCCAGCATTATTATGCATTTAACAGTTTTATTGATTTGCCAGTAGCTCACTTACTGTATTCAGAGCTATAAACAAGGGATGTTCACCCTTAGATTGAAATAGGTCCAAGAAAACAAGCTAAGGATAAATTACACTACTAAGCGCCTCTGCATCAGATCGAATCCTTAAATACAGAAACTGTCAACAATCATAATGTGCAACACATTGTGATATCACAGGACCATTTCTTTTCCCATTAATAAAGTTTATCAACCAGGAAGCACCAGAAATCACCTGGCAATACAAATTGAAGCTACTGCAATTTCCTACATCTAAAATAGTCTGGATAACTTAACAAGGTGATCAGCAGTGGGGTGGGTCTCCAGCTTGCCTGGCACAGTGAAATGGGATGCTGGTGTTTTTGTAGGTATTTTCTAACACACATGCTTACAACACCCCCCATCTTGTTAGGCTGCACACTCTTTTTTTTTTTTTTTAAGATTTTATTTATTTATTCATGAGACACACACACACACACACACACACAGAGAGAGAGAAGCAGAAACATAGGCAGAGGGAGAAGCAGGCTCCATGCAGGGAGCCCGACGTGGGACTCGATCCCGGGTCTCCAGGATCATACCCTGGACTGAAGGCGGCTCCAAACTGCTGAGCCACCCGGGCTGCCCTGGGCTGCACATTCTTATTAGTGTATTTCTCTAGCTGGCTTTCTGGGCCTTCACTGCTGAAAACGGATATTCTCCATTTCCCTTCCTTTGTTTTAGGTGTGACAAGGGTGCAGGTATGAGTTCTAGAGTCTGTCACAGTGGATAGCCAGCCATTCCTGCTTTACCTGGGACCGAGGGGTTTCCAGGACATGGGATTTCAGTACTTAAACCAGGGTGGTCAGCCCAGTGTGATGTCAGATCAAAATTGAGAGAGAGAGGGTCATTGAACTCCAGAACCCTAAAAGCAGGTGGGATTTCAGTGAGGTCCTTTGAGATCTTGGCTTTGTCTTTAGCTCTGCAGTTTATGTTCAGGAAGTACTTGCTTTTCAATGTGTGTCCAGAAATGAGGTAAAGGTCTCTTGCTTAAAAAACAAAACAAAACAACAACAACAACAAAAAACGGGTTTCTTGCTTCTTGCCCTAAACTTCCTTTTTTAGGTATAGCACACTGTCCTTTACAGAATTAGGGGAGCTTTCAGCTTTCGGTGAAGGCCCTGATGATGTTTTAGGGAGCTAGCTTCCTGTCCCCACGGCCGCCGAGCCTCATCTCTTGTCCGCAACCCAAGCACCAGCTTTGCAGGAAGCTGTTTGCTTCCTGTGTTCTTGACGGAGTAAGTTCTTGCAGACCGAATGCACGAGTTATTTGGTCGAAGAATCAAGGGGCAGCATTGCTAAATGATTGTGATCCTGTTCTGCAGAAGTCCGTTTCGTTAGATGGGCCTCAAGGTTTATGAGAGCAGGCCTAAAATTACACAGAAGTGTGTGTGCCTGTGTGTGCACGTGTATTTTAATCTTTCTGAGCACTGTGGGTCAGGATTTACAATTCTTCCTTTACAATTAATGATCTCTTTTGGTTAGGTTAACCAGGGAGACCTTAAGATATTTCTTATTAAAAGAAAAAATCCTTTCTTTTCCTTCCCCAACTAAGCCAGTGTACCTTAATGCAATGATGATATGTTAGATCCAGTAGTTGTCAAAGCATCGTATTACTGTGATGCCATAATGACACCCTGTCTCTGTAAAGTAGTCATGTTTTCTCAAATCACACGTTGCACCGTTGATTTCTGACATGACACTTCATTCTGGTTGCTTTCCCTTTTCTTCAGCATCACCATTCTCTGACAATAGCAGCTGGTGCCCATTTTGTTTCTAAGTGATTCACATTTTGCCACTTTACGAGAGTGCAATTAGTTGAAGCAGGGGGGAAAAAAGCTCATTGTGAAGTAGCGTGCTTGAAGTTGTAACTCAGGCTGCAAAGGGAGCTGCTGGGGTCATTGGCTCTGAAGCCTGGGACTCAGGGAGCTTGGCGTAAGTCTTGGAAGTTTCCTTCTGAGTGCTTGAAAACGAAACAAAGAAAACTGTAGGCTCATATTTTTGTACTATCTTAAATTTTTTTTTAAATTTAAATAAATAAATATTTAATCTGGTGATTTCCGAAGTTAGAAAACTGACCAGTCCTCATAGATTCATTCCTATTTTGAATAGATAGTGTTTAGGTGACCGGATCTGAAAACCTTTTCTCAACCCTGAAATTCTAGGATTCAGTAAAAAAGTTAAGGACTATCTGTCTTATTTCTGTCTCATATTTGTAAACTCACAGGTTTGCTGACATCAGTGTGCTCACTTGAAGTTTTTGGAATTTCTCATGAAGATGGGTACTTTTGGGGGCCCTTAAGGATGACAAGGGAGAAAATAAAATCGTGACGTTTTTAGTTGGCATTTAGTTAGCTTGTTAAGGTGCCTGTCCTTGGTATGGGTATAATAAAAGTTTCAAAAAATCTGGTCTTAGTATGACAATCAGGAAATCCAAAGAAGACCTGTGCATAATATGTTCCTTATGAGAATTTCATGCATCATTTTTTTTAAGTTAGAAAATCAAGTAGCAAATAATTTTGAGTTCGTATAAAATTTAAAGGATGAAATACAGCTGCTGAAGAGCTTATCCATTGATGAAAATCGTATAATATATATGACTATGGGGCATTGCTGTTATGCTGGCATTTAACAAAAGTATTGGCTGAGCTGCTATGAAATGCAGACCACCTTGGTCATCCATCTACACACACGCGTGGAAATTCTAACTCAGGGCAATTCATTCAAGGTCGCACATTTACCTGTATCTAGGTAGAATCACTGAAAACAATTAAGCTTGTTAATTGTAATATAAATTGAATATTAACTTACAGATTATCTTCTTGTGTCCCCCTACAGCAACCACTTTAATGGATTCTTATTCTTTCTCTCTCTATATACATGCATGCATCTAACACAGTTAATTAACTTTCAAAAATTACATTTTGCAATAGTCCAGCAACTAAGAAGTTGCATTTGCCTGATCGTTTAATATCTAACACCAAAGGTAAATTTTCCCCTTGCTGACTCTTGGGCAAGGCTAGGAAGCATGATCATCAGAACTACTGAGACTGTATCTCAAACCATGTTAAAAATGCCTCTTTAGAGAAGACCGGCATCACCCTGGCTCAGGAAGCCTGTAAAATCCCTCAAATTTAGTTTCTTAGAAACAAACTGTGAGTTTTGACATGGCTATTTCTCCTTCCAGTTTATTTTCAGGGTATTCACTCAGAAGTTTCTTGGAAAGTCTCTTGTTTTGTTCCCTTGTGCTTCTCGTCATGTCTCTTAAAATGATAAAATAAAAGCAACTGTACTGAGGCCTTAAAATAAATATTTCCCACATTTTTCTACGCATGTTATTTCTATTCATAATTCTTAACTAAATTTAGATTTTTATTAATCTAATGTGACCTAAAATTTCTGCATTAACAGCACAATGTGGAATTGGGCTTATTCTCTTTGGCTACAGATAAAGCCATCATGTTGAAAATGGCTCTTTCTGACAAAAAGGTGTTCTTTTGAAATAAAGTCTTATTCACTACATTCCTCTTAGAGTTAATGTGAATTTTAGTGCCTCTAATTTTAGATTGAAGTGAAGTCTAGAATAAAACCCACCAGCTGACAATTGAATTTATAGATAGTTGTGAATATTTCAGGCTTGAATAATAGAGCTGTAGAATTTCAGAGACAGAGAGGAAGAGAATTAAGACCCGCTGTAGTTTTAGGGTATAATGTAATGGTGTCTAGGAAGTGTTCGGTGTAATGAGCTAAGTAGTAATTAGGAGACAACTGTGTTCTTTCAGAGATTCTGTTTAGGTGTCGTCACTCCCAGCACTGGAGAGGGTGAGTCAGCTGAGGCCAACCTGCGGCCGGTGAGGTGGCCACTGCGGCCCCTCTCTCCATGCTGAGGGGAGCTGCGCATGTAGTCTGTTGATGGTGCTATTTCTACCCCTGCTTGCTTGGCTTTAAAAAAAAAAATCAGTGAGCACCCTTAAAAACTCTCTGTTGGCTTCAAGATATTATTTCTGCATTGGAGTTCGGCATCAGATGTGAGTTCAAATCCTGACGTCCCTACTTCCTAACTGTGTGACTATCAGGACACCCTGTGTCGTCTGAGGCTCTGTTTCCTGAAGAGGAATACCCCCCTTGCAAGGTTGTCTGGAGGCTTCTATGAGGTGATATTAGAGTAGGGCACTCAGGTTGGCCCCTACCATAATGCCATTGATAATGGCAACGCTGACTGTTATTATTTGCACTGGGCAAAAGGTATTAATTAAGGCAGCAGCTCATTGTCCAAAAACAGACACGTAGACTCTACAGCCCAAATCCAGTTTGCTCAGGTTCATTTGCAGCTACAGCGTCCAGACCTTGTGCAGGAGGCGATACTGCCGCCGTCCAGAGACTTCCCTGACTTCCTGGCTTCCGTGCAGATTATTGCAAAGTTAGGGACTGAGATTTTGGAGGGGACAGCTGGCTGGAGACTCCCTGTTTTCGCAGGGACTCCAACAACAGGCGTTTGACACATAAACATTTGGTGACTTAGCCAATAGCTGTTCCATGCACGGGAAAGCAATTTCTGGCCTGGTTTCTTACTCAAGAGTTGGGCCTACTTGAGAGGTCCATGAGGACAAGCCTGAGGGAAAGAAAATTGGGATGCAGTCGACCACAGATGATCCAAGAAGAGAGAGAGAGAGAGGAGAGGACAGGACAGGACAGGACAGGACGTGGTATATTTTGTGATCAAGCCACCCTCTTCTAGAAAAAGGAAAAAAAAAAATTAAGAAATGGTGCCTTGAAGGCAGATGGTGAAAGAGTTAATTGTCATCGCTGTGAGAAATTCAGTGCCAGGGAGAGGAAAGGGGAGCAACCATGTTTTAGTACCCTAATAACTTCTAACTCTAGTCCAAGATCATAATGTATGTGCGAGCAGTCCAGTAATTATAAGGTAATAAGTGAAGTGGTGGGGTAAGTGCTCTAAATTAAAAGGAATTCGCAGGGCTGCTGTAAGTCAGTGCCGACCCGCTTTCTTTCAAACGTTGACTTGAGGAAAAAGTGCTTAGCCCAGAGAGCAAGCAGGGAGACAGGGAGAGCGATCTATTAATTACAGCGCTCATTAACAGTGACGGGCACAAGGCAGCAGATGCAGAAGGGAGAGGACACCGTAGTTCAGGCTGGCGACGGGGATAATTTTTTTCTTTCGCTAGCTCTTGAGGAAAGGACAACACAAGCGGGTGGGCGAAAGCGAGAAGGTATTTTTGTGGATTGCTTCTTCCTGTTTGCTTGCCTCCCATCCTGATACCATTTTACTTTAGAAAGCAGAACAAAAAAAAAAAAAAAAAAAAAGAAAGCAGAACGTAATGCCCAGGGTGCGGCCTACTTGTTAAGAGGTGAAGTTTTGCTCTTCCTGCTTTGCTTTCGAGGTGCCTTGCTTGGAACAGTTAAGCGAACATTCCCTCTTGGAGGTTTTTCTGTTTTTCTTCATTTTAAAGAAGATGGGACAGCGAGGGAAGGGGTTCCCGGAGGAGAACATGAAATTTGGGCAGTGATAAAATATTAGATTTGTAGCAGGGGAGCTCATTGTATCGCTTTGGTTATACTGTGACTACTCCCCCAAATTCCAGGGAATGACCATTACCCTGTGCGATTCCTATAAATCACCTTTCCACTGGGAAGCAATTAGCTAAGTCTCCTTCTCAACTGTCACCTCTTCTTTCTCTAGCAGGCTCTCAGAATGTTCTTAGAGACTTGGCTAAAAGGGGTTTTGCACTATGGCTAATCGGAAAGAAAATAGGACCAATTATATCTTTTCATCTAATCACCTTTTCAGAAATTTAATCACTTACGGTTCCAACAAAGAAAGAGGGAAAGTATGTCTCTTCTAGATAACATAGCTTGTCAGATTAGATGCCTCATCATATTTCCTTTTAGGAGGTGTGATGTTCAAAGACGAAAGGGAGGGGGAGAGGGATCACCACAAACCTCATTTTTCATGAGAAAATGATACATACCTAGTTTACTGAATATAACACAAAGCATCAGATTTATGGACTCACAGGTATAGGAAGGCTCCCATGGCTTTTCTTGATTCATCTCTTAAACAATGGCAAATCACACATGCAAGCACACGCACATATGTATTAATCAGCGTTGGTGATGGTTTCACTAAGTTTTGTGGGCTCTAGGATATCGTCCTTACACGTGGGGTGGAATTTTATACTTGAGGTCTTTCTCTATCCCTAAACAGCTATGAAATAGAGCAATTTAAATAAAGAAGCAAAGTGATTGAGGATATATTCCCTATGTGTCTTAGATCAATAAAAGACAGTTATGGAATCGTGTTGATAAACAGTAATTACAGAGCTGAGGAATCCTCGGTTTGGTCTCGAAAATAAAAGTTTGGATTCTGCTGACAGTAAAATGACTGCGGCCTGGGAACACGGAAGGGAAAAGTAGAGGGAGGATAAATCCAATTTTGGAAATGATACACGGTCTTTTAAATCACTCCTCTTCCATGGGTAAATTTAGAATCTAGAGTGTTGATTTAGATATTGACAGTGGTTCTCCAGGAGAAAGGTAAAATAAAAGGAATTGGACCCGTTAGAGGTTTTGTTTATGGCCTGTCTGGGCCCCCTGATGTAACCCTGTCATGCCCTTATGCTGATTACCTTCTTGTAGAACAAGAGATATCGACTAGAGAATGAATGATGTGTAATCCCAGCTCTTAGGCAGTGCTCTCAAAGAGCAATGTCTTTAACACATGAATTCTTTTTTTTTTCCTCCTTTCATCCTTCCCTATGACTTTCTCTATTTTTTTTTTCACTTTCTCCTTTTCTCTACCTCTTTTGGTCTCTGTGTTTGACACTCTCTCCCTTTTTCTCTCTCTCCGTTTGTATCTCCCTACATCTCAGGCTTCTCTGCAGAATGTCAAACAAAGATCGACACATTGATTCCAGCTGTTCGTCCTTCATCAAGACGGAACCCTCCAGCCCGGCCTCCCTGACGGACAGCGTCAACCACCACAGCCCAGGTGGCTCTTCAGACGCCAGCGGGAGCTACAGTTCAACCATGAATGGCCATCAGAACGGACTTGACTCGCCACCTCTCTACCCTTCTGCTCCTATCCTAGGAGGTAGTGGGCCTGTCAGGAAACTGTATGATGACTGCTCCAGCACCATTGTTGAAGATCCCCAGACCAAGTGTGAATACATGCTCAACTCGATGCCCAAGAGACTGTGTTTAGTGTGTGGTGACATCGCTTCTGGGTACCATTATGGGGTAGCATCATGTGAAGCCTGCAAGGCATTCTTCAAGAGGACGATTCAAGGTTAGTGTTGCACCTGAGGGTACCCTACCCTCTTCCAACCTCATGTGCTGGTTGGCTGGTTGGGTGGTTTTTCTTAATTCTTATCCTTGTTAATCAAGTTGTGCAGTCTTCATTCTGTCTTGAGTACAAAATAGAAATAGATTCCAATAGCTTGCGGAGGTTTTATAGAATAAACTCCCCCAGGTATGCCCCCTATCAATTCTGCTTTCACCATTAAGCTCTAATGAGGGAATGATACTGAGCTTTGGGGAAAACAAAACAAAACAAAAAAACAAAACAAAACAAAACAAAACGCACTGCTATTATCAGAGCAATGTGAGTCTATATAGCAACTAAGCAAATACACACTGGATCAGTAGTCTTTTTTTGCTCTTTGGTTCTTCTTGCAGATGATGGAAATAATAAATACTTTAGAGAAGTGGTTTTGAAACTTGGGCGGGCATCAAAATCACCTTGCGATCTGGTTAAAATGCAGATCACCAGGCCCTACCCCCAGAGATTCTGACTCTATACATCTGGTATAAAAGCCCAAGAATTTATAGTTCTAACAAATTCCCAGCTGATGCTGATGCTGCTGGTCCAGGAACCATGTTTTAAGAACCACTACTCTAAACAAATATAACTGTCTACTACCTTCCTACTTTCCCTATGGTTGGATATACTTTCCTCACCTTTTTAATGAATTTGTAAAAAAAAAAAAAAATCTTCCAAATTATTCCTAATTATAAAATGTATCTGCAACATATATGAGATATACTCACACCTTTATGGATAACCATATAAATGTAGAAAAATAGGGCTGAAATTTGTATCTGCTCCTTTAAGCTAGTAACTCACAAATACAGAGCTCCGCTCATGTTAAAAGCTGTAGATCTATATTCTTACAGGAAATTATAATTTTCACTTTTTAAGTGTGATGCACTTTTGAAGAAATTAGGGGAAGGAAAGAATAATTGTTTGTTGAGGATCCTCTGCTCCCCAGGGATTCTGTTCTTAGTGGTTTAGAAAATGTTTTCTTCTTAATAAGAACTTTTGGATACATGTGCGTTTTCCCACATATCAGTGATTCTCATCCTTTCCAGCTCACTGGAATCACCAGGAGACTGAAAAAATATTGATGCCAGGGCTCATACCACTAAATTCTGAATGAATTGGCTTTAGGTGTGGACAGGGCGAGGTGGGGATTTTTGAAAGCTTCCTACTTAATGCTCAGGTAAAGCCAAGGTTAAAAATCACCACCCACTACTGTGCTGGGTTCTATGAGTGAAGTGTTTCTCAAAGTATGGCCAGTGAACCTACGGTATCAGTATCACCTGGGAATTTATTAAAAATGCAAATCCCCAGGCTTCATCCCAGATTACCTCAGTTGGTGTCTCTGGGGGTGAGCTCAGCTCAGCGCAGTTTTTCAAGACCTCTTAAGTCTTACGTAATAGATAATTCAGCCTAACTTTTTCATAGCCTTTCGGAGTTTTAGCTGAAGAACACAAGCCAAGTTATGGAGTTCATAAGAATTATGTAAATATTTTAATATTTTAATGTATAGTTTTTATGTATCTTCATATTTTGTGGCTCGTCACTGCCATATTTATTAGCATTTTCCGACACAAATCCTTCATCCGCTGGATCTTTCTTTTTTCTCACCTGTAAATTGAAGGCATTAATACCTACCTCATGGAACGTTTTAAGGATAAAATGAAAAGTGAAATTGTAGGTAGAGTAAAAATAGTGGTGGTCCATATGCAGAGCTTCCTTAGACTCTTGCGCATTTGAAAAATATCTTGAGCCTCCTTACTAGCATTGTAAAACTTGGAAATGAGAACACAATTCAAATCTTTGGGTTCTTACTAGCCATTGTCCAGAGGTATTAGAATACTTTTATTGCAGAGTATCTAAAATTCACACTGTTAGTAATTTGATTTTGTTTATTCAGTTTATGCAGCTCTGGAATTAACTACGCAAAGATAAGCAAATATTTTGGGATGAATTAACAAATGCTGTGTATGCTGATATAAGCATGAGATTCACACTAGGAAAACCTCTCCCCTTTACTCAACAAATATTTACTGTGAACCTACTGTGAGCCAGACATGAGTACGCTGTCTGGACAGTGTAACATCTTTCTAACATTTTATTGAAGCTTTGTTCTCAAACATTTGTGCACTGAGGAGGATTCCTCTACCAGCCTCTCCTGTCTTGAGGGAATACCAAATTTTTAGGATGGGGGCAGTGGGTAGTGGTTAAACTTCTTGGTCCTTAGTATTTTCCAAAGATAGAACAACTGTGAAACAATTTCCTGATAGTTTTTTTTTAAATCATAGTGTTTAGATATTAATAGCTATGCAATAGTTATTTACTGAGCAATAACTGGAATAGAGCAATTGGAATTCTATGCCTGATTTTTCCTTAGGATGCTGAAATGCTACCAAAAGCTTAACAGAGCAAAGCACAGGGTGGTTCTTGGCATTGATGTATAGTGCTCAGTTTTACTCCATATTGGAGAGAGCAACTTTCAAGGGTTTTGAGCAGGAGACAGAGATGTCACTGTCCAGATTAGCACTCTGGACTTGCCCACCTGGCTGTGTTTGTAGCTGGCAGCTGGGCAGCACTCCGTAAGGCTACCCTGCTAGCTACATCAGCAGGCATCACACCGTGGCGCTCACTTAGCCCCAAAAAGGCAGTGAGGCAAATAAAGGGATTAAATTGTGAAAGTATAATGTAATAATTAGGGTGGTGATGTAAGGAAGACTGGAACCGCCCCTCCTTTCTGCGAAGTGTGATAGCGATTGAACTCCAAAGATAGGGAAAGTGGCCCTAATCTCTTGTACCATCACAGATTCTTACTCAGATGATGAAAGGACCTAGAATCTATTCTCATGCCTTGAGGTAGCAGACAGCCAAACTATCCTTGACAGATAGTGGCCTCTCCCTTCCCTCCCCGACAGCTCTTCAGGGAATAAGAGATTATGCAACTAGCCTTAAGAGCAAGTCTTTCTACCCTTAGGATCAGGATAATGTCAGTGTGGCTCCTACCCCACCAGCACCTGCTGGTGCTCTTACTGGCTCCACTCAAGTGACGTGCGCACCCAAAGGCATATTCATGGGCAGTATTTCCTCTTTAGACTCTTTATTTCCTGTTGCAACAATTTATTGTTAAGATTGGTTATGCAGTATGTAATGAATATCAATTATAAAAGTTAGGCAAAGTGCCTCTTGAATTTAGAACCAAAAGAACATATATCCGGAGCACATCTTATGAAAAGTAACAGAGGCACCTGGCTCAGTGGCATAGTCGGTTGAACGTCTGATTCTTGGTTTCAGCTCAGGTCATGGTCTCAGGGTCATGAGATCAAGCCCCACATCGGGCCCCTCGCCCAGCAGGGAGTTTGCTTGAGATATTCTCTCTCTCTCTTTCTCTTTCTCTCAACCCCTCCCTCTCTCCCCATTCTCCTGCTGCCCCTCCCTGCCATGTGTGCTCTCTCCCTCTCTAAAAAAAATTTTAAAAAGTAATGAGAATTGTTCTTTTCAAAGATGAATGTGGTATTCTGATTGGGAAAAGCAGTTAATCATAAACTTCAGTGAAAACCAACCAGAAAGGCATATTTTATTGATTGACCGTTTCCAAGTTATCATTGAAAACTGTTGAATTAGGTCAGCACTTAGGGAAAAGTCAAGGTGTTTTTTTGTTTTGTTTTCTGCTGACCAAAACAGTTTTTTTAGAAGACTTTGACAGTCCTATCATCTGACAGGCTTAAAATGGCACCAGTGACTTCACTGCCACCTTCTAGGTTTTATTACTTTGATTTCTAATTCCAGTGTTAGCCAATTCATAAATGAATGGGAAATTTTCTGTGTGTGGATCTTCTCTTTAAGAGTTTTCCCTGGATTCTAGTGAAGCAAGCAAGAGCAGGGAAATATCTTTCTATGCCCCCCGAAATGTCATAGTCCATCATTTGACATATAAAATACTAACTCTCCATTTCTCCTAAGAACATAGAAGATAAATATTTATATATATTTGTATGGCTGACATCACTATTTCAGCTGCTCATTTCTGTGCAAGTGATAAGGCATTTTGTTTTTCCCCACTTTTATGAAGAGGAAATTCTATATTTAAAAAACAAGATTTGGGGGCAGCCGAGGTGGCCTTCAGCACCGCCTTCAGCCCAGGGCGTGATCCTGGAGACTCAGGATCCAGTCCCACATCAGGCTCCCTGTGTGGAGTCTGCTTCTCCCTCTGCCTGTGTCTCTACCTCTCTCTCTCTGTGTCTGTCATGAATAAATAAATAAAATCTTTAAAAATCAAACAGGATTTTTTTTTGAAGATAATCATTATAGCATAGGTTTTTGGGTTCATATAAAACAAGGCCTAAATCTCAGCCCCTTAAAGGTGAGAGACCGGGGATTCATGGGTGGCTCAGTGGTTTGGCGCCTGCCTTTGGCCCAGGGTGTGATCCCAGGGTCCTGGGATCGAGTCTCGCATCGGGCTCCCTGCGTGGAGCCTGCTTCTCTCTCTGCCTGTGTCTCTACCCACCCACCCCCCCTCTCTCTCTGGGTCTTTCATGAATAAATAAATAAAATCTTTAAAAAATTAAAAAAAAATAAAGCTGAGAGACCTTGATATCACTGTGCCTGTTTCCCAGGTGGGAATGTCTGTCAGGGTACGTGGCCCATAGTAAGTGCTCAATAAATTACTAACTTTGATTGCTATTGGCAATATGACTGGGATACGCAAACACTGGATGGTTCAGCTATTCCAGCACAAAGGTATCCTTGATGCTAAACTAGGATGTGTAGCCTTCCTCAGATCACAGGTATCCACCTTATGCTGTGATAATTAACCCCCTCTCCTTGTAGCTATTCCTCACGAAGGTGCCCTTTTATACCAGGAGGCATTTAGGTGGACTGACTGGAAATTCGATTAGTTTTATGGTGATCAATTAACTTTTTTTTTTTTTTTTTCCTGTGGTCATGGATAGGAAACTGGTTGCATCAGAGTAGGAGCCTGAATCCTGGAACTTGATGAAATATCAGATTCCCCATTAAGCTTTGACTGTGGGATTTGGGAATGAAGTAGCAGGACATCCTTGCAGCATGAGATGTGCAGTGACCATTATGAGGATTAAGTTCATTCTGGGCATTTGTGGGACCTGACACGGGTATAGTGGCCAGCCACGTAATGTATGTATAATTTTTAGAAGTTTATAAATCAAGAGAACAAACTGCTAAGGAACATACATTCTATTCTTTTACTGGACAGACCTTCATGATGGCCTGTGAGGCCAGCTTTGCATTTTGAGTTCTCAGACTTGTAGGAATTCTGTTAGCAAGAGGAGAAAGAAGGTCAGTCCTTAGCCTAAACCTTCCCCATTTCTCTCTTCCCCTCTACCTCTCATCACTTTCTCTCATAGTGTGGACACCCTGCTCCCATGGCTAAAACCCATGGACGCTTCCAAACAGCTACCCCTTGACCATGCATGGGCCTCATAAGGTGCATACAAGCAGTCCAGGGCACATTCTGGAGGATGGACCCAGGAGAGAGGCCCACACAGGCCTTAGCATGGGGCTTAGCCACAGAATTTGAGGGTCCCAGGAACTGGGAATCATGGAATTGCAAGGGAGTTGGTTCCAGTTGGTCTTGTCCCCTTAGCCTGTGGAAGGGGCCCTTGCACTGTAAATGCCTTCTGAAGCCCAGGGCCTTCGGGTGGGACTTTTTTTGTCCAAGTCTAAAGGTGACACTGATAAGAGCCTAAACATCTCCTGAAACATGGGGCATTAAAGATGAGGCATTTGCCTGCTAGGCATCGGCTAAGGCTGTGGGCATGGCCTGTGGATCTGATATGCTAACTGCTCTCCACACGGAACTGCTGACTTTCCTGAAACAGGTGGGCTAGTCCTAGAGGATTTTTCCTGGGCCTCATGTTTTCTTTGCCGTAAAGTGCTATTTTGGTCTTAGGATAGAATATTTACCACACTGGAGGAAAAAGAAACTTACAAATTGAGTGTCTGAACATCCTATGCACCTTACAAAAGAAAATCATAAAATATTATCTATATAACTTAAACAGTATTTGGAGAAAATAATTACCCCAGTTGACATGTGGCTGCTTTAAAACTCTGGTATGTCCTGAGATTGAAACTCAAAATACTATGGAAATGTTTAAATTGATTTGAAGAATCTCGGGGGTGATCAGTTTGGATGCAGGGTTAACTTAAATATTGATATTAATATTTACCAAAGAAATAGCGTGTACAGTTTATTTGCTTGAACTCAGAGCTTGCTCTGTTAAAGTTTCATTGGCTTTTCCACTTTTTATTGCATTTGATGGCAATTTTGTATGATTTTTAGAAATACATTAATGTTGCCAAACTCCCACTATTTTGTTAACTTCAGTGTTTATTTTAATAGTAAAATTTAGTATTACACACTCTTTTTGGTGGTAAAGAATATGTGTTATGTGAATGGATGTTTTAGAGAACTACATAGTTTACAGATTTATCTCTCTCTGTTTTGACTTAATGAACCCACTTCTTGGGATAAATAAGTAGTGGTTTCTTTTCCCTGGTTTGTTCTGACTTTTAGGAATAGACCTAAATTGTCAGCACTTCGGAAGTTGTTTTAGAGCCAGACAGTAAATATCTTAGGATCGGGGGGGTCACTTCTGTGTTACATACTCTGCTTGTCTGTGTTTTATTTTTTAAAGCTGTTTAAGAATATAAAATCTCTGAGTTTGGGGCCTCACAGAAACATGCCTAGGGCCCGATTTGACTGCTGGGTAACTGCCAGACCAAAACACCCCAGTTCATCTTCCTGGTAGGCAACATTGACTACCAAGATTTTCATCCCAGAGGACTTCTTTAGGCAATTTTACATATATATCTTTTGTTTAACCTGGAAGCAAGTGCTTTATCGTGATGATCTCTTAAGTGCATTATCTCAGTTTTCAGAATGTTTTTACTTTTTCAGGGATCAGATATTTCTAGTCTCTTATTACTATTCACCATGTCATATTTGTATGTATTAGCTAGCTAATCAGAAAACAGAATCAATATAAATTAAAATAAAGTAGCCTTTAGAATGGCTGACAAAAAGTTGGGTCACGGGTTGTATAAAAATAAGGCTGATTATTTTCAGAGATTAAATTGGATGGTTGATCTTTGATCAAAGAAAAGAAAATAGAACATTTAACTAAAAAAAAAAAAAAAAAGGACATTTAACTACCCTCACTATATTTTTGTCCTTCAGATATTAGGAACTTAAATTTGTGACACGACAATCTCTGGTGTCATTTGCGTATTTTTTAAACGCTTCATTATGTTACAATATTTTGAAAGGTTCCATGCACAGCCCCTCATCCTGATGTGGGGCTCGATCTCACAACCCTGAGATCATGACCTGAGCCGAAATCAAGAGTCAGATGCTTAGTGGACTAAGCCACCCAGATGTCCCTATTTTTATTCATTTAAAAAGGACATGTGTAGTAATAGTATCACTAATTTTTAAAAGTACAATAGTTACAACTAATAGAAGGACCAACTTTTCAGTAATCTTTAAAACTTAGCTCTATCTTTGTACTTTCACTAGAGTTCTGATGTATCTGTAACATTAATATATTCTCCATTGATTCTACTCTGATATGACCTACATTATAGAATCAGAAAAAATAAGTATGTAATTCTGGACTATCTTTACATATGCATACATAAGAGGCTATGCTTTACTTTATTTATTTTTGTAAACTTCCTTCCTTGAATAAAACTCTCTGCACTGGGGATTTCTGGGGTGGCTCAGAGGTTTAGTGCCTGCCTTTGGCCCAGGGCATGATCCTGGAGTCCCGGGATCGAGTCCCACATGGGGCTCCCTGCATGGAGCCTGCGTCTCTCTCTCTCTCTCTTTCCTTTCTCTCTCTCTCATGAATGAATAAAATCTTAAAAAAAAAAAACAAAAACCTCTGCACTCAGAAAACACAATCAATTTCCCATGGTTCACCTGAGCTAGTGTCCTCAGAAGTAGGGAAGGAAGGGATTGATTGTGGCATGAGGCCTGGTACTCTGGTTCCAGTGTGGCAACATCTCAAATGGTGACCCACCTGGGCCACCCAAACCTGTTCCTGATTCAGTCACTCTCATGGGAAGGAAGCATGTGCATTGCCATTTCTTCTAAGGATTTTGTTGGTGAGTAATTTTCTTTTCTTAGCCTATCACAGCCTACCACTTGTCAAATCTTAAACGCCTCCCAGGACTCCACACCAACCCTCCTCTTGGCAAGTAACGGTCGGTTGAGAAGGACTTTTTGTAGTTTACATGCTCAAGTCTGAGGGACTACCTAAGGATTGGTTCCAATTAATTCTTCAAAAATCCCATTTGCCTTCCTGTCTTTTAGCAAGGAAGATTTTTACATTTGTGATGGACTTCTTAGGAAGTGGGATGTGGCTGATACTTGGTCTGCAGATCAGTGGACTTTCTTCTGAGCACCTGCCACCCTGGGTCACCCTAGTATTATCTGATGACTGTTTTGATGAAGGGCTGGAGGCTGTTTTTTTGATTACTAGATAAACTGCCCAGCAAAGGTATCAGTTGCTTCTTTTTCCATTCTGATAGCTTTCATTCTTTCATTCTTGTTCTTTTTGACCCATAATCAGGCCCTGACAAATAAGGCTGTTTTGTTCAGAGCAACAACTGATAAATTACCTTGTTAGAATAGCCCTAGTAGGGCAGCCCGGGTCGCTCAGCGGTTTAGCGCCACCTTCAGCCCAGGGCGTGATCCTGGAGACCCGGGATCGAGTCCCATGTCAGGCTCCCTGCATGGAGCCTGCTTCTCCCTCTGCCTGTGTCTCTGCCTTTCTCTCTCTCTCATGTGTATTCTCAGGAATAAATAAATAAAATCTTAAAAAAAAAAAAGAGACTAGCCCTAGTAGCTATAATAGGAAGGATACTTTGTGCTTTATAGTTTTCAAGATGCATGTTTTCTTACATATGTTAAAGTAATGACATGATAAGACCCTTCTTCTAGGGTCTTATTCAAAGGGTCAAATTCAGAATTGGTTATGGTTAAATCCAAGTAGAGCAAATTACAACATTTACCCCAAAGGTAGGAAAGAAGACAAAAGAAAAAAAAATGAGTGATGAGATTTCTGTTGTCCCAGGTTCCTTTTTAAAAATATTTTTATTATTTATTTATTTATTTATTTATTTATTTATTTATATTTATATTTTTATTTTTAAGTAGGCTCCATGTCAGGTGTGGAGCCCAATGTGGGGCTTGAACTCATGACTCTGAGATCAAGACTTGATCTGAGATCAAGTTGGATGCTTAACTAAGCCATCCAGGTGCCCCTTTCTGGTTGCTACTCATGTGAATGTGGGTCACTTTGGTAATCAGTTGTAGGAGTACATGTCTCAACATGATTTAATGGGCCTCCCAGGAAAGGAAGCATCAGTACCTTGTTAAAATTCAAGTTTTGGAGGCTGTGAAGCAGGTTGTGAGGAATGGCAGGGTGGGGCTTCATGGATGGGTCAGACTTTTTTTCTTTACTGTTAAAGGGCAGTGGTTTGTTTTTCTGATATATTACTTGATAAACTTAGATAATATCTTAGATGTGGTAAAGTGCACAGACTGCATTAATTCCCTTTCTTTTGAAGTTGTTGATAATGAGATGCAACAATGTGAAGGCCTAGTCATTGCAACTCACTTAGACAACTTTTAAAAGTTTCACGTCAAAGCAAAGTTAGGTAAAAGATGCTGGCAAAGTATTGTAATTGACACTTAAAGTAAATACATGTTTACATTGATAAGAAATGATGTTTAAACATTTATTTCTTCATATTTATTTTATTTTTATGGTGGTAAAAATCACATGACAAAATACACATAACAAAAAATGCATATGACAAAAACATAGAACATAAAAATTTCTATCTTTACTATTTTTAAGTGTACAGTGTATTGGTGTTAATCATATGTAAGTAATTGCACAAAAGATCTTTAAAACTTTTTTTATCTTGCAAAACTGAAATTCTCTACATCAATTAACTCCCCATTTCCCTCTCCCTCAGCCTCTGGGTACCACTTTTTTACTTCCGGTGAGTTTGGCTGCTTTTACTTGCCATATTGGAATCATGTAGTATTTGTCTTTTTGTGATTGGCTAATTGCAGTTAGCACAATGTCCTCAGGTTATCCGTGTTGTAATATATGATGGGATTTCCTTCTGTTGTAAAGCTGAATAATATCCCATTATATGTCTGTACCACACTTGCTTTATCCATTCCTTGATCCAAAGACAGTAGGTTGTTTCTGCCTCTTGGCTCTTGTGAACCATGCTGTGGGGAACAAGGATGTAGAAATATCTCTTTGAGATCCTGTTGTTGATTTCTTGGATATTTACCCAGAAGTGAGATTGCTGGATCATATGGTAATTCTGCTGTTAATTTTTTGAGGAATCTTCCTCTTGACTGGCGTTCCACAGTGGCTGCATCATTTTCCTTTCCCACTGACATTGCACAGTGGTTCTAATTTCTCTGTGTCCGTTTAGGCACTTGTTATTTCCTCCCCCCCCCCCTTTTTTTTTTGATAGTGGCCATCCTCGTGAATATAAAGTGAATGTTTAAATATTTTGGGAGAGTTTCAGATAATTCCTGAATTTGAAATTCTTATCTTTTACCTCCTTAGGCTGTCCGTAAATAGTTACACACATAATAGACAGTGTAAATAGGTGTTTTCAGTGTCGAGTTGCATACAATGCCTTTACCAATAATAATAGGTGAAGAATTTTTGAGTTTATCATCATGATAATAATAATGACTATATCCGTTTTCACAGTGTGCCACACATTGTTCTAAGTGATTCGCATTGGTTGTCCTAATTAATTCTTCCATTATTCCAAGGAGGTAGATACTATTCTTATATTATCTTATTCATCTATGTGGAACTTGAGGTACTGCGAAGTAATGCCCCAAACACAATTGGGTCTCAGGTAGCCTGAATCCAGAGCCTGGGCTCTTTACCAGTTGTTACCTGACTTGCATATTTTTTAAGCGTTGAATAATTTTAGACTGAATTTTTCTTGAGAGATTTTTAGTCCATGGGCAAAATTTTCCATTAAGTTGATAAAATAAAATAAAAATGGGGAATTAGGAATATTCCCAAAGTTATGATTAGATAATATTAAAGGCTTTTTTTTTTTTAAAGGAGTCAGTCAGAAGTAAGCCTTAAAAAGATCTATTTTTTTTTTTTTTATAATTCATTTTTGGAACTTCCCTATATATGAAGTTTGAGAGTTCAGTTCTTCAGAGCCATCATATCAGTTTTCTAGCTTAGTTCCCTGGATTTTTATCTGCTGACACTCATTTCACTACTGGATTTTTCGTTGTTAGTTTTAGATTGGCCCTAAATATGTACCTCCATACCCATCACTGATAACACTTCCCTGACTCTTTAATTCTTGATTTCAGAAGAAAAGAGGCTTATTTCTTCTCTTGTTTTGATGTGACAATGATTGTCTGCTTGTATAAACTTTGACTGCAACAGAGGGCAACTTTTTCTTTCTTATGATGATTACCAGTCAGAAGAAGGGGAGGGAAACATGATTATGTGAATGGATCTGTATTTTTAAAGAAAAAAAAAATATATTCTTTGGGATTAAATCTTGTTTTATTTAGGTTTGAACAACCTTAAAGAGACAACTGTAGTCTAGTATACTTTTTAATAAAGGAGTAGCTGAGGGGCTCCTGGGTGGCTTAGTCAGTTGGTTAAGCATCTGACTCTCGATTTTGACTTAGGTCCTGGTCTCAGGATTGTGAGAGGGAGCCTGGGTCAAATACCTGGCTGGGTGTAGGGCCTGCTTGGTATTCTTTCTCTCCCTCTGTCCCTCCTCCCTAAATAAATAAATAAATAAATAAATAAATAAATAAATAAAGCTGAGTAATAATACAAAAGAAAAGAAGAGGATTTAGTACATAGGAAATTTTGATTAATTTAGAATTTAGAGCTTGAAATCTGAATGTACCTTTAGAGTGAATCTGAAAGCAGAGCGAAGTTTACATTCTAATATCCATTTTTCAGTGGCAAGCTATTAACATAGTTTTCATTTGAAGAAGATCAGAGGCAAGTACAAGAATCTTCAAAGGAATGAATCTAGCCCAAGATTTTGTCCTTGATTGCACCTTTTTTTTTTTTTCCCTTTTGCCTCCACAGCATCTTCGCTACTCCCAAGGTACCTCCTTGCTTCTGGAACGCCCTCACTGTCCCCCAGAGTCTTCCGATTATGTTTTATATGGAGAATGATTTCAAATTTTATAGATACTTAAAGCGAAAGCCCTCTAACCCCTTCTTCCATTTGTTCTTCTGGGATATTATCAACTTACTAAGATTTCCTTTGTAATATCTGCACCTAACTTGTAGGAAGTTACTTTACAGGGTTTTAAGTAAGAAAGGAAATAATGGGTTATAGGCTGTACAGTATTTTTTTTTTACCATTGCAGGCTTTTGTCCATATGTTTTAAACCAGAGATTAGTAAACCAAGGCCGGGGGCCAAAATCATTTTGCTAAAGAAAGTTTTATTGGGACATAACCACACCCATCCTTGTGTTATCGGTGGCTGCTTTCATGCTTCTCCCAGATTGCTGAAGAGTCACAGTAGACACTGAATGACCTTCGAAGCTGAAATATTTAACTCTCTGGGCCTTTAAGAAAAAAAGCATGTTGGTCCTGCTGTTACATGAAGGAGTGAGAGCTTAAACAAGTGTGTCCCCTCCTCAAGGAGGCATCCCTGCCCTGCCGCCCTGGGACCATCAGCACACAGGAAGACCCCCCAGTCTCCCCTGTTAAGTTTTCCCATATGCTCTTCCTCAGCCTCCCTGAGGAAAAGCCAGGCACTCATCTGCAATCCCTATCCTAGCAGACAGTCAAGTGCACAGGTTTTATTTCAGAGAGGAAAATCTTTAGGCACAAACACTGCATGTTGGGAGCTTTCGTGGTTCTCACTTGGGCTCTCCTTGTTTTACTCTGTATCCAGTTAGCAGTCTGATCTGGGTTCCCTGACCCTTGGGGTAATTAGTGATTAAGGTCTTTTGAGTATTTGTTTGCTTCTGCTTCTTACCACATGGCTATGATTTGGAAACCAGGTCTATGCCTTTTGGCTTCCTTGCACCAGGCTGGAAGAGATTCATTGCCTCACATTTCCGTACTTCTGCACTGAGAACTAACTCCTGGCCACTTGTAGAGCCCCTTTAGCTCGTCTGCTTCCTGAATCCCTTCCCTGAGTGTAAATACAACGTTGTGATTATTGTTGAGAATCAATGCTCATTCCGTGTCAGACACTCTGCTGGGCACCTTGAATACATGACTTCGTTTGATTTTCAAAGTAGCGCCATAAAGGTATTCGTTGATATGACCCATTACCATTTCATTCCTGATGAAGGTAACTTCAAATAAATAAATTTATTTATTTTTAAAAGATTTTAGTTATTCATGAGAAACCCACACACACACAGAGGCAGAGATATAGGTAGAGGGAGAAGCAGGTATCCCTTTCGGGGAACCTGATGCAGGACTCAATTCCAGGAACCCGGACCCGAGCCAAAGGCAGACGCTCAAACACTGAGCCACCCAGGTGTCCTGGTAACTTCAAATTTAAAAGCTCTCCCTGACTCATACAAAAAAAAAAAAAATCTTAGAACCACCACTTGACTCGTTTGACTCCTATCTTACAATCATTGTTATACTGCCTCCTACAGGTTAAGTACAGAGCAGTTACTGTCATTGTGTCCAGCAGGATTTCCCCAAATCTGTATCAACTTTGGAGGATGCAGATAGATACCGTTGAATACATCAACTTGATCTTGAAAGAAGGAAGTCTCTAATACCAATATCTCAGTTCTCACAAAGTTCTTGGCACATGATGACATTTGAGAACAGAAGCATTTAAGGATAAATTTAGGAAAAGATGTGCTTGCTTTTACTTGTTAGAGGTACAAGGAAAACTTCAGGATTGGTATGAAGTCAGATTTCCTATTTTAAGAGTCAGTTGCTTTTGGGGTGCCTGGCTGGCTCAGTTGAAAGGTGACTCTTGATCTCGGGGTCATGAGTTTGAGCCCCACATTGGGTGTAGAGGTTACTTAAAAAAATTAAAAATTTACAAATTTTAAAAAGTCAGTTTCTTTGTCACATAGGGTATAATCCTAATGCTTCTGTGCTTATCATATGGACTTCCGTTGACATAATGCTTCTATACCTGTCATATGGACCATTTGATAACTGCCACTGCAAAAAGTACATTTCTATTCAAAGGTAATGGCTGCATTAGACTTTATTAGCATTTCTTTCCTTCGCTTAAAGTATGTTAACAAACTGTTTTTTTTTTTTTGGTTGTTTGTTTTTAAAAAAGAGATAAGCAAACCCCTCAAAGTTGTTTAAAATTGTAGGTAGAGAAAAGACATGTAAAAGTTGATGTTGAATACTGAGTGCAGTAAGTTTGGGGGCTATGGTTAGCTCAAATATAATGTCTTTCTTGTGGCAGTGGTCATCTTTGAACTTTTTTATAAATACTTGTGTGACACCATCCCTACTCTGTCAGAGCTTAAAAACTGAGATGCAGTAGCTGTGCACATCACGTAGGGTCTGCAGAAGACCTAGTTGCCTTTTCCAAGAAGATGTCATCACATCAAAGCTAAAAAACATTGGATTTCTGGTTACCCCGGATGAGCGATATTTGTATTCTCCATCATCTTCATCAGTGACTGTGCTTTTGTTATACGCGTATTCCCTTCTTACGTGCATTTCAGAACACATCCTCCTGAATATAGATTACTTTTTTTTCCTATCATGAACAATAGCATTATTTTGGGATCTTTAAAATGCATTGTTTACAACCTGACACCTGTTGCTCTGGTGACATGGTCTGTTTGGTTTCTGTGGAATTAAACCAGCCACAAACCATAGTGGTACAGAGACAAGTCGAGGGATTTCTTTTTGAGGTGTTGAGAGATTCCATTCCCCAAAAGCAACCCTATCCTGTCCCACAGCTGCCCTTGTACCATAAGTCTGACAACAGCAAAAGACAATGCCAAGATCCACCCTTATTTTACCACTCTAAGGCATCAAAATTTCCTTTCCAACCAGCAACAATAGCAACAACGACAGCTCCACAAAGCACACTGTCAGAAGATAGGAATTTCATTTTTTATTTCTGTTGCAAACAACAGTCAATTAATTACTTTTAAAAGATTGAAGTCCAGCAGCATTGCATCATAGTTAAGAGCACAGACTTTGGAACCCAGAGTGCCTGGGTTCACATTCTGATTCTTGGTCTTGGTGCCTTAATTGTTTCATCTGCCCAATGGGGTTCATATCTGTAAAACACATAAAATAATGTAGGTATTGATATGCATATTTTAATGGGTACATTTAGGGAGGATTGGACTGGATGTCAGGATAGTTTTTTGTTGTTGTTTGTTTGTGCTTTGTTTTGTTTTTTTGTTTTTTGTTTTTTTTTTTTGCAATTAACTATCCCATATCCTTGTAAGGAAGGTCCAGCGATCATAGGTTAATCAGTTAATCAGTACATATTACCTGCCTGTGAACTCTATAAAACAAGGAGGCCAAACCAACTGGAATTTGGGTTTTCCTCAAGTTGTAAAATCCTTTAAATTTGTGTTGCTAATACCCAATGATATAGTGTTGGAAGATTCCTATCAGTTTTATTCTGTCTCATTAACTATATTTAACTTTGTTTGATGAATAATTTGGGGCTGAATGTTAAAATGAAGGAACGAGGAACAGGATCACTAAAAATCAAGTCAACAGGTAATGAGTGGCTTCCTGGTCATTGACTTGACACATTCTTTTGGACACAAGAGATTCCAAGGGGTGTAAGTCCCTGTCCTCAAGAATATACAGTTGGAAGAGGGGGTAGGTAATTCAGTAGACACAAATAATAAAGTATGTTGAGTTGTAAGAGAAGGACCCATGTGAAGACAAGTGTGAGATGAATTAGTTATACCCACAAGGACTCAGTCTTGTGGGCTCTGGGAAAGCTTCATTGAAGACACAATAAATGAAGCACGTGAAAAGGACCAGAAGGAAAGATAATGCTGCTTTCTAGGAATTTGGAGTAATTCAGGGTACATGTCAGACGAGGGGTTGGGCTGGGGCTAGGGATAGAAATTGACCTGAGACTGTGGGAAGGGATAAGGCTGAGGTGGGATTTTGAAGAGCTTTGTACATCCTTTACCCTCGATTATAATCAGATTACACCCAGTGATATGCAGTTTATGAGCTCCAGCATAGTGACAAGAAATGCTCACAAGATGTGGTTGATGTCTCGGAAATTCACTTCTTAGGCAATTTGGTGCTTTAAAAAAATGACTTGAGTTACTATCTTTCTCCCTCTCCTTCTAGTATCCATAAAATATAGCCACGTACACTGGAGTTGTTAGCAAGACAAAATTTTCTTTCAGCTTCTCTGGGTGAATGGCTTATTCATTTTCAAACTCTTGCATAAATCTGAGGAAAGTTGTAATATTCTCAAACTCGAGATTTAGGTCTCAGAGTGAAAGTATTTAGTAATTGATGAAATCTTACAATGTCTCTCCCTTTTGTTCTTAGAAGGTTAAACAACATGATCTATGATTTTAATACCTATAGTTCATGTAATTCTTACAGTGTTAGAAAGTACACTTGATTGTTCCTTTTTATATCTTAGTAATCCGAGAGTAGTGAAGGTAAAGTAACTAGTTCAAATTCACACGGCTAATGAACGGCACAGTTGTAATTTGGACCTTCATCTGCTGTCGCTCTTCTTCCTCTCCTCTCCTCCTCTGCCTTCACTCATTCATTTCCAGATGTCTTTTTTTTTTTTTAAGAGTTTTATTTATTTTGAGAGAGAGGGAGAGTACACAAGCAAGGGAGGAGCAGACTCCCTGCTGAGCAGGGAACCCAATGTGGGGCTCAATCTGTGGACTCCAGGATCATGACCTGAGCTGAAGACAGAAGCTCAACTGACTGAGCCACCCAGGTGTCCTCCAGATGTCTCTTAAACCTTATGCAAGATAGTAAATTAAGGATGGACATGCAGTAGGCATACAATAACTTGTTCCACCTTTTCTTTGAGATGAATATGTACAGTGCCTAGTGTTTAGTCAATAGTTGTGGAATGAAAGCAATAAAAGACTATCCATGTTTTTAGATTTGGGGAAAACTAAAGTAGGATATGTTTTGTTTAACCTTGAAAGAAATATCAAGACTAAACAGTCCCCCCTCAATTTTATACCACCATTTTCCTGCTAGTCTATTTCTATTTTTAATTTTAAGGTTTATTTTTAGAGGTGGAGAATGTGCATGGGAGTGGGAGAGGAGGAGGAGAGAGAATCTTAAGCAGACTCCATGCTCAACGTGGAGCCTGATGCAGGACTCCATCTCATGACCCTGAGATCATGACCTGAGCTGAAATCAAGAGTCAGATGTTTAACTGACTAAGCCACCTATATCCCCTCCTGCTAACCTATTTTTAATTTAATTCAACGGGTCAGTATAATACCGTGGTTAGATATATCATACAGGGAGATGGTGGGTACCCACTATAGGCTCAGTGACCCACCTAATAGGGTTCACTGGAAGGTGAAATCAGAGTATGTGATCCTGGTCTCCATTTAGTAGACACTACTCAGAGTTTATGAGCCTGCCTGCTTATGGGCTGCTTTCTCATCTTTTGGTCCTTAGAGACAAGCCATCATCTGTTCTCATGTGGGAGCTAGGTCTGAGCTTCAGCGTGAAAATGCAGCAGTCTGTGCCGATATATTATTATGGCTCTTACATACTATGTTTGTGATTATCAGAATTTAATCCTATAGAACCTAAAAGAACCAAATATCAAAAGGCTTTGTCTATACCCACTTATCTTCCACCTCATTTCTATAGAGGGTAGAGGGACAGCTAAAAGGCAAAGAACATGAGACTTTGGCATAACCCAGTATATAAAATTGCTTTGCTAAGAGCTGGATGTGACTTTTAACTGGATATTCGTTTCCTCCTACCTCAGTATGCCATAGTCTCCATGTCACAGGTGACTTGCCATCCCTTTGGGAGTCTGACACTCCCATTCCTTATAATAGTTTTGGGCATCCTCTCTTAGAGCTTGAGGCAGATTCTCAAAATGTCATCAAAGTTCTGGAGATCTTTGTAATTTGAAGGTAAATTTGAAATTTAATAATGGACAAACACCACTTGGCATCATGTCTTGTGATAGAGTGCAGTCAGATATTTTGGGTGAATATGAATGAAATGTAATTTGACTGCCCCCCCTCCCCACTCAGCTCATAAAGTGACTCTATGGCAATTCTACAGGGAGCTCCAAAAAATGTTCAGAGCAATCCCTTGGGAATAGATGTGGTGTCCCTCGGTAACTTATTTTGAAGTTTAACTTGGGATTCTTTGAAAAAATTAAAAAAGTATATGCATTGATGGAACTTTGACTTTTTTTGCTATAGATATGTAATAAATTATTATTCCATATTATATAATCCCAGTGATAGAGACTTTCAATTTCACGTCTAATGGGAAAAAAAAGGTAGTAAGGAAAAAAGAAGCATTAAAAACAAGAAAGAAAAGAAAAGGGAGAAAGGGAAATTGTATCACTGTGGAAAAACCTTTACTACTCAACAGTAGAGGGTTTTCTTTTTTTATATTTTTGATCATTTAAAACAAAAATACTACAGATTATTGGCTGCATGTTTTTAATGCTCTGTAATTGTGTACGGAGGCAAATCCCATTATTTTAAAATCACTTAATGTTGGAAAACAATTGGATAAACCCCACTTGGAATGCCCTGTGGGTCATCTCAAGCCATTTGGTTCTGTTAATAAAATTAAAACAATTGGGGGAAATATACAAATGCTTTCAAATTGGTTTTACAATTATGATGTCTGTGTGTATGAAAAGGGGGACAACTCTTAGGAAGTACATAAAGCCAAATGCATCATTACTGTGTATGAGTGATGTGAGCTGGGAGTAAGGATTTGACATATATTTTTATTTTGAGATGCCATGCTAATTTACATCATTCGGCCCTTTCACTGCCAAACTGTAAAAGTCCATTAAGTGACTGAAAGGAATATACAAATTATCCACTGGCACTCCAGGCTGGAGCTTTACATACACCCTGTTATTCTATCCGCCAGCTAGCTGCAAGATTCTATTAAGCGGTAAGTGAGAAAATTATATTGCCTACAAACTAATTGTACAAAAGACTCTGAAATAAGTAATCAGGGCCCAGGACTTTCTGAAAAGCTGCCAGGAGATATTATAAATTGCTCTATCATTCTTGTCAGCCTGGTTTAAAAACCCAGAGCTTCCATGTTGATTTGGTTCCCTCTGCAACAGAGCTCACTTCCTGAGCTCTTGACAAAACTGGGCAAATTCCAGTCGTGTCCTCAGGAGCTGCCCAATTCAGTCCCTGGTGCCATCTCACAAATGTGTCTTGGGAAATAGCAAGCTATAATCCAAGGAAACTCTGTGTCTGAAATGAGAATCATAGCTTGTGAACAATAACTTCTGCATCCTCCTGATTGTCTGGTGTTCACATTTCAGGTGCCCACAGTTGCTATTGGAAATATTTTTGTCTAGTTTCCACTTTGCGTGAATCGAAGGAAAACAAGTGCCCTGTAGAGATCATGTGGTCTACTGGGAGCAATGTCTTTGAGCCATTACCAAAATAGATGTAACATTATTACCCAGGTGCTTGGGGCAGCACATTTTTAGGATAAAATGTGTTTTTGTTGTTGTTGTTGCATAGAAAAAGCACCAGGGAAGATATTTCAAGGGCAGAATTTGTGTAGACTCTAACATGGATCAAAGACTTTGTTGGGTGGGCGATCATAGCCAACAACAATGAACTAAGTAACTCAATGGGAGGGCTTTGAAAGTAGAGAGGTTTTCCTCCAGCAAATAAGTTCTTTAGAATAATGTTGATTTGTTTTTCAAGATATAAACCAGTGTTACTTAGTGAAATCAAGGTTATCACTCCTATATGTCAAGACTAATTTATTGAAATTTGGCTGAAGGATACCTGATTCATCGTAAACAATTTCTATACACTTAAGCCAAAAATACATCATTTGTGAAAACATTCAGGGCTGCTGTATTTTCCATCCATTCACAGTGAAATTTTTACAAAAAAATGTTTCATCGCCTATAGCTTTAGAAAGATTCCTCTACCCCAATCTTATTTATTCATTTTTCACAGCATAATTCAATCACTTGCTCCTAGATTGAGAATTCATTGACTTTCTTAGGCATAACCTCTGCATTTGTGGGAACGCATGCTAGTACTGAATCCAGAACCACTGCCCCCCACACTAAATTGTATTGTTATTTGCTACGTGTTTTATCTCCTCTGTAAGACTGTGGACTTTTCAAGAGCAGGAACTACCTCTTTCTATCCCAACCCAGCACATGATCCAAAATTACAGGCTCATTGATCAGCACTGAGGATCCAGCAATGAATAAGACAGAGCTTCTCCCTCAAGAGCTCATTCTAAGGCACTATTAAAAATTTCTCTGCCTTTGTGTTTCCCTTTGTCATAGAAGAATTCTGGAATATAATGGTTAGAAAGGAAACTAGAGTACTTCTTTATATGTGATCTGAAGCTCTCATGTGGTAATTTTACAATTTTCCTTCTTTTTTTTTGAAGAAATTTAAAAATCCTATACAATCATTCTTAGATGAGTCATTCATAGATTTAGCTATTACCGTTGAACCACTCCTAAATATTTTCTCCAATGTGGCTCCAATTCTGAGAGCACTTACTTTGTAAGTAATCCTAAGTACTATGATGAGATAAAAATTAACCCCTTTAGTGCCATCTGTCTGTATTTGGATGTTTTATTTTCCTTTTATTCTTATCCTATTCATATCAAGATGCACTTTTATTTTCTTTAAAGTCTCTTATGTTGTTGTTGTTTTGTTTCTTTCTTTTCACACTTTGCTCCCTCGAAGGCTTTGGTGTCCGCCCCCCCCCCCCATGATCTCTTCCTGTTTGCCATGCATTTTCATTTTTGTCAAAGCTACTTTTTAAGGTTTTGAAAAACTAGGTTTCCTAACACTGTGTGTGTGTGTGTGTGTGTGTGTGTGTGTGTGTGTGTGTGTGGAATAGTTTTCCTAATGTTCTTAATATTGCTTCCTGATGGACATCTAGCTCACTTGACCTTGTGGACATTACTGCATGATAGCACCATAGTGTTCCTAAAAATGACCTTGTGATATCAAGAAAATATAAGTTTTCCTAAGCATACTATTTTACTTATTTACTACTTTTTGGAGGAAGATTTTTCTACTGTATAAGAAATGGTCCTTGCCTCCAGGATCTTACCATCTAATGGGTAATATGCATGCAAAAAAGGTGTGACAAAATATGGCATGTCTGTATGTGATGAGAGTACGTGAAAAGATATGAGAACCAAGAAGTCATTTTCTGCTATGATGGTCTGAGAGGTTTTCATGAAAGATTTGAATGGAATTTGAGTTGAACAGTGAGCCTTGGAAGTAATTTTAAGAAGAGGGACAAAGTTAGATCATTCTCAGAGGGAAGTCTGAAGGACACAGCAAAAAATGAATAAATTGAATTGGCTGCATCAGAAAGTTCATATAAGGTAATGTTTGTAATATTGTTGGATAAGTAGATGGGAGTTATATTGGGTGGCGATTTTGTTTGCTAATCTAATATTTTGTATTTAATTCAAGAGAATATAGAAATGTAGTGATTTTTTTTTTTAAATTAAGCTACTGACATACCCGATGCAGCCCTAGGAATGCAGCATGGATTCCAGGGGGACAGAATGGAGGCACAATGCCCAGTTAGGCGATAACTGCCATAGTCCAGGTGTGAGCTCACACATGCCTGATTGAGGTTCCTGTCAGAAGTGTGTTCTCATGGAGGAGGAGGATAGAATTTTCTGAGGAAGAGAAACTAGTTTGAAATGAGAGTGATGTGTGTGTGTGTGTGTGTGTGTGTGTGTGTGTGTAGGTGGGAGAGAGATGGTGGGGAGAAGTTATCAGCATTGGGTTAAAATGCGGGTCAGGCTTTAATACTGGAAAGTAAGCAAAGTTAGGACTTCATACTGACTTTTTAGGCAAAAGGAGGCAAGAAATGCTGTAATACTCCCTGGATGCAAAATACATTTTTCAGTGATGGTTTAAGAAACTCAGCAGTGAAAAATGGTTCATCTAAAGTTCAGACTCTAAATCCTTTTATTCTCAGCCATGACCCAGGCAGTCTGGTTCCTTTGACTTATCTGTAATTTTCTGGGTGTTAGTAATATATCTGAAGAAAGTGATGGTGTGTGCTTCTGTTGATGCAGTTAATATTACTCTTATTATTTAACCTCTTACTTTAAAAAGCAGTTGCTTCTATTATTATAAATGCCCTGAGTTAGAATGCTAATTGAGTCAAATAATTTTGATAGGCTTTTCTCAAATTATAATGCACAGTTTGTTTATATATATATATACATATATATATATATATATATATACACACACACACACACACTTTTTTTTTTTTAGTCATGCATACTTAACCAATTTTCAGTAGTTATAAGTGGTTGGGTATTACTTCCTGTTGAATTAGCAGTTGCTGAGTAGTTGAGTCTTTGTACAATCCTGCAATCCACTAATGTGATATTTAATGAGGAGACATCAGTCTGGAGAAAGGTAGTCAATATAAATCAGTGTTTACAAAGTGTGATTAACTCTGAAATATTTCATCAATGCTGTGGTCCCAGGCAGACTCTATGCTAATTACTAGAATCTGCGCATGTTTCAGGGGACTTGGACGGACCCTGAGTATTGCAAACATGGAGCAGCAAAATTGCAATTATGCTCGGACCATCTCTGATGACAATTTATGCATTTGGTGTGATGACCTCCCCCTTCCCAAGAGGGCAATAAACAGAATGCATTTTCATTAAGATACTAATGCACTTAATCACAAGGGGAAAGGGTTAGGAAGTAAGGAAAGACCTTCAAGCGCTATGTGACAGAGCTGATAGGGGAGAGAGGCTCTATTTTAAAGGCAGCTTCTTTACAAAGCTGTAGGCAGCCCCAGAGCACATCCTACACACTGTCATTGGCGTTAATTGAAAAAAAAAAAAAAAATTAAAGTTTGGATCTTCTTCTGGCTACATATTTATCAACTTCAAATGTGTAAGTACCACCATAAGTAATATCAACGGACATTAAAAATATAGTTTCATAACAGTTTATTTTTATTTATGACACTTCCATGGAGCTTGATTGTTTGGAATTCATTATGCAAATAAGGTAACAAACAAATAAGGTGATGATGGTCATCATCACCATCCTCCTCCTCCTCCTCCTCCTCCTCCTCCTCAATAAGTATTTACTCAGCAGAGATCTGTGTTGTAAATCCCGGGTAGGTGTTGCTACAAGAGCCATGTCATTTCAGTCCCTGCCCTCTAGGAGCTTACTGTAAGGCCCCGGATTAGCCTGCTGATCATTTTTCACGGTGGGGTTTATGCTGTTTAGTGTCAGAAAGACAATAAGCCCGATACATTGGAACATTAGTAACCAAAAGAAATCCAGGATTGATGATACAAGACTGTGGTTGTGATGTTCATGCTTTTATGGAAATAATTTGCTTTGAAATTTCTTTTAGATTCTAAAATTCTGGAAGATTGTTATTTTGCGTGGATAGACTAAGCGTAATGTTTTATTTTATTTTACTATTTTATAAAGATTTTATTTATTTATTCATGAGAAACACAGAGAGAGACACAGAGACATAGGCAGAGGGAGAAGCAGGCTTCATGCAGGGAGCACGATGTGGGACTCAGTCCTGGGACTCTGGGATCACACCCCGAGCCAAAGGCAGACACTCAACCGCTGAGCCACCCAGACGTCCCTAAGTGTAATGTTTTAGAGGCTAACTTTACACTTAATCTTAATCTTTTGAGATACTTTACCATGTATCTTCCAATTATTCAGTGCCTCTTTTTTTTTTTTTTTTTTTTTTTTTTTTTTTTTTTTTTTTTTTTTTTTTTTTTTTTTTTTTTTTAAGAGAGAAAGAGAGAGAAAGGAGGGCAGGGGGTGAGGAAAGAGAGAATCTTAAGTGGTGGGCTTGATCTCAAGACTGTGAGGTCATGATTTGAACCAAAATCAAGAATCGGACACTTAACTGACTGAGCCACCGAGGCGCCCCTATTCAGTGCATCTCCAGTGGTTGCCACAGAGCATCCAGCTTCATGACATTTATGACATCCTAATGAACCTCATGTGACTTTTTTTTTTTTTTGAGTGGGGAGGCAGGAATAACAGAGTGGGTATTGCCTCTGGGTTGCTCACATTTCCTGGGTTTTGAAAATCTAACTGCTTTTCTTCAAACTCTATGTTTTAGGTAATATAGAATATAGCTGCCCTGCCACGAATGAATGTGAAATCACAAAGCGCAGACGTAAATCCTGCCAGGCTTGCCGCTTCATGAAGTGTTTAAAAGTGGGCATGCTGAAAGAAGGTAAGGCGTGTTTCTAGGGGCCCTGTGCTTTTGGTTAGGAGTGGAGGGAAGGGTGTATACAGGGATTTACAGAAATGCTAAAGACACCAGGAGAAGAGGGGGTCGCTGTAAGCTCTCTGAATCCGATGGCAAAATACATCTTTACACCTGAGTTTTCTGATATGTCCTGGCTACCTGCTTGACATCAACAGGAAGGGACAAGGTAGGAATCATCCGATGTGCAGCTAAACCCCACCAGGTATGCTTGGTAGTTCTAGATTCCTTTCATCTGTACCAGTTGCAGAAGGCGAAGGACAAAGAATATACCAAGAGGCTAGTCCTTGTCTTTTGTGTTTCTTCTCACTTCTAAGTTTGCAGACAGATTTTCCCTTCCATTGTTACTGAGATATAATTGACAAATAAAAATTGTGTATGTTTAAGGTATGTGACTTGATGTTTTGATATTCATATGTGTTGTAAAATAATTGCCGCAGTCAAGCTAATTAACATCATTTCATATTGTCACCACTTTTTAAAAAAATTAATTTTAGGTTTAAAGCACTCTTTATTTTTTTTCCAATCTTTTATTTTGGACTTATGTTCTATTATAAAGAACCTATAATAATGATACTGAAGTTGTTGCTTTCGCTAAGGGATAACACCAACAAACACAGAATAATAACAGTGACCATGTATTCAGTTATGGCCTGAGTTTACCCACCTACCAAGTAGTAGAAGCCAGAACTAAACACAGACAGATCCTAGAATTCAATTACTTCTTCCCCCCATATCCAAGGTCCTGAAATATTTTTATATCTCAGCATGGCCAATGAAATTAACATTTTAGCTTGGGAGCTAGAAAGAAATCATTCTTTTCTTTGGAAGGCCTACATGTGTTTTTGTTTTGTTTTTAAATACATCTCCGTCTATGTGTATGTTTTTGTAGATGTGCATTTTTTATGGCTTTTAGATCTTCCTATCTCTTTCTCTTCAGAAAATTTACCAGAGTTTAAAATAAATATGATACTTTTATAAAGTAAAAATGAATATGCAGTAATCAAAGTTTGAAAGAAAATTAGGTAAATTACATTTAAATATACTGCTTCTGTTGAGTCATAACATACGCTTTGTTCATGGAGTTGGTCCTATTAGTTTATATATTTGCTGTTACTGAAGACCTCTGACTTTTTTTTTTTTTTTTGATCTCTGACTTTTTAACATGTAAATCCAAATAGATCCAAGTGTTTATTCCTGAAGAACAAACTGGAACTTCAATTAGGTATGGCATTCCTAGATCTCCTCATTTTTCCTGGTTTGTTCTTAATTATGATTTTTCCTGTTAATAATGTCATAGGAAGATGAGTGGATAAGTTATATTTGGGTATGTGGAATTCATGCCCCATTTCTCCACTCTTTACTGGACCAATAAAGAGCTAACTCTTCATTGACAAGGAACATAGAGAAGATTCTCTCAAATTCTTCTCATCTCTGACTCTCCTCTTCAGCCCTGGTGTGGGTGACGGGAAAGCTATAAACAAAGAGCACATAACTTTATAATTAAAGCCTTACGAAAAGATGACACCAGATGTATTGTCAAGTAAAAAATAGTAGAAGGGAGATGTGCATTTGTGATGGGATATACATGGAGAAGTGGAAGGAAGGAATATATAAGGATTGGGGACAGTGGGATACCATGAATATGCTGAGGAGGGGAGGTACTTTCCCTTTTCACTATATAGCCTTTGGCACCATTAGGATTTTTCTTTTTCTTTTTCTTTTTTTTTTAAAGATTTTATTTATTTATTCATGAGAGACCAAGAAAGAGAGAGAGAGGCAGAGACATAGGCAGAGGGAGAAGCAGGCTCCATGCAGGGAGCCCGATGTGGGACTTGATCCCAGGTCTCCAAGATCACGCCCTGGGCTGAGGGTGGCGCTAAACCCCCAAGCCACCTGGGCCGCCCACCATTAGGATTTTTCATAGTTGCTATATTTAGGTTTATAATCCACTTGCTAAATATTTATTACGTTTCTCCAGTGAGCCAAGCACCGTTCTAGGCTCTAGTGGTACAGCAGTGAGAAAGTTGGATATGGTTGTTCTTGCTAGAGAAAAACCTTACATAGAAATGCCAGTGGGACAGTTTTGAAAAAGGAAAACATATAGATAAGAGCCCAAACATTATGACCCAATCCACAGGATGAGGAATTTGCTTTTAGTTAGGATGATGGTGATAGCTTACTTCTTTTGAGGTTGAAAGCTTTATCTTCGTAATTGCCTTAAACACTATAGCAGAGTAGCAAACCAAACCTAGTTTACAAAAAAATAATAAGTTATTGATGGTCCATTTTTGATCGTTATATTGCCACTTACTTGAGCTGTAGAGAACCACACTAAAGTTATGCTCATTCCAGAAGGGTTAATTAAAAGCTGGGAGTTGAATAGTTTTCAAAGAGCAAACCCATTTTTGTAAAAGTGTTACAAGAGTAATATATCAATTAGCACTTTGAATTGATGTGTCCTAGATGTGGATTTTATTTTAAAAAACTAAAGTGCATGGAGATATATCTCCGTTTCCAGGTTGGTAGAGTTTTGTGACTCATTTAATCTTACTACTGTGATTTACTCAACTCCTTGCATTTCCAGGTTTATGGACAAAATGAAAAAAAAAAAAATTTTGTCCCCTAAATAATTTCCCCCATTGTAGGTTTTAAGCAGGAGCAATCTTGAAGGATGGTTAGAGTGATCAAGGAGGTGTGAACTGTGTTTAATTAAACATTGTTGGTGAAAGAAATGGGCCGGCGCTTATCTGTTATTCACACCTCTTCAGTTGCTGTTATCAAGCCTTTGGAGGGTCTGTTTTCAAGGGAATTGCTGCTGTTGCTGATATACTCAAATAATAATTTATTTCCCTTTACTTCCTTATGCCCACTTTGATGGGAAAAATACCAGTTCTCTAAGCCCCTCCCCCAAAAGGATGGCTATGAGTAAATACAGAATATTCCTTTTCTTTTGTACTTAAAAATGCAGTGAAATATTACATTACACCCTGCATATAAATGCACGATTATGTTTGGCCATCTCCTTGGCTCAGGACTTGCCTCCTCAGCCTGGAGAGAATGATACTGTCTTAAATGTATCTTTATGGATGGAGAGGGATTTCGGTCCCATGCAGTATGTCAGAGATCATGATGTAGTAAATCTATTCAAATGTAAACCTGTTCAATTCAATTACCAGTCCATAATAAAATTTGCTGCTACAACCCCCGTGTTGACCACAGCAGTCCATACAGGCTGATGGCACAGCAGGGCTGGAAATTGACAGACAAAATCTATTTAAACAAAAAAACAACATTAGTTGTAGAATCTCAGATGAAATCAGATTTCAACAGCTTTGATGGGAACCTTCTTTCCTTTAACAGGTATTTTTATTCAACTAGCCAAATACGTCTTAGATAAAGTGCTGCCTGAGGGAAATAAAAGAAGTTTTCATTAGAAAGGTGGTTTATAGAAAAATGAGACTTCACTCTTTTAAAAACAATAATCCCTAGTTTAATTGACCGATATTTCTACTAATGATGTAGGATGGCAAAGAGAAGTGATGGCTTAGTGGGCAAACAATTCTAGTTGTATCACATTGTGCATAATTAAATTCTTACAAGATAGGCCTTCTTGTTAGCCAGTCAGAATTATGTCTGAATGGACTACGTTTGATTTTAACATTAGAATTTTTGAGTCAAAAAAAAAAAAAAAGAATTTTTGAGTCAAGAAATCGTTACCATTTGAAATAAACAATTGGTTATGTGGAGAAAATGACAAAATGTCACAAAATTAAAAAAAAAAACCTTCAAGAAGTTAAAAAAAATGATAGCTTGTTCAAATCCCAGTGGTTGCACCATTCTACAGCCTGAGAAATCCCCTTTTCTTTTTTGGGGCTCTACTTTGCTGGCAAGCCTCCCGCATTAGTTTTTCAGCATTATGCCATACTGTATGTCAGAGAAAACCCATCTATTACAAGATATCTGGTCTCAACATTCCCTTTTCATTTTTTTCAGGTATTGCTTATTTGAAGGAAAAAACAAGAACTAATCAAGGTGCACCTATAAATCTGGTCAAGATTTATTTTTATTTTGATCTCTCTCCTTGGTTATTTAAAGGCTATTGCAGACATACTGGTTGGGTTTACTCTCTGTCAGTGGCAAACAGAGACATTTTATGAAAGCAATAATTATTTTATTTAGGTATAGAATTCACTGATCGAAGGATTGAAGGGCCTTTTGCTGTTTATTGGTATGATGGGTTTCACCTTGGCAACTCAAGTATTTTTCTTTGACTCTTGTAGATGAGAGCAAGGCACTCATGTTTATACACAGCATTATATTCTCTAGGATGGCCAGCCTGCATGCCAAAGTAGAGAGGAATCAAGGAAGCATGGAGGACAGGACAAAAAAAAAAAATGCTTTCACTTTTTCTTTTTTCTTTTTTAAAAAAAGTTACTTAAACCTTTCTGATCTTCCCTTTTCATCATCTATAAAATGATGGTAGCAATAGTAGAATTTGCAAATGAAATATTGTGAGTATCCAGTAAGAAATTGCATGGTAAGTGCTTAGAATACCATGTGGTGTAGAAGAAGAACCAAATCAACATTACCTATTGTTGCTAGAGACAATAAGGGTCAAGCTGTGGGGTCAGGTGGACCTAGATTCTAGCCCAGCTCTACTACCTCCTGGACCTGGGCAGTGTACAGAACCTGTAAGACCCGCATCAGCCTATTTATTTGTGACCATGGGACCTAAGATAGAACTTACCTTGTAAGGTTTTTGTAAAACCGATAGAGCTAATTAATATAGACACAGGGTCTGACACATGGTTAGAGGGTGACACTATAAGATAGAATCTGGATATATTACATTGCCCTGCTGGACTACAACGAATTCATGTAAATTTTGTTTTTTGGCAACATCAATGACCTTAGGGGTCCTTTTCAGACTTTTCATAGAAACATCAATAGGTGAAAATTTGTCCCAAAATTTCACAAGGAAATATAGTTTTTTGGGTTTTTTGTTTGTTTTTAAGTAAGCTGCATGTCTAGCATGGAGCCCAACACAGGGTTTGAATTCATGACAATGAGATTTGAGACCTGAGCTGAAGGGTCAGAGGCTTAACCCACTGAGTTTTTAATATCTACCCTTAGGTCAAGCAAAGAAAGACAACAGTGTAAAAAAGGAAAAAAGGGACTTCAAGTCAAGCAGAACGTTTTATCAATAAGAGCATGGATAAAGAATGCCTTTGATTATTGATTGAGCTATAGAAAGAAAGGCTTATTCCTTTGTCTGTCAGAAAAAAAAAATGGACAAATCACCTGTATTTTAAAATGTGCAAGAAGAAGAGTAAGAATTCTACTAATCTCATAAGTACACTAAATTGTACTAAGGAAATTTTGATAGCAGAGCATCATGGAAAAAAATTGAGAGGACGGACTTAAGTTTTAGTACATCTGCATAAATATTAACTGAGCTTCTCCGATGTGTCTGGAAAAATGCCACGTTTTAGCTTTTAATTTGATTTTTAAATTTTTTTTTTTTTTATTTTTCCACTACCTAGCATGGTGATTTTGGGGAAATCCAAAAGAGCTCTGTCTTCATTTCCACATGTGCAGGGGAGCACTTAGACTGCCTTTTTTCTCATCCCTTCTATTCTAATAGACATTTTATTTAGAAAATGATATAATGTATATTAGTATAATGGAAACATTATACTAATATAGACACAGAGATATCTGTAATTTTGATGATGATGTCGATGAAATCCGTGAGGGGAGTCAAACCATAGGAACTAGATTTGTAGACTTGGCTAGTGAGTTGTGCTCTTTTGTACATTTTGTCTTAACTGGGTAATTCTTTGGATGCTTTTCATTTTTTCTGGAAAAGCAGGAAGTATGTTATTTTTGCCACAGTTAATAGAAGTGAGAGTTGAAGGAACAGTGGAGCGATCAATAGATGTTTAAATACTTAGGAAATGAGCTCTTGCATTTTTGCCTATGTTTGAAAAAATTTTCCTCTGTATTCCCTCACAGTCCCTACCATCTCTTGTCAATATATTGAAGAGCAGTCAGTCAGTAGAGTTTTATTTCTGTGAGCTCTGGAATCTCATCACAGATTGCTGTATCGCTACCAGTCAGATTTATCTGAAGTTTTGTTGTTATATTTTTAAAATAAAAATATTGACATAAATAGGAGAGGAGAAGAACAGGTTTATCTAATTTTAGATCCTTTGAAATACTTCCTAAGGGGTGGGGGGAGAATGAGTCATTAAAGCTAATAAAACTAATAACATAGTTACATGTTTTATTGATAAGCACATGTGCTTTTCATATTTGAATTGACATTTTTAAAGTAAGCTTCTGTTGCAGAGGTGCTTATTATTTCCCTTTACTTTTTAAAGTCTAAGAAATACAAGCCTGGAGATTCCGGGTAGGCACTTTAAACGATGTGTTAGAATTGTGAGTCTTCCTCTTTAGGATAAAGTCAAAGCAGAAGCTGGGAATCAGCATTTGGAATCAGCCACCATTCAGTGTGGAAAGGGCACAGGATATTAAGGTTCCATTATCACCTTAAAGCCTCACTCAGTAGATAAAAGCGGGACCCTGCGAAGGGGATTCTCATTAATCAGATGAGGAATCCAAGGCTCAGAGAGTTTCAGTGACTTACTCAATGACCCATTGCAGATAGAGTGGGAATGGGATTAGAAGTCAGGTACGTCACCTTTCAGGCTCTGTATCTCTATCAAGCTTTGTTGCAGTCCTGGCCAAACGAAGGTATTTTCCTGCTCCAGCCTCGGGTTGATTGCCCACAGTCTCAGCACAGCAGGCAGGTAGTGGCCTGACATATTCATTGGGGGTGGAAGACATGGGAAGGAGTCCTGGTGCTCTCAGGAAGCAGCAGAGCTTGTGGCTTTGACGAGGGGTTTGTGTCGAAGCTATAAGTGACATTCATTAAGAGGGGACTTTTCCTTAGGATTCTGATCTTGGAAAACCAAGCTTTTCTCACTTGGGGTTTGAGGAGGCCACTGAAGATACAGATGGTGGTGGGGATCGGTCCAGAAGAAGTCATTACAGAATAGCTAAGCAGCTAGAGCATTGGGCTGACTGTGAGCTGGAGAAGGCTCTCTGCTCTAGAAATTTCGGAGGTCAGAATGTCAGAGTTTAAGACCCTGCACGGAACAAGACATTTAAGTCCATTTTGTTTTGGTCAGACTGAGGTAGTGTCTGCCTCTGGATACCAGGTCCCCAGGGAAAGCAGTTAAACTCAAGAAGCATGAGGATCTAGAATTATCTTTTATTTTCATTCCTGAGTGGATCTCCAGTATCTTAAAAGAATCCTGTCATCTATGCCCTGCTTAAATCTCAGCTAGATAGACCATTGCCAGTCACTCTAGAATGGAAGGCCCAGGACATCTTTTGCTCTGACTCATGAATTCCTAGAACTGACCTAATGTTTAGGAAGAAATGGTAACAGCATAGAGGTTCTCTTCTGCATTGGAAGAGTCTTTATCCAGAGGCCCTATTTTTTTTTTTTCTGATCTATCTCATCACAATCCATGGGGTATACTTCCAATTTCTACTTTTTAGTTTAGAGAAGGCATGTGTGTGTGCACATATATGCATGTATATGACACAGAACAAAAATTATGCATTTATTCATTTAGCTGCCATGATAGCTCTTCAGTCAGTTGTCTTGAGCCCCCAGGATATAAAGAAAAATCATCCCAGAACTGTTTTCCTGCAACCACAGTTTGTGTCTTGATATATATATGGCAGTGGGAACTCGGAGAGTCTTCTGGGTTTACCCTATCAGCAGGATAGCAAAGAGCAACTTAACTTGTCTAATTACCCTTCTGTTTCATATCTTCTGTTTTAACAAAATGTTCATTTAAAGGGTGTAGCATTTTCCAGGTAGGTTCTCTTTAAAAAATAGAAAGCTACTCCGGGTCGTTTAGTAACAAGCTGATTTGTTTTTGCTTACTTAAAGAACCTGCTTAGCACAAATTATCCTAACAAAATATCTTTTGTAAAAACCCTCTGAAGAAGACATTGCCAAGGTGATTTTTTTTTTTTCCTCAAGTCTAATATCATTATGCTGCCAAGTCGAAAACAGAAATTATTGGTAGGGAAATTTGGGTTCCTACTGCCTTCAAAAAGCAGAACAAAGAAAAGGAGAAAGCTTTAATGGTATTCAAGGAAAATATTTCTGTGTTAGATGACAGTTAATAGAACTGCATTGACCTCACTGGTATTTCTTGCACTCTCTGTTGTAATATTATCCTAAGAAGCTCCCTCATTAATGCAGAGTATTGAACAAAACTCCCAAGTTATAATATAAGCAATAGTAAAGAGCACCTTCTTTGTGAGCTTTGTCCTGACATGAAGCCATTTGGGAATATATTTAAGTGCCACAAAAAGTTATTTCATGTACAGATACTGCATTACCAGATGGTGATGTTTTGGTCATGCTTTGTTGATAGGAAACTTGAACAGTCTGTCTCAAAATGAATAGGAAAGGTTTTAGAGGTAAGGGGGTAAGAACATAATTCTTGGGAACTCAATATGCATTAGGCTATGTGCTATATGCTTTAGTTAGGTTTTGTTTGTTTGTTTGTTTTTTGTTTTTGTTTTTTTTTTTGCTATTCCTTACAGTGACCCCCAGAGGTGGGTATTTCCCCATTTCGCAGAGGAATGAAAGCTTGGAGAGATAATGTTACTTGCCAGAGTTCTCACAATGCACAATAAGCGGCTGGATTTTATGGCAGGCCTTCTGGTTCTTACTGCCTGTGCTCTGTATTTGTTTAATACATTTTGTCTTTGTGAACCAGAGTAATATTCAAGTATATATTTAGCTTGGGATTCTTCAGAGGCTATGGGTATTTGGGAGACGCTGAGCTCTTAAAAGATTATTTAAGTCAACCATTTATTTAATTTTATTTATTGTGTGTGTGTATTTTTTAAAATATATTTTTATTCAAATTCAGTTTGTCAACATATAGTATAACACCCAGTGCTTTTCTTATTTAAGTCAACCATTTTAAAAAATCGGGATTCAAAATAAATAAATAAATAAATAATAAATAAATAAAATAAAATAAAATAAAAAATCGGGATTCATTACATCGCTTTGAGTTATTCATTTAATGTTCAGCGCTGTGTTGGAAGGCAGGTAAGTTTCCCATCATTGTGAGAGATGTAGAGAACAAGTTCAAGTTATCAAGTGGGGTTTGGACTAGAATATATTTTATGGTCACTTCCCATTCTGAGATTCTTGAAATCCCAGCATAAAGTTTGGAATAACTCGGCCAGTTTAAACTGTATGAATAAACATCAGAGGCACCTAAGCTGTTCAATTCGTGGGAATCCTACTTCATGGGTCTGTGTTTTTGTCAAACAGTGTGTGACATCTTGTATAAATCCACGTTAGGGCATAGAGGAACATTTTGGCATAGGTTTACATTCCGGCTCCAATTTTTTTGAACTTCAGGACTAAATTCCTTATAAATTTTGCATTTGTAGAGAGGAATGGCTTTGATTTCCTGACTCTGAGCACCATTTGCCTCTGTTGTTTTGAGGATATGGCCATAGTGGACCACTGGAGTATTATAATCTTATCTGTTATATTTATGGGGGAAAATTGAAGTACCAAAGTTTTAAAGATTTGTCCATGATTCTGTATATAATCCATGTGGACCCTAGGCTGTCACATACTCCCTGTGCGCATGTGGTTCTCGGGAACAATTCTGTATTTATTTATTTCTGAAATATAGCAGTTACATTAGAAATGAAGTAGATTCTCTCTTGTGGACTTTCCAAATGCATCACCAAGAATCTATCCTGGTTGCATTTGGGCTAGAGAGGACAGAAAGATTGAAATGGTGAGAAAAGGTTCTTTTAGCTCCCTTCCTCCTGCTTTAATTGGAATACTATTAAAAGTTAATCATTTATTTGATTGTCTCCATTTGTCATTTCCATTTGTGAACTTGAAATAAGAAGCTGGCATTTATCTAATATGCTACTAATTTTTTCTTTTTATTCCTTTTGGATTATAAGAAGTTCCCAGTGGATTTAACCCCTGGGTGAGGGGAGGAACCCTGTTTCCACATTTGCTCATCCACACAGAGTGCAGTGACAGCACCAGCACCGTGTGTGGTGGGGAAGGGGGAGGGGAGCCCCCAGCCTGCCAGGACTCTGATGTGGAATTTCTTCCTACCGGCCTCCAGACAGCAGATTTTTGTTTCTTTCCACCAGTGCACACATACCTCGACGTGGCATCGATGTTCATGGCTTTGTGTTTATTTAACGTAAAGGAATTCTTGTATACAGTTGAATCAGGCCCATTTCATTCAGGCACCATTCCCGACTTGTTAGCCACCTTCTTAGTTAAGATTGTGCTGAGTGCGGCTCCGTCTATATTATTCGGGTATCAAACATGATTTTTGTTCATTCCTAAGTCTCCCTCGAATGAAAGTGAGTGCTGGTCGTTTCTTGAAAGATTGTTCTATAGTTTTGCCTCTCTCTCTCTTAGTAGGTTGTAGAGCCACCAACCAGCTTCCCTAAGGCAAGCTGTCTGCAAAGGAACAAGCCAGCTGGCTTGGCCAAGGTTGATCAATGATGAGAGGCAGGCTGGGTTCCAGGTTCACAAAAGCCACTCAGTGGAGAGTAGGTCAGCGGCTTCCCCAAAGCCAATTAGCTGGCAGAAACCTGAGGTGCCTGGTGCTAGCCAAATTCCCTGAGCCTGATGGTACTGGTGGGGAGTCCATCCTTGGGCTTCCTGGCAAACCAGACTTAAGTGAATGGCAGATTGTGCTATTTGAGAGCCAGTGTGGCTTTATGGCTACTAGAACAAATATCAGGGACCCGTCACTCCCACTCAGTTTCACCCAAGTAGACTGCACAGCCCAGGCATAATAACTGATCCTCAGGTGCCAGGGGCTTCAGCTGATGATTTACATCATAAATTTATTTTTACCTGACTTTGGCTTTTTGAAGTTGAAATGGATAGGAACCATGCCATTAAAGGAGATTAACGTGGAATGGGTTTGGGAGGTAGGAAGGGCTATAGAGCTTTGATTTCTCCTATTTTTTAAAGTCCCAGTTGTAATAGGAGTGTTAGGATTTCTCTTCTTTTTTTAAAGTCCCAGTTGTAGTAGCTGCTGCCTTATAGCTGACTGTTGTGATAAGACAGGACCTATGGCAAAACCCAGAGGAAGGATTTCTTAGCAGATACTCTTTGGTTAACCTGTTTCTCCCAAGATTATGTATATCTGGGATTATAATAGTTTCCCTACTTTTCTCAAGAATTACATGTTTAGCTATCATGCCTTTTCTACATCGGCTGCATAATCATACTTTGATTTTTTTTTATTTTTTTTATTTTTTAGAGAGAGATAAAGCATGCATGTGCACGCGTGAGATGGGGAAGGGAAGAGGGAGAGAGAGAGACGCTCAAGCAGTCTCTGTGCTTATCATGGAGCCCTATTTGGGGCTTGATCCTATAACCCTGAAATCATGCCATGAGCTGAAATCAAGAGTCGGATGCTTAACTGACTGAGGTACTCTATAGGCTGCAGAAGCATGATCTTAAGATGCCTGGGCTATTTTACTAGATTTTTAGGTACATTGGGGATGTGGAGAATTTAAGGAGTAGAACATGTAAGAATAAGCTCATTGACATTACCTAGTTTAACTTAGCATGCATATATTTCTACTTAGATCTGTACCAATTTCTGGTTCTGTCCTGGAACTCCTGCCAGAATGTTACCCCCATTGGAAGCTAAGTCCATTTTGCCCAGCCTACCTCTTGCTTCTTAGCTGTGTATTTGCTTTAAGGTCACCTGAGCTCTTATTTAGTGGCTTCTCCCTAGACTGTCCATTTAATTTCCCCCAACGAAACTTCTCCCTCACATAACTTTTTGGGCCACACATATAACTTTTTCTCCTTCTCTTGAAAAAAAAAATATTTTTTTTTAATTTCAAAATTTCCTCTGAGAGCAGAATTTCTTCACAATTGTAGCGAGTTGCTATTTGGTGATTCCCAAGCTGATGACCTCCATAATTAGCCCCTCCCGACCCCCCATCTCCCATGAATTTACCTCTCTGCTCTCCTGGACATTTATCTCCATGCCTATTAGGTCTCTTTAGTATCAACATTATCATAATCATTAGTATATTTGAAGCCAATTAAATGGCAATTACTCTGACCTTAGCCAGTCTCAGGTTATTATCAATTCATGCATAATTTGGAAATATTTGGAAGGAAAGTGGATTCTTGTTTTATAGTCTAATCTGTGTAAATATTTCTATCTGCTACGTGAGAAATATACCCTGTTCTTTATAACACCTAGAGTTGGGGTCAGACTATTTCTCCAGGAATTGTCTTCTACTTATGGATCCAGATGATACACAGTTTTCTAGCCCATCTCCAGATGTTTATCTATACATCTTTTATCCACCCATTCAATAAATGTTTTTTGATACATGGCTCTATACAACTCTCTTTATTAAGTGCCAGAGATTAAAAGTGAACTTGGCAGACCAGTTTCTGCCCTCATGGGGTGTATGACCCATCATGGGCTTGATTACTTACAATCCTATAGATTTCTCCCCTTTCTGAATTTCACCACTATTTATATTCTGTTTCATACAACTTAGCATTTTAACATCATATTTTCCACGGAGGAAAGTAGAGTATAATGATAAGAAGCTTGGTGTCTCAGAAACTAAGTGTGTGAGTGTTGATTTGAGCCCCTGAAATGGGGTCTAATGTAACAAAAGAACTGAATTTTCTGCTGTAGTTAATTTTACGTAATTAGCCCCACATGGCTGGTGACTACCATATTGGACAGCGCAGAGAAATAGAATCTGGGTTCAATCCAAACTTTACTACTTACTAGCAGTGTTATCTCAAGTAAGTTAGTTACTTTACCCTTTTTTAAACCTTATCTGTGAAATGGGGGTTCTAATTATAATTGTATCAGAGATGGTTATTTTAAGGTTTAAGTGAGGGAATGGATGTAATATTCTTGTCACAGTGCAAGCAACAAGCACTCAGAAAATATTATTGGTATTCCTTTTTAGTATTCCATTAATCACTTAGTATGTCTCAGAGAGAAGCATAAACAACTTGAGAGCAGGGACTGTATTGTTTATATTTTAGTCCTCCATAACACTTAGCATAATAATGGTCACATAGTAGGTGCTCAATAAAATATAACTGCATTTTTTTCTTTTTTTAAGCCAACTTTACTAGACTTTCAGTTATGTTATTAAAATTTAAGTGCAGAAATAATTTTGTCACAGATAATGTTTTTAGAAACAATTTGTGATTTATCATCATATATAAATTACTTCCACATTTTCCTTTATATGTGCGTGACCATGACGGAATTGTATTTCAGAAGTCATGTTGTATTACATTTATGTTGGATACCCTGACAGTATAGCAATTGGGTATATCATAATGAGGAAGGAAGGAAGGAAGGAAGGAAGGAAGGAAGGAAGGAAGGAAGGAAGGAAGGAAGGAAGGAAGGAAGGAAGATTGATTGTTTTTGTAACCCACCTTTCCCATAGATATTTGATAAATTGGTGAGTATAAATGGGAAGACTAAGACCTATTTGAAATAACTTGTATAAATAACTTGCATAAAATCAGACAAGTAGTAATGGTACAGCCAGGATTCAATCTGGATTTTTCAAACTCTGAAGCCCGACCCATATGCTGTACTGATATTCCTAATGAAGTCCTTTGGTTCTCCTCTTAATTAATCTTACCAGTGTCAAGAGGTGAAATATTATTTCCCTCAGAGGGAAGCTTCAGGTCTCTGTTATTACTTCCTTTTGTGAGCAAGGAGACCTTTATTTCAGAGAATGGTTTTTGATTCTAGAGCTGCTAAAATTCCAGAATCATTCCTTATTGTAGATACTCTAAAACAGGGGGTCTCTGTGATAATGGGAACATTTTCTGATTCCTACAAAATATTGTTCTGTGCCAGAGCACAATATTATTCCTTGAAGTTCCTGTGTAGAATATTTTATACCTTTTTTTGGCAATGGTTTGAATCATGTTGGAGCTACTCCTATTTCTGAACAGTACCCTTTCCATGTAGACTATCATGGGCTATTGTTTAGAGGAAGAGATTGCCAGTGCCTAGCATCTGTCCCCGAGAGGCAGGCCAGGTCATTGTCTGATGATTTCATTTTACGTTTGTAGCAGAAAATTTCATGCTCTGCAGTCAACAGGTTCAGATTTGTGGTCTGTGAAGAAATGTATTTCTCAACAATTCCGTATGTGTCTGTAGGTCTCCCCAAAAGTCATTAATTAGGATCTGGAAAGGATAGTGTGGAAAAATAAAGCTTCCCTAATGGTGACAAAGTAGAGGGAACAGAAATTCAATTCAAATGTGGTGTGCCCAAGAAATGTTAAGAGAATCTCCTGGTTATCTCACACACTTTTTTATTTTATTTATTTTATTTTTTAATTTTTTGCTATTTGGTTTTGTGCTGCAGCAAAGAAAATCTATCAAAAGTTTTGTAAAGGTAGAAAAGAACAAAATCCCTCAGCTTTTACTAGTAATTATACTTCTATTTTCGTGCCACTGGGGGACTGGCCTCTTTGAAAGTTCTCAAGCTTATAAAGCTAGCAGTTCTTTTCTCCCTCACCTTTCTTAACTTGCAGTTACAGAATCTAACTAGCATCCTCAGTTAATGCATTGATTTTAACTGGAAACCCAGAAGGAGACAGTGCTGTAGTCAGCTGAACTCTTAAACAGTCCTGAGAGACCAGAGTCATTTGCACATCGGAAAACAGCTAATGGGCCGGAGAAGCAGGGGTTAGTAGCAGGGCCATTCCTACTGTCTCCTTTCCATCAGAGTGAGAGAGATCACTGATAAAAAGTCTTCCAATGTGAAGTGCTAAGGCACCTATATCTCAGTCTTTTTTTTTTTTTTTTTTTTGAATTTTTACTTTCATTTTCCTTCATGGCTGGATATTTTAAAGAAGTAGAGACCTCAGGGGAGTGGAGGGAAGAATTAGGAATTGTTAGTTTCCTTTCACATTGCAAAAGTCCAATAAATAGATGTTTTAGGAAGGCACAGGCTTAATATATTTGCAAAATAAAGCTAGTACATCTGAAATTGTTGTATTAATCATTCCACGCAGCGCATTGTTAAAAGTATGGGATTTGCTAATAGACAGCCTGGTGTTGCTGTTGTCAATTACTAGTGTGTTTTTTAATTCCTCTGGCCTCAGTTTCTCCATCTATAAAATAGTGGTGATAATAGTGATGACTCCCCTGCCGAGTTTGCTGTGAGGATTGAATACGATAATGTATTTAAAATACTTAGCATGGTTTCTGATAAATATAAGTCCTTGGTAAATGTTAGCTATTATTATTATTATTATCATCATCATCATTATTATTATTAGCATCATCATCCCTATTAGTTTGTTGTCCAATTGTTTAGGACACTGCTGAGCTAAACCAAAAAATGTATGAGCTGTGCTTGTTTTCAAATGTCATCTTCCCAGATTTTTTTTCCCCTCCACAACGACCAAGTGCTATGTTCACAGCAGGCCTGGGTTGTCTTCCCACTGCTGCTCTTCATGGCTCCCTGGGTCACAGGTCCCCAATAATGCTCTGTGTGACTCCAGCCCCAGACCCTTGCCGGTGTGCAGGAGATCCGAAGGTGACAGGCAGGGTCAGCAGAACCTGCCAGAATTACAGAGACCCCTCTGTGGATTGTGGGGGGACAGCAGGGAAAGTCTGTCATGGACCAGAAGCAAATGACCTTGAATTCATGGAATCACTTCTCATCCAGATCACTGCTAACTTTTTCCAAAGTCAAATTTATGGCATCTCCGGTTACTTTTGCACATGCTAATGTGTTCATTCAGTTCTGGCCTTTCAGGATAAAGAGTGTATGAGTCAGTGGTGAAGAAAGGACTTTTATCTCCACGTAGAACTTTTAACAAAAACTGTTCTGTTTTAGGTTGTTTTTTTTTTTTTTTTTTTTTTTTTTTTTGTGTGTGTGTGTGTGTGTGTGTGTTTAGATCTCTAAACATCTTTTTTTTTTATTTTTTATTTTTTTTTAAGATTTTATTTATTTATTTATTCATGAAAGACTGAGAGACAGAGAGAGAGAGAGCGCCAGAGACAAAGGCAGAGGGAGAAGCAGGCTCCATGCACCGGGAGCCCGATGTGGGATTCGATCCCGGGTCTCCAGGATCGCGCCCTGGGCCAAAGGCAGGCGCTAAACCGCTGCGCCACCCAGGGATCCCAGATCTCTAAACATCTTGAGTTTAAAATGGCAAGCTCCTTGGAACCTGTGAATTCTTCACTTGTCTTCTCAAGTGCTGCCTTGGAGCCATCATTCCGGCTGGGGAAGTAGAGAGCATAAATTGCTCCTGCATGGGGATGGTTCTCTGCCCTCCCCTCCTTCCCCGTTACCTACCTCCTTTCCACCCTCGGATTGACTCTCGAACATGAAATAAATGTCAGCACCTCGGAGTTCTGTATAGCACCTGTGCACACCTCTGCTGGTGTTGTGCCTATGCTCATGGCAGTGGTTCCAGTCCCCAAGTATGTTGGAAGGTTTGGCCCAGAAAGAGAGAGAGAGAGAGAGAGAGAGAGAGAGAGAGAGAAGGCAAAGAAGAAAAAGGAGGGAGGAGAGAGAATGTAGGTGAAACAAACAAGGAAAAATCAGGGTACTTGGTGCAGATGACTTGGTTCTCTGTTTCTCTTAAAATATGCTTTCTTTGACACATTTTCTCTTCTTTCTCTGTATATATGATGGTAAACTTGCAGAGTACCAGTGAGACTAGAATGACCTTCGAATCCTTCTGTAGGCCCCCCAAACCCTCGCCCAGGCCCCCAGTTTCCTTTTGGGGAAGGAGAGACTGTGTCAGCCCCCAGTCTGCGCTTCTACTGAATCACCTCCTTGAGTAAGAGACTCTCCCCCTGGCCAGTCTGGTTACTAGGTGCACGCACTGCCTGTCGAGCTCTTCCTGCAATGGCTCGTCTCTAATTAAAGCACTTGCTATGAACGATTTTTAAGCACTGGAGCTTAATGAAGTTAGAAAAAGGATTTGGATGCAGTTTGTGAAGACTCGAAATTGTTTGAGTTTTTTCTCTAGGGAGAACTGTAAAGTCTGGAGGCATTTTGAATTACTTACAATGTATTCCATTTTGTTCTTTAAAAAATTTCTCTTTTAGTGGTGCATCGCTGAAAAAAGCCCACTGCCCACCTTCCTTCCTGGCCCTCCCCCCCCACCCACCACCACCTCCGGAAAACACTGTAACTCATGCTTTTTGCAAAGTGGCTTCTTGGGAATTTACTCATCTTTGACTACTGTTATCTAATTAAAGGGATGCCTGTGTCTTTAATTCTCATTGGCAGCTCTACCTTTGACCCTGCAGTATCTAGGAGTTGAAAGTAAAGTCACATTCATCCAAGATAACCTGAAGCCTGTATATTTGGATGCTTATCCCTTTCACTGATGCCTGAAGCTCTGTGCCTCAGAGATACTGGGCTGAGCAGGAACCGGTGATCTATACAGTTCTGTGGGGATCCATGGAGTGAATTTCTCTGTCCATTGGTGGTTTACTGCTGACCAGTCAAATGCTGGCTAATACCTTGTGCTAGAAATCGGAGTAGCAGTAATTTGTCATCAATAGCTGTAATTAGGTTTATCTACCCTTTTAACCAATACCCTAATCTTTACCAGGTTGTTACTGTGTGGGGCTACTGAGAGAAATTCCGAAAAACTGTTTTAAAGATTGATTTCAAAGCTGTTCAACCCTTTGGGGATCCTTCCTTTTATCCATCCCTTATTCATTTTCCTCTCAAATATTCAAATGCCTCTTCGGAATAAAATGTCATGAAAGCATGTCATGTATCTGAAAAATAATTAATATAATTGACAGGAATGTCGGTTTTCTGCTGAGGTGTGTTTCTCCTAATCCCGGTGTGCAATCTTTAATATTGATCCAGTTGTTCGGAGATCTTGTCACTCTCCACTTACCATACCTGGGCTACATATTTTCAAGACTGAAGATCTTTGAACTACGTGATATTTACATCTGTATTATAAAACCCACTTGCTGAAAATGGGTTTTCTCCCCCTTCCGTTGCTGGGGTAACATCCATGTGTCCAAGGGATCTAGGCACCACGTATAGGGTGCTTGCCTGGAGTTGACAGTTTATTCACTGTGTACATTGCACACAGTATTGCAAATGGCACATCAGAGTGTTGGAATCCAGGCAATAGGAGTTCAGCACTTAAAGTGTCCAGGTTGCACCTGAACTAGCTGGAGCCTGCCAGCCCCTGCAAGCCCACTGAGAGCATCTGTCTCGCCACCGCCTTGCTCATGCTGTCTCCTCTGCAGGCCCTCCGATTCTTCTGACTATGAGCATAAATCATCCACCTGTCAGGAGCTCTTGCTGCCTGGATTATGCAATGTGCCTGCCTTCATTTGGAGGTGGTGTGAGCAGGAGATTGCTGCAAATGGTTTGCATTCATTTTAATGCCATCCCAGCATTTCTTTAGCTTTAATGAGGGGATTAGGGTGGTGACAATGACTTTCAGAGACAATGAAAGTCTTCAAGATTCTGGAATTTGCTTTGTATGTTGGGAATAGCTCCGTTTGAGATTTCATTTTTTTTTAATCCCAAATAAATCAATGGTTTAAACATTTAGGCAAAGGAGCAGGGTACTGCACAAAGCCAGCTGTCTACAGCTCTATTTATTGGCTTTATAATAGTTCCCTCCAGCTGACGAACTTAAAATCAGTCAAATTTATTGCTGATCCCTAATTAGTTACTTTTATCTTCTTTCAGGGTTTGCATTTACACATATTGGGGAGGCCCCACTCTCCTGCACACCCCACCCTGCTTTTCCCCTTTGCTTCCTTTCCTTTCTCTGGAATTAAAAAATTAGAAACTCTTCAGTAATTTCAGCTTCACTAGTTGTTGACTAGTAAGGGTGAATCATGCTTTTAAAAAAGCTTCGTTGGTGTTTTTAACTTGAATCCTCCTTGGTATATTTAGCATAATCTCTGTCACAGAGATTGAGGTTCCCCCCCCCCCACCAAAATGTATTAATTTTTCATTAAGAAAACTCGGTCATCATGTCAGCTTTATGCATGTGGTACAAACACAAAAACCCTGAAACTATCAGTCTCTTTAATTAACAGACCCTGTTGGCATATTCAGATCCCAACCAAAATGAGACATAACTAGCTCTGTGTTTATCTGAAATCGGTAGAATGAGAATTCACAGTGATTCCCCTGCTTTTGAATAATGAGAAGATTTCCCAAATGCTGGTCCCTCACACAGATACAGAAGTCGCCACACCAGCAAGAGGATTAAAGAAAATACTGTTTTAGAAATGGGACTTCGACGTGAACCATCAGCCGAAACCAGGCTCCTGAGACACAAAGTTACATAGATATGTTTTGTAATATCTTCTAAAGATATTTGGATATAGTTTAATATAGAAATAGTAATGAATTAAGTCATACGGTCACACTCGGGACAGAATATGTGTGTCTTCTAACACATAAGGCTCTTTTATTGTCACAGAGCCTGAGATAAAGTAGGCATCGGATTTACATTTCTACATAGGTTTCTTTCTTAGAGGCCTCTGGGACCTCCTGCATGTGTTTATTTGCAGAAGGTGGTATTCGGGGCAGCTCAGAGTGAGAGAATGACAGTTCTCTGCTGGCTTCCTGTCCCCTTGCTTCTTCATCCCAACCCTCTTTCCACCTCTCCACTACAATGCCACGGAGCTTCCCAGTTCTTGGTGGGCCCTGGTGTGTGTGAATTGGATTGAAATCTGAGAGGCTAACATCCACGAAGGCTGACCCTGACATTCTTCCCACTGTGTGTGTGAGTATATGTATTATGCATGTACCTGGGTGTATTGCATGTGTGTTATCGACACACAATACACATGTACAGTACATGCATTTATGTGGGTGGATAATATGCATGCACAGCATCTATATGTATTTTATATACACATACACATCCATAGACGTGCCTCGCTTCCGAGAAAATACCTAAATTAGGTTTTTGTATTTATGCAGAACACACTGAGATTTTTATCGACATTGGTGAGGGGTGCGGAGCAGAAATCTAAACAATGCTAGAGAGCACGTGGGCTTTTTACAAAATAACTCTTCACCACTGAAGAAAAACTAATTTTTTTCCCCTCAACAATAGGAATTTTTAACATCTTAGTTACACACAAAATACTTCAAAGTGCTGCAATGTGATGAAAACACACTTTTCCCGGTATTCAGCAAACCAGTACAATTTACCAAAGCAACACAACCCTCAAATCCTGACGTGGGAGCTTTTTCTCTGCTGCTAACAGTCACAGATTCTCTTAGGCCCTGAGGAGGTGCCCGTGTGCCTAAGGAGACACAGTTCCAACGCAGCAACTTCCTGTGGGTATTTGGGGGAAGCCTTTGGCCTCAGAGAATGAAACAAACAGAATTTGAGTCCCACACTTGGGGGTTTACTAGATGGCCAGTGACAAGTTAGCCTCCCACTCTTGTTGCCAGTTTTCAATGTGATAGAAAAAGCATCAGGTTTTTTTTTGTTTTTTCCCCCCCCCCCCTCCCTTTTCCCCTTCTCTGGAGGAACATGATGGACTCAGTTTCTTGGAACAAAAAATGTGTTTCATCATCATTTTTTCCCCCCGTCACTGACAAATCTAAATTTATGTATATTTTTTTAAAAAAGCAAACAGGAACATTTGAAGAGATGAATGCAACACAACACTGACAAAATCTGATGAAAAATCTCACTCTTTTATCTATGGAGAAATTAGGTTTATCATCAGGAAAGCATTCTCTTTTCATTTTCTGAAAGGTGCTTTTTGACAGACCCTTTGCAGTGGACGTCACACTCACAAAACTTGCTGTCACAGGGCTATTTGAATATGGTGACAGGCTCATTATCATGTTGAAGACTCCTGACAACACTGCAGAGGGGAAATGGACAGGGCTGCCAATCAGCTGTTGAAAAGACTGTGGTTGAAATAGGGTTTTTTGTTCCGAGAACAGTAGTACAAATTGACTGCATTAATTCTTTTTATTATAGCCGTGCACACTGTAGTTAAGGGTTCCAAAGGGTTTCCATTATCAACCCCTATTTTCAGCAGGTTTATTAGCTGGCCGTAAAAATTTGTTCCCAGCTGAAATTTGGCAGAGGTAGAAGCCTTTTCCTATAAGATTCAAGTGTGTGTGTGTGTATATGTGTGTGTTAGTTTTGCTAACAGAAAAAAAAAAATTGCTAAAACGAAGTTTGGTGAACAGGTAGGACTTCCAAAGTCTTACTAGAATTCAGGGATCTTACTGCGTCGGGAGGGAGAAATCATTCAAGCCGCTCATCTGTGATTGTGACTTCGGGCATCAAAGCCTCTGTGATCACAGAGAATGAAGGAACCTGATGATGTACAAACCAAAATTCACAAGTGTGGCTGTCATCTAGCAAATAGTTCACCATAACATTCCTCTTACTTGTTTGGCATCTGATTCTGACGTCACGGTGAAAAGCAGTATTTGCTTAAAAGTCAAATTACTTCCCCCATGTTTCTGGTGACTTTAGCACTTCTCCAGGATTCTGCTCAGGATGGTGGTGGTGTCAAAGAGGTTTCATCTTTGTGGGTATGTGTGGTCTTTAAAAAAAAAAAATTGTTTTACGACACAGGAATTAACTCACTGGAACATCTGAGATAACAGTGCTCAAGTAGTGTCTGAAGCCAACAATAGACAACCACAGGAATTGTAAGCTGGCCTTTTTTCTTTTCTTTTTTCTTTTCTTTTCTTTCTTTTCTTTCTTTTCTTTTCTTTTCTTTTCTTTTCTTTTCTTTTCTTTTCTTTTCTTTTCTTTTTTCTTTTCTTTTCTTTTCTTTTCTTTTCTTTTCTTTTCTTTTCTTTTCTTTTCTTTTCTTTCCTTTCCTTTCCTTTCCTTTCCTTTCCTTTCCTTTCCTTTCCTTTCCTTTCCTTTCCTTTTCCTTTCCTTTTTCCTTTCCTTTTTCCTTTCCTTTTTCCTTTCCTTTTTCCTTTCCTTTTTCCTTTCCTTTCCTTTCCTCTTTCCTTCTTTTTTTTCTTACCTTGAGCCTGGTGAAATGTGCGTGGGTAAGACATGGTATTTTACCTAAGTCTCCACTCCAAGGGCACCTAAAAAGAGATCGTCAAATTCTAACCTTCATGTAAAGCAAGGGTATTTCTCTTCATAAGTTTTGCATAACTGTTTCTAATGATCTCTGTTCTGTTCAGTGCCTAAGTTACTTCCCGGTGGTGAGACACTTCAGGAGCCCACAAGAGGAACATTAATTCTCCTCTGCCATTTGGTGTATTGCAGCATTTACACACTTGATTAGACTCCGTTCTGGTGAAAAAAAAAAAAAAAAGTTAGCATTCTTACATAAGAGCCAAATTCTCCCCAGGGAGTGATTTAGATATTGGAGCTAATAAGTCCAATAGGGAAATTTTACTTACTTCCATTCTGACTTAACTCACTAACTATGTCCTAGATTGGTCTCTCACAGTGCTGCCTCATATCCACATACACCCAGTGGGCAAAATTATTTGGCATCCAAACATTATGTTTGGGAAAAAATATCTTTCTATATTTATGTTGAATAAAACTGAACTCTGAAACGTCCACTGTCAGCTCATTGGTTTATGTGCCAATGCTCCCCTGGCATCTTATTTTCATCCTTTCATTTATTCACTGACTTGCTCAACAAAACTGTGTTATCTGCATCCTTTGTTCCAAGCACTGTTCTTGGTGATGAGGATAGGAGTCTGAGTAGTTTACTGTCCAGTTGGTGGTGAATAGGAGTCGAATAGGAGTCTGAGTAGTTTACTGTCCAGTTGGTGGTGGGAGGAGGGGGGTGGTGGTGGCAGCAAGGTGCTATGCACATAGGGAGGGTGTCTGCCCCAGGGTTGGGTTTTAGAAGAAAGTGATATAGAAGAATGAACATCTGATGAATTAATGAGGAGTTTTAAAGGTTTTGTACTTTCTTGTTTTGGATAAGTCTAGATTTATGTTTTAAGAAGAATATCCCAGCTATAGATTTGGGGAGTGAATGGATGAATGAATGAATGAACTCCTGGTGGTGTAGGCATGAGAGTGGGTTATGCCCGGACCTGCTCTCATTTTCAGAAGTTTTATTCATTTTCTTTCCAGCTTATTTCTGTGATCTTTCTCTCCCCAATCACACTAAAAAATAGCAGTTTTTATTTGTATGAGGGTAGTAATCAGGTCCATGTTTATTCATGTGCTGCTCAACTCCAGAAGTGAGATTAGGAGAACCTACTCCGGCTTGGACTTAGCTTGAGTCTTTAAGGTTAGATCTAGTCAGGCTCTGCAGAGTTACCTGTATTCATAAATAAGGTGTTCACTATGAATGTAGAAAGGGCACATAGTTAGAATTTGTGGCTCTATAGTCCAAAATCCTTTCCCACTGTAAAAGCCTATTTATTCTTATCATGAGCAGATTAATCAGAGTATATCTAGAGAAAGTTCATTTTCCATGAACATTGTAAAATATTCTCATGAGGAATGTGTAATGTTTTCTAGAGAACCATACCCATGCCTTTGTGATGAAGTTAATTTTCCAAATACCAAACACACCTCGTATTCTGTATAAATATTACAAAAACAAAGCATAGGGGTATTTTCAATTTTCTAATATTGTAAACTTTATCACATGGCACAAATTTCTTAATGTCAAACATATATTTCACAATTGTCAAATAATTTATATCTAAAAGTACCGTTGCTAACAAAGCCTCCACAAGAGAGAAAATAATCATTTGCTATTATTGATTGATGCTGTTATTGTTATTGGACTGAACACGTCTCCACTTTTTTCAAATAAGTATGCTATCAGAATTCTAGGTTTCTGTCTGGGTATTCGGGAAATGGGAAGTTATCTCATCAGAGTAGAAGTTTTGATACCTTTATATAGATACTGTTTCCCACACTTCTTTCTTAGCCCATCGCCACAAAGCAGAGTATTATATTTTCTTAAGCTGGCACCATGCTGTAAAAAAATGCATTCCACTAGATGGAGCAGAGTGGAAATAGAACAAAGCAGGAGTGGGATGTGTTGACAAGCTGAGTTGTCATCTGAGAAAGTAAGAACCAGATACAGTGTGACCAAAAAGAAGGGGAAGAGAATTCAAGAGTGGGATGCAAAAGAAGCTAGAGGTGAAGGGAAATGGTGAGGGGGGAGAATTATGAATGGCCAGGAAATTTGCAAGTAGAAAAGAATGGCATCTGGGAACAGTGGGATTTCAAAGTTTACAGGTGTCACTTAAAAATTCATAGCCACAAACTAGTTATTTTTGTGTGGATTAGAGACATTTTAGTTATGATTTGCAGGACAAGGAGTAAGACTTTCTATATCAAATCAGATCATCATAATCATATGTAATATTTATTTCAGATCTGGAAACCAATACCTTGAAAATGGGTCAGAAAATCTACTCTTGAGGATTTCCTTGCCCTTCTTATACATTAATAGCCACAAGCCCCAGAGCTACTGTTTTTCTTATGCTTGAAGTCTTTTAAGCTTGGGCAGAGCCACTGATCACAAAGATATAGTAAAAGAAATCTTGGCTCAATGGAACAAACTTACGGTATAGCATTGCTACTTTTAACTCCAACCTATTTGTCCGTTCCTGCCCTTATAATTTCAATATAAGTGACTTTTTCACTGCCTCTCTTGAGCAACATCTGATGATCCCTATTTTTGCCTTGTGGAGCTACACAAAAGTTTATATCAAAGTGCTTGAAAAATAAGAAACTGCTTACTTTTCCTTCCTTCACACTCTTTCAAGCTAAGTATCTCTTATTCTTCCCTAAAATTACATTAAGCCCCTTTATCATCCTGGTTGTCTTACTTCCATTATTTTTTTTTTACTTCATTTGTCCTTCTTAAAAATATTATTCTATGATTCTCAGACTTGCGCAAAATGGGAATGATGTTTTATGACTCAATATTGCCCACCGCATCTTTTGGTTCCCTTTGATACTACTATAGGAGCTCCTTCCAGGCTGTTGGTGCTATTTCTCATCAGCTCCAAGCCTCACATATTTTTTTTTTTTTCATGAATCATTACCTGGTTTTGACTCCCTTAATCTTTACTTACCTTATTGATTTTTCAGCAGTAAAATCTTGAATTTTACATTTAGCCATATTAGATTTTTTTAAATATTTTTTTAATTTTTTTATTTTTTTAGATTTTTTTTTTTTAATCTTGAATTGAGTCCTATAGAGTGACTTTGTCATCCTATATAAGCAAAATATTACTTTGGCTCACTTGTAAATATTGTAATACATTTAAAGTCATTGTAATTTTTTGTTTTTGTTTTTGTTTAGTGATTCCTCAGTTGCATATAACACCCACTGCTCATCACAAGGTGTGCCTTCCTTGATACCCATCACCCATTCAAGTCATTGTAATTAATGTTGACCAGGACATACCATAAAAATTTCTAATTCACCTTTAAAAGTTTTTTTTTTTCTCTGCAAATCAACACTCTTATTATTTTATTTTATGGTGTCTGTCCTGCTCTAATCAGAGGAAACTTTTGTTTGATGGGGGAAATGGGGAGGGAGGCCAGGGGAAACAGCAGCAGAATAGTTTAGCGTTACTTGGTCAGTTGTTCCCATTGCACTCATTACTTTACCGACTAGGGCTCTTGGTTGAGATCAAAAGAAATAAACTTTAGTTAACTTAAACATAAATGGGCAGGAAAATTGGTAACTCAATGGGACTACCTGAGAAACAGGCTCAGGGAATGGTCAAGGCTGCAGGAAGATGAATGGCTAGCCCACCACTTAGTTCATGCCCAGGAATATCCTCTGAAGCACAGTGCTGTGGCCAGCACAGGAGCTGCTGCCAGTGGGCTCTGGAAGGTGCCCTGGAGTAGTGAGTTGTCAACACTCCTCCTTTGAGTCATATTCCCTTTTGATGGATTAAGCAAGGGTTTCCAGTTCCTGAGCAGGTACCCATTCTCTGCTGCTGGGGCTCAGGGTAGCAAGTTAGTTGTCATCTGGTGAGAGGAAAGACTGTCCTCTCCCCCAGATTCACACACCAGTGGATGCCCAGGATGTAGAAGGCCAGTGCCAGCCATTGATAAATAAGTACATACTTACTATAACCATCTTTCCTAAGCAAACAAAAAGCAAGACAATGAAAATGGACTAAAAATATTGGTTTAACATCTTTTATAAGCCTTGGTTAATTGGGGAATATGTATTTCTTATTTATAATTTTTCCCTTTCTTCTGATTTTTTTCATTTTTCTTTTTTTCATTTTGTTTTGTTTGTTAAATTCAAATCTTATTTATAATTTTTCCCTTTCTTCTGATTTTTTTTTCATTTTTCTCTTTTTTTCATTTTGTTTTGTTTGTTAAATTCAAATTTGTGAAGGAATGGCCTGCAGTAGGATGTTGTAGTAGCAAGATTCTGGGCCAGAACTAAGGTGTACTTGGATTTGACTTTTGGCTGTCCCATTAATAGATTTGAGCCTTGAATAAGCCTGGTTGCCTCTCTGCAACTCCAATCCCTCATCTATAAAATAGAAGTAAGAGTACCTACTTTGTAATGTAATTGTATGAACTAAGAACATGTTTCCGAGGACCTAGTCTATAATAGATGTCTGGTAAGTGATAACTTTACATTACCATTAGCCACTTTGGGTTCTGAACATACTGCATTCATTTTCCTTTGAAATTGTTAGCAATTTTTAAAAAAGATTTATTTGTTTATTTTGGACAGAGAGTGAAAGAGTGTGCTCATGTGAGGGGAGGGACAGAGGGAAAGGGAGAGAGGCAGATTCCTTGCTGAGCTCAGATCCATGGGGGTAGGGGAGAGGCTCGAACTCACCACCCTGAGATCATGACCTGATCTGAAATCGAGAGTCAGATGCTTATCCAAATGAGCCACCCAGGTGCCCCTAAATTGTTAGCAATTTAATAATTAGATTGAAAAACTCATTAGATATCTAAAAACTGACTTCCCATGGAGTCATGCCCTGTTTCTGATCTTTCCAGTTTTCCATTTTGAAAGCAAATTTACAGCAAATACAATTTTTATTTTTCTTTGGCCCCTTTATTCACACATGTATTTCGTAGTTGCAATCAGAGTGTATACATTGTTTCTTACATATGCTTTTGTATTTTCTTAAATGCTATGCCATTAAAAATTAATGTCATAATTTTCCTATTTGCTTCCTGGGGATCATTTGTTGTTTCCATTATAAACAAGATCAACCTACGTATTTCTTAGTATTTTTATTTTTTTGAATAGTTTTTTGGGGGTAACTTCATAAGGGAAGGAAAATTGGGTCAAGTTGTAGGGGCAGTTCTGTAGTTCTTGATACAACATCAACATCACTGAATGTTTTCTACAGCTATAACTATTCATACATCTCTTAGGGTTAGCACATTGTTGTGCATTGCCACCATGACCTCTTTCACAATTATAAACTACAAGATGATACGGTCACTTATTCTTGAGATTTTTGTTTTTACTTTCATACTCACTAATATATATATATTTTTTTTCTTTTTTTTTTTTTACCAGCAGCACTTCCTTTTTTGTGGAGAATGGCACTATTAATTCACTTGATACCATATCTTTCTCCTGGGGCATTACATCATCAAGAAAGCTAGTCATGACTTTAAACATTTTTGACCAAAAATATGATGAGGATATGTATTATGCAATGGGAACTGCACCAAGCCTTGTTCATTCATTCATTCATTCATTGCATATTGATCAGCTACTAGGTAGCATTACTCTATTGTATTCTGGGGATAAGATGAATAAGGCACGCTGCCTTCTGTCCCTAAATAGTTCAGTCAGGGATAGAAAGGAATGATAAGATAACAAGAACTGCAGTGTTATAGGTATGCAGAAGATGCAAATGAAACACAAAGAAAGATTGCCTGATTCAATCTGGGGAAGTCAGGGGAGGGCTAATTGCAGAGGTGACATCCTCATCTAACCCTAAAGGACAAGTAAGAGAGACACAGAGAAGGGTGGGTGATGTGAATTTCAAGAAGAATCTATGAAGGAGAAAGGACACTTTTCTGGAACTGCAGGTGGTTCAGTTTAGAGTCTGAGAAGGTGAGTGATGAGCGATGAGGCTGGCAAGATGAGCTTTCAGGGTCCCTCTGAAGACAGTAGTGGATGACACAGTGAAGGGTTAAACCTGGGGGTGATAGGATGAGATCCCCATTTTTAGAACGCTAGACTGTAATGTGGCCCAAGCATAAGGCAGCCATTAATGGTAGTTGCAAAGATGCCGGTGAGGATCCTGCTGCAGGAATCCAGGATAGAAACAATGACAGATTGAAGGTGGGTATCACTCTGTACTGAGAGAAGTGAACAGTCAGGAGGCAGTAAGATAGCGGAATGAGGGACGGAGACATGCACAGTCATCTCTGAGTTAGACCATGGGGTCGGTAATGCTTCATCCCACGGCTCTAGAGAATCCAAGATGAGGAACAGAATTTGGGGTAGGAAGGGGGAAAAGAGATGCGTGTAGCTTTTGACCTGCTGATTTGAGGTGGGATTTGAGTTTGTTTAACACATAAGAAGAAGGGTGAGTTCAGGATAGAATCCTGGGATTGCTGATGTTAAGTCAAAAGATAGGGAAGGAGGAATCTACAGGATATTAAGAAGATCAGAGGGGTCAGAGGAAAATCCAAGAGAATATGGTATCACAGCAGCCAAGGAAATGGAGATTTAAGGAGGGTGTGGTTTTGAAAAAAGCCATAGAATGGCCAATTAAAAGAACTAAAAAGTACCTCTGGGCTTGGCAACAAATAAGTCAAATCCGACTTTGGCAAAAGTCAGGTAGTGGCACTTTGGGGATTGCATGAGTTGGATGAAGTAGAAATAATGAACACGGACAAATGTTCCCACAGTCTTGGCAGTGAGGGGAATGAGGGGAGGAGGAGAGGGTGAAGGAGAATAGTAGCTAGAAGGAATATAATAACAACTAATTGGGTTACTGACCACACCAGGCATTCTTCTAAGCACTTTATACGTGTATGTATCTACCTATCTGTATATGAGTATATATGCCCATTTGATTCTTGCAACAACCGTATGAAGTAGATATTATTTTCCTTCCGCCCATGAGACTACTGAGACACAGAAATTAAAAGGCTTGCCTGAGTTCACAGAACTTTTAAGAGCTGGAGCTGGGAATTAAATCTGAGCAGTGTACTCCAGAGTTTGGGTCTTAATCACTGTGTATGTTGCCTCTTACATTACCGTCTCTAGCAACCTGGAATTTAGTCTTTGTTTAGAGATCAGGTGAAAAAAAAATCAGAAGTGAGGCAGTATTGTAAGGATCAACCTCACACAGAGAACAAATGTTCATATATATACATATATATATATATTTTTTTTCCCCCCAATGGAACAACAGTCAAGAGTTTACCTAAGTGTAGTAGGGACAAAAGCAATCAAGGAGGCTGTAAAGACATTCCCTCTGTGATAAAGATTGGTAGGCGGGCTTGACTCAGCTTAGAGAGACATCTAAAGACAGCTGTGGTAGTTTAGAGTTAACTTAACAAACAGTTGGGAGCCAGTGTGGGTTTGGAAGGGAAGAAAGGAGCGAAGCTGTTATTCTTATGAATCCGAATCCTGTAGAAGTCATCAGATTAGATGAAAGGAAAGTGAGATCGCTGGTAATTGTGTGAGCTGGGAGACCGTGTCATTGGCCCAAGTATAAGGTGATCAGAGCCTGATTGAGGTTTGCAGCATTCAGAGAGGTGATTCTGACAGAGTATGTGAAAAAAGAGTTGTTTTTTTTTTTTTTTTAAGATTGTATTTATTTATTAGAGAGCAAGAGTGAGAGCAAGCTTGTGTGTGTGTGCACAAGGTGGGGAAGGGAAGAGGGGGACTGACAAGCAGACTCCCCAGGGAGCATGGAGCCCAACATGGGGCTCTATCCTAGGACCCTGAGATCATGATCTGACAGGGGGCTCAGTCCCAGGACCCTGAGATCATGACCTGATCCAAAGTCAGCTGGCTAAACCGACTGAGCCACTGAGGCACCCCAAGCGTTTGAGGATTTGATGAGTATTTGAATGAGGCACTCTGGGCCCTAAGTGGGGGATGGGGAAAGCCACAACTGAATAAGACCTCAACATTTCAAAGAAGCAAAGTAGGAAACCAGTGGCCAGAAACAGAGCTGGGGAGGTGAGAGTAGAAACTGGTATGAGAAGAAACAATTCCCCGAATACATATTTGTTGAGTGCTCTCTCTGTTCTATGAGCCCAGCCCTCTGATAAGGTGTGAATGTGGACTCAGCATAAGTTTATTTAGTTCAGGTGTGCTGGGTTTCAGGCAGTGTTGGGGTTTCTTTTTCTTTCTTTTTTTTTTTTTTTTTTTTTAGATTTAGTTTATTTATTCATAAGAAACACAGAGAGGGAGAGAGAAAGAGAAAGGCAGAGACATAGGCAGAAGGAGAAGCAGTCTCCACACAGGGAGCCCGACATGGGACTTGATCCCAGGACTCCAGGATCACGCCCTGGGCCAAAGGCAGGCGCGAAACCGCTGAGCCACCCGGGGATCCCCAGTGTTGGGGTTTCTAAATCAAAATGACTCACAGCGATTAAAACTATGAGACTGGAATCTGGGTAAGCATTTCGGGGTTGGAGATATCAATTTGAGAGAATAGCACAGAAACGAGAATTGGGTCATGTATCAATTCAAGTATAGCCTAAACTGAAAAAGAATTTCACTTTTTTTCTTGTGTCTCTGTGAATTTCCACACAGTATTGAAGGCAGGTATGCTGAATATTCATTTCAGAGTGTATTATCTGGTCCAGATAGGGTGCAAAAATGATGTCTTGATCACCTGTCATCAAATATCTCATGGCACTTTTTTAGAGTTAGCACTTGGACCCCAGGGTCATGGCCACGGTCTACTGTAGGTCATTGTTTCTTACCTCTGGGAAATTTTGACAGGTTTCTTAGAGGTCTGAAATTATTTCTGTTCTAAACTGTCTCCTATTATTAGACACTGTTAAGTATCTGAATGCTTTTTCATCTTTGCAATAAGTGAATATAGTAACAGAAACTCACAGTATTGCTGGAAATGAGCAAAGGCAAGTTTCCATTCATGGTTCTAGGTATTTATTCCTCTTCAGATTTTTACTGTTCAACACCCAACTGCCTATGATTTACGGGTGAAAGACATCAAGGCTAGAATTTGGTGGTGACTCAGGGTCTTTTTGTGCCTCTCTGGGCTTTTTTCTGGGTCTTAGTGGAAATGATGTTGAGTAGTGGAGAGTGTGTATCAGCTCTTTTACAAAAAATATTGGTCTGAGATTATGAACATGACTAGTAGAGTTTGAGTTATGAATGATGATCCTACTGGAGCAGTAGCATTTGAGCCACATGGATATATGCCCGTGAGCACAATAAATATTTACTCTCTGTGTAAACCTGATTTGTTATATATTTGTTTGTGTTTTTGTGCATTTTGCTCTCCACACACACAAACAAGTTATTTATGCCTGGCCCAGCCTGTAAACAGTACTAGCAAATCCTCAATATATTTCTTGTATTTAGTGACTATTGACTTCAACATCATTCAGTGGGTAATGTGTCCTAGAAAGGTCATTAGTTTAATGGGATATGAGTAAATTGTCAGTGCTGCATAGTTCAGTTACCTTTGTCAGTATTTGTAAGCGTCTCATTACTTTTCATATGTCTTTCTTCTTTCCCTGTACCCTCAAAAATTAATAAAGTAACTCTTCATTTGCCTTAGTGACTCAGTAACAGAGCTTTGTCACTGGCGCTTTTCCTGCTTTGTCTGGAGAGCAGGGGCAGGGAATTCTTTACGTCAGTACTTTCTGGACATGTGGGTGTATTGTTTATAGGGTGCAGGAACTTAGCTAGATATGATGATATCACCTATGTGGGTAATACCAATCTCTGTAATGCTGTAAACAAGATGTTTCCTGTTCTTGAAAGGTTAGAGTTTAATGATTTTGATTGCTGCCAACTTCAGTCATAAGTTGCACTGAACCCTGACTCTAGAGGTATATATTTTGAACTCCTACGGTGAAAAAAAGAATATTGTTGCAATGATGGTATCTTCTGTAGGAAACATTTAGATTAGTGCATGTGACTGTGTCACCCTCTATTATTTCTATTTCTTTAAAATGTGCCAGTCTCATCTAGAAATATGGGAACTCCTTTCTCAGATACACTAGCAATTTATTTATTTTGGAACTTCAAAAGGCTCAAATCAATGTGGAGTATTTTGAAAAAAAAAAGAAAGAAAGAAAGAAAGAAACCTGTAACCAGAGTGATTTGTATGCATCTTAATTTGTTCTTCAGGAAAATTCTGACCTTATAAATTGGGCTTATAAGAAGCAAAACACTGATAAAAAGCATGGCCTACTAATGCAATAATTATATGTGCTACCTTGTGAGGAAAAAATATATAATTATATGCACATATACAATATTATATAATTATATATTTTTCTTTGTTTTCCATTGAGGCTGTTTCATAAATGGGAGAAACACACATTGCTCTTAATATCATAGTGAATAAATTTCCCATTGTGTGTTGGTAACTGATAGGTACAGGGAATTTAAAGGATAGAGTCTGTGCTTCTAATCTAGTAGAAAAAGATCAAAGAATACCTAAAAGAAAATGAACAATTTACGAGAGCACAGAAGAGGTCCCGTGTATATACAGCAGATGCTAGCTCTCAGAGTTCACTTCCTGAGCTGATTAAAGATGACCAGAGTGTTTTAAGAAGTCCTTTAGAAGTGGACTTTCTACTATTCTTAAAGGAATGCTAGTTTTTAGAACAGCAGAAGTCAAGAGGACTTCTCACAGGGGTAATTGTGGTCAACAAAATCATGCAGGTAGAACTTATACCACAGATGTAACTTAAGTGGTGTTTTAGGGTATGGTAAGTATCATTCTGGCTAGAGTCAAGTTTCTAGGAAAGGCAGAATTTGGAGATAAGGATGAAGAAGTAGCTAAGTACCAGATGCATGGAGGGTATCGCTTAAATTCTAGACCAAATATGTGCCCTGCATCCTGTAACATCCAGTTAAGTAGACATCCAGTTAAGGCTTATGTGCCTTAAGGGAAGTCATAGATACACATGTGTCCGTGATGTAAGAATGGAGAAAGGGACAGCATGGAGTCTACTGAAGCACAACCCTGCAGATACTTCATGTGTCAAACAATGAGAGTCCACAGGAGCAGTAGCAGTGGGCCTTGAGAGAAAGAGATGGATTCCAGAAACATTTCAAAGGCTGGATTAACCTGACCCAGTGCCTAACTGGATTTGGGAATATTGAAAGGAGCAGTAATCATTTCATCAGAAAAATCAGTGGAGCTATCTATTACCTAGATTAATCCCTGCATGCCATCAATCTGTAGTTCTGAACAGCAAACCCAAGATGACTTGGGAGAGCGGAATTTTGTCTTGTGTGGTTGATGACTTGCCCCCAAATGACTTGTTTCATTATGAGACATTCTGTTTCCTCTGGGTGACAAATGTGGGAATCGCATTGTTGAGAATTTCAGATGTTAACTAGAGAATCCTTTCTCCTAGGGAGTTTGGCTTTATCATCACATATCCCATGCATGGGGGCTAAGATCTTTCTCCACCTCCTTTTTCCTCATCTGCAACAAGGGTGCAACCAATGGCTGTCTTTTGATCAGATGTAGGGAATTGACAAAAATAATGACCATGTGTGACCCTCAATATTGTATCTTTTTAAGCACATATCACTAGGATGTTTCTTTTAGGAGTACCACGAGATAGGCATAATTTTCCAATAAAACATAAAAGAAAATTCCTTAAATTGGATAATAAATTGGATTTTTGCCCATCCGGATAGGGTAGGTCAAGGTTAGTGCCTTGAGTGCTTTAGCCTAGAATAAGTAAGCAAAATTTTATACATAAATATCACTTATATGCCACTTACATTAAATTTGTGCTGTGGATACATATCAAGGGCTGCTTTCAGGGTCTTATCCATATTCATTGGCTGATGTAAAAGCAAAATGGGATGGGAGTCTTCATCGGAAAACACCCTGCATGTTGACGTCTAGTGTCTAAACTTGATGTCGATATTGATATTATCTCAGGGGATAGCAGATTTCAGATTGGTGAACCAAACGTGTAGAGATCAGATCCCTTTTCTATGTCTTTCAAAGTACTGCCCTGCTTTGAACTGTTTTCCTAAAATGTAGAATATTTAAGTGGATAGATGCTCCAAATGATATCTATAAACATAGATGAAAAGACCATGGATGAAGGAGGACTACCGTATTCTAAGAATGCACATTATTGTAAATATTTATATATATATGTTTTTCTCGAGGTCAAATAACATACATATTAAACATTTTCCTGGGTCACATATAGGTGATTAGACTCCTTATTCATCTTGTGCTCACAGTGTAATGTGAATGAATTAGAATTAGTGAAGAGAAGATTGGCTTATATAATTCAGATAATTACTCCAGCCCACTAAAATGCATGCTTATTGTCAAGATTAGGCCTTATTAATTCTTTTTATTGGTTTGCCATTCCTTTAGTGGTGTGTCCTTCCCCAAACTCTTCTGGAAAACACAAACATTAAATGAATGAGTGAATAACAGCCTGAATTGGTAAATAGGATTCTCCGGGGGCAGCATAGCTTTTAAACTAGCAAATTGGTTCTGTGATGGACTGATCTAACATGTATTAGGTAATAATGGTGGTTTACAGTGAATGCTTTACGTGTACTCTTTTATCCTCAAAACCACACCCTGGGTTAGGTGCTGCTTTTAACCCATTTTGCAGATTAGAAAATCAGGGAACGAGGTATTGAATGACTGGTTCAGACTCACACAGTTACAGAGCTGTGATTCCAGAAATTGACTGATGAGCCCAGGCTTTTGAAAAATGACACAATACTATCCACTATTATAGAGTCAAGGACTCCTAACTTATATAGAAATTTAGTTCTCTGTGTTGAGTTTTTTGTTATCAACAAAATTTATTCTTTAACTTTTGAAACACTGGAAAGGGCCATGAGGTAGAGAAGCTGTGTGCGTTGGATCCTCTTGAGTCATTCTTGTATAGGTAGAGCTTTTCTAAGTCACACTGAATGAGCATTTCATTCTAAAAACATGTGTACATATTTTGCTGACTAGGTATTTCTAGTTCAGTTGGTCTGTCTGCCAGTTACATGTTTTGGGTATATTCTGTGGATTATTGAGCTAGCAAGTCAGTTTCCTGAGTATCTATTCACTTTTCAACTAAACAAACCATTCTGTATCGTGGGAAATGTAATCGGATGTTGAGATGAACCTCAAAAAATATGATTGGGAAACTAAACATATTTCAGGAAGAATTGCCCATAATACATTGTAAATTACTGTTTGTAGACTTTTTTTTTTTTTTTTTTGGTCTTCCACTGACATTGCTTATATTTCAGAATATAGTAGAGCTTCTAGCTGAGTGTTAGTTGCAGTTTTTCAGAAAAAAAAAGTCAATGTCCTAACTGTAAAGCTCACTATTGCTGCCATATAAATTGTTGCTCTGTCTTAACTTATTTGGCATCCAGTGGAAGTGAGAGACCCTAATTCTTCTTTCTTTGAAGAAGGGAAGCAGGAAAAATGATGATCATGAGCTTTTTGATGAATCTGTGACCCATCACAGAATGAAGATAGGCCCAAATATTTCCTCTTTTTTTTCCTTTGGCCCCAATATTTCTGATGGTATCTTTCCTTTATTTCGGTAGTACTTCTGAAAACATCATTTAACATTTTGTATTTAATTTTATCTATACATTTCTGATTACAGGAGTTTCTGGAGTTTCTGTAATTCTCTTTCTCGTACACATGAGCATGTGTGTACATATACACGCATATCCAGGACTGTATGAAATGAGGAAGTCTTTCACTTCTCTGATTTCAGAGTGTTAGATAATGCTTCATAGTATAAATGCACTCAACAAAGAAAAGAGCTAAGGACTCATACACCGGTATGGCTTATTTATTCCTCATTGGGTTTTGTGGAATTACATGCCTTGCCAAATGAGTTTGCCATCTATGAGCTTCAAATTCTGACAGACCCTAGGGTTGTAGTGTGTAGTGTAGTGTAGGATGTGTTTGTCAGTAAATCACTCATTCCAAGGAAACCATAGTGACCCGTGTCAATGGCTTGGCTGTTTTCAGAAAGCTTTGGTTGTTGACCCCAGGCCACCTATCTTCCCTGAGTACCTACATATATCTCTCTTTCAGGATTTTCTAGTGGCCTACTGTTTACTCAAGTTCTTTGAATGTACAGTGATCACTCTTAACCTTAAACATATAAGGTAAAGAAGACAAATCCCACCATTTTGTGTTCTGCACTGTATTTGTGTGCAAATTGTAAGGGTCACAATTTTGAAAATTATTTTCTTCAGCGTTCTAAAATGCTGCGAAAAATCAACTAAACATTCTATACATCAAAATGTTTAAGGACTAGAGCTTTCATAAATATTCTAAAATATTGTGAATGAAAGTAAGCCACATATGTATGTGTATGCGTATATATATGTGGGAATAGTCATGTACGTGTGGCTTATTTCTATAAATGTAAAATCAGGTAGTGTACATGTGTAAGCATTTAGCTGAGTGAAATAGGACATAGTACTAAATGAAGCTAAGGTTGCAGACCCAATTCCTATACAGCCTGTTTAGTTAATTCAGTTCTTAATCCATAGATTGAACCCCTGACCTTTGGTCAGAGCTTGTATAATATTACAGCTGGTCCAAAAAGGCAAAGCAAATGAATCTGAGCAACTCACCCCACTATTGTGAAAACAAGCAAATTTATCAGGGTAGATCCATAATGTATCTGTTCTTTTGAGGGCAAGTTTAATTTTACTCTCAAATTCAATGTGATTTTGATATTACTATGTAAGTCTTGTTAAAATATGTAAATAGGGCATTTACTAAACTGTCTTTATTTAGTGTTCTTTTAAGTGATCATAAAATTTTAATGACTATTATTACTGATACTCTAATAAGTACTTCAATGAATTTTTTGATGGTTAAATATAATTTGTATGTTACTCCAGAATCTCAATGTGGGGATTTTAATATTGAAACATTACCGTAAAATATTCATGCCATCAGCCTTCCATATTGCTATACCATAGAATAAATGCATGTTGATTTGAACTTAAATCTTTCTGACATTCAATGGTTTGGGTATCACAAAATCTTGTAATGCATTAGTCATTCAGCTGAGGGAAAGTGACTTGCATTTTCAGAGTATTTATAAATTGACGTTAAAAACCATTTTATTCTAGCCAAGAAGGCTTTTGCTTTACAGTCTAATTTTGGACATATATGTGGGTTACTTAAATAGAGAGATAACATTAATCTTTCAGGAGCAACAAGTGCCGGGTGAGGTTAAGGCCAAGAGTTTAGCATTCCTGTTATCAAAATGCTATTATTGGACTTAAGGACCACAATATATGATCATTGCTGAATGTTTAAATAATTTGGATTCTTTGGAACTCTGCTATGTGTTACTGTGCTTCTTCACACCTTAACTAACTTTCATTCTTTCTTTCATTCTTTCGTTCTTTTTTTTTTTTTTTTTTTGAAGGCAGACCAGCCATTAGTAGGAAAGGTTTCATCTCCTGTGTCTGTGATTAGCTTGATGCCAAACAAAGCAGCTCATGATACTGTGTTCATGCTGCTATTTATGTAGACATTAGGCCCAGGAACAGGTTTTTAACAATATGAGTGCTTGGGCTTTATGTTACACATCATGAAACATTTTGTTGATGCTTTATAAATAGTGTCACCTATTTATAACCTTCGGGCACTCTTCTTTTAGTGGCATTCTCAAGTGGCCCTTGGTTTGGTTAACATCAGCCACTCATGTGGCACTTCTGTTCTGTTGCTTGAAAAGTTAAATGGGAATATGTGAGTTTTAGCTGGCCCATCTAATGAAACTCTGGGAAATTGTTAGGAGTAAGGAAGTTAAGAGATAATTGACATCAGATAACAAACACTGAAAATGTTGAAAAGGAACAGATTGGATGAGTTTTATATTATGAAAATGTCATTTGACAGATGCAGAACAGTAGTTTTATTTGAAAAGATCTCTCCATACACTGAGAGTCTTATATTCCATTAAAAGAAGAAAAAGAAGAAAAAAACCTGAGGTGACAGGAGATTCCTGTGGGGGAAGAAGCTGTCTGTGCATATCTCGCGGAATCTTTGGGGGACATTTATTCTCATCTTGGAGGTAGAGGGAAGATTTTAAAGTTAATAATATTTCTGCCACCTTACTCCTTCCCTCCTGTGTGCTCACAGGCAAAGGCAAAAACCTGCCTTGTATCCCATGTGTCTAATAGAGAATCTACATCAAAAGCTGGAAAGGTAGAGAGAAGAGAGAGCAAAGGGAGGGAAAGAGATCAGCCCTGTGTTTTGTGGCAGGCTATAAAATCAGGGAAAGCCTTTGCTGAAACAGGAGCCAGGTAGAGCTCCCCCAAAGTAGATGTGTCCTGTTAACAAATGCAGGCCCCTTGGCAACCCTGAATGGCTGCTGTTTATCAATATCTGTACAATAGGTACAGAACAACAAAGGATCCTAACACATTCCTGTTAACGAACAAGGTGGAGAAATAGCAAGATGAAATAAGGGGGTAGGGGGAATGAACCTTTCTAATTTTTTAATTAAAAAAAATTTTTTTTTCATGTGGCGCTTTTTGACTTGGGAAGGATTGTTGGCAAAGAGAACATGACCAAGCCTGCATTATCTCTGTCATGTGCCCATTTGCCAGCTGGTTCAGAGCAGAGCACACACTTTTTATTCACTTCCAACCTCCCCATGGGGCTTTAAGTGACAGCAGGAGCCACTCCTGCAGGTGAGGGTAGCTCTGTGGCAGGTACATTTCAGATATCCAGAGGCACACAGTAGAGGAGCCAAAACCCAGTAGACCTTCTTCTGGTATCATCCACTACATACATATATATGCATATGTATATGTATAGCATCCATCCTGGCAACTTCTGACAAAGCTGTGGCAGGCCTGGATCCCTCTTCTGGTGATGAGATGTCCTTTCCTGGCTATAGAATGCAAATGCATGACTCCTCTGTTATGTTCAGACTAAGGTGGAGACCCTGCCTTTAAGAGGCGAGGTCTGCAGGTCTTGTGCCTCACACTCTCTCTCTAATAGGATGACAACAGGAATGAAATCTTGGAGGGAATCTAAAGGTCCATCATAATAAGGCTAGATTAGTGTATATCACAGTGCAGTGTACCCAAAACTGGAGGTGACCAGCTGACCACTCTGAAATGCCATAAACTGAGGTCTGCTCTGTAGCCAGCTGGGTTTCCGGAGCAAAGTCATTAACAGGGATCGTACATCAAGTGGGACAGTTACTTTAAAATGTGGGAAAACAACCCCAGAGTTAAGGAAGTAAACCAGGATGAACAGAATAACTTGAGCACGCTCACTTAGGGAGGTCACAGAATGAGCTACGCAGGAGGAAAACATTTTATGCCCAAGAACCTTAAAGAATAACCCTTAAAAAAAAAAAGTGCTCAAAGAGTCCAGATATACTTTTGTTCTTTGTAAACAGTTATTTCAGAGTGATTTCCCTGAAGGTTAGCGTTACCCTGCCTAAAGGTTTGTGGTCAACAAAAGTCTTTTGGGAAAGATCTTTAGCCACTTTGAAGTAGAAAGTCAATGCCTGCTCTGAAATGTGACAGGCTCGTAAACCCCAAACAGGTCTGAATGGAGTGGAGGCAGGAGAGAATCAATTCTCCCTGCCATTCTAGCAGGTAAAAATATTACAAACTATGCTCAGTCTCTTGAATCTTTTATTTTCTTCCCTTAATGCCAGGCCACATATAATAATCCAGCAGATTATACAATTAAAACCCACTGAGAGGTCTGTTCATTTATCTGGGCTGTGGCTTCTATCAGGCATTCTTCAATTATTTCCTGTGGTCGGTATTTTTTTTTTTTTTTTTTAAACCTGGCAACGACGTCAACTTCAGTAAGTTAAGATGCTATGCTTCTTTTGCTGTTTCTGCTTCGGTGCCTTATTAAATGCACCAGCTAAACAGAAAATGCAGTATAAATATGTTTCATGAGTCATTTAAGGATTCAGCCAAGAGACATTGCAATTGACTTTTGAGTCCATTTTTAGAACAAACTCTTTCAAGACTCTTCTCAACAGGAACACTTCCCCTCCACTAGAACTGACATGACTGTATGCATTACTTTATTTTGATACTGACATTTAAACAATAAAATAAAGCCATTTAAAACAAATAGTGGTGCTTTAAGTGTCTGGGCTGTCAAGATATCAAATTATATAACTTGGAAAAAATCAGAATTCATTGTTAATGGTATGCACTTAACACAAAGGGTCGCTGGAGTACTCACCAGATATATATTCAGCTACCATGTTGGAGCTAACAGGCTGTATTCCTTTAGATAGAATTGAGTATATTCACTTAAATGGGCTTGACTCTAGTACAATCACTGTATTCAAATGTCAAAAAAAAAAAAAAAGAGAGAAAGAGGATGTCACAGAGGGTCACAAATTATGTTGGATTTTGACAGATTGTAGCCTTGCTTTACAAGAGCAGTAACATCTCATTTGTCACCGTTTGATCTGTAAGTGCGGGAATGGGAGCGGAAGGCCCTCCATCTCCGCCACAATTTAATCGCTCTGAGGCCGACAGTGGTGGTGGGAGCCACCTGCCCAGGCACCGCACTGCTGATCTGTTTTAATTTAATCGTCCGTCAGCTGGATGAAAGCATAAATCGTCTCTCTTTGATCTGCAAATGGTGTGTTTTTGTAAAGCAGGGTGTGGAATCAGGGCGAAGGGACTTCAAATTTAGTGCAGCCTGGACAATGTGGCCCTGCAGAGACCCCAAAAGTGGTGTTTTACTTTCCAGGAGTTGCAAACCAAGCACAAGAGCCTCAGGAAACATGGGGCAAAGCAGGGAACGTAGCAAAGGAAAACCTGTTTGTGTTAAAAGGTTAACCACGAAATAAAACCTTACAAGCATAATAAGATACTGTTCTCAGCAGAGGAAAAAAACAGTTCCCCATTCATATCCACTCATCTTTTAAATACATTCTGTTGTTGTTGTTGTTACTGTTCGAATTCTGGCTGCAGGAGAAACAACAGAGGAGGTTGTAAAAAGAGTTTTTCTATTATCTCCCGTGAATGGTGAGCATTATTAATGGAAGCTGAAGTTTTCTAAGGAGAACGGGCACGGTAAAAGGTGGTTTTGTTCAAAGTGGGATGTAGGGAGAAGCACACACTTTTGAATAAAATAAACGACACGATGATTGAACACAATGAACGGTACATCAGAATAGTTATGATGAGCATTTAAGTGGCCTCACAGGCAAACATTGGAAGGTACTTTCCACGTCATTTCTTAGTCTGTTTCTCAGAATCACAAATAATACGTTTTTATAAATAAAAAGGAGACACTTTCTAGCACTTCTGCCAAAAATAAATTGGGAAAGAGGAATTGTCAAGAGCACAGTCCATGTTTTGTAGTTTTTAGAAGAGTGATTTCTTAGCTCAGAGGTTAAAGCCATGGTACCAGGTTTCATGATCATGAGTAGAAACCCTTCCACCGTGGTTAGATGTTACCATCATGATCGTTTTTGTTTTGTTTTGTTTTGTTTTGTTTTGCTTTGCTTTGTTTTGTTTTATGAATCCTGTAAACAGAAACTTGGGAGCAGGCTATCTATTTTTAGGCAAAAAACTTTCCGATGTACATATTTAATGACCAAAATATTTCTAAAGAAGACTTGATTTCAGGAAAAGTCCCCAAGAGTAACCTAGAAATTTCCAAAAGACTTCCCCCAGTCTACTGAGGATTGCTCCATAAACCAAAGAAAAATTCCCCCTGAAATTCCTCTAGGATACCATGGAAAGCAGAAACAATTTACAGTTCAATTGAAAAAGCTAAAAATTTCTTTGCTGGTAATGGTTCTAATAAAATTGCCAGCAGAGGAGAGGGCCCCCAAAGACCAGTTGAGTCATCCTGCTTATTCTGAGCCATGTATTTAGTTGGCGTTCACCTTCCATAATTTCCATTAATGGCTTTTCTGAGCAGTATTTGCATAGGAAACATAAAGGTGTCTCTGCCACTTCCATTTATTAAGTTATTTCACTGCACGGCTACAGGCTCAGAGGTAAACATCACCGAGCTTTTAGGTTACAGAAGTCCCACGGAGCAGTTTTGGAAAAATCTGAATTTTTATGATGGGATTCTGACGAGTGGAAATAGCGGTTGTGTCACTGGTGTCTGTGTGAGTGAACTGGGAGAAAAGCAGACGGTGTAGCATCTTCCTGTCTCATAGGGCTAAGCTCTGCTCCTGTGTTTGGATCAAGGACAGACCCCAAAGAGGGAAGGGAGATGGGAAAGGGGTAGTGGCGGTAGTGGTAGGGGGAGGCAGAAGGAAGAGGAGTGGAGAAGAGAAGTGTCAAGTGTGCTGTGTTACATATAGACATATATATATGTATTGGGCGAGGTGGGGGGGGGGCCCTAGCAAGCAGCTTTATGTGCTCTTCACTGTAACCCAAGATCTAACATTTCCCCTTCAATTTTTTGACACCTTAGAATTAAAACAATTCTTTTCCTCCGAGTCAAGTTCCTTCCTTTTTCCTTCCTTCCTTCCTTCCTTCCTTCCTTCCTTCCTTCCTTCCTTCCTTCCTTCCTTCCTCCTCTCTCTCTCCCTCCTTCCTTCCTCCTTCCTTTGTTTCTTTCTTCTTGAGCAAGAGTAGATCTTGGAGTATCAAGCACATAAACTACTCTCATTAGACACATGCTGGGAGTCCTCCTTTTCCTGACCCCCTACATCTCTTCAGTCACTAGGCCTAGTGGATTCTACCTACAGAGTAGGTCCTTTGATCTTTGTCTGTGCATCCCCTTTGCCACTACTTTAGTACAGGTCACATTCCTTTATCATCTACACAACTGAAATAATGTCCATGGGTCTGTATCTCTTCAGCGCCATCTGTGCCCATCATCTTCTGCACTACATACGATGAATTCCAAACTTCCGAGCCATCAGAAAGGCCACTATTCATAATTAGAGCCTAATGTGTCCCCTAGCCTCTTTTAGGTACCATATACTTTAGCCACCTTACTCTTCTCATGATTGCCTTCATGTAGCGTGTTTTCATGCCTGCATACCTCTGCTTGTTGAGTCTCTCAAACTGGAATGCCCTTCTCACCTTCATTTTTGCCTGGAGAAGTTCAACACATTCACAAGAAATCATTTCTGGTTTGTGAAGGCTTCCCGAATCCTCAGGCAAAATTAATTGTTTTTTGCTCTACATTCCCATAGGATTTTTTACATACCTCTAGCATAGCACAAAATATATCACAGTGAGTTATTGAAGAGTCTCCCAGTGGATTCTTGATCCTTGAGGGCAGACTATAAGTTTCATTCTTGTCTGACCTTCTCCCCTCTTGCCCCTAAACCCAGCACAGTGTTTGTGACCTGAGTCCGTGTTCCATCAATATTGATGATAAACTCATTGGCAGTGGATATGCCAGGAACATTCTTTGGAGGCTTACTTGAATGTGTATATTGTGTGATCATGTGTGTATGGGTGTGTGTGTGTGTGTGTGTGTGTGTGTGTGTGTGTGTCTTTGTTGGTAGGCTCAATTTTTACATACTCTTTTATAAGATTTTGTATCTAATGACTCAATGATAGGATCTGTTATGCCAATTGAAGTGGTCCTCTAGGCTACTCTAAGAAAATCCGGCTATTTGTTTGTATGAAAAGGAAACACAAAGAATATATAGAGAGAGATAGAGAAGAACCTATCACTTATATTGAGTACCTACTGTGTGCCAAATTCTGTCCTTAGATGATTTTTATAATCTTAGTTGTACCTCTCAGAGGTAATAAAATAGCTAGATCCCAAGCCTGACATTTTTTGGTAGAGTTGACTTGGGCAGTTACTTGGCCACTATGTGCTTCTGTTTCTTTTGCCTTTTTTCCTCATAGGTTGCTGTAAGTAACAAATGAGTTAATACATGTAAAACACTTAAGACATTGCTTACATATACTAAGTGCTCAATATTGTCAACAAATATATTAAGTATATACACATATATATAATTTTTAGTAGCACCTACTATCCTTATATCCTTAGAGCTAAAGAGGTTGAGGCTTAGAGAGTATTTGGGTATCCTGCCCAAAGTCACATAGTTAGGAAGCAGCAAAGCTGGTCTGGGGGTGGGGGATCACATTCAGTGCTTTAGGTACTTACGTTTTTCCTCCATGCCTCCCCCTCCAAAATCCACTATCAAAGCCTGTCCAAACCATTGGTTACATGATTCAAAAGAAAAAATTAAAAATTAAAAAAAATTAATTATCACACTGAAGCTATGCCGGATGGGAAAAATATATATCCCTCTAAATACTCTTTGAATACTCTAAACCCTGTAAGCTGTATTAACATAACCTATTACAGAGATGGGGAAATTAGGCAAGAATAATGTTGGTTAATGGGTATATTGAAAGTCTATATTTTTCTAAACTCAACATTAAATCCTGCCAACAATAGGAATTCTGGTTTGGGAAACAGTAGCATCTTTAGGATCATTTTGGAACCTGGAGCCAAAAAAAAAAATACACATTGAATTTTATATAATTATCTAGACTTTACTCTAAGGGCACTTTATGTTTTTAAAGATTTCAAGTCTATTTTAATAACTTATATTTCTATTGCTAAATGTGTGACCTCTAAATTGAAGACACACCTGCTATTGTACACTCTGTTCTGTACTAAATACTGTATAGGGAAATAAATGACGGCTAGGCTCTTCTGTGACAGTGAACTTCACTTTCCTGGAGACTGATCACTCTTGAGAGGTGATAAATGCCAGTGGAAAGGTACAGTAAGCCATCATATATTAAATATGGAAAAGTACTTTTAAATAATCCTGAAATGTGCAAAATACAAGCTGACAGCCACACCAAATAGAATTGTAAGCCAAGATTTTGTTTGACAGAATTAGCAACTAATGAAGATTTTGACAGGAAATGCCAGCGTACACAACATATATGTTAGCTAATGTGCCAACAATAATGCTATTTTTATATCTGTGTTTCTTGTCTTTTTATGGTTGTTTTTTAATAAATTTTAAGATTATGCTAAGAAAGGACTAGACTTGTTATTTCTAAAGTGGTTTTCAACTGTGATTAATTAGTGTATCCCAGAGTATTCCATCTTACTGAATCTGATTAAAATAGTTAAGGATATTACTCTGTTTGAATTTTTTCATAAAACAGGGGCAGCCGGATGACTTAGTCAATTAAGCATCTGACTTTTGATCTCAGCTCAGGTCGTGATCTCAGGGTCATGAGATCGAGCCCTGCATGGGGCCATGGTAGGAGTGGAGCCTGCTTGAGATTCTCTCTCTCTCTCCCCTCCCCACTCCCTGTGTGCTCTCTCTCTAAACAAACAAGCAAAAAAACAACAAGCAAAACAAAACAAAAAACAGATGTTGCCACAATATGAAGCCTTCTTTATTGCTTTTGTTATTTCTGGGTAGAAGTAGGAATGTAGGAGTATCAGAGACTGCCCACTTAGGGGTTCACAGCTCTGTTGCAGAAGCCGTTGGCAGGGATGAAGTGAGCTCTCCAAGGGTAGATGGAGGTGTGACTCCATCAAAGGGTCTCTCGAGACAAGTACTGAACAAATGTTGACTTCTTTGAGAAAAGGTGTGTGTTCTCTTCATTTGATGTTTATGTGCCAGCCATTGTGCTAGGCTTGAAGTATACGTTCCTAAACAAAAGCCGATGTGACCCATGTTCTAGAAGAGTTGGTGATGTCATGTGTAATAATCTCCTGAGTAAATGTAACTGTGAAAGTGCTAGATAGCAGAGAGTCGATGGTGCCATAAAGACTAATACGCATGGCTGGGGTGAACATCTAACGTTCTAGACATTATAAATAACCATTTGTGAAGATTTGTCACAAAGACGTAACTTTCACTGGATACTGTGCCTTGCAAAAGAGAAAGTGAAAGGAAATTCAAGACCCATAGCTAGGAAAGATGTTCATGTACCAGAGAGTTCTCTGAGCAATACAGAAGGCATCTATGTCATTTCTTTGTGTATCTTTCAGAAGAAACGATCCCTCCTTTTTTGTTTCTAGATTATTCTGGGTATACTAATTTCAGAGGTGTTTTGTGGATTAGAGGAAATTGGTAAAGGTGTTTTTATAACAAGCTGCAATCTGATTGCTTCATTAGATTTTAATGATATGCTTGATGATTCCTGCCTATTTTAAATGAGTTCCAGTCACTGAGAACCATCAGGCTTGGGAACTGTACAAGTGTGCCTCTGGTTGGGGAGATGGGTTAAGCTAAAGGTGGCAGCTCATCAGTTGTAGAGCCAAAAATAGAACACTGGCTTCTGAGTTCAGTGTCTAGGCCCTAGAATATCCTATACATTCCATGCACAAGGACCCAGTAATATTGTCCAGCCCCATCGTTTCTGTGAATTGGATACCAGGAGCTCCAGGGAGGATTAGGTTATGATTTGGCGAATCTATGATTCCCTAAGAAGGTCTTAGGATGTCTAAAAATATCTTCCTTTTTCTCTTGACACTTAGAGGAAATCTACTTCATGATCCCCTCAGAAAGAGGACTGAAATGAATTTATAACCTGAATGCCTATATTAAATATTTGCCCTAAAAGCAATGAGACCAGGGCAACTATGCATATATGAAATACGTATTGTTTCAGGAGAACATTTTCAGAGGCTGCAGTCATGACAAAAGTAATAAAGGAGGATAATATTTAAGTTGATAAAAGATGCAAACATGGCTTTATTGGGTTTCTAAATTCAAATTAAAAGAATAAATATTTCATCAGTGATACTAATTAAAGATTGGTCAAAGATTTGTCTGTGTCTCATATAGCAAATACCAATCAGAACTGATTAAGAGAAGTAACATTTATTGGACTGCTCAGTTATAGAAAGAAATGATTACTATGAAGTCCATTTTACTGAGTAATGGTTATTTGATTATAACTTGATTTTCAAATGACATTAGTGCCCCTTGATATCATGCCACTCTGTTCTTTCCATGGAGTAGAATTTTGATCTGGGGGTAGAGGAGAATAGTGCTTTGGGGTGATTAATTATATAAACTTTGTTTATTAGTGATTTTATGTGGTTATGTGTGCTTTGGTGTTTCTCCTTTGTGTCATCCTTGCTTTTAAAAATAAGCCAATTAAAAAGTTGATGAAAAGGACTATGATGTTCAGGCACTTATCATTTGATCAATATAGTCAAATATTTTCTGTTTTGAGTATTCAAATGTCTTATTAGCTACAGAATTCTGATAGAATCATTTGTGTATTCAGTAAAAATAGCAATTGAGGAAATAGAGAGCAGAAAGGATCGTTCTCTATGTTAATAGTGATATTGAGACCAATGTCCCTGGCCTGGGTCCCCTGCTATATGAGACTGGGTGGTTCTTTGGTAGGATCCAGGTGCTGATATTTCATTTCATTTCATTTCATTTCATTTCATTTCATTTCATTTCATTTCATTTCATTTCATTTCATTTCATTTATATTTTATTTTATTATTTTATTTTATTTTTAAAAAAGATTTTATTTATTTGAGAAAGAGAGAGTGTGAGTAGCAGGGGGAGTTGGGCCTGGGGAGAAGCAGGCTCCCCCGCTCAGCAGGGAGCCCAATATGATGCGGGCCCTGATCCCAGGTGGGATCATGACCTGAGCCCAAGTCAGACACTACCTGACTGGGCCACCCAGGTGCCCCGAGGTGCTCAAATTTTAGAAGCAGGTATGAGTATGTACACACAGGGTTCAGGCTACAACATCTTTCTGCCAGTTTCATTCTTTAGATTTTGAGGCACGTGAATTGCCGTGCAATTGCCCACCCTGCCCACCTTTCTGGACCATTGTATTTGCTTTGGATTTCCTTACTTTTATATCAGAAGTTAGGCTGATGCCAAAGTATTTTTGCTTGTCTGTGTAATAAACGTTGCAGGTGAATCAGAGGTCCCCATGGGCTAGCCTGTACTGGTGTCAGCCTTAGTGGCCAGTTTTTTCACATCGAATTCCATCCACTTTTCTCAAGGAAAGGGTCATGGAGGTGTGGGGCTGTGGTCAGCATTCAGATGGAATTGTCCTTAACCCTCTCAGGAATCTGAATGTGATCAGAACAGGCTAGAGATTTCTTTTCTACTTTCTAGGTAACATGTTCTCGTGAATGTAGAAATTCTTCACGGTTTCCTAAGGACAACAAAACCATTATGGATTCACTTGCTATTATACAGCGAGAGTTCTCTGTGAACAGCCTCTTTCAAAGAAGATCTACAGATCAATCTGTGGATTTATCTGAGGATAAATTACCTTTCTCTGTTATCCAGATGAAAAGTACTAGAGCATCGTGACATCTTTTCCTTTCCCTCTCAACAGTTGTGCTGTACACTTCTGTAGACACGTGTCTACTTGCAGCTGTTTTTGTGAGCAAATACAGGAAACAATGAAGACTTGAAATCATTCTCAAACTGACCTATGCATGCTGCTCCCACACCGTCTCTCTTTCTGTATGTATGTGTTACATACCAGGTACATTAAAATTCACATTTAAATTTCAAATGAGTTAAATACACCATTGCTTTCAAATAAGTGACTGATTTTTGTTCCTCTCATGTTATATTAATATTAATATTATGGAATCCTGTACCCTTGCATTCCTTGCTGACTATCTGATAATTGGGTTGGGGGAGTGGAGTACTGAGGGTCATCTTGTTTAGCTTATCTCTGCAAGAGAAAGAGTGGCCAATAATAAGGGAAAGCGGCAATAAAATGGTAACAAAAAATTGAAAAGAAGATTTAATCTCTGGCCAATTTGAAACATATCCCAGGGAATCCATAGAGAAAAAGATAAAGTGTGACTATGAGTAAGTTAACTAAACACATTACACTGTGTGAGAGCAAATGGAGTTAGTCCATTGTACATGTTTAATTTCCTATTAGTCTCTGGCGTTTACTACCACGTCTGAGTTGGGGCATCTGTAAATTCAGTTAAATACAGTGCATTGTCTAAACATATCACAGCTCCAATCAGTCACCCCAGCTGCTGATAAGAAGCCTCTTGTATTATTGAATCTACAATGGGGAGGCTCTGCAGGCACCAAGATAACAGCTAGGTATTTCACTTTTAAGTATGGAGAGGGGAAAAAAATAAAAAAAAATAAAAAAATAAAAAGAACCGAGCTGCTGCCTTGCCTTTTACAGCTCTGACATTTATTATTGCACCCAGATTTGCTTTATCCTAGTGATGTGATTTTTGGTTTTGGATGTATTATGTCTTTCTTTGGTTTTAACTTAAACTCTGTGAATCAAAGGAAAAGGAGACCAGGGGCAGCAAAGTATTGCAAACAAACAAAGAAACCAGCTTTCCTGTTGTTACGAAGATAGCAACAGCTTCTTCTTCGGAAGGTACTTTTGGTTTTGTTTTAAATTAAGCTCTCTTTATTGATTTTTGCTTCTCTTCCAGGCTGGATGCATAAGGATGAAACCCAGTCTTCCGTTTGCTTTTCTCTTTCATAGTTTCATTGAAATTTTTATTAGAGGTCCTCTAATGATTGATCTCCGAAAGCACATCACTTTGACTGCAAGGAACTATAGGGCAGCGCTGTGTGTAAGGTAGCAAATGTCTTTGCCAAGTTCCACATACAGTCTTTCTTTCCTGTTGTTATTATTAATTTATTTAGCCTTATATCATTATATCCCACCATTCTCTTATTGGCAACACTATAGACACATGGAGTTATTTTTATATATAATCCTTCTTTTTATTTTAAAAGTTTCTTTTGCAGGGACCATGTTCATAGCTACTCTTATTCCCAAGAAATATTCTCACACCATTTTCTGATATTCAGATACTGGCTATTATGTTGTATGAGGATCATAATGTTACCTTTCACACTTTGTTTTTTTAATAGAATGATTGGTAATCTTTTGCAAACTGTTCCATATGTCTCACATTCACGTATTTGTGATCCTACAGATCGCATTGCCTGCATTTGATTTTATGAGTTTATATTTCCTCTTTCCCAAACAGATGTTTTACTACAGCTGCTATTTGTTTAGTAAATTGGTTCACAGGCCATAGTTCTGTTTTCATATGACATTAAGGAACTGACCAAAAACATTAATGCAAAAAAAAAAAAGCAGCCACGTAACTCCTTTATCAAGTGTTGGTTTGAGCTCCGTTTCCTGGTTACATTTTCCTGGCCTCGTTTTTGTGCTGTGCTTCTCTTTACAATTGCAGCCGCATTGTACACACATATCCATCCGCCCCTCACATACAGGCATCTCCCCTCCCCCTTCCATCCACCTGTCCACCTGGGCACAAGCCAAAGCAGCCCTAAGGCCACAGGGCTAGGGTTTCAGTATATTCCAAAAACATATTCATCCTGCACAAAAATACTACGGTGTATTTGGCGACACACGACGTTAGACTTTTGTCTCTTTAAGGTGAAAAGGTCAAGAATATGCTTTTAGAACAAGGAGCAACAGATAAATATTTTAGGTGATACCGGCCATGGAAAATAATGTAAATGTGGGAGTTCAGGGGGTGAACACTAGGCATTAGCAACAGATTATTGGCTCATGAAAGTGACCCAATCCCTTTCTAATGCCATAGGATGCACTTTTATAGAAAGGTTACTGTTTTCTTAGAGATGAGGTTGATGATCCAGTTATGAAAGCCCTCTTAAGCCTGGTGCCCTTTATCAAGCTATTGTTGCTCGGCTCTAAACCCATCCTTTCTGTGGTGCGGGGGCTGGGGCTCAGGGCAGGAGGAGGGAGAAGAAATTTGATCTTTATGTTTGCTTCCTGTTGACTTGATCCTGACAGTGCCACCCCATCGGAGACCCTTTGCCCTGGCAGCGGCAGTTGGCACAGTTTCTAGCTCTTTCTGGCACTCCTGAACAAGCCCCATGCCGCCCCTTGGAACACCCAGCACCAGCACTGTTTCTGCTCCTCGGCGGCCTGAGGATTGGCCAGCAGGGCCTCTTCACTGGGCTTCCAGAGTCTCCAAACCAGACTCTTCCTTTTGTTCCCACAACTTACAGAAGCTGTGGTTCTGGTCACTATCCCTGTCCCATTTTGGTTCCTGTGCTCCCCCAAACTGTCTGAACCAGTTTCTCCTATTAGATTCTCCTTGTTGAAATGCCTACGATGGTTTCCATTTTCCTATCTGGACTCTGACAAAGGTGGAACCAGTCTCAACCTTATATACGTTAGTTCTTTTAACCTCATTTCCCCACTGGGTGTGAGAATGTGTGACTGGGGTGTGATAGCATAAGCAGTTGTTCTGTTCTCTTGACTGGAAATATCAGAGCTTTAGAGAATCATTTGAAAATTACTGAGATCGATGAACCGTGGTGTTGTTTTGTTTTAATTTTTGGTATGTCTCTTACTGACTTAAGGTGGTTTGCAGGAGATGCTCTTCTGTGGAATGGTCACAGGCTCCTTAGCATTCAATACTGGCTCTTTACAGTGAGGCTTAAACAGAAATCTGTCCTCATCCAGTTAGTGGCCAAACCATATAAAGTAGATAGGTAGATAAAGTCATAGCAAATATTTGCCTACTACTTCAGTGAAAATTAGGGTCCACTCATGGATTGTGTCCATCTTTGGGGGAATAGATGTATAAAATGAATTTTGAAAAACTTTGTGTAGAATGTGGGTTTTGTGTCATATTTGAAAGGAAGCAAAAGATTTAGTGTTAGAAAGGAACAAGAGGAAATATTAGTGAAAATGAAATGATATCTAAGGACTACTTAATTTCCTTTAAAATGTCATTCAGCACATTTAATGATTAAAATGGGGGTTTAAGTAATATAAAATGTAAAAGCAAGAAAATTAATTGTGGTTATTCTGATCAACACAGGGAGCAGCTAACTTCAGTAACTAACAAAAATAAAAAAAAAAGGTGGAAAAGAAATATTTCTTGTAATCTTTATTATCAGATTTTGTTATGTATAGCCAGCCAAATAAATACTATTTCTGCCTGTATTTTCATTTCTGCTGCATAGATATTGTTTACACTAAGCTATGACATACCTTAGAAATTATTTTGTCTTACAGGCAATGTGGGCAATGAAAGCAATCAGATTATTGATTGGGTATTAATTTAAAGAATAAATTAATTTACAGTAACTTTGCATTTATTTTCTGAACTCGGAACATGAGGAAAATCATTTCATTATTCTCTTAAGCTATGGAGATGTTGCTTGGCTAGCTAATTCACTGAATCACAATTTTGAAAACTTGGTTCATCTAGATTGTATGTCAGAGAAATTCTTGTGCCATTCTAGAATAATCCCTACAGACCTTCTCTCCATTACATGGAGTCAGCAATCCACTTGGGAACATTTAACCTGGAATAGATAATCCAGGGAGTTCTGGCATTAAAATGGCCAAAGTGTTCCAGGTCAGAGTAGGGATTATACCAACACAATGGTTCATGGAAAAATTTTATTAGCACCTGTTACAGTTGGCCCTAGTTTCTGATTTTCTCATTCCAGCCTTATTGTTTGAAAAGTACAAAGAAACAGATTATATTTGCTGTTGAAGAATATTTGCACTCAGGAGCAAAATTTATTTTTTTGGTGTTACATTTCACACCATTTCATTCCAGTACCTGGAATAGTCTACAAAGGCTCATGACAAGATAGGGTCTATGGGCATTTAGCCTCTTCGGGTAAATGTAATGGGGAGGAATTATATGTACAGCAGCGCCAGGTCCTTCTCATTCTCTCCACTAATCATTACAAAATCCCTGCAGATGTCAAAGGTTCATTCAGGCCAGCACTTTCTGTGCTAATGTGGATAATAGCCTTAACTGTGTTGAACAATTGCTATATTTGAAAGCACCAGGAATTTCAGCAGAACATAGAAAGAACAGGCTCTCTTCAGACATTTTTATATATTTTGGTCTTATGTTTACTTACTAGCTGCATGACCCTAGACAAGTCATTCTCCCATTTCGAACCTTCCTTTATGTGTTTGTTAAATGGAGGCATTTTAATAAAACTCCCCAGGATCCACATCAGTGGCTTATAAGGGCTTGGGATGGACTTCAGTTTTTAAAGTTATAGAAGGTACTTTTGAAAAATTCTAGAATTTTATGAGGCATGCTATAGGCAGCCTGGAAAAGTAATACTAGTTAAAGAGCAATAGAACATGGTCCTGTTTTGTTTTGTTTTGTTTTGTTTTGATACAAGTCAGTTCTTCCTGTGTCTTGATTTCCCCTGGTCAATTGTAGGTAATAATGTCTACCTCCTGTCGTGGTGATGAATGAAATAATCTCCCAGCCTTGTGGGCAAGTGGGGTGTGGGCACCACAGTTATGGCCAGGGTGTGGGAAACAGGCCACTGAAGAGAGAGCAGCTGAGGCTCGCCAGTGTGCACCAAACATACAAATCCCAAACCTCCACATACCCCTACCCCGAAGGAAGGTGCACCCTGGCTTCTTGACTTGGAGGCAGATTCTTGGTGTCAGACCCAGATACCCCAGGAGAAGACTGTTTAGGAATCATTGACCAAAAATATACCCAGTTGTCCCCCTGGAACAGGATCGGGGGGCGGGGATCTAGGGGGGCCTTGGGGTGGGGGGGCCAGGGCTGCAGCTGAGCTGAGTCCCACTCACCCTGTGCACTCGGAGCTCCAAGCTGCAGCAGGGCCACCTCCTCAGGGGTGCGGGTGGGAGTGGGAGTGGAGGTGGGGGGGCTAGGCATGGGGGATGTGGTGGGGGTGTCTCTGCGAGGCCCCCAGCAGCATCGGCCCAGGAGAGCCACAGCCCAGGCAAGAATTTGGGAGGGATGCACAAGCTGGCTTTTTCACCCACAGAATTGGAGATACTGTTTTATCTTGATCAAAGGAATCTGTGCCCGAAAGGGAAAGAAAGCTTGGAGGTGCATCTCTGGGGAGGACACAGGATGCAGCCTGTGGACAAGGCCTCCCTTACACTCTGAGACCTGCTGCAAGGCCAGTCATGCAGTGTCTGTACTCTTGTCCGTGCATTTAAAAAAAATGAACCAGATAAGGAGCTCTAGCTGAAAACTGGGTGGTCCTTTATTCTAAATTTCTTTTATAGGACTTGGGATACATGGAACAGTCCTGTAGACCTCAAAAGTGGATTTGGTGGTGGAGGAAGGGTTATTTTTTTTTTTCTTTTGAATTGGTTTTATTTTTTAAAGTAGCTTTAGTTTCTTAGCAAAACTGAGTGGAAAGCACAGAGTTCCCACATACCCTCTTCCGCCCACACAGGACACATCATCTTCCTCTGTCAACATCCGGCACCGCAGTGGTCCACTTGTTACAATCGATGTGACATTGACTCATCATTATCACCCAGAGTTCATAGTTTACACTGGGGTTCAGAGTAGGTGTTCTGTGGGTCTTGACGAATGTATAATGACCCATATCCAACCACTATTCTATCATACAGAGAATAGTTTCACTGCCCTGAATATCCTGTGTGCTTTGCCTGTTCATCCCTCCCAACCCCCAGCCCTAGCCAAAAGTGGATTTTTGAAAATAAATATCAGAAAAGAAGTTTCTGTCTAATTAGTTGCTTGTTTTCTTTATGGATTGCTTTTGCCTCATAGAAAAGACATGGCAGCGTGAAGCAGAATTTCCTGGGTTGGGTTTTGTTAACCAGGGGCTATTACTGTGTGTGTGACTCCCTAATCCCTCTTCTGCTGAGGGGCATCTCCAGCCCAACCAGTTTTAATTAACACCGAAATGCTTGTATTATTTTGGTACACTGATTACAGAAAAAGCCTAAGTAGAAGTCAGTTTGGTATCCCAAGGGATTTTAGTGTTAAAAAATGCATAGGGTACCTTTTTCCTTTCTTTCTTTCTTTTTTCTTTCTTTTTTTTTTTTTCTTTAATTCTCCTCCATGAACTCCAGATAAGCAGCAGGCCCGAGCCAGATTTCATTACTATCACGCACTCTTCATGGTCATCTTTTAATATTTGAAAGGATCATTTGTTAACTGGAAATGGTCAATTTTTTTTTCTTTGGCTTTTGAAATATAATTTTCAATTTTTAATTTGATTCATTTAGATGAAATCATTAATCAGGGTTGAAACTGAGTTAATTTTCTGGAAAATAAATGAGGTTGTTAGAGTGAACATTATTAAGTGGGCTCTTTGTAAGGAAGGGATAATAGCTGAAAATATGGAATACTTGGAGAACTGTAGCATGTGGGTAAAAATCAAAAGGATTTTTTTTCTTGCTAAGTGGAATAATTCATTTTAAAAATTAGTTAGATTGGAGGATTTTCAGCATTAAGCATTATAAACATCCCATTAATTATATTAGAAATTGTAAATAGCGAAGTTTTAGGGAATTATAAGGGAAAGTACTATGTGTAAAGTTCTCTTTCTTGTTGTGAGATGTTAGCACATGTAATTTCTAATTAAAAATGACTTATGAACCAGTCCAAGCTTTACTATATTTTATGCCTTATTTCTCTTTTCAGATTTTTAAAACCTTTGATTGTGGTTTTATTTTAAAATAAATCAGAAAGAATTCATGGGGGCCCATTATAAATATTTAGACCTACAATATACTTAGTTCCCCAATAATTCTTTCATGACCTGATTTACAATTGTTAACCTTAAAAATAAAAGAGCCAATTTATTAGCACAGTGTGTTTATTTGGGAATAGAGGAATTGCAATTTGGGAAGTGCAGACTATGGTGAGCCATAAGCAAATCCAGAAAACAAAGGAGAGGAACATTCTTTTATAGAGAAAAAGGAGGAGTTGGGAGGGGTTGTTTAGAATGAAAGTCCACTGGAGAAGAATAAGAGTTCAGGGTAGTGATGGCTTCTCATTGGCTGAGTGTTGCAGTTTGTCATTGGCTGGGCTGTTGCTGCTGGGTGAGGAGAAAATCTTTCTTCCTCTTGCTAGGGTATGTGAAGGTAGGCTTCTTCTCCTTGGAGAAAAGAGATACATTTCCTAGTGCTGGAGCCTGCAAAAGATGATGAATGGTAGTACGTGAGGGCTCCCCCATTCAGGGCTTCCAGATTTGATATGAGGAGATTTCCTTTACTCATTTTCCTCCTTTAGATCAAGATCTTTCCTCAGAAGCATTGCTGATCAAGGGTTAGATTTTCTGCATTTAGTGGTTATGTTCCTCAGTGCCAGAAATGATCTTTCCCGATTGTCGTATCCTATGTCAGAGGGAAAGTACACCGCCTGGAAACTGCTGAAGCCATATTTGAGTAACAAGGAAGGGTAGGAGGGAGGACCCTCAGGCATTTTTCATCTAAACTCTATATCTTATCAAGATTGGAATCACTATATATCATCTTGAAGTGCAGAGTTAGCATCACCCTATTGGGTATATCATTTATACAGAGCTTTGACAGGCAGCAGATACAGACTTAAAAATAATGATGCTAAGTAAAATTAAAAGTAATATGACAAACCCAGTGTGTATTATCATTCTAAACCAAGACCCCAAGCCTGAAGGTAAATAGGCATATAGGGCAAATGACCAGGGGTCATTGGATGAAATTTGTCATAACCAATGGCCGTGTACCATGGTATTGTATAATGGAATTTCTACCTCTCCAGTGGCATTTATCCATATGCAACAAGTGATATTTGCTATTGCAGAAATGCCTCCTTGCTCAGCAAGTCAATAATCAAGGGCTATGTAATTGACCAAAACTACTTTGGCCAATGAACCAAGTGGTCATTGTTGGGCTACTACTGCTTTGGCTGTGGAAATCAGCTAGGTCTCCCTATGGAGAGTCATGTACACCTCCTGGAAGTTCCTGTTTAAGGCAGCTATAGAGGTTTAATGGTGTGGACCAATGGGAGGCTTCTAATTCATTATGAATGTTGACAGGGATAGTTAAACATCATGATAAGCACTGACCTCCAGTGTGATGGTAGTCTAAACATTCTCATGTCCATGGGAAATGCCATCTACCACAGATAAAAATGAAACCAGGTGGAGTACAGAGGACTCCAGCTAAGGTCTGGTTATTAGTTGGTCCATTAGCTGGAATTTCCTGATTGACATTTTCAAGCCAGGTATCAGAGAAATTGGGATGATATTCTGAAGGGGCCCATTCCATCCTAAAGGAGTCTTTTCTTAAAAGCCTTGCAAAGAGGAGTTAGCCCACTTGTATTTCTGTTGAGTGCAAGGGAATCAATCATATTTAGATAGGGAAAAGAACGTGTAAGGGGAAGGCAAAGGTTGTACATTTGGTAAAGGTAGAGGTGTTCAGCTGAGCTAGTATGGTTATGGTTGGAGAAAGGTTGGAACAAGGCATGAGAACACCTAGCTCTAAAAGCCTAACCTGATAAGTAACACCCATAAAGTTGCATGTATAATTAATAGTGTCATTTAAGACTAAAGAGAAATTGGTTATAGGTGAGACCAGGGAATCTCCTACATTATGCACAGATTGGAGATTTTGGTGACAGATCCAACAGTCAGGAAGTTTTTCTCCTTGGTAGTGGATTGAGAAATGCAGATTGAAGTCATTCCAAGAGAAAGAGGGAGAAGAGAAGGTAAGAAGTAACAACAAGAAACAGGTGTATGGGCCTCGACTGAACATTTGGGCAAGTCTGTCTCCCTCCAGTGTCACCTGTTGCAATTCCTAGAAATCTTTAATTTTATATATTTTAATTTTTATTTTTTAAAAGATTTTATTTTTAAGTAATCTCCATATCCAATGTGGGAGTCCAACTCACAACCCCAGGATCAACAATCACATACTCTACTGACTGAGCCAGCCAGGCATCCTTAAAAATCTTTCTTTTAGGTCACCTGTTGATGACCTGGTGATGGTCCAGTCTGGTTTGGGTGATTTTTTTTTTAATTTTTATTTATTTATTTATTTTTTAGATGTGACACATGAATCCATGAGTCTATTCCCTGGAGTTTGATAACACAAGGGTTGGCTAACAGTACCTGATAGGAGCCTTTCCAACAGGGTTGAAGAAAGTCTTTCTGGAGATATCTTTTCCAATAGATGAAATCTCTGGGCTGCAGATGATGATGTCTGGTGCTTTCATTTCCCAGGACTGTACTGTGGAAGATTGTCCTACCAAAGTATGATTATTCTCTGTGGATTTGATTAGGCTTTTGCAAAATTGAAGTATATCCTCTTTTATCAGCTGTGAGTCAAAGGAAGGAGGGGCTAGGTGCATTGGGAGTCCTGTTACACGGAGGACATATTTTCATTGAACTTATGCAAGTACATATATTGTCATGGAAAATAAGAATATTTAATAAGAGTTTCAGAATTCCAGAGGGATCAGATAGAGAGAAAAAGAGCAAAGCTTCAATCTTCGTTGTAAAGATATACTTTACCAAATTGCCGTAAGTTACAGGTAGCTGAAAGGACAAAAGGGGGTCCTTTAAATCCGAAAAAAAAAATAGAACAGTAAAGCAATCCATTTTCCATTAGTTTTAGAAATTCTTGCCCAGTTCAGTGTTCTGATCTTAAATTTATCGCAGCCTGCATTTTAGAGTAGTCAAAGATCTGATAAAGACGAAATACAAGGTCTTTGTTTCCTAGACAGATTACACTAAAGGTGAAGAAACTATTTTACAGTTTCTTTTTTTTTAAGATTTTATTCATTTATTTGACAGAGAGAGCGCACACAAGCAAGGGGGAGCGTCAGGCAGAGAGAGAGGGAGAAGCAGGCTCCTCTCTGAGCAGAGAGCCTGGTGTGGGGCTCCATCCCAGGACCCTGAGATCATGACCTGAGCTGAAGGCAGATGCTTAACTGACTAAGCCACCCAGGTGCCCCCTTTTTAACAATTTTTTTTTTATCAAGGATGACCAATAATCTAAGAAAACTTGGTCCTTTCAACAGAAAGAAAAGACAAATTGTAATTTTTTTGTTAGCACACTTTTGCTACTTAAACGTATTTTTAAATGAAGTCATCTTCACCTTACCCAGCTTGATTACACATAAAATTAATTTCCCACAAACCTACAACTTTTTGTGTCCACTTCAGTTTGTTCCTTGTTTTTTTTCTTTCTGAAAGAACCAGCTGTACTTCAGGGAAAAAAAAAAAAAAAAAAAAACTTTTCCTCAACAAAGTGCATCTCCATTCCTCATACCATTTTTTAGCAAAACAATATATATCCTTCTTTCCTTGCATACTTCCCATATGCAATGATTTTCTTTGACCCTTATTGTTTTTAGTAGTTTTATTTTATGTATATTAATTAGAATTCTTAACCCTTAGAATCCCTAATTGCCAGCAAAAACTAGGAAGTAGGCAACTGTGACCTAGGAAATTTATAAATACATTTTATAATTTCTAAAAATACATTCTTTCTCATTGAAGATTTTCCCAATGTGATATAAAACATGTTTACTGATAGACACAAATATCTTTACTTTCTCCTTGATGAGAAGCCAAAAGTAGATAAACCTATGTTCAGAAATTAATGGCTTAGCACCCTGGTGTGGCTTAGTGTGTTAAGTGTCTGCCTTCAGCTCAGGTCATGATCTCAGGGTCTTGGGATCGAGCCCCACATTGGGTTCCCTGCTCAGAGGGGAGCCCACTTCTCCCTCCCCTTCAACCCATCCCCCCAGCTTGTGTGTGTGCACGCTCCCTCCATCAAATAAATAAGTAAATAATTTTTTAAAATAAATTAATGGGTTAGTATTTTGTCTTGTTTAGAAAATGATCCAGATATTCAATAAAATTCCATCAGTTAAACTGAGCCAAACTTTTAAGTTGTGACTCACCAAAAAAGATCTTTGGAAGATTTTTTTTTAAAACAATTATTGCATTTTAAAACTATCCCATTTTTTAAAAAAGATTTTATTTATTCATGAGAGACAGAGAGAGAGAGGCAGAGACACAGGCAGAGGGAGAAGCAGGCTCCAATGCAGAGAGCCCAATGCGGGACTTGATCCCGGGTCCCCAGAATCATGGCCTGGGCTGAAGGTGGCACTAAACCGCTGAGCCACCCAGACTGCCCAAAACTATTCACTCATCTGTCTAAATCATTTTTTTGCCAACAAAATTTGTTCCCAAACATAATTATATTTCGATTACTCTCAAAAACTTTATGAGAAGTTAGGCAAAGTCAGCCGTCATTTCAAGTGAATTTTCTTGCTGATAGATTTTACAACAGAGATACCATGAATGCATTTGACTAATAAACCCAAGTAGAATAAAATTTGTATGTTTGCATTCTATTTAGTGTTGATAACTCTAAGACATGTCTGTCTTAACTAAACCAACAAACTAAAACCAGCTTTTAGTTATCAAAGATTATCCTAGATCACATGAACTTGAAAAACAGTTGGGTTAGTTTACTTAATTTATAAAAGCACTGATTTTTTTTTCTTTAAGCTAATTAAATAGAGATCTTTACAAGTTAATTTTGGCAATACCTTCTGGTAGAAAAATATCATACACATACATAAACATACGTACACATACAGAGAGACACAAAGATCTTAGAGCTATAGTTTAAAAAAAAAAAATCTTAGCCATACCCAGGTACAAAAGTCAAAAGAATAGTTGGATACAAATTGTGCTTCTGGAAGGGGTACTAAGTTAAGGTCAGCTGCTCGGATGTCCAAAGTATTTTACTAAAGATTTTTATTTTCATGCTCTAAGAATCCTTTTAGAGCTGTTTTTGAAGTCATTATCAAAAAATAAATTCCATTGTCTCATATGTTTAGAATCCTCTCTTTTAAGGTGTTTCTTAAGGTAGATTTACCTAGGTCATTGCTTCTCCAGAATGGCCTTTATGGTTCCAAATTGTCCAAAAGTTCGCCCATTTTTCCAGAATGGCACAAGATCTTAGTGTACGGACCAGGTGGAGTCTATCTTGCCTTTGGATTCCCTAAAACATCTTAAATATGAGGGTCTATTTTCCAACAGCTATTCTAATACAGCAGGATTCACATGTTTTCCCCATTTTGAACAGAATGGGTGGCTTACTGAGAAGCTTCATAAATACAAAAACAGATTCAAATAAAGTTGGCGAGCTCAACCAAATGGAGGGAGCTCAAATCCAAGAGGTGACCATCCAAAAGGAAAGGAAAAAGATAAGGAAACAGAGTACACAAGGGGCTTAAGTGGGTCATTAGTTCCTCAGGGGTTCATTTACTTTGCATCCCATTCGTGACATCACGTAATATTAACCTTAAAAATAAAATGACCAGTATTTTATCAGCAAAATTAGTTTATCCAGGAAGAGCATAGGAATTGCAATTCAGGACATGTGGACTATGGTGATCCAGAGGCAAGTCCAGAAAACACACAGGAGAAGAGCATTCCTTCATGCAGAAAAAGAGGGAGCTGGGAGGGGCTGTTGAGAATGCAGATCCACTGGAGAAGAAAAGAGTTTAGAGTGACGATGGCTTCTCATTGGCTGAGTGTGGCAGTTTGTCATTGGCTGGGCTGTTGCTGGGTGAGGAGATAGTCTTTCCTCCTCTTACTAGAGTATGTAGGGTAAGCTTATTCCAGTTGGAGCTTGTGAATGGTGGGAGGTAGTGATGTCTGAGAATCCTCCCACCCCCTTTCAGGGTTTCCCAACTTGATTTTAAGTGGGATTTCCTTTACTCATTTTCCCAACCAATTCTTTACGGTAGTCTCCCTTTCTGAACCCCATATCATTATACTCATCCTTTATCCTAAATTTTCAAATCTTCACTTGATCTTAGCCAAAAGGCCGAGAAGCGTTAAATTTTCAAATCTCTGTAGCACTCGAGGATTCAGTTTAGAACATATTATTTTAAATATTGACTATTTGTTGCTTTTTAATTGTTATAGTATTATTTTCTATGTTTATCTTGTCTCTTTTAACTAGATTTTAGAAACTCTGAATGTCAGAATTATGAGTTTTGTTTTTTTTTTTAATTTACCTGCCATGAGCTTTTCTCTGTACACAGTAGGAATTCAATTAGTTCGTTTTTTGGCTGATCCACTCAGTGAATTACAGAAAAGTGATAGGGACTAAAGAGTCTAGCTTGGAAGGAGCTCCAGGCTCCAGACCATATCAGACTTCTTTTTGTTGTTGTTGTTCCATCAGAACCTGGATCAAATTTTGGCTGTTAGGGAAGAAAGCATATTTCACTGGCTTACTGTGAGGCACAGCATGACTTTAAGTGATTAGGATGGTGAGCAAAATACCCTACCCAAGAAAATAAAGAAAGCTGAGATTTGGCCAGACATCCAGCCACCTCAATTTACCATTTAAGCGAAATGCAGGTCACTGGAGCATTCACTGCTCCTGATTGCTTATAATTGTTGCGTCTGTTTCTTAAAGACTCACATTGTGGGTTTTCAATATGAACAGTTTCCATCAGGGCTTGCAGGTGAATGCTCTAGGTAGAGAAGTTCCTATTAATACAATTCAAGAGATTTTTTATTGGTACTTCCATGAATGCCGTATCTATTTGCAGATGCATATAGCAAGCACAGTCGACCCAGCTCCCAGGTCCAAGATAACCTGCTTCAGACTTAACGTCGGTTGCCAGGATGAATTTATAGCATTGATTCAACCTGCCTATATGTATTTCTGTAATTATTCCTACTCATAGTTCTTTTATTTCTAGTTCCATAAAACAATGTAAGTGAAGGATTAAATAGAAATATCAGTGTATAGGCATCAACATGTTTTTCTAGAATGTCCTTTTTACCTCTTGATCTTTATGCATTAATACATGTGAAACATTTGAGCCAGCCCTGGTCCACAGTAGGCATTCAATAAGTGTTAATCATCACCATTATAATTGTGGCTGTTATGGAAAATAAAAGAGGAGAAAATCAAATATGGTGATTATACCTGTATGTGGAGTGTTTCTCTGTGATTGTGCATATGTGTATGTGTGCCACCCCCTACACTGTAACTCAAGTGAAATTCTTTCTAAAATGCAAATCTCATCAAGTCACCTGTTTTTGCTTTTCCTCTACCCACACTATTTATTCCGGCACTTAAATTCATGTGTGGCTTTTCTAATATTGTAAGCAAAAGCCTCCACTGCTTTGAGTGGTTTCTCAGGATCTAGGTCCCTTCCTGCATCTCAAATCTCATTGCTTGTTACTCCTCAAAAGTCTGTATTCTCAGTCAAGCACTGTCCAATAGAATTGTCTGTAGTGATGGGAATGTTCTGTGACTGCATTGTCCAATGTGGTAGCCACTAGCCCTGTACAGCTATGGAGCATTTGAAATACAACTAGTGTAACTGGAAAAAAAAAAAACAAACCTAAATTTTAGATTTTATTTTAATTAGTTTACATTGAAATTTAAATAGCCATATGTTGGGCTGCACAGCTCCAGATCCTGTTTTTACTTGCTTCTCTGGCACAGCTATTCTGTGTGACGAAAACGTCCTGTCCTTCCACCTTCTTCTTCTATATATATACGTCCATGTCTCAATTCAGTGGTGCACAAGTACCTTCCTTGACTTACAGAAGAGTTATTTTTTTTCTTTATGTTCTGTCTAGGGCATGGCCCCTGCTTTTATTAGAAAGCAAGCCTTACATCACTGTAACTAACTTATCTATATGCCCACCTCTCCACCAGACTGTGAACCTGAAAGGAATACTCTGGTATTGCCCCATCCCTGTCACAGTGCCTGGCACATAATAAACACTCCATATGTGTTTGAAGCAATTGGGTTGGGTGAATATAATGGGGCCAACAGATAAAACCAATCTCTTTTAGAGGTGATAGAAAATTAAATGTGTGGTCCACTTGTTTTTTACTACTACTACTACTACTACTACTACTGTCATTGTTGTCATCATCATCATCATCATCATTGTCATTACGTAGGGCAAGTTTAAACATTTTAGAAAAACAACAGGGAAAGTCCTCTAGTAGGTCAGCTGTTCTTACCTTTACCACAAACATGATAGATATCCAAGGGACCAAAAAAAATCAATGTCTATCTTTCATTAGTTAACCTGTCCCTTCACCACCACCCCCTCCACCCCTCAGTATTTGCAATATATTTACCGCTAGGAATTGTGTATCCTTAGTACTTAGGATGCCATGGCCAGATCAGACTTGGCCCAAGTCATATTGTAAGCAGATGCAAACATATGCCACTGATTGCAAAAAAATTAAATTTAGTTACTGTTTGGACGGGGAAGCCTAAGCCGCGATTCACTTATTTCAGAATTGAGTGCATTGTGATGGTTTAGCCATCTGTCCCACATGTGAGACGTTCGGCTCACATATACTTGTGGCATTGATATTGGCTGGTGGTGTTGGCCAAAGTGAATGCAAATGTTTAATGTTCGCAAACAGAAATTGATTTAGAGGTGGCTGCTCTCTTCTCCCTCCCTTCCTCCCTCCGTCCAGCCCTCCCTGCCCTGCCCCCTTCCCTCCCAATTTTTCAGGCCTTGCAAAATAAGAATGAGGCCAGTAGGGTACAACGGCTCAGCTTTAACTTCCTTATTCCAAGGGAAGCTCCCTAGGTCAATTTCAGTCCCTTTCAAACATCCTCCTCTGACTTTGAAGACAGAGCACCACCCCCTCCATCTCTGAAGCTGGGCAATGGCCCTTTTTGTTTTCACGCACTGAAAATAAAGTGTTCACATGAGCTCATTTACTGAGAGTGGAGTTGGCAGTCTTATCAGGAGAAGAGAAAGGAGCTCTGAAGATGAAAAGCTCTCGCAGTGACAGAAGTCTTTATTACTTTGGGCAGTAATGGAATGTGGTGTACACAGAGTAAAGTGACGGCTACCTAGAGCATTTAGGGAAAACTAGAGCAGTAATCGTGTTTTATGTTGTTCCTCATCTGACTTTCTCGGTAAGCCAGTTGACCCCAGGGATGGGGCTTGTACTGGTTGGAAGCAATGTAAGAATGCGTGTTCTTCTCCAGAGAAAACAGAGTTGCAGGTAATCCCTGATTGCTCTTTGAATTGGCTTTGGGGCAGCACACGTCAAAATAATGCATATGAAACATGGCAATAAACCCTTGTCTTTCCTCTTCCACAAAGAAAACATCCAACTTGTTGCAGATTTTTACTTTTAATGTTCTACTATTTTCTACCAAAATTATGCAGAGAAGAAATTCTATTAATGTTTTGTAGAAGAAGTGTTTTCTTTTTTTTTTTTTTTTAAATTTTTTTTATTTATTTATGATAGTCACAGAGAGAGAGAGAGAGAGAGGCAGAGACACAGGCAGAGGGAGAAGCAGGCTCCATGCACTGGGAGCCTGATGTGGGATTCGATCCCGGGTCTCCAGGATCGCGCCCTGGGCCAAAGGCAGGCGCCAAACCGCTGCGCCACCCAGGGATCCCAAGAAGTGTTTTCATAATCTAGTGTTGTAGAAAATAAAACCATTGCTTGATCCCAAGGGCTTTCAGGCAGTTTAAATAGAAATTCAGCATTCTAAGAAATCAGAAGTTGGGGGAAAAAAATAGGCAGGAATGCCCTTAGCTTTTTCACGGAGTTGTACTTGAATAGACAGCTAATTAGACTCTCTCAAAATTTATTTGTCTCCAGAAATAGAGGAAAGGTGCTAAAAGCATAATAGAAATGAAATCTGTGCTGCACCCTTTCCAAGAAATTGACATTTTATGCATTTGACATTTGACATTTGATACTGGCAGTTTATTTTTTAAATTATCTGAAATTTAATTCTCTGAAATAATTTAAACACCTCTTACTCTACATGTTTCTCAGTGCATCTCTACAATATGTTTTCTCAAATGGAAAAATAAGACCAGTTGTGGTTGATTATGTTAGGCTATAGTAGTTGCCCACATCAGTTTCCTATTTCTGTATGGAACATGGCCCTGTCATTTTTGAGTCAACCTGAGTTCTTGAAGTAATGAGAGCTGAGTGCCATGAGGACAAGGGAATTTTAGACACCCAGTAAGCCTACCCAGGTAATAATAACAGCCGCCCCCCCCCTCGCAAACAAAGCCAAGTGTTCTATCATTGAACATTGTTTAATGTGCTATATAATCTTTTAATCATGTCTCTCTTTTCAAACATGTATTTCAAATACACGGTGTCCTTGTCTTTCTTAGAAGAGATGGATTTCCCACTCTTGAGGAGTACTTGCAGGATCGTTCCTAGAGGCGTTTATGGAAACATCACCTCTAGCCATAGTCTACTCTCCGTGGGATGGATTAAGTGGTTGCCTATTGTGATGTGACAGTTGCTAGAAATACCTCAGGTCTCAAAATATCTTCGCTACCATAATACTACTGAGTCCTGAAACTCCACCAACAAAGATTAATTTCTTAGCATTGCAATTGTTTCCTTCCTATGTGCGTCTTGCCTGGGAAGGAGTAAAATGAAGGCCAGTAAAGAATTAATATTTATTGAGTGTTGTGTGCTAGGCTTGTTAGAAATGTTTTCCTAACACTAACTCTCAGGAAGGAAGGAGAATAATCGTCAGAGTGGTTGATGAGTTGTGCAAAGTCACACAGCGAGAAACTGGTAGAGCTGTGATTCAAGGAAAACCTGATCATTTTTCCTACCTCACTTTACTGTGACCTGAGGGATTAGATTTCATTAGCCGGTTCTAGGATGCTTAGTGCTCTAGCCAGCTGGTAGGGTGGGGTTAGAGGACCAACGCTGAAGGGTGGGAGTGACAGAAGCCAGTTGGCTGGAGGTTTTCCTTCTAGAGTGGATAGCTGGCCGCACAATAGGGCTGATGGAACCATTGAGCAAATAAACATCCATGGACATTTTACTATCCACGGAATATTCCAACTTGTAATAGTATTCAAAAAAGTATAAGTACTTGTCCCTAAATAGGATAGGGATTTGAAAAAACGAAAATGAAGTCTAATGCATAGTGAGATGTATCTGAAATGCAAATGTAAATACTAATAATAGCTAACATTTTTTTTTTTGTAATACAGACACATTATCTCATTTAGTCATCATGTGTCTGGGTGCACACTGTTATTATGCCCATTTTCTAAATGAGCAAGCTAAGGCCCAGTGAAAGGCAAATCACACATCTGGGAAATGATAGAATCAGGGATTTGATCCCGTCTCATAAATTTAAAGTCGCCATGCCACTATTAAGTGCTTCCTTACACCAATTATAAAAGGGTTCCCTATGTTTCGAGATTCAAACTACTATTAAGATTCAGTCAGTATGAGTGGAATAAATCCTAAAATTATTCACTGGGAATTTATTCAAACATATATATATAGTTTCTTTTGATTTCAAATCTGTGAACTCTATCGAATTATTTTAAATCAGATAACTATCCAAACTTTACAAAAGCATATGAAGTGGACTTGTAATTAGTTGGGTTTTTAAAGGAATAATTAGAATGCAGGTAGTTATTTATAATTGGCCATTATCAGAATCCAATCTCCTATACAGTGGTTGGCCTGGTTGTCATAGATGTTGCAGTTTAAAAAGACAAAGTTGGGGAGTGGAGGAGGCCAGTGTCAGGGTTGGAATTGTCTTTTTAATGTCTATGAAACAATGAGTCTATATTTCCATTTAATTAAAACAGTAAAGTTGTGCCTCAAATATATGGAATTCACCAACAACTATAATTGATTTTGTTCATTTTTTTCTTTTACTTCTTTAAATAAAATCACAATTAACAAAAAAGGACTGTCCGTTTTAGTTACAAAGCTAAGCAACAATGGAAAAGAAGATAGATTACTGCACCCCTGCATACATTAATTGAGATGGCATAGGGACTGTTATTCATTCACACTGAGCAACCTGAACAATACCAACTTATTTCAGCAGCAATTCTTTGTCTAATTGATTTCTTCTGTTTTATAATGCTGAAATGCAGATAGTCCCTTGGATATGAGGAAGGCAGCCATGTGATACTGATATCAGAGTGCTCACTTTAATCCACAAACCTTGTAATGGATTGCATCTGCCTCAGTTTCCTCATTTGTTAAATGGGAAATATAGCAATATCTGTCTCTCAGAATGGATATGAAAATCAGAAGAGGTAAGCTGGTTGAAGTGCTTCAGTCATAAAGCAATATGCAGATGTTTTTCAAATGATTACCTCTGACAGATTTTACCAGGATGGTAGCACCATTCCTGAAATCACACCAACTCCAATGTCGTTAAATCCCATTGAAAATACAGGTTCAGAGTATTGAAGAAAATAATGGGAATCCATTGCTGGATAAGCTTACTTCCTGGTAACACTTTGTCCCAGTCTTTTAGAGTCTGGGAGAAAAGAAGAGACAAGGAAAAAGAAGGTAAGGGAGAAGAGAGAGAGACCCATATTGAAGGAACTAAAAATGGAAAAAAAAAAAATCAAACTCAAGGGATTACTGAAAACTCCAAGACAAATATATTTCCATTTATGGGAACTTTGGGTTTATAATTAAGTTTGCATTATTTCCTTGACTGTCATGACCAGCAGTTTTGAAGATTTCAGGTCAGTGATTTTGTAGAATCTTCTTCAATTTGGGTTATTATGTTTCTTCATGATCAGATTCAGGTTATGCATCTTTGACAGGAATATCACAGAAGTGATATCATGATTTCATTGCAGCCTATCAGGTGACACATGATTTCCCCTTGTCTCATTACTGATGACATTAGCTCGGCCTCTTGTTGAGGGTATCCACCAGGTTCTTCCACTATAAGATTGTTCTTTTCTCTTCTGAGAGTAAAAAGAACTTTGATAATTTGATACTATACAAATATTCAATTCTTCATCCTGCAGATTATGCACTTATTTATTTATGTCAGTCTGGGTTTATGGATTCCTATTTATTCAGTGAGTTATACTCCACTGCTGACATTATTTATGTGATACTCAAACTGTTCCAGACTTATCCAGTGGGCCTGTGGGGAACACTCTTCAAGCTGGCTTCTTGTGCATTACTGATACATCGCTGTCGTTCCTCATTCACCTTCTTGCTTTTCTGGCACAAAAGGACAATCCAGGTTTATTTTCTACTTTCTGTGTCACAGCCTTAGAGTCAGCTATTTCTCCAAGAAGCTTTAGTTCTTTGTGGTTTAGAATGGTATTAAGAAACCAAGACCTAGACACTATTGCTATTGGGTTTTTGTTGTTTTGTGAGGTTTCCTAACACCAAGAACCAATTCTTTGATTCTCCAGACACCACTTGGGTGTCCAACAATTCAATTTGGTTCTGACACTCTCTCTCTTCAGTTAGTATCAGATCGGACATGGTAAGGGCTCAAACCCACAAGACTACTTTTTTTCATATGTCAATCCCAGACTCTAGGCCTCCCATACTTTTGACTGACTGTCTATAAATGGAATATACCCACAGTCCTTTTCCGTAGGTTTCATAATTTGCTAGAATGGTTCTTAGGAGGACACTTCACTTATCACTGTTTATTATAAAGGATATACTTGAAGAATAGCCAAAGGAAGATATGCACAGGACAAGGTACGGGGGAGGTTCTAGAGCTTCCATGCCCTTTCTAGGTATACCAACCCCTATTCTCCTTGTATTCAGGTTGGAAGCTCTCCGAACCCTGTTTCATTATTCAGGGTATCTTATGGAGGTTTCCACTAAATAAGCATAATTGATTAAATTGCTGGTGGTTGGTGGTTCAATCAATCTTCAGCCGCTGTTCCTTTCTAGGAGGTTGAGAGGTGGAGCTGAAAGTTCCAAGCTTCTAATAAAGGCTTGGTCTTTCTGGTGACTAATCCTAATCCTCAAGCTAAACTGAGACTTGCCAGGAGTTTCCTTATTAGAACCAAAGAGGTTCCTCTCACCCTTACTTATCACTTGGACAATTCCAAGTGTTTTAGGAGCTGTGTGCCAAGAACTGGGACAAAGACTAAATATCTTTCTATGACACCATAGTTATTGTTTGATTGTGTGTTTGTATAAACGGAACATCGTCTTACCACAGGGTAATGGTCACATGTCAGTAAAGCTTAAGCTTTTGATGGTCACGTGTCAACAAAGCATAAGCTTTGGGAGACAATAGACCATATGTTTCCCCTTTAGTTGCTGAATATGAGTCTGATTGAGACATTGTTTTGTGGCTTGTCCTCTTGCATGAAATGAGGTTGGGTTTGTAGTTCTCATGTTACTCTTTCATACTCCCTAATAAGGTGCCAGATGATACTGTGTGTATTTTAAAACTTACAGTCACAGAATATATTCAGCCTTTTGGCTCTTCATTATTAGAACCAAATATCCTGCCCTCTGCTTTCATATTCTCCAAAAATCTGTAACTAAATCTTTCGTGCAGAAGACGTAACATGGTCTTTATAAATGAAACATAGTTTTACAGATTTTAGGAGTCTTTTTAATTCCTAAACTCAGGGCTGAAAGGAAGGAAGCCAGTTCCAAGTACTTCTTATGTGTATATCCACATTCTTTTGCCTATCCTTAATATATGTAACATCTTTACATAAACCAATATTGACTGTATATGTAGCTTCTAAGTTCATAACCAACCTTCAGGATACTTCAAGTAGATATCTCATATAAGATTGGTTTGTGTTGGAAATTAACAAAAAATAACAACAATAAATTTAATCCATTCCTATACCGTGGATCTTGGAACTGTTGGAAGCCTGAAGCTTTGTGTGTTCATCTCTACTCCTTTGACTTTGATAAACTGTTATTTTTTTTTTAAAGTGTGTTAAGGAAAATGCAAGGATACATTGGAACCCAAACACTGAAGAATTCCTTTAAACATACACACACACACACACACACACACAGACAGAGCAATAAGATAGGATGTAATAGCTTCCCTTTTGATATAATGCATTATAATATAATTATATATTAATCATGCTATTAATAATGATTGCCTTTAGAAAGATTTTGCTTTAGATAAGGATCTGTGATACTGAATGTATTTTCATTAAAATTGATTTTAAAGAATATAAAGTCATACTATTTTTAAGATACTCAAGTTTATTATAAAATTATAATATGACTTATAAAATTATAACATACGTAATTTTACTATGTGTCCCTTAAATTGGTGTAGTATAGTTTCTTTAATTTTACCATCTCCCTTATTTTTGCTAAATTTGTACGAATTCCACTTCCTACAAATTGATTTCTCCTCCCTTGGTTTGCAGAGTGCAATAGTAACCAATCTCTCCATCCTACTTTTAAAATCACCTATACTTTCTTTTTCTGGTTTCGCTTATTGTTTATTTATAAGTAGTTCCCAAAACTGGTGTTAGCCTTTCTATTCTACTTTCTGAAAAATGAATCTACACGTGTATTTTCAAATATCTGTGTTCTTACACTGATCCTGTGTTCTTACCTGAACTGCAGCTTTGAGGTCTGTGTGGTATATATTGGATTTCCCCAAATCATATCAAACTCGAGGAGCATAAAGATAGATATACTTTATGTTTGTTTAGAAATGGAGTCCCTCTTCCAGTTTCCCCATTTTGGCCAAGAGCACTGTTTTTCTTTCCTTTAGTATCCAAATTTTGACACTTCCTTTGACCTTGTCTTCCTTTCCTCTGCCACATATTCAGTTGAATCTTGGTGATAACACACTTCATATCTTGTAGATTGCTGACTTTCACTTGTTCCCATTGACTGCAAGTCCTCAGAGAGGGACTCAGTAGATACTCAAGGTGCTTACTTGTGGGGGCAAGGTGGTGGGAGGATCAATGAATGAGTTATCTGCTTTCCTTTAATTTCTTTGTCTATTTTTCCTTTTTTTTAAAAATTGCTCAGAGTTTTGGAAATTGTGTATATACATACATATATACACACACACACTGTATATTCATACTAATATATATCTATGTATATGTTTTTCTATATTACATATAATACAGAAAATTTATATGTAATATATAAAAATTATTATATATAGAAAAATATAAATACACACACATATATATTAGTATAAAAAGCATTAAGAATTAGAGAACCAAGTTCAAGATCTTGATCAGGGGTTGCTTAACTCCTCTGAGCCTACAAATTGGAGATAGGAATCCTAAACTCATAGGACTGAATTTTAAGAATTAAGTGGCATGATCTACATGAAGTGCTTTGTAAACATTAATAAGTCATTTGGGTGCTTTTTACTTACTGTATTCCAAAGTCTTTGAAATAGAGGTGATTAATATACTTGAGATGTCTGGAACATAAAGGTATTGAAATTACTTATTTTTGTTCTCCATAAGGCAATGGCAGACTTAATTCGTAATAATAAATTTATTAACAGAAATGATCCTGATTGCCTTTATTTATTTATTTATTTATTTATTTATTTATTTATTTATTTTTTATTTTATTTTTTTTTTTTTGTGGTGGTGTTTATGGAGTAGTTCCTCAGTCTTGGGTCTTCATATATTTAAAGGTTATGCAAGAAAACAGTAACCCAGAGATACAGGAGAGTTAAGGGCAGAGTTAAGGAGATTTGCAGGTTTGCTTAACTTAAATAGTACTGATTTCATATGCTAAAATCCTTAATGATCCACCGGCATCAATCATATTAAATCACTAGATTGAAAATAAAGGTAAAATCACAGGTATAATGCACTTATTTATTGATATTGGTTCAAATTAATTGATGATTGAGCATTAGCCAGGGCGAGCCCACGTTAATGTACGCTACCCACAAAGACACAGAGGAATTCACACAACTATCTGTGATATATTTGATACTTGTTTCAGATTTATACTGTTGCTGCTAAAATGGAATTTTACTCTATTCAGAGCTATGCAGTTTCAAAAAATGTTTGATGTAAAATTAGGATTAATGGCTCAATGTAACCTTTCTAAATAGAGTCATGCTTAGAAATGAACACACCTCAGCAATAACATACTGCTTGCATGAACACTAATTCTCATGTATTATTTCCATGGTAAGCCTGCAGGCTATCCCTGCTTTAAAAAGGTTTATTACCAAAGAGGGGTAAACTGTACATGTTTCTTGCTCCATGGTGCTTTCCTTGCCGATTCCTTTGTTTCTTTCCAAATAGTTGTATTTAAAAATATGAATTCTTTTGTGAACCTCTACATATAAATGCTTTTATAAGAGCAGCAAGGGAAGCAAGCCTTCTCTTGTGACAATTATTGTCCTTATTTTTTTATTTATTCATTTTTGGGTTAATTTAGTCTGGCTAAAATTACATACATATTCATGTTTCTTAATAAGAACAAAGCTTTACTCTTGGTTATTTTCCATAAATTTGTCCTCATAAGCAATTTGATAGACATGTACTTTAACTACTAGAGTGGAAGTTCACAGTGAATCCTTGGAACTTGGTTTCAGATCTGTAATTCATTAACTCCGTCCCCAAAGGTCCAAATGCTTCTTTATCAGATTACAATAAAATTGCTACTGCTTTCTTTTTAAATTTCAGAGTGGGCACATATTATAATTGAAGTCTAGATTGTCTAACTATTGCTAAATGTGTTAGAATTTCTGAGAGCAATTTCATTTTGATCCAAAACATTGATCTGAAACAAAAAGAGGGATTGAGAAATGACTTATTCATTTTTAAAGATTTTATTTATTTATTCATGAGAGACACAGAGAGGGAGGCAGAGACATAGGTAGAGAGAGAAAGGGGCTCTCCACGGGGAGCTTGATGGGGGACTCGATCTCAGCACCCCAGGATCATGACCTGAGCCGAAGGCAGATACTCATCTACTGAGCCACCCAGATGCCCCATAAGAGAACTTTTTAAATATTGAAGAGCAAGCTTTATTTTTTATGTATTTTCATTGAATTTGATTATTGAGATTGAAAAAGTGTATATATTAATTGGTTTTTATTCTTATTTATGTCACATTATTCAATAGCATGTTATTCAAAAGCAATATGTCACTTATGCACAACGGTTCACAAACATCTCTTTTGACATTATTTGAAATACTTAACATCCTACTTTTGAAAGATTTTTTTTTTTTCTCAAAGATCTAGTTTCTTCCCCCATCTACTTATTCAGTGGATATTTTAGAATTTATTTACTCCTTTATTTTGCACCTACCTTCATTTCAAGAGAAATTTTACAATTATTTATTCTAAATCCAGATTTGTCTACCTCATTCTCTTAAGTAAGCCACATATAATTAAAATTTAGAGCTAGTACAGTATTTGGTATAATCCCATGCTAAAGACTTTACATGAAAATTCAGAATGTGTTAGCAGTTTATTAAATGTGATTATGTAGAGTTCATGCCATATTCTTTATTTTCCCATTTTCTTTAAGTGTACCTCATTGTTGAAAAAGAAAATCCATGATGAGCACCAGGGAAACATTAAAAATACCAAGTAGTAATTTTTGCAGATTTCTTTTCATCTTAGTACCGGGCCCCTGCCATATCATAGTTAACTTTTTAGATTTGTCTCAATTATGCATTGGTAGATGAATTGAATCATCATTTTATTAGAACCAGTAATTAAGACAATTCCACCTATTTTTATTTTCATCCTCTTTAATGATGAAATCTTTCTGAATATTTTTTTGTGCCATGAGATCTGGAACATTTTAACACTGTCCAGTATTTAATGTACAACTGGTCTGAAAACTACTCCATCCCATGTTGATATTCTTGAATCATGCCCTCAGCAGCAAAAAGTAAATCATATTATGGAGGAATATATAGAGAATTATAGAGCTGAGTTCTATTTTCCCTGTCTTAATACTAGGCAAACAGTCATTTTATTATTTTTTTTTAATTTATAAGTAGCAAATAAAATACATGTAGAAGCTATGTGAAAATTTTAAAAGGATCTGCAAAATTTTTTTATGATGGCTGGGAAATTATATGAAATCTGTAAAATAAGTTGAATAGTGGCTATGCAAGAAATCTTCACAAGAGTTTACTGATGTATTTATGTTTTCCCATCTATAATTTTTAAGTTTTTAAGAACAAAGTATACCAATTTACAGCAAATGTATTTTAATTTAGAAAGATCTGATCAGTCCTGTACATATATACATAATATATATGGGTATATGTGTGTGAATATATATAAAATTAAGGGGATCCCTGGGTGGTGCAGCGGTTTGGCGCCTGCCTTTGGCCCAGGGTGCGATCCTGGAGACCCGGGATCGAATCCCACGTCGGGCTCCCGGTGCATGGAGCCTGCTTCTCCCTCTGCCTGTGTCTCTGCCTCTCTCTCTCTCTCTCTCTCTCTGTGTGTGACTATCATAAATAAATAAAAATTAGAAACAAATATATATTATATATAAAATTAAGTTGGTTGGGCAGACAGGAGAAGTAAGGGAGAATGAGAGGAAGAATGACTTTACTGTTTCCCCAAAAAAACACATAAATTCTCGGCTGTTGAGTATCTCCCTTAGGGTGTGCTTAAATGCATGCGTTAACTAAGATATATGACCATCCAAAACTTTTTTAGGAATCGCAGTATCATACTTCTTTCCAGTCTCAACAATGGGATGGAAATGTTGTTATGACCTTAAAGTCCGCTCCCAGGCTATGTTGGTGGACCAGTTGCTGTGCTTTCTTAACCTGCCATGTGATGACTTGGGTTCAATTTCATGATCTTTCATTTTCTTGGCCAGCAGGGACGGAGTGCTCAGAGGGCCACCAGGAAGCCCCTGTAGGTAGAGGGATGCCTCATGCTGCCCAATAGCGACGTGTTGACTGATTAGGGCACTGTGATGACAGGTTCCAGGGCATTTCTATCTATTCTCTTGATGGCAGGGGAGACAAGAGGCTCTGAAAAGTGAGTTTCTGAAATTCATACCATTAGAAGAAGCCAGTACCTCTCTGTACTCCTAGGGTGGCTTGCTGTAGATCGGAGTTATGGAGTAACCATTTCATTCATCAGATGTACACGTTTGACTTTCCTCTGTTATCAGTGAGTCTGTATTTTCACTGATCTTGGCTTCACGATACGTTTGGTCCAGGACCTGTTGCTGGTTGTGCAGTGTTGTGTCATGGTTTATTTAGAGACTCACTTTTTCACTGTATATAATATGTTATTTGGCATATGGAAAATTATTTGTAATATACTTGCCTATTCTTCCTAACAGTTAATAGAAAAGTGATTTTTATCACCTTCTTTCAAGCTTATAGATTCTGTTTTTTGAACACTCTTTTCAAATTAAATTTCTTTCTCTTTGTTTTCATTCACTGTATCTTTGATAGACATTCACACTATCTTGGCCATCTCCTACCTATACTCACCCCCTTCAGCTCTCCATTCTAGCAGCATCTTCTGGTCCTTTGTAGTCTATGATCTACTAATCCAGAGAAGACACTATCACAACAAATCCTTCTAGGACTGTTCCAGAAAGCATTCAGCATCATCTTACTTTTTTTTTTTTTTTTTTTTTTTTTTTGCCACTTCAAAGACCTCTTCCGTATTACACAAGGAGTTTCGGGAGAAAGGGTCTAAACCAACAGAAAAGTGATTCTCTGTGAGCTCATTCCCAAAGATGATTCATTTGATTGTAATCTTAGTGACAGTGAAAATGCACCAATTGTGTTATAGGAATTAACTTGCAGTTTCCAACAGCTTTTACTAGGCAGAAAGATGTTCCTTCGAAAAGGGAAAACATTTAGTAAACATAATGGATGAACTTAAAGAAAACCTTTGATGCCATTTACGATATGTAACTGTGGAGATCTATGCTTAAGAGATTCTTGAAGAGGGCTTATGTGGATCAAAACATGTCAGTATTCTTAACTGACAGGTGACATGCAGGGGCATAGGTGATTAAATTTTTGCCCTTGTTTGAAGTGATTTCTAATAAAAACTCTTAAATTATATACATTATGATTATTGCTATACTAGAAACCCTACTAAATAGCATTTTAAAATTAGAATTTCAATACGTAGCCTATGAAGTAACTTAAGCAGTTAGCACAGTTTATGCTCCTATAATGAGGGTCCAAATAAAATAAAAAGATAATTTCTAAGTAACTACCAACTTGTAATACGATCAGTTTAACTGGCCAATTGTCATACTTGGCCTCTATCAGGGAACTATTCACAGTTGGCCCCTCTGTACAAGAATGTAGACCAAAGCTATAAACTGGCAGCCTGAAGGTTATCAATTAGCTAAAAAATTGTGTGGACACTTAAATATTAGGTGGTTTTATATAAATATCCAGATTGCTGGTTTCTTCTGGAAATGGAAACTCTAATGACACCAGACTCCTATTCATTGTGCCTACCACTCCCATGAGAAAAGTATCACATCAGTGCTAGTAGAGGCCATGGACATCTGTGGGGCAAGTTCTCTTTTGTTCACCACAATACATACACACCCCTCATTTCTTTTTTAACACAACCCCTTGACTCCAGGTAGTTGTTTGAGTTTGCAACTCCTAATATAAATACCCACATAAACTCATGCAACATGAGTTTGGATGGAAAAATTTTGCAAAGAAAAAATTCTCACAGAATCATTTGACTAGCCAAATCATTATCACAAAAATAAAGAAACTGAATAATATTTTATATATTTAGAATTGTGTGTATATCTTTTTCTGAACTATATATTTATATGTGTGTGTGTGTATAATGTGTGTATACACACCTATACACAATAATTTCTGAAAAATGGGTGGCTATAGAAGTTGAGATGAAACATTACCCATTATTGTGATATATTTACTGAAATCTGGTCATACTTAGTCAAATACCGTTTTATTTTTAAACTCCAGGTGAAATTTAGTTAAATAACAGAATAGCCATTTAACTACTCATTGGTTGCTTTCAAAATATCCATTATTAGATCATATTCTCCTCCCCTTAGCATAATGTAGTCTGTATACTGTAAAATGCACACAAATCTGAAGCTGTTTATGATTTTTCCATACTTCATTCTCCACAGTGATGTGCAACAGGCATTGATCTTTTCCTAATGCAGTAATAAGCTAGAAGCATTTTTCAAACGTGGGCACTTTATTTGCTTTATTATTGTCAAGAACAAAAGGAAATGCATTTGGCCAAGGTCAGTGTGAGGGGAATGCTAAGACCTGTGCCAAAAAGCCTACTGCTCTTCTGGTTCATTAATGCTCTCCATTTGGCTCCGGTCTTCCCTGATTTAAGATATGAAGTATGTTGATGTTTCCAACTGCCAAGCAGTTGTCGTACTCTGAATCTGTGGGTCAATTCCATCTTTTTAAATACACCATTTCATTCATAGAATCTTAGAACTGGAAGAGAGCTTAACACGTGATCAAACTCATTCATCTGCTTCCAGGCAGGAGGGCAATAAAAACGTCTCGGAAAGAGAATGGTTTTCTTCATTTGTCAAATTTCCCAACCATACGGATCTGTGGCCTTTCTTGCTCAATATTCACTATCCAAATGTAATTCTTATTAGTAAGTTTTCTTAATATCTCTCTGAGGTTTTCCCAGCAAACCGAATGCTGTTTTATTTTCTCATATTGTCCAGGATGAATATACAAAAATTAACTTCTGATGTCTTACCTTTCAGCAACTCCCTTTTCCAGGATTCATACTATTTTGTTGTCTCTCAGTTTTCTATACCTTCCTAAAGTTATAATATATTAGTGCACTGAGGAAAACACAAGCAACAGAAACTCTCATTGACAAGAGAGTCCTATCTCTCTGTGGGTCCATTTGGGGTTCTGAAGCATCAAAAGCAAAGAAATCAAAAGATGAAAAAAACCTTAATTATTACATAGCAATAAAGCGTATTTCAAATTTATTTATTTACTAATTTGAATGCCTACTGTGCACAGGCCTGGGAAGTAGACTGCATGCACAATGATGAGCAATCTATGATGAAAACATACACCAGAATCACTACTGACGCTTGAAGCTGTTTCAGTTGGAAAGTCATTTCTCACCATGCCCTCTACCTGCATTTTTTTGTGGAATTAAGCTGGATACATATAAGCAAAACATTTTGAAGTCTGAGGTTAGCCCAGGCTGCATTTCAAAAATATAGAGAGAGCCAGTTGACAGGAAAGGCTAAGAAAACGTAGTTTGGAAAACTGCAAGATTTGCATGGGAAATTTCTCCTCCTCCTACATGAGGTAGTGACTTTTGGAGTCTTTATTCCCAAAATCTAGTCTTGAGCTGCCATGTGATTGGAAAAGTGTGTTTGGCTTTTCTTGGTATGCTTTGGGATTTAAAGATCCTTTCTAACATTGTGGACCATTTGTGTATGGGACAATACACACCCAGCTAGCTCGTCCTGTAGCATCTCTACACAGGAAGGAGGTCCATCAGGAAATTCACCACCTGGTGCAGGCACATGCTTTCTGCAACCGTAACCCAGTATATTTGGCATCTGGAAATATCATTTGTGTTTTCTATTTCTTTCCACAATCTTCACATGTCCTAGTTTGAGAATAAAAGTACAGACTACGGCCTCCCCCTGCCGTAACACTTTCAATGTACAGTTTTCTTGGGGAACCCTGGTAGCTCAGTTGGTTGAGGGTCCGACTCTTGATTTCACCTCAGGTCATGATCTCAGGGTCATGAGGTTGAGCCCTGCATCAGGCTCCACACTTAGTGGGGAGTCTGCTTGAGGATTCCCTCCCTCCCCCTCTGTCCCTGCTCCCATTTGTGTTCTCTCTTTCTCTCTCTCTGAAATAAGTAACTTTTTTAAAAATTTAAAATATAAACATACAGTGTTGCTATTGGCTCTGAGTATGCACTTCCCTGTTTTTACTTTCCTTGACAGAATATTTTGATGTGTTTTACATTATGTCTAACTCTCCCCCAAATCTTCAACATTGTTTATCAATTATTATTTTTAAAGATTTTATTTATTTATTCATGAGAGACACACAGAGAGAGAAAGAGAGAGAGAGAGAGAGAGAGATACAGGCAGAGGGAGAAGCAGGCTCCATGCAGGGAGCCTGACGTGGAACTTGATCCCGGGTCTCCAGGATCACGTGCTGGGCCGAAGGCAGGCACTTAACCACTGAGCCACCCAGGGATTCCCAACATTATTTATCAATTAAACATGAATCTGCAGTAGCTCCTTATTAAAACCTAGATTCTCACAGCGGTAAAATAAATATGTCATTGAATGTTTGTCTTGGAAACCAGATGTAAAAATATTTTTTTCCTTTTTTTTAAGATTTATTTATTTATTTATTTATTTATTATTTATTTATTCATGATAGACAGAGAGAGAGAGAGAGAGAGAGGCAGAGACACAGGCAGAGGGAGAAGTAGGCTCCATGCCAGGAGCCCAACGTGGGACTCGATCCCGGGATTCCAGGATCACGCCCAGGGCCAAAGGCAGGCGCCAAACTGCTGAGCCACCCAGGGATCCCTTTTTTTCCTTTTTATATACATTGTTGTCCCCAGCGAATTGAACTGGATTTATAGTAAGACTACTGAAACCAGGTAGGATAGAGATTCTGAAAATATTCAAGAGATTGAAAAATGATAAATGGAAATTAATTGCACACGAAACATTACTTTAACATAGTCTCTTTTTATTGAAGACTTGTTAAAGTGATCTCCATACTCAACATGGAGCATGAGCCCACAACCCTGAGATCAAGGGTTGCATGTTCCATGGGCTGAGCCAGCCAGGCCCCCCTGTTATTGATAGTCTTTTAATATTGTGGTGCATATATCATTTATATAAAGGTGCTTTCTTAGTATCACTGCCACTCATGATTCTACTCCCAAGGTCTTAAATTCCTTGACTATCTAATATGCCAACTTTGAGAGAGAAATTTTAGCTTGAAAACGTGCCCATGGTGGCCATGTGCTGCTGTGAACATCTCAGCACCAAAGGCGACTGGGAATGTACTCTGATTCTTTCATGCTTGTTTTCTCTCCTTGTGCATTTCTACAAGGCTAAGGCTTTCTTTCATACTCTCTCTTGTGTTTCCTTTCTTCTTCTCCATTGACTTTCCTCACAAATATTTAATCGCACAACTGGCAGGTGAGAGGGAGGTTAGTGATAGAATCTAGAGTTGGTTGAGAAGGGATGGAAACCAGTGTATTTTCTTTATTTCTACTCAGACCGTGAGTCAACCCATTGTAGATTATTCACTCACCAACTGCTTTTTAATGTTCCTTCCTTTCTTGTTTTATTCTATGTGGGCTGCTGTAACAGAATACTATGCACTGGGTGGCTGACAAACAACAGAAGTTTACTTCTCACATTTGTAGAGGTTGAGAGGTCCAGGATCAAGGACCTTGCAGATTTACTGTTTGGTGAGGGCTTTCGGTGCCTAGATGGCCCTCTTTTCTCTGTCCTCATGTGGTAGAAGGGGGTGAGGGAGCTCTCTGGTGTCTCTTTTATAAGGGCACAGATCCCATAATCAGGGATGTACCTTCGTGACATAATCACCTCCCAAATGCCCCATCTCCAAATACCATCACACTGGGGATTAGGTTTTGACATTCCCATTAGGTTTTGGGAATTTTGGTGAGGCACGGACATTCAGTTCGTGGCACTTCTGTTGAAGCTGTCTCCACTAAAGACCTGCAGATGAGCTTCTAGACTGCACTGTCTTCCTCTCCATTGAGTGAAACCAAGTGACTGTGGCTTTCATCCCAGCCACTTGAAAACTAGCTTGTTTAATTTCATATTTAATTCATTTTTACGGGGTACTGAATTCTGCATAAATAGTGTCTGTGCTTTTGTTTACACAGAGCATCCCCGTGGAGTCCTGTGCATTGTTATTACTATTATTATTGTATTAAACTTATTGCTGCCAGTGTCACAAGAAATAAGTGTCTCAGGAAAATTTCTCACTGGTATGAGATTTGGGCATGTATACATTAATATTGTATTAACATTTAATCTCTATCAAACTGATTTTCCCCTACATATTTTATGTGCTAGGTATAATTCTTTTTTTTTTTTTTTGTATGACCTGGCTATATGTGTATTATGTTTCTTTGTACTAGACTTACTTTAATTTGAATCTCAATTATTGCCAAAGTACAATCACCAGAAAAATATTACTAAACCTCGTATGTCACTTTGGTATCTTATAACTGGCTCTCAGCATCTCAGCTTGAGTCTGGTAGTACATTTGTAATACCTTTGGTGAGTTCCTAACAAATTGGCCAGGACTTAAAGTTTTCTTTTACTAAAATGACCACGAGCTTCTCTCTTGAGCTTCCAAAAGCTCTTTGTCAGGTGCCCATCGGATCTGGCGTCACACATAATGAAACCAAATGACCCCCAGACTCACTGCCACCTTTCCCTGTTAGATTTTCACTCCTTGCCATCCCAACCCAGACCTATATTGTCTTTGAAATCCACATCTGCTTTTTTTGGTCATTAGACACGACTGTATTCCTCCCCATTGAAGGAAACAAAGTGACTCTGGCTCTCAACCCAGCAGCAACTTGTAAACCAGCTTGGTTGATTTCATATTTAATTCATTTTTACAGGGCATTGAATTTTGCATAAATAATATTTGTGCTTCTGTTTACACAGAGCATCCCCATGGGGTGCTGTGCACTGTTATTACTGTTATTATTGTGTTAAACTTATTGCTGCCAGTGTCACATTTAATTGTGAATTAGTAGAATCACTTTTCCTGATGTTGATGTGCAACCACATTTCATGTCTTTACCCACTAACTCATAACTTTATTCATACGAGGAGGCAATTTCGAAAAGGATAAAGGGAAGAGTCCCTGGTATTAAACAGTAACAAGACAAAATAGAGTTTAGATAGACGTTAATTCACTGGCAATATCTCTTTCAATAGTTTATGAAATTTTTAACAGGCCAAAAGCAGGAAAGGGAAAATTTTCTTTTTGTCTTTAAAGGTTGTCTCTATGTTTAGCAAGTGCAGGCCAAGCATGCTTGCCCTGCCTCCCTCCCTCCTTGCCTCCCTCTCTCCCTCCCTCCCTCTCTGACATCAGGCAAAGTAAGAAATAGTGCCTTTTGAATAGGAGATTTCCTTTAATTACATCGGGGAAGTGATAATGGTAGGTATTGCATGTTTAATGTAATGTTCTGGATGCCCCTTTTTTCTTTTTCTCTTTTTTTCCCCCTTCACAGCCACCTCATCTTGAGCAGAAATAAAAGGTTCAAGGCTTGTCAGCATCAGTTTATAGATAGCTGTTTAAAAATAATGAGATATTGGGTATTGTAAGGCTCAGGGCCGTGTTGCCAGACTCATTTATTTCCATTCACCTTTTGTCAGAATTGCAGACAGAAGACATTCAATTAAAACTTGTCACCTGTTGCAGATGACCTAATTTGTACTTGTATGTGTCATAGATTAGGGCTGCATGCTTCAGATGAAGCCACTTTACCCCTAGTAGAACAACATTTCCCCTGCAAAATATTTTGTCTATGGTTATTTCCAATTTCTATCATTTTGATTTCAGCTCCAATCCAGATTATAAATTTAGCACATACCTCTGAACGAGGCAAGAAGAGAGAACTACGCCTTGAAAAAAAGGAGGAGGAACTTCTTTGGGGTTATGTCCTAGGCACAGAAATCTATAAATGTATTTCGGATGCATCTGGAATCTGAAACAGAGGGAAGCCTTTGTAATTTCCTATGCAAGCCTCACATGTTTAATAGTCCAGATAGCTATCAGGAGACCAAAACGAAAAGACTTCCCCTTGCTAATTGTTAATTCATCTGTAGAGCAAGGAAGCTTTAATGTGAGTCATGGCTTTTATCTCTTTTAGTGACTAAGGACTCAGTTTAAAAAAAAAAAAAAAAAAAAAAGCCCACCTAATGGATATGCATTTTCTCTCCCTGTGTGATTTTCTCCTTTTATTTCAGCAGAACTTAGAGTGTTTCCACACGCAGCCAGGCACTATCCAAAGTTCCTGGATTGGTGCCATGATACTCCAGCAGAAGTAAATGTAACCCTGGGCCACACCAGGGGTGCCTGGTAGACAAGCCGCTGCTCTCCAGGCCTCCCCACCCTGACCTGAAAATGCAGCCCGAGTGTTGCTGTGCCTCCAGGGCCCGGGTGAAACAGGCTTGTCTAATTTGCAATAGCATTTTAAGGAGGAACATGGGGCAAGGAAATGAATGTCTTTGGGCCCCTGGAAAAGTCCCATAACTGAATCTTTTGATGATTTTCAGGCTGTCCAGTCACATGGCTGTAAACTTTTTAAAAAGTCAAGTCACCCTCTGTGGAGTGAGAGATGCAAAATGCCTAGGCCTTCAGTTGAGTTCCCGTGTTCGAGGCTCCCCCAGTCAGTCCATCGTTCTGCCCACCTGTGGGCACCCCATATCATGATGTGAGCACTGTTTACCACGATGATGGGGTTTTATCTGCCTGCGGTTCTAGCTTTTGGAGTAAATACCAAATGCTCTTTTCCCAAAATAGAATTTGATGGCAGGGAGGCAGTATAAACATAGCGCTTAAGAATGTGGGTTCTGCAGCCATTCGCTCGGCTCCCACCCCTGGCTCGCTCTGCCTCTTGCGAGCTCCCGTTTTCTCATTTTGTAAAACAGGATAATAATAGCACCCGCCTCATAGGATTGCTATCAGGCTGAGATGTGTTCCTATATGTAAAACAATTAACCGTTGCCTGGAATATAATAAGCTCTTGACAACCAATGACTGCTAGTAACTGGCTGATATTTTGGTTTATTCCAAGACACTTCATGCAGAGATTGATTCATTCAATTAATAATGAAGACATGGCTTGGGAGGAAAATGTAGGTGTGAGGAGCCGAAGATTGCTGAATCAGGAAGAGAGGGACGAAATCCCACAGCCAGATTTAAGGCTCTCACTGTCTATTTCGAGAAGGGGCCAGGGTGGTTGCAGATAGCTGGGGGGTGGGTGCGTTTTATGGTCTCACATGATCCTCAAGAAGTTAATGTGATTAGATTCTCCCTGGAGTATATGTGTGACTGTACAAATGATTTCCACTCATCCCCTTAAGAGAAGCCTATAAATATGCACAAGTACTCTGGGTTAAACTGGGCCCTTCTTTTAGGACATTGTCTCGAAGGAGAACCCCATCAGAGGCCGCCACTGACATTACCTGTCACTGCTGTGTCTGATACTGCTAATCGGCCTTAGCTTCTTTTCCTGCAGCTCCTCAAAGGGATTTTCTCTATCCTCTGTTTATGATGCTTCCCTCCCAGGAGTCTCAGGAGAGTTCCAGGGCGCTGCTAGGTACCCCCTTCCCAAAGGGAAGGAGCAAGTGCTTTCCTACTGCAGTATCAGGAAGACCTTTAGTGGGGTGGGGTGGGGTGGGGTGGGGAGGTTCCCACCCTCTTCACTTCGGCTGTTTCAGAAGGCTTTCTTTTCCAATCCCACCCCACAACTCAATTGCAACCCCTGTCTGTTCATCTGTTTAATACCAACTATTTATTTAGCGTTCATGAAATTAACTACTCTTTAACAAAAGTCACAACCTCTTTAAAAATATTATATTTTTCCTATGACTATCAGCATCTTCCTTAAGTATTCCGGGGGTCTGCGTAATTACTACTTTGCTTGGGAACCATGTTATAAAAGGCTGGTCTTTAATTTAGCAAAGTAGGCTAGGGTATCCTTGCATAATTCTCTGAAGGGGAGATCTTTTATTATCCTGTGAAATGCCTCTGACTTTGTGCTATTAAAAATGTGAAAAAAATACTTTTGACTTTGGACTATATAATATTATAAAAATTTGCATTTGGGCATAAAACGTAGACTTAAAATGAGCTGACCTAAGAAGACCTTGCGCTGAACTGTTTTACTTCTCTTGGCGTTTATTTGCCTCACAGCGTATTTTTTTTCCTCCTTGCCCTATTCTCGCTTTCTCAATTTTGTAAATTCTGACAATGTAGAAGATTTGTAATTCCCTTGTGGCAATGTTAGGCACATGCAGTATTTGAAAGAAGAAGCAATGTGGAACATTCTACGTGGTAGGTAATGCCAACTATTAAAATCTTTTATTTTAAAAAAAAAGATAATAGGGGTCTCCACATGAATAGAAAATCCAATTGCCTTAATTAACTTCAAATCCTGTCAAACATTGAACATTGTGGGTATCTTATTTCCTGGGAGAAATCTTACTTTTCAACTTTTTCAAAACTGGCTACAAGTGAAGTCCAGGAAGAAATGTTTTGTATTTCAATGTACTGGAAAAGTAGAGAGATAGGCTACATCACCTTCGGTGGAAATGTCTAGAATCAGTTGATATCTGTTTAGGGCAAATCTGGATTTCCCAGGTCCTGGTTATAAATATTGTTGTTTTTCCTTGTTTCTGCTCAACTATTTGGAGACTTTGAAAAGCACCAAGTTAATTGGATAATTATCAATTCTCTACTTAAGTTTGTATTGTGTGCGTATAGCTAAACTCAGATATAGCTTCCTCATTTTTGGTAGAATTTGAATTAGTTTCTGTATCTCTTCTAAAATAATTACATATCTAAATGACATTATTTATGACATGGATGAGTAGTAAATAGAATGGGATACCAAATATTTCTATAAATCACTTAGACATCAAATGAGTATCGTTATTTGGCTTGTTCCCTTTGAATTATTTTACACTCCATCATACCTCAATCTGTTTCCCTCAGAATTGAGGCAAGGTAGACTGTCACACTCTGTGGGATAGATTTTTAATAAATGATCACGATGCAAAATATATTTGAATAAAGTAATACAGCAATTTTTCAACAAAATCATGATATAATAACTTCCGTATTTTCCTTTCCATGTTAAGGTCTGTGAAATATTTTAATAATCATGTATATAATATCCAAACATATTAATATGTTATATAAATATACAATGGATTTGATTGTATGTGATCTAACATCAGGAAGGATTGTCTTTATATCCACCTTATATTTGGAAAAATAGATAGGTTAAGGAACTCACCAGAGTTTACAGAGTCAGTTAATGAAAGAGCCAGTAAAAAAACTCAACCATTCTGCCTTGCAAACTATGCTTTATTTTTTAAAACATATTCTCAATATGATCTTTAGGAATAAATTATCATGCTATTATAGTTGGAAACATTAAAAGGGGATCTTTAGATTTTATTTTTTTTATTCATGAGAGACACAGACTGAGAGAGAGAGGCAGAGACACAGGCAGAGACACAGGCAGAGGGAGAAGCAGGCCCCATGCAGGGAGCCCAATGCGGGGCTCAATCCCAGGACACCAAGATCATGCCCTGGGCTGAAGGCAGGCCCCAAACCTCCGAGCCACCCAGGGATCTAAAAGGGGATCCTTAATCTTGTCACAGAATCATTGCAGACAGTGGATCTAGCTAACAAGTATATATGAAATGATGATACATATTACATTTTGATATATGCAAAGCAAAAATTTTTAGATTTGATAATCCAAGAAATCGTCTATAAAATAGGAGTACTTACAAACGATTACATTAAAATATCCTTATTTGGATATCCTTATTTCAATATCTTTTTTCTCTGAACATTCTCCATTTTTTTATAGTTATGTATTTCTTTCTTCTTGATTTTTAATTTTTAATTTAAATTCAGTTAACATGTAATGTATTATCAGTTTCAGATATAGAGGTCAGTGATTCCTTGGTCTTATATAATCCCCAGTACTCATCACATCATGTGCCCTCTTTAATGTCCATCACCCAGTTATCCCATCCTCCCACCCCACCTCCCCTCCAGCGACCCTCAGTTTGTTTCCTATTATTAAGAGTCTTTTATGGTTTACCTCCCTCTCTGATTTTGTCTTGTTTTTTTTTTTTTCTCTCTCCCCTATGATCCTCTGTTTTGTTTCTTAAATTCCACATATGAATGAGATCCTATAATTGTCTTTCTCTGATGGACTTATTTCACTTGGCATAATTCCCTCTAGTTCCATCCACGTTGTTGGAGATGGCAAGATTTCATTTTTGATGGCTGAGTAATATTCCATTGTATATGTATATTACATCTTCTTCATCCATTCATCTGTCAGTGGACATCTGGGCTCCTTCCATAGTTTGGCTGTTGTGGACATTGCTGCTATAAACACTGGGGTGCAGTAGATAATTCTTTTTTAACTCACCATATCATTTGCGTATGTTCCTACTAATGAGAAATTATGGTTTATATCTATGTTTTGTCAAATGCAAATGAGTATCGAGGTAGAATTTTCAGTGATAGTGGTTGATTTACAGTATTTTAAACATTTTGATGAAATATTTTTCTTTGTACTCTACATTTTATTTCTACAAAATTAGCATCACAATTAGAAGAGTACAGTATCCCAGTTACTCAGCTTGCTTGCCATTGAGTTTTGTACACTAGAAATGAGATGAACAAGGGAACAGAACTCTACTGCAGGCAGAAAGTGCTTTCCAAGGAGCAGAAGGAAATACAGCTTCTTTGTGACCCCTGTCCCCTCTATTTTCAGCCAATATTTAGGCACTGTACTGATGTCTTTGTTTTGTGAAATTTACTGTCAAAACCTACTTAATTGCTCTTGAAGTTGTCTCCTGATTTCATTTAAACTCTGCTTTGACATTTCAGTATGACATTTCAGGCTTTATCTAGAACCAAGTGTATATTTCTGTGTTTCACTAAAAGATAATCAACTTTTAAAGTAGCATTTTTTAAAAGATTTTATTTATTCATGAGAGACACAGAGAGAGGCAGAGATATAGGCAGAGGGAGAAGCAGGCTCCCTGTGGGGAGCCCAATGTGGGACTCAATCCCAGGACCCCGGTATCAGAACCTGAGCCAAAGGCAGACCTCAACCACTGAGCCACCCAGGTGCCCCTTAAAGTAGCATTATTAAGATAATATGAAAAATTGTGTTTTACTTTATCTCATGGTTGAGTAGTAATCCTTACCATTGGAAAATATATATTCACCCCGGGGTTCACATAGAGCTATGTCAGCATTTTCCAAACTGTGTCGCATAACTCAGAGAATCCACAATTCACGTGTTTCACATGATATTAATAAATATTCCCACAACCGGATCTTTGGTTAAATTAGTTTGCAAAACATTGCATAGGCTGTATTTCCTTCTGAGAGTTTTACAGAGGTCATTTGCATATTAAAGGCTCAGAGAGGCCTTTCAGTAAAATAATAATACTGATGATGCTGTTAAACCAAATCTATTTTCTAAACATTGTGAGAAATGCCAAAACATGTACAATGAACTACTTGGTTGAATTTATTAAGCCATGATGTCATACCGTTTTATCAATTTAGGTAATATCACAGAGTGAGTCTCCACCTTGCTCTTAACTCCCATGTAACCTCTGTATCAGATAAAGATTTATATGGCCCTTCTTAAACTTCACAATTATAGACTGGAAACCAAGTTATTAGCAAGCTGTTCTTACCACTATTCCATATAAATGAAACATTTTAAAAAATATTTTATGTATTTATTCATGAGAGATACACAGAGAGAGTCAGAGACATAGGCAGAGAGAGAAGCAGGCTCCCTGCGGGGCAGCCGATGTGGAACTCGATCCCAGGATCCTGGGATCACGACCTGAGCCAAAGGCAGATGCTCAACCGCTGAGCCACCCAGGTGTCCTGAAACATTTATTTTTAATTCCTGTCTTTCCCTTTTGCCTCTTTCCTCAGTATTCTAAATCCAGTGCCAGCAAAACCTCTCTGCATCTTGAGCCAACCCATCACTCTTTGGGAAGAAATTTTAGTAACTGCCAGTCTACCTCCTTCTTCTGGCTTTGTCCCTTAGCTCTGCCTCACGAACCCCACATCCTAGTCTTCTGAATTCTTTTAGGAAGCTCCTCTTTCTGTCCCACATCCAGTCCAAACTTACTCCCAGTTTTCTCTCATCTGGAAGAAAATACAAAGGTGTGCCAAAGTGTAAGTAACATTCTCCTCTGAGGCATGTTGACATTATAGTAGGGAAGAAGCCTTACATCTCCTCTTGCAGAGTGTAATTCCAGCTTTCCACAGCATGCAGATGCATCCAGTTCGATTCAATTCCATGGGTCCACAGTGATCCCTCTGGTAGACCACGGAGGGTGGGATCACTCTTACATGTTGAGCTTTCACGGGTGACTGATAAAGAGGATATAGATTGCCGTTGTCTTTAATTTGAGAAACAAGGCTAGTACCAAGTAATAGTTTCTTTGTATTAATTCCCTTGGAAATGTGCTTTTCCTTTGGTGTATAAGGGTGAGAAAGGCCATGTTTGATGGCTTTGCATAAAATGCTTTTCAGGTTTGTTATGCTCTGCCAAATTTGGTTTTCCAACTACTGGCGATTTTGGTTTAGCCACTACTTCTTTTTACATGCTTCCAATACCTCTGGACCATTCTGTGTTCTACTGTCTGTCTCCATAGCACCCATGGGTGATGCTCTGTGTATTTGACTGGTCTCAAAGATGGATACCTCAGCAGTAAGCCAGTGCCTGTCTTTGCCCACAGGGGTGCGTCTTGACAGAGTACGTGGAGGTCGGCAGAAGTACAAGCGCAGAATAGATGCGGAGAACAGCCCCTACCTGAACCCTCAGCTGGTTCAGCCAGCCAAAAAGCCATGTAAGTACAGCAGACATGTCTGGCTTTCCAACACACAGAATCCTCCCAGTTGGCTCTATGTATATCAGTTTTGGCATGCCCATCCCTACCGACTCCAAGGAGACTTGTCTTTGTTGGGGGGCTGTGGCTCTGTTCCCAAAGATTGCCTTTGAGGAGCAACAGCCACTCGGCTAATTATCTTTTTTTTTTCCTATGATTTTCTCTCGCCTACCTTTCTTTCACCTAGTCATTTTGAAGAAGCATAAGCATATTAAGGCACAGCTTATATAGTGTGAATTTTACATTTACTGGTTATCTTTATTTTCAGAGGTACATAAAATGGATCATACTGTAATCATTAGTTCATTGGAGCTGTTAGTTTCAGATTTCACAAGAAAGTGATTTTTGTAGTTTTCACTAACTAAATGAGTTTGACTGCTCAACCTCCCAATGAAAATACATTAGGAGCCTCATTAATTTGGAGCTATAGAAGGTTAACACACTAGCTAGCAATAGATTAAAACAAGAATGGGCCCTCCTAATAACAAGCATAGGTTGGTGGTTCCATCTCAGATGCCCTTATGGGCATTATGAATTGTTTTTAAAGAGTCCATGGTTTTATAATGCCAGATTGCAATTTGAGAGGATGATGGGTACATTGCTAAAACGCAAGCCCCATTCTCTTTGTCATTAACTAAAAGGAGCTGGAATGTAGATTGAGGCAATAACTGCATCCCATTTTCTGAAAAATCGGTTCATAGTTATAGTGCAACAGAACTAGCCTTTTAGGATTTTTATGCATAGAGTTCGTACTAGGCACTGAAACGTGCTTGATGGAAACGGTCCTCACATTCAGCTGTCTCTGTCTCAGAAGACACAACCAGCACGTACCAGAGGAGGCTGCATCTATGGCCATTGTAGGTGATTTTTGATCTGCTTTCAAGGGAAGAGAAAGTGTCCGTTTCTAATTCAGATTCTCCAGGAGGGGTCGCTGCTGTGCATCATACATGTGAGCATATGGGGATCTGTTAAGTAAATAAAACAGACCCTGAACTGTAAATGAAAGGACATTTCAGCTATGTCAAAGGAAAAACAACCAGTTTTACATAAAATTAAAGCTTAAGTGAACATATGGCATAGTTTCCTTTTGCCTTTCCAAAAAACATTATGTTGATTATACCTTCAATTGTCCAATCTGGCATCTTCTCCTCAGCCTGCATAAGCTGTTTGGCATTCAGCAAATACAATCTAGGACTGCATTAAGCAGATTTTGCACATTATAATAAAAAACTTTCTGATAATACAATAAAATGCAATAAACACTAATGCTTAATTTCATTAGAGGTTAGTTTTCCTAGACTCGCTATTATACAGACTGCCCATTTCTCATTCATTTTACATGAGCATTGACTGAAACCATTGATAATTTCCTCTACCAAGAGAACAATGAGCACTAGCCCATTTTGTAAGTCCACATGATGGAGGAACAGCTATGGTTTTCAGCATAAACCTGAGAAATTGGGAAGTGGCTTGTCAAGTACCTTTAAGAAGATTATAGCAATTTCAGTGAGCTCCATTTGTCTGAGATAAAGAGGACTCCTAATAAATCATTACTCATTATCTCAAGGCCTCTGTGTTAATTTTCCTTAGTCCATCCAATTAGTGTGTTTTTGTAACAAACATTTATAAAACTTAATTTTCAGATCCTGTCAGATAAGTGTCAAGAGGCTGTGCCTGGGCTCTGCTGAGAAAGTGGCTGAGGGAGATTTCTGGCCCCTGACTAATGATTGTTTGTGTACTACAAGAGCCCAAGAACGAAAATTGGGTTCTATTGATTCTAATTAGGGAAACATTAAATAAGATTTACCTAGAAACAGTGCTGCTGGCTATTCCATTTTCTGAATGATGGGAATTTCTTAGCTTCAGCCAAATTTCTCCCACCCTTCTGGTCAAGCATCCATTGACGTGGGTAAAACAGGTAACCATCTTCCCAGTATGGAAAGAACTAGAATCAGGATTTCCCTTGGATACATTTTTGTGCCCTTTATTAAATGTTGCACTTTCTTCTAATCCTGAGAAACTAGTGGTTGCTGACAGGTTTTGCTGCATTGTCAGAGCAATGAAAGTTGAAACTTTTCCAAGCGTAACTAAAAATACAGGGTGTTGTTTCCATAGTATATACAAGAAACAAATGCCATTCTTCACAGATCCTACAAATTAAAAAAAAAAAAAAGAATCTGTATTGAATTTAATTTTTTTCCTACAAAATATGGTGTTTGGGAATATTTCCTCCCAAATCTGCATTTTCAATTTGGTGATAATTGAATATTACTGCCAGTGAATGGTTATCTGTTGATTATTTGCAATAAATGCAATGCATATAGCAACCATTAAAATAAAATTTTTAAATGTTAGAAAAAATGCTAATTAAAGAACTTGGATAATTTCCTTGTCATTTAGTTAAAGAAGACTAAAAGGAATGCTGTTTTCAATTCTAAGGTAGATGAAGTCTTTTCATCTGGGTTAAAAAAGTTAAACACTTAGAATGAAAGAAAAATTACCAAGTAAACGTAGAGGAAACGGGCTTTGCTCACAAAAGTCTCATTTAATACCCTGGTTTTTTAGAGTAATAGTACATAGAACATTGAAATATTTGAGTTTATCCTTACCCATTTGTATCTCTTCACTTAGAAGAAAGTATAAAATCTGAAACAGCACAGAGAAATAGAAAATAGGGCCAACAAGAAAAATCATTCCGTTAGCAAGGCTTTACAACCCTTCCATAAACTCTCACATGCCCCTAAGCAATAAAACACATTTGATGTGATGCTTTCCATTTGTCTCTAGTGTTTATTTTATGAAGGATTTTAAAAACATATATCACAAATTTTAGACAGATAAATCTGAACCAGAGAATGAGCTAAAGACAACAGATGAAAATAGAGGATTAAAGAATTAGACACTCCAAAGAGAAGACATTGTAACATTTAAGTAGGAGTATTTTTCTGGAAACAGATATTGGCTATATTTGAAAGATTGGCCGGGTGTGTGGGGAGGGAGAGAAAGGAGAGAAATTCTTCTTTAATGCATCCCACAGAGATAGAGTTATATAGTCAGTAATTCACCCAGGCAGAAGGGCTCTGACCTTTGCTCTTCTTTAGAGGAATTAACACAATTAATGACTTTCGTGCCCATTATGACTATGGGCAATGATAGTTTCTTGCCTTCCACATTATATTCTATATTTCAGTGGTTTACTGTGGATTTTTATTTTAAAGACGTTGTATGCTATTGAATCTGCTTCCCCATATCCCACTTAAGAATCAAAGAGCAAACCCAGAAAGCATCTAACTTCTCTTATCTGTTTGCTATAAAAAATTTCATTACAGGACAGATGCTTCATTCCAGCAAAGGCAGGTAGAGCGAAGAAGAAGAAAGGAATGCATCTTGTTACAACTGCAGTGGCTGATTTCTTGCTATGAGTTTTCCTGAACACTGTTTACTATGCATATATTGAACCATCAGTAGGATATTTGGGGTTTATTGTAGGCAATTTGAATTATTTTTCAAAATGCAGCATACTATAGGGTTTGTGAAAGAGGGATGATGCTACTAGTGATCTTGTAGTGCTCTGGTCTGATCCTGCAGATAACAAGATTGTCTCACATTTGTTGGTGGCCGAACCGGAGAAGATCTATGCCATGCCTGACCCTACTGTCCCTGACAGTGACATCAAAGCCCTCACTACACTGTGTGACTTGGCTGACCGGGAGTTGGTGGTTATCATTGGATGGGCGAAGCATATTCCAGGTACATTTTCTGAAAAGAAAAAAAAAATGAGACAGAAAAGGTTGCAAAATTCCCTAATACATAGATTCAGGCAAATTCAAAAATTTCTCATTATTATGTTTTTTAACCTTTACATTTGTTTTTATCATAGTTAATTTAGAGCTTTGCTTGACCTTAATTGTATCATAAACCTCTCTATATCTGTACCACCTTGAACTCTTGTTATTTTTTTTTGATATGCGAAGGTACTATTGCCAATATATAAGGTAAAGAGAATATAACTTTAAAAACATATGTCTTTCTTCCTCTTAAAATTCTGCACTTTCTCCTAAGGAGATACTTCTCTTTTTTCTTTTCACTTTAAAAAATGTCTGTGTCAGCACAACTCAGTGTACCTTTTTTCCTTTTAAGAATCACTCATTTCATTTTATTGTTCATGGTGGCTTTTTACACCAAATTGCTGTTCGTATTTACAAGCACACCTTTGGCTGACAATTAGGTATTTACCAAGGATTTGTACACAAATTCTAAGAATAAATATTAAACAGACACCATAAACTTTCCCATATAGTAACTTGAAAGTAGTATTTTAAAGTATCCTATTACTTTTCTTTCTTGGCTCAGAAGATCCCATTATATCAATAAACAGATACCTGGTCACAAGTTTTGAGGATTTTAGTAGTCTGCTTGGATTATTTTTTGTTTGTTTGAACTTTGATCTTCAAGTAGTTTATAAGCAAGTTTTTGAATGATGAGCAGTATTTTTCTGGTATGGTTAACTTATTTGCGTCTCCTTAAACTAGTTTGTCTTTATGCGTTGAATGCTACAGTAATTTCTTTAATCAAATTGATGGAAGTCCCTTCCCCAGCCCACACTGAAGCCAATTTCTTGGTCATGATACGCCAGCTATGTTGCTAACAGTCGTAACGGACTGTCAAGCCATATCGCAGTGAAGCTAATTTGAAGTCATTAGGTGTGCGGCGTTCAGGCGACAATTTGTTACAGTGGTTAGGAACACAGCTGACATTTCTGAATGGCTTTGTTCGGTGCAGTTCTAGATGAGGCCCAGCAAATTGTAAACTAATTTAAACATCACTCTGTATTATACTAGCTACTTTGTCTTACACTGTTTGCTAATAAAGCACCCCAAATTAAGTCAGAACTAGTTAAATAGGTGAGCTTGAGTGCATTCTTTAGAAGATACCTACACAAGGGTTACTACATGTAAAAGAAGGAGGAGAATTGGATCATATAGATAGTTGATACTGCATTTAGATTGTAATCACATCTATGTGACTTCTAAAAACAGAAAAAAAAAGGATGTGCTAAAAGATGTTAAGACGTTTGGGAATTATGGCAGTGGGAACTGTCAGAATTTGCTTAAACAGTGTATGAAAACTTATCTGGATGAAAAGTGCTGTGAAGCATATTACAGCAAAAGAAACAAAATTAACATTTGTTGAGATATCCACATTTTAGATAATTAACATATATCACTTGTATTTATGTATTTTATTACTTTACGTATATAGACATGTACAAGCGCACGCATATATACTCACATTTTATTTTTTAATTAAAAAAATATTTTATTTTTGAGTAATCTTTACACCCACAGTGAAGCTTGAACCAACAACCCTGAGGAACAAGAGTTGCACGCTCTACCAGTTGAGCCAGCTAGGCACCCCTATACTTACATATTTAAAATATTATTCTGGGGCACCTGGGTGGCTCAGTCGGTTAAATGTCTGACTCTTGATTTTGGCTCAGGTCATGATCCCGGGGTTCTGAGACTGAGCCTCACATCAGACTCTATGCTGGGCATGGAGCCTGCTTAAGATTCTCTCTCTCTCTTCCTCTGCTCCTCAATCCTTTCTCTATCCCCTCCCTCCTTCCCTCTCTTTCTTAAAAATAAAATAAAATAGACCAAAAAATATCATTATCCAACCTAGGATTGTCAGCCTTGACATTACTGATATTTGGAAACAGTTATCCTTTGTTGTAGGGGACTGTCCTGTTCATGGTAGGATGTTCAGTAGTATCCTGGGCTTCTATCACTAGCACCCTTGAGTTGCACAAACAAAACTGTCTTTAGACATAGATGTATGTTCTCTGGTGGGCAAATCTGTGCCCCTCTTCCCCAACTGAGAACCGTTGTTTTAATCTGAGAATCAAGTACTGTTATCTTTAATTCAAAGATAGGGAACTTTGAGGCATAATGAGGTAAAAACACTTACACAAATTCACAAATGTATCCGGTGCCTTCAAAGCATATTCATCATTGCTTCCTGGAGTAGAATCAGGATACCCAGTTGACTGCATTTGGAAGAACCACTTCAAAATAATAATGATAATAGTGTTCATATTACTGATAACAACAGCATGAAAGACTGTGTCACTATGGCTCCGAACCTCCCATTATTTTAGAGAACTCAGCCCAAGTACTCGTGAATTAAGAGACGTGTTAAGCCAATATTGTAATATGGTTCAGACATCCCATAATAAAGACCAATAAAAGTCAACAACTCCTTACAGTGCTCTCTGGTGAGGAAAAGTCAATGATAAATTTGTTGGTCCAGTTGTGCATCTAAGTAGAAATGTCAGCTTACAAAGGAACCTGTCACTGTAAAGGGGCTCTAGTGACTTTTGTGAAGACAGTAACTTTAAATAACTATGAGTAACAGCATTTCCAGTGGTGGAAACAATTACTATACGATTATGTGTTCAGTCTTAAGCTGAGGCTTAGAATTGGTGGGGACTGACGTGATTCTCTCTCCATAACAAATGCCAGAGGAGGTCACTGTGGAGTGATGATTCACAGCTCTGGTGTTCGTGATACCCTCAGGGTGTTTAAATGATTGCAAGGAGTGGCTTGGCTTTTCAGAAAAGAATTAGCCAAACAAGAATTAACTGGAATTCTTTAAAATGATTAAATAATAAGTGTGCCATACAATGTTTTGAGGTAGAAGGAGAGGATACTCTGATATCAGAGTGCTGGTATACCCCAGGTTCAGGGAAGTTGGGTGCAGCAGCAATGTGGAGTGTAGGATTGGGGGGGGGGGCTGGTGGGAAGGGAGACAAAGAGAATATAAAGATTAAGGTCACATTTCTGCCTTGATGGAAGTAAAATCGTGTTCTTGATAACATGACCCAGTCCTCATAACTGGGGTCAGAGCCTGAATTAAAGTCAAATCAGAACTGAAATTTCACCTGTCTTTGTCTTAACTTTAAAACTCTTTGTGTAACGCTTATGTGAAAATTAAAGTGAAATCTTCCTTTAATGCTAAAATGTAAGCCTTCGCTCTCTCTCTGCTCCTCTCAGTTTGTGTAATCACACACACACACACACACACACACACACTCACACGCAGTTCAAAAATTAAGTTTAGCATCTAAGATAAGATCAGTAGCCTCTCTGCACTGCTGGGAATGTACTCTTAAAGCCTTATTTTTGCTACATAAAAAAGCGAAGAATTCAACAAAAGAAAATATTGAAGGAAAATACATATGGAGTGTTTTTTTTTTTTATCAGTAAATCGAATTAGTTGACTTACTTTAATAAATCATATAAATGGAAAAGTGTGTTCTTAGGAAACATGACCATACTTTATCTATAGAAGAAAAAAGATCACAAGGGCTTTAGAAAATGCTTGACTTTAGTTGGAGGAGCATAAGGGCACAAGAACAGATGATGGTGCCCTAATAGCCCTTTTTAAGAATGACAGGGCCCCGCCATTAGCATCCTTTTATATCCTTGGAAATTGCTCATGCCTCGCTTTTCTGGTTCCTATCTGCCTGACTCTTTTTTATTTCTCTTTCAATTTCGTCCGCGCTCGGATAAGCGCATGCTAACACAATATGATTGAGCTGTAAAATGGAACGCTGTCGCCTCTAATCTCTTTTATGTAGATACGGAGTTACTGCACACTCCACTTCATTCTCTCCCCATTGTTGGCCTTTTTTAGAATGGGCTGCCAAGTAATGGAGGCTCCGGCAAATATTAGAGCTAGGTTTCACAGGGTGTGATAAGACGATTATCAGCCCAGCAGTCAGATCTCTTATTGTTCTTTGTGGTTGATTAAAATATTATTATGTACTGTTACTTTGTTAGCAAAATGCAGAATGTGCTTAGTCAGATGGTGCTTAAAAAAGCATAACCCATATTAGCTGACCTATATAAGTGGCTTAAATATATTATGGGTCTCATCCGACAGTTTAAAAGAATAGAAGGGTATTTGAACAATTAAGCCAATGAATGTATTTTAGAGAATTTTTTTCCTTTATCAAAGATGGCAGATTTTTAGGTAGGCTTGCTTATTTTTAACAAGACAAATTAAACCCTTGCCTACTAAAGAAGAAGACTCTGCCTAAGTTTGGGGCCTCTTAGTCATGTTTATAGAATGATTTCTTTTGGAATGAGATCAACATAGAGAAACAACTGTAATTTTTATTCATACTCAGTGAAGGCAGGAAATAGTAAGCTCTAAGGAAAACCAAAATAGAAAGATAATGTGATAAAACATTCTTTATATGTAGTTTCTTCATGTGAGAAACAGAAATCTAAAGTATAGAAACCAGTATTTTTCATTTACACCGAAACATGTTTTTGTAAAAACATGCAGTTCAAAGAACGTATCAAAAACTGCTCCTTGAATTGGATTTTTTATTTTTCTCAACAGAAGTATTGAGACTTTTCTAGAAATGACAGAAATCTTTAAAGAACGTGTTTGAACTATTTCTATATTAGGATATAAATTTGGTGGGCAAATACCCAAGAGTATTTCAAGCGTCTATTGCTAATGATACCTTTTAAAGATGTATCCATTGTTCTAATGCATTTCATGTAGAGACCAATTTTTAAGATTATATCATCTCCAACCAAAGTTGCAGAGGTTTTAAAAATGCCCATTCCTTATCTTAAACTCGTAGCACCATTAAGTGATGATGATATGTGTAAAAAGCACATGCAAAAAATGTAGTGGAAATAATTACCATAAGATTATGTTTCCATTTATAACCCAAAAGTATGTTTCCATGTGTATATGTGTGTGGTTATGGTGTGATGTGCAGGTCAAGGGCATGGTTGACTAAGAGTGAATCATATCAATATAAGTAGCACCTAATACTCAGTGTGGGATCTCTATCACTGGCACTTGATAAATATTTTATTGATTATTTGATTTAAAATATGCATAGCCCCAAACTGCTAATTGGCCCTGAGGCTCCACTCTCTACCTCATCCTAGAACTGAATTTACATGTAGTTGTAATTTCTGCTTGCTGTGAATGAATTGAAGTGATTACAACCCCCTTTCTCAGGATTAATTTTTCTTTTGTGTATGTAACTTAATGATTTCAGAACTATGAAGTAGTCGAGTCTTTTAGTTAAGTGGAGAAAATGTAAATTTAAGACCCAAAGCCTTGACACTTAATAGTGCTATTTAAATTATAATTATATTCTATTACCAAATATTTGGAAGTTATATTTCACATACCTGGTAGTTGTATACCTGTGCACCTATAGTTGTGGTTTACGAGGGTAGAATGAACCTGAAAGTAAAATTAGACAGCTTAAGCTGTAGTGGAGTAATTTTTTGTAAGTTACTTAATTGCTCTAGCCATTAGTTATATTGTGAAAATCAAATGAGGGAAAGAATACACATGCAAATTAAACACATATGTATAATTAATTTGCAAATTATAAAGCATGATCTAAATGTAAAATATTCAGCTGTTCATTTTAGTTTCTAAAGTTCTGCACATAGGTTGTCATTTTATTGCGATTAAAACCAAGTGATCCAAAAAGTCAGTGAAAAATTAGAGGAAGACAAACCATGAGAGACTTCTAACTCAGGGAAACAAAAAACGGGTTGCAGGGAGGGTGGAGGGATGGGATAACTGGGTGACTGGTCACTGAGGAGGGCACATGATGTGATGAGCACTGGGTGTTAAACTATATGTTGGCAAATTCAATTAAAATAAATAAAATAAAATAAAATTAAATAAAATAAAATAAAATAAAATAAAATAAAATAAAAATCCATTTCAAAAAATAATCACAATAAACATTCGTTGTAATACAAAGGTAGGAGGGAAGCTTATTTAACCAAAAGGATCTTTGTATGGATATTGTCATCATTCTGTCTTAGGTGAGTGGGATCATTAGCATCTAAATAATCTAGTACATCCTTCTAGGCCAAACCTAAAATACCAGAATGTTTATTAGTTTCTGAAGTCACAGCTGTAATATGGAAACATGAGCTAGCAAGTCAAAAACATCTTATAAAAAAAATAATCTGAAAGGTCACCTAAGGTCCTTCATTTTCTGCAGCTACCCTTGCTAGAAGTAAAAAATATATATAGATCAACAAGAAGTTGCAAGTTTTCCTAGATAGAGATCCCATTCAAGGGTCAACCCAAATATTGTTAAAGATGCTCATAGAGACTTACTGTCACCACTCCATTCCATTGTTTGTGACCTAGTGCCTTTCTGTAACCATGCTGAATTACCTGTGCTCATGTGATCCCTAGGCCAGCATTACTTATGCTCCCTAAATCATATTTGCCGCCCATACATAGCCATGCTATTGTATACCTCTGCTCAAAGAGGAATCATAATTTCACAGTAATCACTGAATACAATTTGAATAGCTGCTATGTACCCGACACTACGCTTGATACTGTGGAAATAGAAAAGATATACACACACAAAAAAATAAATAAATAAATAAATAAATAAATAAATAAATAAATAAATAAAAAAAAGAAAAGATATACATGACATGATCTCTACCCTGAATCCTGTATCTCTGCCTACATAAATATATATGCATGTGTTGTGTGCACATATATGTGATAATCTCCTTTTAATGAGATTAAGCTTTCAATACAAAACTAACGAACATCTATGTAGTTATTTATTGCTTACAAAGCACTTTCACAGACATTTATTTGATACCCACAAAAATTCAGTCATTATTCTCTGGGTAGGTTTTACTCTTACAATCCTCACTTTTTACATGAGCAAACTTGAGAGTCAGGAAGTTTGACTCACACTGTTCGCGTTACTTGAGCCCACAGAATATTTAGCTTACATGACTTTTTACCAGTAGCTTCATTATATCTTTCTTCCTTGTCCTCATCTTACTTCCCCCGTGTCCAGTGTCATTTCTTCCAGATTACCTACCTACTTTTCATAAAAAGTTGTGTAAATGTGACATATTTGCCCTATCTTTAACTTTTGTCTGTGCATTTATGAAATACAAAATCCAAGGAAAGGTGGATGAATAAAAAAAAGGAAATGTAGGACACTTTTTTTCAATGAAGATAAGTATCTGGATCTTCACTTTGACCATGTACCCTGGATAGGCTAGATCACAGATTTTGATGAAATGAGGCAATTGCTGTGTAACTACTCATCTGAATAGTTGGAAAAGTTCCTAAATGATTGGTTGCTAAAACTGGATGCTCCATGCTTCCTTAGTGTGTTTGGATTCACTGGCCATTGAATTTGAGAGTTATAGGTAAACTGGAGCAGGAGTGAGTCAAGTGACACCAAATATCAAAATGTTAGCTCTACTGCTTAACCTTGAATCCATTTCTTCCTCCCTCCCACTCTCCTCTCTTCCTCCTTTCCTTCTTTCTTTCCTTCCTCCCTCCTTTCCTGCCTTCCTTCCTTCCTTAAGGCATTTAGTGAGCTCTGTGTCAGGTACTGTGTGCAAAGGATTGCACAAGACTGTGAATACAGAACAAGTTCTGCTTTTCCGACCCTCCCAGTGTGGTGGGTGATTCAGAGAGATGAATGGACAACTATAACTCCGTGATGTGAGCTGTGGCGGTGCTCTCACACAGAGTCACAGGGAACATGGAAGGAGCAGTATGGGACTAGATTCATAGCCAAGGATTCCATCTTGAAAAATCTTGAGTTTCATGCTAAGGAAATAGCATTTTATACTGAAGGCAATAGAAGCAATTGCAATTTTTAACTCAGTGACAGGATTAAAACTGCATTTTGAAAATATTAAAATCAGAATCTTGAGCCAACTTGCATAGAGAAAGATTACTCAGTGTACTTTTGAAAACAACAGTGTTAAATTTCTGAGTGTTAAGGATTTCTGCATGCACTGTGTTCTAACATATATGATACCATTTTCAGGCAAGTTCTTTGTAATTGTTAAACTCTTTTGAATGATGAGGTGACAGGATTGAGTCCCGTCATTTCATCTACCATATGTCATGATCTCTCAGAAGCCTGAAATAGCTTGAAATCTACCTGAGGATTATCAAAATATTGACATCCTTGAGACCTGGCCCAACTCCTTCTGTTCTGGAATTCTGTTTGTTAATGGAGCTGTTACTTCTGACTTTTTAGATTCTTCTCAAAGCTACTTGATGAGTTAAGGAGAGAAAGACTTTTGTGTCTTGCAAGGAAGTTGTTATATGAAACCTGCTATAATTAGCATAATCCATATATGGTTAATGCTTAATCAAAATATCTTTATCTACCTCTTAAAGAAGAATTCGAGGGAGAAGAGCAGAACTATGATGCCAGCATGTTTTGTTTCTCTCTTTGCTCCTTTTTGACTCTCCTTCCAACCCTAACCCTGCCTCCCTTCTGTGGGCTGGTTGCACTTTTTCCCCTGCGTCCCCCTTTATCTGCCTCAGCCAATCTCCAAATGAATGCATGTCTATCCTGGCCTTGGCTTTGACACTCTGGATATATTGATTAATAGTTGCCCTAAGCTCCTTTTAGCAAATCAAATTTTCACTTTTAGCAAGGATTTCGCCTCTGATTTATTCAGCAAAGTGAAATGCACTAAATTGACTTTGACATTCAGGGAAAATGGCTGAAAAACAAAGAGCAGAAGAAAGAGATATAAATTGTGTGGCAGCTGGAGACTTCAAGCATCAGAGAAACAGTTTTCTATAGAATACAGAGTAATTTAAAAGCACTTTTTAAACACGGAGAGAAGTGATGTCTTCAAAAAATTTAACTGCTGAGTTTTCTTTTTGAAAGAGGGTAGAAGTATTACTCAGCTGAACTCAGACTTTCTGGCACAAGACATTATATTTTGTAGATAAAAATAGCTATGTAATCCAGGATTGTATATATCCAAATTAGTTTATGAAAATGAGGAAGTAACCTAATTACTTTGGAAAAGAAATATTCAAGAATAATCCTATACAAAATAGAAAGTTAACTTGAAATCTCTAGTACTTTGTAGCTGTGTGTGTGTGTGTGTGTGTGTGTGTGCATGTGTGTGGGTTGTAAAGAATGGAAATGCCTCATCACCACAAGGAGAATTTGAAATAATTTTGGATCACGATCTCAGTAGAGAAAATCCATGCAACTTTGTTCTTCTGTATGCCTTTTCCACAAGAATGTCAGCCTTGGCTGTGTTCTTTTATGTGACTAAGCCAGCCTACTTCCTTGTTAGCCCAAGGTTCAGTGAGTAACCATCGGGTTCAAGATACAAAGTGTGATTTTGATGTGTAAAAAGAAATAGTGCTGGTGTGTGGCTGAAGCCAAGAAAGGCCAGTTGAACTGAACTCACTGGGGGCACTTGGGAGGAATTAGAGGTGTGAGGAGTATCGAGGAATATTTTTTGATATTGGGATCTAATAGACTGTTGCTTCACTTACGTGGAGAGATTATCAGAGTAGAGAAAGGAGAACGGGAAAGTGAAAGCTACAGCTGGAATTTGGTGCTCATTGACCCCTTTCCTATTCAGTATGATTTTTCCTTATTAACCGAAGTTGGGGTCCACGTAGTCAAGGCACTCTCCCTTTAACCTGATATTATCATTCTCCTTCCTTTAATGTTCAATAAATCTAATTTATTTCATTTTTTAAAAATATTTATTTATTTATATTTATTTTTAAGATTTTATTTATTTATTCATGAGAGACACAGAGAGAGAGAGAGAGACAGAGACAGAGACAGAGACATAGGTGGAGGGAGAAGCAGGCTCCATGCTGGGGAGCCCGATGTGGGACTCTATCCCGGGTCTCCAGGATCATGCCCTGGGCTGAAGGTGGTGCCAAACCACTGAGCCACCCGGGCTGCCCTATTTATTTATTTTAGAGAGAGAGGTAGGGGGGAGGGGCAGCGAGAGGGGCAGACAAACAGACGCCCCGCAGAGCAGGGAGCCCAACTTCGTTGAGTCTCCATCCCAGGATCCTGAGATCATGACGTGATCCGAAATCAAGAGTCAGACCCTTAACTGACTGAGCCACCTAGGCGCCCCTCAATCTAATTTATTTTGAGTAAATCCAAAGTGACCCCAGCTCTCCATATCAGGGGCATTTTACACCTCAGATGTCTTAACATTGTACCTGACCTGTCCATAAGGGATTTCTCTAAAATCAAGCAGCTTCCTCCCCAATTCAGGCCACTTCCAAACATCATAAATGACTCTTAATAAGAAGAATCCAATTTGAAGAACCTATTTAACCTTCCCAAATCACTTAATTTATTTTTTTTTAGGGTTTTATTTATTTATTCATGAGAGACACAAAGAGGCAGAGACACAGGCAGAGGGAGAACCAGGCTACACCCAGGGAGCCCGATGTGAGACTTGATCCCAGGACCCTGGGATCACACCCTGAACCCAAGGCAGATGCTCAATTGCTGAGCCACCCAGGTGTCCCCCAAATAATTTTAACTGACCAAAATTTCTAAGAACCTTATGCTATATGATAAACTGATAATACCTCCATTTGTTTACATACACCTTGATATTTTTCTTAAGAAAATTTGTCTTTTTCCCAGAAAAAAACACTACATTTTTTATCCTCTGAAGCAGTCAACAGCTTTTATTTTTTATTTATTTTTGCCTAGTTATTTTTTCCCTCTAGCGAGTGTCAGGAACGATGTACAAAACACACAAACTCCACGTAAAAGAAACATTCAGCTAAGGTTTCATACTTGGATCTCTTCTGGTGTGGTGCAATATTATTATATGAATTAAAAAGTGCTAATACACTGTAATTTAGCTAAAGAGGAAAATATAATGGATAAATATCAGCCCTTGGTAATTCTGAGAGTTATAGTCCGCTCAATTTAGTTAATCCCAAAATTTTAACCAGTCTCTATGAATCACATAATTTTGCTTCCAATAGAGAAATTATATTTTCGTTGCCACAATGGGCATTAAGCCCTAACTGCAAATTATTAATATAATAATCAAAAAAGGGAAAGGACCAGTTCCTTCAGCTGGATTCAGATCAAGCAAGTGTATGGCTGGATGTCCAGGTCAGCAGGCTTGCCTGCCTGGTTGTAAAGAGTCATCGGAGCCCAATTAATAAATACTATCACTCCAGGGGTGTCTCTAAAGAGAGGCTCCCTCCTCTCTGTGTGAAGAAGGCTTCACACCTGCTTAACCTACATTAGGAAAGGATTAATTACCTGAAGTGCCGGGCCCCTCAGCCAGTCAGCACGTTTGTGCCAGGGCACATGGTGGCCTCGGCTGAGGAGGGAGAGAGGGAGAAGGAGCAGCTGGGAGATCATGGAAAGACCAGCTCCTCCTGATATGGTCAGCACTTTAGGGAAAAAAAAAAAAAAAAAAAAAAAAAAGGTCCATCTGTACTTATTCTTGTGTTTTTCTGTGTCATGGAAGAGCTCAGTGGCAGGGTATCTTCAACGCAGGTTCGCCTGTGCTTGTTACTCAGATTAACCTTTTGTGGAAAAACATGGAATAACTATTGCTAGCATTTCAGATTTATTTCTGTGAGTTGCTATTTTTTCTGAAGTGAAGTGTTTTATGATAGACTTTTCCTAAAGTTTTCAAAATAGGCTTGTTTACTCAAGAACATGCTAGGAGGAATCTTTTTGACACTTTTATATTTTCTTTTAAACAAATGGAATAATATTGAAGAAAGAGCTCTTTGCCCCCACCAAAAAAAATTAGTTATGGAGGACAGAACCAGAATGGACCTTAGAGATCATTTGGTAGAACTTTGCATTTTAAGTGGAGGTTCTTGACTGTAGTGGGCCATGTGCTGGCCTTGGAGTTAGAGACTATGATTCAGATTCTGATATTGCTGCATATCATGAGCTCAGTGTGTTTATGCCCAAGATGGGACAATGATGCCTTCCTTCTAGGTTGCTAGGACAGTTCTGTGGGTTAATATTTATAAAGTGCCCAATCCAATCTCTGGCTTTTAATTGTAAGTATTCAATGAATGTTAAATGCCTCTACTTGCAAATTCACTTATGGATAAAGATACTTAAGACCAGGAAAACTGAATGACTTACTTAAAGTAACAAGTTAGTCAGTGATAGAATTGAGATCAACACTTTGTATAAAAGTATTTCTTTCCCTTTTTAAAAATTTAAATTCAATTTGCCAACATATAGTGTAAATACCCAGTGCTCATCCCATCAAGTGCCCTCCTTAGTGCCTGTCACCCAGTCACCCCATACCCCCACTCTCCTCCCCTTCTGCAACCCTTTGTAAAACTTACTCTTTTAATTCTCAGCTGGGCATTACTGATGTTTGTCATTGTCACTAGTAGTTTTTCAGAAAAAAAGTATGCATCCTTATACATAGTATTAAATATTAGTAAGTTATCATGTTAACTTTATGTCTGTATTATATTATATTATATTATATTATATTATATTAATTATATTATAAGCATGCATGTATTCATTTGGGCACCTATTTCTTGAAGATAGACTAGCAGTGAAAATGTTATAGAAGAGTTATTGCGGTATATTTTTAGAAGTGTATACTGCAGAGATCCCTGGGTGGCTCAGTGGTTTGGCGCCTGCCTTCGGCCCACGGTGTGATCCTGGAGTCCTGGGATCAAGTCCCACATCAGGCTCCCTGCATGGAGCCTGCTTTTTCCTCTGCCTGTGTCTCTGCCTTTCTTTCTCTGTGTCTCTCATGAATAAATAAATAAAATCTTTAAAAAAAAAAGAAGTGTATACTGCAAATTGCAAACAATACACCTATCTTTTGTTATTCTTTGGTAAAGCCTGGGTTTAATATCTGGATATATCAGATCAAAACCCTTTCTGAAGGATTATTAATCTATAGGTCAGAATATTTCTATAGAATACAGGGGGATATAATAGAGAAAAATCCGGGCAGCCTGGGTGGCTCAGCGGTTTAGCACCTGCCTTCAGCCCAGGGCGTGATCCTGGAGACTCGGGATCGAGTCCCACGTCGGGCTCCCTGCATGGAGCCTGCTGCTCCCTCTGCCTGTGTCTCTACCTCTTTCTTTCTCTGTGTGTGTGTGTCTCATGAAAAAATAAATAAAATCTTTAAAGAAAAAAATAGAGAAAAATCCATATGGGAAGCTTGAGATGGGGAAACATGGCTAATGGGCCAATGTGGCCACAGGTTACTCTATGGAGGATCTTTTTTTTTCTTTTTCTTTTTTTTAAGATTTTATTTATTTATTCATGAGAGACACACAGAGAGAGACAGAGACATATAGGCAGAGGGAGAAGCAAGCTCCCTCTGGGGAGCCTGATGCAGGACTCGATCCAAGGACCCTGGGATCACAAACTGAGCCAAAGGTAGACACTCAACCACTGATCCACCCAGGAGCTCCTCAGTGGAGGATCTTAATGCAGATCTAAGTGTCTAGATAGCATAAGGGAAAAAAATAACATGAATACATGAAGTGAGCCTTATTTATAAAGCATCTTTGAATATACTTCTATGGAAACCCTGATGCTATCTTTGAAAACAATGTCTCTGGCAGATGAGTATACAACATTTGGTTAAAATCAGCATACGAATAATCCACTGATGCTAATTAACCTGGTTAGTTATCTGACCTGTTACACTCAGTGAAGGTTTTAGGTTTTAACATCTCTGTAATTGCCGTGAAACTTTACCTCAAACTTCCCAGGAATTTGACATGTTTAGAATAGAATCATTTATTATTTAATTTGAATCTGACCATACTATAATTATATGGTTGACTATTTATATGAGCTGAGAATGGATGATTATGTTACCTTCAGAACATCAACTATGATAATATTTGGGATATCTGAATACGGTAATAAGCTCTGTAAATTCAGTTCAACATTTCCCTAAACTCTTTGAAACATTCAGTTCCCCAACAAAAATACCATGTGTAATATATTTTTGTAACCAGCGAATACCTGTTCACACCTGCACTGAACAAAAATGTGTATTGAAGGCCTACTTGCTATATGATCACCCTGGTCCTATAGTTGCTGTTCTTGGGAGTCTTTTTTTTTTTTTTTTTGTCATTAATATAGGACTGTGATGCATAGTTGATCTCTTATCAAAATTATGACTTTTTTTTGTCCTTTAGAATTTTTATTTTAAGAGTGTTTCTTTGCAACTCATTAGGGATCATGGTTTTTATTTTTCTGTGACACATCCTCAAGAGTCTTAAAGAAATGCTTTGAGAGTGATCTGAGCCAGATATCAACCATGTCTCCTGGCCCAGTATTTCAGTGTTTACCCCTTCACAGCTGTTCATCCCTGGGTCCTGTACGTCACTGGTATCTCGTACACTAAACCGAGGGCCAGCAGCTGCCTGACAGGATTCTTATGCTGTCTACATAGATGTGCTTGTTGTGAACCCATTTGGATTTTAAATAGTTAAACTACCCCAGGAATGGAGTGTCTTTAGGAAAAAAAACCCTGCTTGCTGCATTGGTGGGGGTGAGGGGGTGGGGGGAGTGGCTGTATTTTTACTTGAAGAAAAGATTCTTCATCTACCTTGACATAATATGGGAATATAGAGCTGATTTCAGCCAGAGCTTTGCTCAAGATTATTAACGTCGGGTTGCATCTCCTGCGGTTAACTTTTGTTCTCATCTGCAATAGCACAGTTCAGAGGTGTGGGCTCCATGTTGTATCCATACTTGGCTTGTTATCCTCTTATCAAGCTCTTAGCATCCCTTTGTTTATTTGAGGCGACAGGAAGACTGTGTAAAGGCTGCTTAGTCAGGGATATCAGCCTTGTTGGCAGGGGAGTGATTGCCAGTTGAAAAACAAGGCATTATTGCTCATTTTTTCCCTCTTATTAGTTTGATTACATTTGCAAATCAAATCAATCCATCAGACATGATCAGGCCTCGTCCGCATTTTAAGGAATAGTAATCTCCGTCTAATAAGATGCAAATGTGTCACATCGGTAAGTAACCAATAAATCATCGTCTTGTCTTTGGCAATCATTAAATATCAGAACCAACAGTCAATTTTTAGTATTTTCAATTTGCGATATGCCGCTGGAATATAAAGATAGATGGACGTAATTACACAAACCAAACACTATTTCAGTTCATTCCAGACAGCAAATTTAGTGGAAGGTATAACTGGCTTGTCATCACACTACATTATTCCTAGCAGTTCATGCAAAGTTCACAGACGAGCTTCAAATGGACATTGCTTTTTTTCAACTTCTAACAACGTCCCTACAATGGCAAGCAAACTTTGATGTAAGGACTTGAACTGACTTCCACACGGCTGTTGCAGTCAGATGCCAACATGACAGGAGACATATGCTCTCTCCCATCAGAAACTGCTGGCAGTGCCAGCTCCAATCTTCTGTATTTTCTATTAAAAAGGAAACGAACTCACAAATGTAAAAATAAAGAAAAACAAAAACAGCCAAGAACTCTCTACCATCTTCATCTATTTTGACAGAGAAGTTTCCCTTGGGGCAAGAAGTGAACAAAAACTTTTCATTTTTCTGAGTTTCATATTTTTTAGAGCTCCTCTGTTTGGGCAACCTATTCTTTTCACTTCAGCCACTCTCTGTGAAGTTGTGTATGTATGCAGTGCCCTGATATGGCCAAGGAGGGGAGTGAGTGTTAATTTTTGGCACAATACTGAAATGTTGACAAATAAAAAATGTTATAATTCAAAGGATAAGAAATGAAATTGTTTGGTCGGAGTATCTGATCTGAATGCCTTTTCCCAAATTATGCTTGGCAACGCAGCATCTTCTGATGAACTGACAATTGCCCCTTCATTCATTCATTCATTCATTCATTCATTCATTGGAATTGACTTCTCACAAATGGAGGATCCTCCCCAATCTTCCTTGGCTCTATCTCAATACCATCAAGATTCATACTTTATTATCCTTTTCCAATAATGTCTCTTGTCTATTTCTTTTTTTTCTGAATTCTAATATAAAAAGCTCTTTTACATCTTTGATCTGATGACATTTAATATTTGCAATTCTTCTTTCTTTGATTTTTGTTTTTCACCTTAGCCTCACCTAGTCCCTGACATCACTTTTGTTCTTTTGCTTTCTTCTCTGCAAGTTACCTGCCTTCTCCGGTGTAAGTAGTTAAATAGGATGGGAAGAACAAATTTACATGACCTCGCTGCACCTGCTCCTTTATTTTGGTGGCACTTCCAATCATCATTGACTGATTCCAGTTTGTCTTGACAGGTTATCATACCCTTTATAGTTGAAGCTTAGAGCTTAATATTTGGCAAAACCAATCCTTTGGCCTCCTAGATTCCTTTATTTGTAGGGAGAAAAGCAAACACTTTGGAATATTACCTAATAAAATCTGTTATTTAAAAATGATAAAATTAAATTTCTGACTACATTACCTATTTGTTTTAAATGTGTTGGGTATCCTTACCCTAATCACTCTGCTAGGGGGTGAGATTCAAAAGTAAACAGTGTAGATGTGGTCATAGTCTTTTGAGGGATAAGAATAAACAAAGAAGCAATTTTTGCACTCTAGCCTTATGAATCAGAGAAGGCTTCTTGAAGCCTCGAAGGCTTTTTGTGAGGAAATCCAGTGAAGATAAATTTCTAGAGAGGTATTAAGATGTTTCCATTAAGCAGTAGCTTCCTCCTGCCAATGAAACCGATAGTGTAGGTTAAACGGGCCCATTTTAATACCACTGTCCCATCTGTTAGCAGGACGGAGGAACATAATTCACTGAAAAAGGAAGAACATTCTTTTAAATTTTAAGAAATTATAATACAGAAGCTAGCTTAGATTTTGGTAAAAAAAGAGGCCAGGAGGTTTCAAATTTAGACAATGAAAACATTCAGTAGCTTAAGGTAGTGGTCAAACAGCTTTTGAATCAGCATAATCAACTTCTTAAATGTCTCATGTGTGTGCCTGTTGGATGCACTCGACATGCATACACATGGGCAGGCAAAATGTACCATCACTTTATGAAAACAATTTTATGCTGCTTCTGCACCTCTTCCTGTTGCCATATCCTCTCAAAGTTAGTAGATTTCCAGCATTCTTTTCCTTTCTGCGAAACTCTTGTGAATTTTTAAAATACAGCTTTGGTCTTTCCAGCTGATTGTTTTGCCAGCCAGCCCATGTAACTCAAGGAACCCCATACATAGCAGCAATTGCCAGGAACCCCTATGAGTTACAGCTGATGAAAGCCATACAGCTCATGCCTTTGAAGCTTTGTACCAGAACCTTATGCTCTCTCTAACCGATTTACATACCACCATGGTATGTTTAATTTGCTTTTTCATCAAATCAATAATGGGTCTAATTGAAAAAATTGGCAGTGCTACGTGCAACCTAACTACTGATCTCAATGTTTGCCGGCTAAAGGGAATGTTGCACAGCTCTGTGTCAGACACCTGTGTTATTGGTGTGCTCCTGCTACTAATGCGTACAAAAACAAACATTAATACAGGTGGAGCATCTGCACCAATTGATCACTATGCTATGAGAATTAATCACCTGGCTTTCAGCTTGAAGAATAAAATTTACATCTTTAATGTATGAAATGTATTAACACACACGCTTGTACCATCGACTTAGGGTGGATATCAGCAGTCAAGTGTATGCAATCCCACTCAGCTATGTTCCTCTGGACATTGGGACCTGAATATGTAAATTCAGGGCCAGGTTTTATGCTCTTAGAGCATTTTTAGAAGTCAGATTTGACACTTTTTTTTTTTTTGTCAATAGTGATTGGAAAATATTGGGTATGATTCAACATCAGGGACTAACTCTTTGAACTCTGTAAATCTTCCTTCAAAAACTGTACAATGAAACTTTTGAGGTTGAATTTTATTCTCTCATCCCAATCCAGAATGGATTTTGGCAACGTCATCATCATTGTGTCAGGCCTGGTGCTTGTTTTATATACATTATCTCAATTATTCTCCAGAGCAATCCTGTAATTGGGGATTGCCTCTGACATCACTTTATAACTGAGGAAATTAAAGCTTAGAGGAATCAAGCAACTAGCCTGAGCTCCAAAAGCAAGTATGGTAGAGGAAATAAGATTTAAATTCTGATCTATTGGATTCCAAACCCTGATTTTTATCTACTACAGTGCCAACCCAAATTCCTGATAAAACTGGTTCTTTTTTTTTTTTTTTTAAGTTCCAACCTGACTTTTTGTTCAGCACACAGGAATCTTAAAATCTTCTCCTGGGAAAATATAGATTTCGTTGCTATATCCCAGTAATGTTGGTTGCAAGACTGGCTACATAATTGATGGAGTCCAGTACAAAATGAGAATTCAGAACCCATTTGTTAAAAGATGGCAACAACAGAGCATTAAGCAAAATCTGGCTCCCGATAGGTCACATGCCCAAGAAATTGGCCTGGTATTGCCATGAGAGATACAAATTTTGCTTGGGGACAAGTTTCACAAATAGAGGGATGTGTCTTCAAGTCTGTGTATGATTAGGTCTGGGAAGATGCTACACAGACCAAGACAAGCTATTTTTGATACCATCATTCTCAACAACCAGGCCTTGGTTTAGGAAGGAAAAGATGGCTTTTCATTGCACCTAATTGGTATTTCCCACCCAGGGATAATTTTGCCTAACAGGGAACATTTGGCAGTGCTGGAGACATGTTGATTGTCATAGTCAGGAAGGCAGCGGGGAAGGAGCATCTCCTGGGTGGAGGCCTGGGAGGCTGCTACGTCATTATCTCAGTGTAGCCCCTCACCCCTCACTCCCCCACCAAGACTTATTCAGCCTAAAATGTCAGCAGTGTTGAGAAACCTATCATAAACTCTCATCCTTGGAAGGTTTGTGAGTTTAGTATTCAGTTTTGCAAATCTTATAAACGCATACATAAATAAATATGGTAGCTTTATTACCGAAGAGAAGGCCTACTTCACAAGAAGCCACCTTCATCAACCAGATCAATAAATATTTATTGGGCAGCCAAGGTGCATTTGCTCCTGCATTTTGTGGCCAAGCTGTAAGTTTAATCTTTGGTATTTAAAAATAAAACGGAAAGGTTAGTGAACTCTGAAAAGTGACTATGGCACATTTGAATTAAGAGCTTTCTTGGAAATTTCATAGGAGATATTTATTATGTGACTAATTATATATTCACATATAATGGAGAGAAAGGAGCCGTTGTAGCACATTGAGTAAGCAATATGCATTTTAACAGATATATAAATATGTATTTATTCATCAAACAGAAATATTTTCTTCGTTATTTGGATGTAAATAATGTTTATAAAAATTTATAAACATTAAGTGATAAATGTTCTAAGCGCTCAGGTAGATGCTATGTATGTTTAAAGATATTTGAATTTTTGACAGAGATCTTTTATATGAGCTTATACAAACAACATCAGAATAATTCTAAAGATGATGATACTAATCTGGACATGCTTAGAATTGGTAGCTGGGATGGATATGTCATAAGCTTGTCAATGAGTTGTATAAAGTTTATATGAAGTCATATGTAAAAAGCATTGCTATACTACATAAATACTTTGGTAATTATTCATAAACATGTATGAGGCTATATAATTCAATGCTTATTGGAATCTTCTAACTCTTAAAACTGTTTTTTTCTAATCATTTGATAGGAAAACCAATAAACCATCATAACCAGATTTTTACACAGAAACTTCCATTTCAATAAATTTTATGTTGCTATCTTTCAACTCGGTTTCTCTCCATTTCAGGGATAATATGTCAAATTTTGAGCAGCTGATAGCATAATTGAAAAAAAAAGCAAGAAAAATTCTGGGTAACCTCCAAATGTACTGTAATTGTGAAGTCCCTCACTCATAGGGCTACTTAAACTCTTCCTTTGAACCATTCCACCTAGCTTGCTCTTCTAGTGCACAGCCAACCTGAAGAGAGATTGATGCCAAAGCGAATCCCAGGGACAGCACAGAAAGTAAGAGTCTGCATGCAGAACTGTGAGATGATCTCAGGTACTGGGACGTCTAGCACTGTATATTGTGGGTTTGGGCAGCCCCACTTCTGCAGGCCACTCAGTGCAATTTGGGTGATCTAACCATTCCCTCCATGCTGATTCTGAGTCATCAGGAAAATCAAATATGTACTAAATAGACATGGTTTAAGAAGACTGAGAAATATGTAATCATTTCAAAGGACTCTATCCAAGATGTTTGAAATCTTTAGGAATATTTTGGAGTTTCAGATAATGAAATTCACCTAGGTGAGATGCCACCAGCCTTTCCCAGTCTGAACCAGTATTACTATCAATGAAACAATAATAATGGCAATGACTGTCATTTGCCTAGGGGTGCTTAGGTTACAAAATGATTTTAAATAAATTAGATCCGTACTTGCATTTGATACCTATAACATCCTGATGAAGTTGTTAAATCTCCCCTCTTATTTTGTTCAGATAAGGAAACCAAGACCCAAGGATGAAGTAGATATTTTTCAAATTCACAGTTGGCCCTGTATGCACACTTATCTCTTGTATAGTAGCGCTTAGGTAATTGGTATTCACATTTTACAAGATATGTAAAGTCAGATAATCCAGTTTTTGTTATTTTGATATTTGAAACAGTTTTCTAAGATTTTTTTAAAGCATTTATTTATTCATGAGAGACACACAGAGAGCGGCAAAGACATAAGCAGAGGGAGAAGCAGGCTTCCTACGGGGAGCCCAAGACCCCAGAATCAGGACCTGAGCAGAAGTCAAGAGTCAGACACTTTATCAACTGAGCAATCCAGGTGACCCTCTTTCTATTTTTTAAAAAATGGCCCTATCTCTTCAAAAGGTATTTAAGTGGATTTATTTGTCACTATGGTATTAAGTATAGAGGGAATGCTACAAATTTTGGAATGTTGTAAAAATACTATTCAGTGGATGGTCAGCACTATTTTTATTCAATGAACTGAGATAATACACTGCAAATGTAAATACTTTGATAGTCAATGGAAATAAGTGATATAATGATAATAATACATATTGAAATGCAGTGTATTTAACCAAAATTTTAGCAATAAGTCTTCAAGAGGCAACAATTAGACATTCAAGTTGAAATAGTAAAACGAAACTAGAAGCTCACTGGAAGGCTCGCGTGATACAAACTTGGGTTGCCAAGATGGTCTTACAGGCTTGGGGCTCAAGGAAGTTAATTGTTTACTCTTTTTTTTTTTTTTTTTTTTTTGGTGTTGTTTACTCTTCTGGAGCTGCCAGGGATTAGTAGAGTTCTAAAAGAAATGTCCTGGATGTTTGTGCAAAGGGTTACTTCCTAAGGAATCAAAAAGTGCATCATTTTATTCCTTTAGGAGAGCAAAAAGCTTGAATCTTGCTGAAATGATTAAATAAAAAGTCTCACCTCTGGGACGGAGATGGAAAATGGTACCAGAAAGAGGAAAAAAATGAAGATCAGCATGATGTGAGCACAGAAGGGATTTTTCTTTGCAAATGGCATAGAAAAAATAGGAATTGACCAACCAGGATTAGTAGTAGAATCGGAAAACTCCTTACCCCCGCACCCCTGCAATAACCACAAAATGTAGTACAGTATATCTAATTCTTGAAGATTCACCAAAGAGCATGTTTTGGGTAAATTTGTTACCAGGCAATTGGCCGGGATTAGGCCAAAGTTGTGGATAGAAAGAAAAAAAAAAAAAAAAACCTTGGTTATTGACACTCCCGGGAATCTGCTCTGTAATCACGCTCAGGGATCACGAGAAGGTTTGGTATGATGGGTTTTAGGATAAAGGTAAATGGATCACTTGAGAAAAACTATAGGTTTGGCTAAGAGAGTCTGGCAGCATTTTGGTTTAGAATTGATTAAAGACATAGAATAAAAATAAAAATACATATTTAGAATCCATATCTTGACTTGGTTTAAGAGACAAGGTAACCCGGGGCTTACGTTACAGTCCCAGAAGTTAACGCTCATGACCAGGGCATACAGGGTAGCTGACCACAAAAATAACAACAGACTTAGAGCAAGTCTCCTTTACTTAAATATCATCATTTCCCAAACTTATAATTAAACAGAGGTTCACAGTCCATAATGTGTAACAACATACGGGAGATGATAATGCCATTGGCTAAGAGATAACATTTAGCTCTCAATCCTTCTGTGATCCTATTGAATTTGCCTGTTAAATTCTTGGTGTAATTAAAGCAGATAGGAGCATTCATACATTTTGTTGCAAATTGATATGATCTCTTTTGTCTGTGATCTAAGTGAGATTGCCCTGTAGTTTTTAATTTAGCAGGTTAAGAAGCACAATTAAAATATCACGAAAAAGATCATAATCAGAAACCGTCTTTTGGGTTGTCCCTGCCAAGTTGATAAAGGGATCGGTGTATTTAATAATTACCTCCTTTGCTGTACATTTGTTCTATTTGTGGGCTGAAGTGTTAATAAATACCTTGCACTATTCCAGTGGGAAAGTAGGCTTTCCACCTAATTAATAAAACTTGGAAGAATACGTAGGACATTGAACCATATCTTTCTTATTAGTGCTGCCTGCCTCAAAAGAGAATCCCTGTCTCCTCACCACATTAGTAAATGTCATCTTCCTGGGTTATAAAGAACCTCTTGAAAAACTGCCGGTTTTCAATAGGACTGAAAACGCAAATTCTTTGATGGCTTTTTTTTTTTTTAAAGAAATAATCCAACCGTTGAATTTTAAGTAGCAAAAAATCCTAATCAAGCCCAACAGGACTCACTCTGTCTAAGGAACCATACCTTAGTAAAAGCTCCAGAATAAAGAAAGGTTCATATTGAGATAAAATTGGCTTTGAATTAGTCTGTATTTCTAGCTATTGTTTGTGCTGTAGTTCAGTTGCTCAAGAACTTTCTAGGCCTTGATCCTAGAAAACTGAAACCGAGGTTAGCATGTAGCACCATTACATCTACATTTTAGTGTTAATTTGTAAGTGCCAAGTGGCTAGTGAATATTTTATTTTTATTAAAATTGAACTTAGAAATGGAAAGTTTGAAAACACATTATTATTTCAAACAGGATATTGACTGATATGGACAATGTGCTCTTGTGAGTGTATCCTTTTAATGAATATTTATTTGAATGCCTATTTGTGATGTAAAAAAATAGCCCAGTCAAGAAATAAAATAAAGTTCTTTGTCTGTGGCCATATGAAAGCTTCAGTTAGAGGCTCAAATTAGGAGTCTGATGTTATACCTTTTTGTTCTAATTAAAAATATGTAACACATGAAAAATATGTGTAACATATCATCTATAAAATTTTTCTCTGCATAGAATATGGAAGTTTGTTCCCATTTCATTATGTATGAATCATTGAGTCCACTGGCTTTGCTGGGATTCTCGAGAACATGAAAATTATAGTATCTGAATTTTATGGGGAGTGTTTATAAGAGAGGAGGCTTATAAGGCTTCCTCTATCTTAGGTATATGATAAGGTAGAAATATTAAAGTATAAAAATTCTACATGCAGTATGGCCAGATAGTATGTCCTGGAATGATTAGGGAAGGGAAAACACATTCTATTTCAAATTTCTTTGTTAAACTATGGTATTTTTTTTTCCTGTTTCTAATTTTACTTTAAGTATTCTCCCGATCTAATTAAAACTTAAAGTAACATTTTAAAACTGTCCTTTAGAGGGCAGATTGAAGAAATAATTTTGAAGTAAAGATTTTTGTATGCATTTCTAAAATCTCAAATTAAGTTAATTGGTCTTTCTTTGCCCTGAAGTGGCAAAAGAAACTAATGCATTTTGAACACCTTCCATTACGAATCTATACAATTCATAATATGATGCGTGTGCTAAGCATATTGACATTCTTCCCCAGATTTATGTATTCAAGGATTCAGAGCTTCTAAACACTGGTGATGTAGCAGTGATCAAAAGTGACCAAAAAATTCCCACCCTTGTAGATTTTAAGCTCTAGGAGAGGAGACAGAAAATCTGTACTGGAGAGACTGTATCTGCAAAGGTTCTGAGGTAGGAGTGTACTTCAATATTCCAGGAATAGTAAGGATCCCCAACTGGGTGAAATAGAATGCACTGGAGATGGGAGGGGGTGGTGGAAAATGAGAGGAGAAGGAAGAGGGCCACTGACTGTCATGCAATTTCAAATGTACCTTTTTTTTTTTTTTTTTTTTTTTTTTAAGAGAGAGGGGTGGGGAAGAGAGAGAGAGAGAGAACCTCAAACAGATTCCCTGCAGAGTGTAGAGCCTGACACAGGACTTGATCTCAGGACCCTGAGATCCTGACTTGAGCTGAAACCGAGTCGGATACTCAACCAACTGAGCCACCCAGTTCCTTTTCTTTTATATCTGAGGAGTGATCCCTCCAAAGACTTGAGGTTAGACTTTATTTCTGCAGTTAAAATGGTTATCCTCATTTCCTCTACTGTTTTTGGAATGTTGAACTTCTATTGCGGGAAATGAATAAACAAACCAAAATCCATTTTGAACATATATCATGACAACAAATGTTTAAGTCCCACTGTTGCTGATTAGAGTAATTGCTAACTGACATGACGTGTCTAATATAATGATGGAATTTGTTTTCCTAAGGGCTGTCAGCTTTCTCATCTTTTAAATGAGCATTGTGAATAAGATAATTTTTTAAAACTGCTTCCTGGGCTTATAGCCTATGCTCTTATAGACCAAATTTAATAAACACCTGGTAACATAATCATACCATGGCATTTAGCTTTCCAAAGTTACCTTGAAACAGTTTTGCTGCTAATTGGGTGCCTGGCATGCTGGAGAATTAAACCCAAGAATGTGGAGCAGAAGCTTGGTGTTAAGCTGGGGAATATGATGATACTTTGGGCCCTTTTTGAAGGTTTGAGCATGTTCTTTTTGGGCTAAGGGATGCTTTTGCTCCTTTTCATTCTCAGACTCTTTCAGCTGTTCAGGCATATCCTGTGTTCCCCTTGAGGAATTATTCAGTTGCCTGAGTCACTTCTGACGGGGCAGCAGCAGTGGGGCATCTTCCCTGTGTTCTGATTTCTAGCCTTTAGAGTGGAAAGTGGGACCAGTAAGAAGCGGGGCGGGGGAGGGACAGATGCCACAGACTCATTGCTTTTGCCCTTACCCAAGCTCTGACCACTTTTCCTTCCACCATTTTTTTTTTTTTCATTTCCTAAGCATGAATGAAGACCACTTAGGTCCTTGACACCATGAGAGCTCTGGGCGCACACATACAAAATATTCCAATCCAAAAAAAATGCTATTTATCACTCAATGGGAATGCAGAGATGAATGAGTGGTTTGATGTCATAGAAGAAGTAGTGACTTCAGCTTTGCCCATGCACGTGATCATGGAAATAGGGCAAATGGGGAGAAAGCAGTTGAGAAGCACTGTTACTCTCTCTAAGGTCATTAAATGCGTATAGAAAAATATATTTCAAATATAGATGGATGGTTTTCATTTGCACTGTGGAGAGGAAGGGAAAAGGCATCCCATGCCGAGGTAAAGAAATATCAGAAGCACAGAAGTACACTATCATGTGGCCTGTTTGGGGAAGGGATAGATAATGGTTGGAACATAGGAAGAGAACCACGTGTCACAGTCGTTAAATTGCAGGTTCCTGGGGCACCTGGGTGGCTTAGTGGTTGAGCATCTGCCTTCAGCTCAGGTCGTGATCCCAGGGTCCTGGGGTCGAGTCCCACATGGGGCTCCCCTCAGAGAGCCTACTTCTCCCTCTGGCTATGTCTCTGCCTCTCTGTCTGTGTCTCTCATGAATAAATAAATAAATCTTTTTTAAAAAAATTACAGGTTCTGGACTCAGATGGCATACAAATAACACTAATACTTTTAGCCACATGACCTTGAGTGGGTTCATGCCTCAGCTTCTTCTGTGTAAAATGGGAAAGAGACTACTACATGCTCCTTAAAGATTTACTGAGAATGAAATGCTGATAGCTGTGTCACTGCTCTCTTATATCCAGTCATCTTTTTAAAATGCAAGTCTGATTCTGTTTCCTCTTTGCTCAAAGCCCCCGGTGGCTTCTCATCTCAAAGTAAAAGCTGCAAAAGTTTGCAAAAAGTCGTGAAACCTTTGTGTCATGCCCATGCCATTAGATGCTGTCAGCCCCATCTACTTCTCTTGCTTCCTAGCCACGCTGGCCTCTGCAATTCTCTGAACCTTGAAGAGAAAGCCCCTTTCAGCAAGTGTTTCTTTGTTATTCCCTTTCCCTGGGATGCCCTTCCACAGAGAGGTGTGAGGTTTGATCTCTCTCCTCCTTCAGATCTCTGCCCCCAAGGTCCAGCATCAGGGAGTTTTCCTGGATGGCCCTGCTGAAAATTGTCCCTTCCTGGTGCCTTTTTTCTACTCTAGTTTTGTGGACATTTTCTTCACGACTGTATTTTTTTTTTATGTTTGTTTGTTTTCTCTCAACTCCTTCCTGAATATAAACCCCCAAAGGGCCAGCATTTTGTCCTTTGGGCATCTCTAATGCTTGACTTATGACAGACAGATGATAAGTGGAAGAGCAGACCAAGCACCAGATGCCTGGCAGATAGTAAGCCCTGTATGAATCTCCCAAATTTTTACCACCACCATCATTCTGAACAATAAATAAATCATGGAGAATTGACCCCTGGCTGTGAAGGATCCAGGAGACCTCATAGAGAGACATCAAAGGAACAAGGAAGAGATGATCCCTGCTAACTATAGATCCATCAGGGGTCACATCCAAGTTAAGGAAACCATGAGTTGGGTCCAGATGGAAGATAGTGGAGGGCTGAATTAGACAGTGGGATGGAAAATAAGTGGTGGAACTAAGGGCTATTTCATAGAAGTAATTGGACATTGGGGAAGAGTCAAAGAAAATAACAAAGTTTTGATTCTGTCTTGTTGAGTATTTGATGATATTCTGGGGGGATACATTGGAATATGTTTTTTTGGGGATGCAGGATGAGTTCAGTCTTATACATTTTGAGATGAGTTGTCTGTGGGTTTCGGGGAGCTGCAAATAAGTGTGCACTTGTAACAAGAGGCCAGGGCAGAATTATTGAAGGTATCCCATGGAAAGGATTGGCACAAAAGAAGGGAGACCAGGAGCAATATGTGGTGCAATGCCAGGGGGTGGGTGAGGCACAAATGTTTCAGAAAGGAGGAGAGGCCCAAAAGAGCCAATGGAATTGGAAGGACAGGCCATTGGATTTGGCGAGGAGGTGATTGTTGGTGACCACAGTGTGATAGAGGCGCTGAGACATGATCCAACTTCAGTGGACTGCAGATGAATGGGCAGAGCAGTGTGAGTGCACCATGTGGTTGTGAATTTTAATGGTGAGAGAGTGGGGGGAAGTGGAGAGACACCAGCAGACCGAAGACAGACATAGAGAGCTAGTGACGGAGGAGGAGCCAGTGTGGAGAGGGCATCTTATGAGAATAGGATGAAGGAATGGGCACTCAGGAGAACGAGAGATTAATAAGCACAAAAAAGGAAGAGGGGCCGAGCAGAAAATTGATGGAACAAATCTTCAAGGTGGCCAGAGCAGATGGGATTGAGAACATAGTAAAGACTTTCCTTGGGAAGAAAGAACAATCCCTTTTCTTTAGAGACAAGTGGGAAGGTATTAGGAATTGGTCCTGTTATAGATGAGAAGGAGAAGTCGGTCAAGGGCATTTATATCTATTATTCTTCATTTCTCAAAAAAAAAAAAAATGGGAGGTGAGATCACATTGGCAGCATAAAATACAGCCGAGCCTAGAAAGGGATTCAGGCAGAGAGACCATCCATTTGTGTAGGAAAGGGAGGTTTCAGATCTACACTTTCTCCTGCCCAAAACAAAGAACACCAGAGATAATAGAATGTTCTATCTGGAGGGTACCGTAGACTAGAGCAGCCTTGTTTGGTAGATAAGGAAAGGGAGCAATTCGGTGACTAGCTCAAGGTTATAGGGCTAGTTAGTAGCCGGCACTGTACTGAAACCAGTTTTTCTCAGTCTTAATTTGAACTTGTGGTGAAGTGTTTCAAGCTGTGCTTCCCAAAGACTTAACGCCACTTAAACCAGTTATGCATCTTTTTTTTTTTTTATAGACACCACCTCCCTTATGTACACATACACTTTACCTCCCTGCCCATCTTCAATCTCAAAATCAGGCTCCACGCTTCCTGCCCCTTTCTCTCGTGCCCTGCATGGTCCACTGTCTCAGCTTGCAGCCTGATTTGGATTGACCCTCAGATGGGCTTTTTCTCCTGGATAAGCCATGTTGCAGACTGGCGGTCTGGTCATATTCATGAAATGAGCCAGCATGAGGCTGATGCCATCATAAGGACTGAGGGCATTAGCTCTGTTACTGCCATATCCCAAAGGCAGAGTTGAACTAGATGCTCCCTGGAGTGTAGCACTTATGGTTGTCAAATGAACCTCCTAGATGGCCTTTTCCATTTTTAAAAGGATCTACATAAATGCTTGATTCCAAAAAAAAAAAAAAAAAAGATATTGTTGGAAACATGGTAAGCAAACCGTAGTTTTATCAATTCTTAGGCTTTACGAATTCTAGTATTCCCCAACCAAAAGACTTTGGAGCTACAAATATCGTAGTGGTATATGAGTATGATTCTATTTTCCCTGTCTCCATTTCAGCATGGGTGTCTGTCCTTAGATTATATTTTAAGTGTTAGTAGCTGTGAAAAAGATACTCCGGAGCTATAATGTACTTTGTTGCAGAGTCCTTATTTTGAATTGCTGTATAAATTTTATGTGCAGGCTAAAAAAAAAAAAAATCCCAGATATATAGCCGTTTTTTTTTTTTCCACCACTAAAATAGATGTTAGGATATCTGAGTAGTTTCTGCCCTTTGAATAATGCACTAAATACAATGCTCATGGACACACTCACACCCCTTCCTTCTCTCATTTGATTTCGAGATACAGAGAATAAATGAGACGTTCACTTGGGTTTCGCTGTCTTTTATGAAATCCAACCCATTCTGGAGTGAATGAGCAAGAGACTCAGGAGGCCGCCTTCGTGGGAGCAACTGCCTTTCCCAAGTGCCTCATCCCCTCTCTGTCATCCCCAGGCGATGTGCCTGCATTTGTGTGTGTAGATTTATAGTTTATCTTTATCAATGGCTTCATCTGTAGGTAGCTATTATAGCTGCCTCGCCTGGATATTGTTTGGGCCTGATAGATCTGTCTGTAGTTCATCAAAGGGGAGCCGAGTGCCTAAAAGCCATCGGGTCCAGCTGAGGATGAAATACGAGCCATCAGCCTTGGTAATGGCTGTAAAATTTCATAATTACACGGCCTTTATTACATTGCATAATGATCCTGAAGCAGTATGGAACAATTAATTAAGATTTTCAACCGTGGCTCTTTCAGAAATTAAAAGGTGCTAGGAGCTGAGAAATGGGGATCTGTCTTGTCCTAAAAGCATTAGGGATGCTTAAGAAATAACTTTCCTAGGCACTTTTATTTTTTGCTAAGAGGAACATCTAGTTAGAGAACAAGCGTTAGTGTACCGCGGCTATTAGCAAGTTTTTATTCCAACTTCAAAACTGCTATTTTAAAAGGCACGGGAGTGAGAGTGCTAAGGGTCTATATAACTCCCCAACTTCCCTTTTCTCTTCTTTGAAAAATTCTATTCAGCCTCCTGCTGTAGCCATTTATCACGTTTATGGTTGTTCATCTCTACACATTAAATAAATGCGGGCTCTGAGATAGGGGGTCAGTTAACTGCCCACTCTAGTATACTGACCAAGGAGTTTCTCTCATGCACTCTCTCATATCTGGAGGCATTAAAATTCTTTGAAGATCTCTACAGTTTTGACAGTCATCCCCAAAGGAAGACTTTACTGTTTTCATTTATTATCCCGTGAATCCAGCATGTCACATCTAATATATACCTTTTATGTTTTTTTTTCCATAATCTCATCTTCACACCCCATAAAGAGTAATTAAATTTTGCGAGGGCCTGTAAGAGCTGGTAGGGATTTGCTATTTTTAAATAATAACAGAAGCTGAAGGCAAGTATAGAGTATGCACACACGCGTGTGTGCAAATGCACATACAAATCATGACCCATGCCTGACTTTGTTTTCCATGCCAAGGAAATTATGATCGAGATGGTTGCGTACTATAAAATACTAATGACAAGATGGTGAAAACAAGCCCAGCATTTTTATTATGATGATTCTAAGCCACATCCCAAGCTTTCGAGCATGTATTCCATAGGAAACAGATGTTTCAAAGGAAACATTATCAGTGGTACTATCGGGGTACCTGAGACAAAATTAAAAAAAAAAAAAAAGAAAAAGAAAAGAAACCCCTGACATCCTTGCAGTTTACACGTAACTCCTGGATATTTGTTCACGTCAAGTATTATTGTTTTTAAATTGACAATCATCATACAACATTTCGGAGATCTAAATATTTCACGGGAGACTAAAACTTCCCTTGGGCATCCCCAATAATAAACTTTCAGCAGAAAATTTGGAAAGGATTATGTGCTTCAAGGAGGAGCTCCTGCTCAGAGTAAATTCTCTTGTTGAGGCATTTAGTCCCTTAATAGGAATTTTCTGATCTGCTGTCATTCTTGTTCACACACCGAGTGTCACTGCCTCTAAAACACTTGTCATTCTTTAATGGAAACAAAATAGTCATTGCAGCCAGAGCCACAATGTCATTCCACTACCCCTTGCTGCGTCGGCAATAGTGAAAATGACAGAGCGGCTCTCAGTAGGGGTAATTAAAATGTAAATATTGATATTTTATTATTTGAAATTACTTTCCAGTGCGGCATTTAATATCTCTCCATCTGTGCGGCTCTGTTTAGCGGTCACTTTAGTGCAGCTCTGGGATACCAAGCAGCGGCTTGATCCCCGTTATGTCAAAATGCTTGTTGCTGCTTAATTTTGATATCTAATTAAGTGGAAAAGTACAGTCCACACTGTAATCCATGGCATCTTAACCAGCTGCTTGGGTATATTTAGAATTAATCTCCACTATGGAATCATCCTAATGTATGCAATTAAGAGTCTGCCGATGGCTAATTAGGTGTATTAGAATCAGGCAGCTTTTTTTTTTTTTTTCCTCCTTTTTTCCCCCCCTTTCATTTTGGACTGTTGCAGACGGAAGAGCCTCCGCCTGCAGAGGTAGTCTTAATGCTACTCAGAACGAGTTAGCAAACAGCGCAACTTGCGAACAGATTGAGCCAGGGACAGTGATACTGGCATTTCTCTGTGCTTCTTTCCTGGAATCAGCCTAATAAAGGAATTTCCAGGATTTCCTGGATCTGTTTTTGCAGGATCTCGGTGACATGGGAGGGACCGGTCACGGCGTAGAGGAGAGGTGGGATACCACGATAAATACACTTTGCAAGGGATCAAAGCAGGGAGACTCCGGGGCAGTGTCTGAGTGCCCTTGTTCATTTAGGGAGGGGAGGAATTATGGCTCGAGAGCTTTTTCCCGCAGCTACATTTCCCTCCTCCATTCTACTTTTGAATGGAACTCTGTCTCCACAAGAGTTATTGTAAGAGGCACAGGTTTGGTTTGTATGTGATGCATCCGTGGTAAATAGGAGAGGCAGCCTTTTACTCCTGATAACGACTCTGCATTCATGCGGTTGGGAATTCCAAGAGCTGTGCTGTTCCGTGCTTTTTGTTTTTGTTTTGTTTTAACTTGGCCGGTTATCCAAATTGAGGGCAGTGAAGAGGGGAAGAAGGGAAGGCAGAGAGGAATCGAAGGGGTTGCCTCTATTGTCAATGAGAAGATAACTGGTAGCCTCCCCAGTGGAACGTATGCCAAGCCGTAATGACTTAGCTCTGCTTGAGCCAGCAAACACCAGCCGTGAACTTGGGAGTAAATATTCGTAAACAGATCTTCATTAGCCACAGAGAAAAATAGTGTGGGAGCCTGACTTTAAATCCGAACTCTCGGGACTAGAAATTTTCAGAGAAGCTGTTTTTGCCTGCTGGCCAGAGCACAAATTATGCCCAGGTCTTTAAGCAGAGATAGTGAGGATTTTCTAATATTATTTGAATGTGGAGTTTCAGGGTCAGCAATGCTGTAATTTCATATCTGTGACATGCATCTCATGGATAACATATTTCTCCTACGTTCTTTCATGAATACATATGACACTTTGTTTTTAATGGCCTGTGTTGTAAATCCTTTAACTTGTGTTTTTATGCAGAAGACCTCCTGATTTTTTTTTTTTTTTCCTGCCTCTTCTCCTTCTAGGGCACGGGTTAGAGACGCTGAGTTATAGTGTCTCTCTATTGTGGGAAAATCAAGAAAGGCACACCTGAAGGATTTTGTTTTCTGTTGGCTCGTAACTAGTAAAAGTGGGAGAAGGGGAGATGTTAACGTTAACTCCACAAATACCAATGCTTTAATAATTGGTGCTCTTGATAGAATTTGTGTTTCTATATCAAGGGACCAATTAGGTAAATCTGAAAAGATTTGAAGGCATGCTACTTAAAATTAATTTAGAAAGTATAAGTGATTTTTCTCTTAGAGCTCTCACGTAGAACCAGCTATTGGTCATTTTCAGTGAAAGCACACAAGATGGTCACAAATCTATTTTTTTGCCATTGGTGGCTGACATGACATTTTTAAGTTCTTAGGTGAGCTCATGAAATCACGCAGGTTTTCACGATGCCAACATCATTCTGTACCTCAACATGTGTGTAGTTGTGGCCTTCACAAATGGGAACGTGACAAAAAGATAACCTGAGCTCTAGAGTCTGCAATTTTGCCTTCATTGATGCAAACAAATGCACTGGGAGGAACTTTGAACTATCACCTTTTGTAGATAGGCAGTATTTAATCAAAAATCAGACTAGATTGGATAAAGCATTACATATATATATATACACATATATATATATATATAAAATACACACACATATACATATATATTTTGATCCTAATTTATTTAGTGTGTGGAATGTGCTTTTGGATTCTTCAATATCAGAATATTATGCTGGATCACATATAATAGAAACAAAGCAACCATGGCTAACTTGCTATTTATAGATTTCCTTTAATGGTTGAATGTTCCCAAGAGAAGCAGTTCATCTTTTTTTTTTAAAAGTTATTAAATTTTATAAGTGGGCAAAAGAAAAAATACACAAAAATTCACTTTTAATTTAAAATCCAATTTAGGTCAGAAACAGTAAGAAATCCAATATTAGAAATTATGAAGGAAAGTAAAACATGCCAAGAATTTGTTGTTGTTTTAAAAAAAAAAAGTTAACCAAAAGTTACAGCTGTGCTTGTTTCTCTAACAGTTCTAGAGAGCATTAGAGGCACATTTATCTCTTGCTGAAGCCTGACGGATGACATGCTTTATTAATAGTGTATTGGTTAGTTTGTTGAAATGTTGGATGGTGAAAAAACATATATATGATCCTAAAGTTTATGTTATCAAAATTTATCTTCTTGTGTTTCTGCCCATATCTGTATTTTCATTGAAAAAAACTATAATCTTCAACGGAGATAATTTGCCCATAAACAAAGAATTGCCAAACTCTCAGGTAAGCATGTATGAAAAATGGGGGTGGGGGGAGTTCATACAGAAATCACCTGAACCTACCATGTGTCCTACTAAAAGTATTTTTGGCCTCCTGACTGATTTCCTTAAGATCCAACCTGACTTCTTATAGACTTAAAGGATCTTCCTTTACTTGCCCAGAATATTTGCAGAGGACCGTCTTCAGCTAGGCTTGTCCCTATGGCAGGTGGAAACGGCTCCCCTTCAAAATTATTACATAGGAATGGATACACAAACCAGTTTGATAAACCTGAAACATGTCTAAATGGCATTTAAATTACATTAACACCTACTTGGACAGACACAGTGAAAGGTCATAACCGACAAGAACCATCTTCGCTATTTGTAAATGTCTCATTTGCTGCTTTAAAATCGGAAGGCACCCTACTCCCTTGGTGCTGCTCCATGGCTGTCGTGTTGCAAATACTTCTGACAAGTGAGTATTTACTTAGTGAGAATCCATTGTTCTAAAATGGAGTGAGAGGGAGATGCCGTATGAATGCATTTTTGTTGCATGTCTCCTCTTTGCTGTTTTTTGATTCAGGGCAAGGAAACCCAAGATTTCTCAATCTGCTTGCCAAATATTTTTTTTTTTTTTTTTTTTTTAGAGTGGAAAGTGCCTTTACTAGTTATTTGGGTTTTACAAAGACTAGATGTAGAATCTCTGAAGAATTTATGTTAAAAAAGTAGACATATAGATTTCTTTTTATTCCTGCAAGTAGAACGAGAGCAAAGGGCATTTGTTTTCATTTTTGATGAGGCTAGGATTTCAGAGGTTTAAAGCTATAGCTACAGAAATAAATTCACACATTGTCAAAATAGTTATACTAGTAGGAAAAAGTAGAGAAATTAGTTACAGATACTTGTAAATAATAAAAATGTGACATTATCATGGAATCTGTTGTGAATGGTTATTTGTAAACATAAGAGAAAGCAGTTAGGCCATATGATTATGAATTTAAAAAGGAACTAGCTGTTAAGAAAGGGCTTTATCACAGTTTAAGTCACTCCAAAGAAAATCCTATATACTGTATAGTAGGCACTTATAAGCAAAGAGCTTTATATAATCAGTACCTTAATAAATACTTGTTAAATTAGGGAAAGAAACATGAGCCTACATTTTTTTGTTGTATATTCAGATTTTCTTTCTAGTGGAGGGGACTGACACCTGGAATGCTATCTTCATACATAGTTTCCCATTCTATTTGAAAGCCAGTCAATGAGTTGTTAAGGAATTATCCACTAATTAATTTGGCACGTATTTATTGAGCACCTGCTAGGCAGTAATCATTGTTGCAGTGCCGGGATTACAGCAAGGAACAAGGAAGAGGAGGCCTCCACTATTAAAATCTCAGAGACCATGGTGACCCACTGGGAGAGATCTGTCTGTTGGGTGACACATCATCACATTCACTCCTTTACTTGCCTTTGTCTTTCCCTGGAGCTCCACTTTATTTTTTATTTTTTATTTTATTTTATGGCTCACAACAGTGCCCATGGATGCTACACAGGAACAACAATAATGGCAGTAGGAATGAAAAGGAATATATGCACTTGATTTCAGAAATCTAAAAGGGAAGATTTGGTGATAGATCATTGAAAGCCTGGGAGTGAGGCAGCAGGTGGATGATGATGCCATTAATCTGGGAAGTAGCAGAGCTATGCGGTTGGGAAAATGCGCTCAGTTTTCAACATGCTAGGATGTCTACAGAGGAGTTGCCCAAAGAGGATTTTTCAGGAAATATGGCAGGAAAGGAAGAAAAGGGCCACATAGTGAAAGAGATGCCATACTGTGCCAGAGCATTTCCGTTTTGTCCTACAGAGGAAGGCAAGAGAGCATTTAGGTCACTGGGTGGCATACTCAGAGTTCGTATTTAAAATAATGCTTTTAAATATTTAATATAAAATATTTAATATAAAATATTTAAAAGAATATTTAAAAGAGCCACAGGTAAGATGGAAGAAGGAAATACCAGATATAAGGATTTTAGTATCCCTTTATCCCAAAAGAGATGATGGAGGTCTGAACCAAAACTGTGGGGAGGCAGAGAGGAGAGAAGTGACGGACACATTTAGGAGGATGTGCGCAACCCGACACTGATCTTTCCTCCCTTACCTGTACGTATACTTTGATCATTCCTTATGGTACCTACCATCTTTTCCTCATTGTAATCTTTATTTTTACTGTGCTGTAACATCTTAGAGGGTAGGGATTATATTGTACTCATCTTGTATATCCTATTGGGTCTGAGCATGGTGCTTCACTTGCCATAGATGCCCTGAATATTAATTGATTTGAATTTTGTTATAATGAAACCACTGGAAACTGAACAATGTAGGGCTGGCCCAAACCCTCCGGAACCTTTTTTCCATTTTCTCATTTTACAGATGAAAAAGTAGGAACCAGAGAAGTTAACTCATTCTTCAGCGTTACATGGTTGCTTGGCGGGAGAGGTGGCACCCCATGCTGGTCCACTAACTCCCAGCCCGGAGATCTTTATCTGAGTTGCTCACCATTACCCACACAGCCTTGTGCCTCATGTCAGTGCCTTCACTGTGTTACTCCAAATCATACAGCATTGGAACTGGAAGCTTCTTCAGAGGCGTCCAGTCTATGTTTCACATTTGACAGATGAGGTGTCAACTGTGGGTCTGTATTAGTTTGCTGGGGCTGCTATAACAAAGTACCACAGGCTAGATGGCTTACAACAGAATTGCGTTGTCACAGAGTTCTGAAGGCTGGAAGTCTGAGATCAAAGTGTTGGGAGGGTTGGTGCCTTCTGAGGGCTGTGAGGAAAAATCTGTTTCAGGCCTCTCTCTTGGCTCCTGGTGGCCACAAGTATCCCTTGCCTTGTAAATGGCATTCTATGTCCTGTCACATCATTTTCTTTGTCTTTGTGTCTGTCTCTGTCTAAATTTCCCCCTTTTTAATGAAGCTACAGTCAGATTAGGACTCCCCCTAATGACCTCATCTTAACTTGACCATCTACCAAGACCCTATTTCCAAATAAGGTCACATTTCACAGGTACTGAGATTTAGGATTATAACATCTTTTGGAGGGACATAGTTCAACCCACAATGTGGTCAAGTGAGCACTATTGGTTGTAGTGTGGGTGGAACTAGAACCCAGATCTCCAGATCTCTGGGTCACCGCTCCCCATACTAGCCTCTTCCCTTGTATATCACTCAATGGCAATAAATCCTTAGCTTTGGGGTATTCAACATTAATTATTTCCCACAGATCTTTTAAAAGTTTGGAAATGTCTGTCAGCCTCAAAGTTCAGGTAGAGTCAGCATGCATTTATTTTGGAGGCTTTATTTTTTTTTTTGAAGATTTATTTATTTATGAGAGAGAGAGAGAGAGAGAGAGAGAGAGAGAGAGGCAGAGACACAGGAGGAGAGAGAAGCAGGCTCCATGCAGGGAGCCTGACGTGGGTCTCGATCCCGGGACTCCAGGATCGCACCCTGGGCCAAAGGCAGGCGCTAAACCGCTGAGCCACCCAGGGATCCCCTGGAGGCTTTATTTTTAAATCAAGCATTAGAGTAAATTCAATGAGGACACAGAAATTTCCTGAAGACAGTGCCTGCATATCTGATGTGCAGGCTGGATTGATCTTCTTTGGACTCCTGGTCAGGACCCTTAACACCCTGTGATATTTCTCGATCAGTCCCAGCAGTGATTGGATAGAGCCAGTCAGATTGGAGTACAGGATCTTTTTCTTTCAAACCAGAAATGTGGCTTCAAAATGAGCTTTTTCCTACTCCCTGTCCATGTAATCCCAAAGTGAAACTGAAAATGCCATTTTATAAGATTTTTTTGTATAGGAGTCCTACATTATATGGCACTGACTTCCTTTTTTCTTGATGGTCAAACAAATTTTTGTCACATCAAAAAGGAAACTTTCCAGGCAGAGCTCTCTTGTTTTCAACTTGTACAAAATAAAAGTCGTAGGAAAAGAAAACCATTAGGTATCCCTCCTTTAAAGCAGCTCAGCCTGTACCTTTCTCTGTGCCTTCCAACAATTTTTCTTTCTTCTTGGCTTAGATGAAAGGATGGGAGAAGTAAAGTTGAGGTCAAGTTTTAAAAAGGAGTTTGGGGAAAGCTAAAGGAATGTTTTCAGGTCTTCTGTAGTCATTCAGCAGTAGGTGGGTAAGTGGGATTTCCAGGGAGGAACCGTACACTTCATCTAGATATCCTCGGTATTCTTATTTTACATTTACCTGCCCCATATCTAGTCCTTCTTTCAAAGCGGGTTGGCAGTTGTCACCCTCCCACACTCACAGAAACAAACAAAAAGCCCTCTTGTCATCATTTTGAGACTTTCCTGAGTAGCCACTTGGGAATATCTTTCTTTTAGCTGCTATTCTACTTTTTTTTTTTTTTTAAACAAGCTAGACTTGGAAACAAGGACAGATTACTAAAGATAGCCTTTCATCAGTGCCATGGGGGCATGTTTTTAATTTCGGTGCCCATGAGTGGGCTAATTGAAAATTTATCTGGCTATTCCCATAATCAGAATGAGTGGTTAGTGGCCAACTGCACCTGTAAACTCAGTTAACAGTGATCATTCTGTCTTGGATTCATAGATGCTGACTTTGTGATTCTATTCTATCCTCTAATTTGTCACCACTGCCTAGTCTGTTTGCTAAGTTTTATGGATGGTGGTCAAGTTTGCCACATAGAATTTTTGAACTGGAGTTCTTTCAGATTTTCCCATTTGTCCTATGAAACCACTATTTTAAAATAATAGTGGTTTCATAAAATCTCTGTGAATCCTACCTGAAGTATAAGAACAGAGGTCAAGAAACAGATTTATCATGGGATCAACAAATGTTAAAATATGATCAAATTACAAGAAGGGGAGCTAGGGGTACCTGGGTGGCTCAGTGGTTGAGCGTCTGCCTTCAGCTCAGGTCACGATCCCGGGGATCTGGGATCGAGTCCCACATCAGGCTCCCCACAGATAGCCTGCTTCTTCCTCTGCCTGTGTCTCTGCCTCTCTCTGTATCTCTCATGAATAAATAAATAAGATCTTTAAAAAAAAAAAAAACAAGAAGGAAGGGAGCTATCTCATTTTTGTCAGTTATTCTTGTCTTTTACCCAAACTAATTGAGATTGAGTCTGAATTACTGAAATCTGGTTTATGATCAGCCTAAAAGAAAGATTCCAATATTGGCGGTATCGTTTCTCATGCTTATGTACTAACATAATAGATCATATTTATCATCCATTATAGAGAAAAGTTTTCAATGACATGTTTCTGACAGCACCAGGTGAATATTGCAGCTTCTGCTTTGGCACTTGACCATCTGTAGTTGCTTAACTATAGCCCCTAATGAGTGCCAGCCCCTAAAGTCCATCGCTCTAAAAAGCAAAATAGAAAATAGATCTTTATATGTTTATAGATATATATTAATTTTATCTATTATATATACACACACACTATGTGCTGTGTGTTTTGTGACTCGTACAACAAATGGTATGTCTGGCAAACTGGCTTAAAATAAAGTTAAAAGTTAAAAATAAAGTTGCTCTCAAACAAGGGGGTTATGCATCTGTGGATCCGTTGGAAGCTAAGACCAAACCTTAGTGCCATGGTGATTCTTTTCTCTCCTCGTTCCTGGAAACATTAGGTTTATTTGTATGGGAGAGGAAGAGTCTAGCTAATGCCACAGTGCTCGCCCAGCTTCTCTCAATGAATTTCGTTGGCCCTCTCTGTGAGTCATTATGGCATAATTACAATTCTAGCATGATATGCTATTTGTTGAAAACTGTCAATTTTTTGTGGAAGAGAGAAACTGCAATTCAAAAACGGTGAGCGGGCAAATCAATGCCATGATTAGCTGATATTAACAGACACCCTGAAGATTTACAACGCTTGCTGTGTTTCAAGGAAGCAGCTGAGGAGAAAAAAAAAAAAAAATGCCCAGCAGGGGTTAAACCCAAATGCCTGCACTGCAGCCTCTTTCTGGCAACGCTCCGTTCGGGAAATAAACATTTATGCTTTCTGAAATGAAAGTGTATTTTTGAAGACTAGCCGTCAGATATTTTTTGCCCTTCACACTTTAGAATGCTTAGCCTTTTCTGTAAGTTGACTGCAAAGTGCATCAGTTTGCCAGGCTAAAAAAAAAAATAAAAAAAAAAAAGTGCTTGACAAGTGCCCGTGGCACCACTGTCAGCCTCCGAAGTTTCTAGTGGAAGAAGGCAAGAGGGTTGGCACAAAACATACTTTCTTCAAGCCTGTGACTTCAGGGGTACCTGCCTCTTGAGCAGCTTTTCAATCCTTCCAAATGATGTTATTCCCAACTGTCATCTGGTTTATTTGGAGCACACTGGATTGCAGATAAACCTGCTATTTAACGGCGGGTCAAGGTAGAGAGTCATTCTGCTAGCAAAATGCCTGAGATACGTTAAATGGCACTGACTCCAGGACAGAGATGAAGTGAGATCAGGGTTGTCAGCGATATGCATGGAATGGGCCATAGCTGGGGAGGAAGAAAAAAAAAATGTGCAGTGGTATCAGTGTATTTTAAAAAGCTGTAATACGGCGGAACCTTTAAAACTATAACCTGTCACACACCAAAGATTAAGATTCCAGGATGCACAAAACATGAAGTTCGAGCGACACGGCTGCAAAGTGTATTTTATTTCACTTGGGAGAGAGGTTTCTCTCCAAAGGTAGCTAAATGTTATAGGTGATGAGAACCTCTCACTCATAGCCCGATGGCTGTAAAACACCACTAAATGCCCGGTAAAAGTGCACACAAATAATTATCATTTGGATACAAGCACACGTACACCCATAGGGCAATAGTGTTTTTTTAGGAAATATGTTAAACTCAATTTATTTAGATCTTGGCCATTTAGGTTTTTGTACTTTTGCTCAGGTCCACTGGTAGAAATGTTATATTATGCAGGTCGGTTATGTCTGTAAAGTATAGTGAGCACCTTCTAAGAGCAGGTAAAAGAAGTTTGTGGAATTAAAATGTAAGCTCTATTATGTATTCAGCTTCCTTGGTGACCAGGTGAGCACAAGAATCTCATAGCAAGGCTGTTTCACTGGCACCCAGGCATTTGGGCAGGAGGGCTCTTTGTATCAGCTTCCAGATTGCAGAGGTGTGGTAGGAAAGGGTTAAAAGTGTTGCGATTCAGTTATTTCTAGAGCGAGAAGAGATAAAAGTCCAGACTTTTATTTACATTCCGTAAAGCATGGATTGTCCCCTTTTCCTATCGTTTTGCCAAATTACACTTCCTTTAATCAGCTGAAACAGATTTGAGGCTATCAAGCAAGCAAACTTGTCAAACCTTTTGTGCTATATCTATATCCCCATCCTCCCTGACCAAAGAGAGAGAGAGAGTGAGAGAGAGAGAGAGAGAAATTTTTTTGACCTTTTTCCTTTGATTTCATTAAGAAGTGAAAGGAAAAAGTTAGGTTTACAGGAAAGATACACACACACATACACAGAGCCATTGACAAAGAGCCAACAAATTGCAGGATCAACCTAAAAAAAATGAAATTTTATTGTTTTTTTTTTTTGCTTAATTAAACCCCAAAGAAATGTGTGAAACATTGTTATGGCTGAAAATTGTTAATTTGTAAATCACAGGGACAAAAGGGCCCCTGTGCAACTTTAAAGTTTCCGTCCACGTAACTGTCGATAGCGTGCCTTCTCCATCATCAGCACTAAATTCACATTGATGCCTCTTTTCTTCTCCGTATTGATCCTTCCATGAGAACGTAGATTTGTATCTGTTAATTAATGCGTCCTGAAACAGCGTTTGTATTAATCAGGCAGATAAGAAAAATTGGATGCCTGCATCCTCCTGACAACCGTAAAAGTGCTGGCCCTGATAAAATCGTGGATGGACCTCAATAAAAAAGTTCCTCCTTCCACTCAATAAACTAATCATCCTGCTTTTAATTATTCGGCAGAAAGATGTGTGGAGATTGGAGAATGTGTAAATCTATTTACTAACAGCAGTGTCTGGGAGGGAGAATAGGGCTGTCACAGGAAGGTGCTCCGGGCTACATGCTCTGTCCATCTGCTGCTGCAGAAAAACTGCTGCTTGGGAGCATGAAAGGGAACAAGAAAACTAAGGCAAAGGGAAAATACTCATCCCTTTTGGCTCATAACTTTCTAGAGGATCATTCATGTCTTTCTGCATCTAATTCATTTACAAAACAAATCCTTACTATTCCCTTTTCTTGAGTAGGATATTTGGATTTGCACTACGTCTTTTTTTTTCTTGGGGATGGGGATAGAAAAAGGAGCAATGTTGGTTTGTTTGTCATTAGTATAACATTCTCAAGATCCGAAGCAAATGGAGCCTAACCTACTTAGACTGGATCACTATTTTTCTCGTTGAACTGTCTGTTTAAAATGTTACCAAGTGTTCTATCTCTAATTCTGATAGGGAATTTATTTAACCCCGGAATGCAATGACCAAAAAAAAAAAAAAAAAAAAAAGGAATAGAATGGAAAAAGAGAAAAAAAGATTGACACAGCCAATTCAAAACAAGATGCGTCATGTAATATGTAAATGGCTTGATAAACAATGAAATAAATGCTTTTTACACATGCCTTAAGATCCCCGCTTTAATAAAAGCTGGACTAATCCCTCTTGATGATTTTATTAAACACTTCAGTTCATGGTGCCAAATGGGAAACCACCATTTTCACCAACAAGGCAGGAAATCATTTCCTTTTCCTGGTTGTACAGTAGTTTCTAATATTACGTGAAACGTGAACAATCTGATATGAATGAAAATGAGACGAAAGGAATGACCATAAGCAGGAGCCTAGGAAGATTGGGCGGCAGTGGATATTTATGATTTGGGTAGTAGGGTCTAGAGAAGGAGTGAAAATAGATCTCATAAGTTGCATCATTAAAATTTTCTCCTCCTATAGAATTATTGGTGGCAGGATCTTAAATCATGGTACTGTTGTCCTCAATAACCATAGGGGTGGTTGCTCACCCTTGGGATCCCTGGGCGTTACCTTGGAAATCAAAGTGAAGATTGAAGGAATGTTTATGTTCTAGGACTCTTGGAAAAAGTACGTGGCTGATCGTCAGGTATCTTCACTAAAACTTCCGTTTAGGATCCAGACCGAGTTCCTCTGAGATATAAATAAATATTTTTACTCCTACCTAGGTTAAATCGTACTACTTCGTCTTTGCTTGTTGAACCACACTTTCTTTTTCATTTTTTTGCATGTTTTCTTAAGCTCAGAAGGAACTTAAAGCTTGTATATGTGTTATGTGTGAATTCAAACCAGATTGTTAGTGAAGAAACAGTCACCCAGCTATTTCAGATAAAAATAATATTTAACATAGCTACATTTAATGAATGCATATTATAAATTAGCATTTTGCTGGGTGTTAGTTTGTATTTTCCCAAGACAAAAATTGAGGTGTAAATAAATTGTCTTGCTCATGATGAAGGAAGCAATAGCTAAGTGGGGCCAATATTTAAACTGAGGACCTGGCTCTGCCTACATCCTACCCATGGAACCCTATTGCCTCCATATTTAACTTTTTAAATAACTGGATCTTAATAAGAACAATAAACTGTGGCTTTTCAATTTGGTGAAGAGGCCAGGCTGCCAAGTATTCTACTCTCTTTTATACCAATAAGCACCATTTTAAGAGGAATTCATATTATATATCAGTGGGTGCAAAATATTCACTTAGGAAGGCCCTTTGGGTATATGAGTACTTATTATTCACTGAGCATCTGACTATTACAGAGAAATGTTTCCAAATTGCACTCTACAGTGTGAGCCTACACTGTTTGTTTTCCTTTGTTTGGGAGCTTATTTATTTATTTGTTTGTTTATTTATGTATTTATGTATGTATGTATTTATTTATTTATTTATTTATTACTTTTATGTTGTTTATCAGTAGTAGTTTCTACAGATGAAGCGGATGAAAATCTGACTTTCTGAAGACATTTATAAAAACTTCAGCCAGAAATCGGTTATATTTAAAAGACTATATACTCTTTTCATCTGAAATGAAACAAACAAACCTACTTTTCTGGTATAGTCACCTCAGTTGTGTCCATAAAGCCTATATAAAAAAAAAGAACACCAACAAGTTGAGCTGGTTTGTGACTTTTACTCTGGCATTCGCAAAGTGATCAGGGGAAAATTTAAGAGCATCTGATCAAAGCTCAGCATAATTTCGAGCACTGATGCAGAAGCCGACTACCATATGAAACTAATGTTGCATTATGAAATTAGGGCTTTAAAGTAACTTGATCTGCCCATCTTCCCATGCAGGCTTCTCCACGCTGTCCCTGGCGGACCAGATGAGCCTTCTGCAGAGTGCTTGGATGGAAATTTTGATCCTTGGTGTCGTATACCGATCTCTTTCATTCGAGGATGAACTTGTCTATGCCGATGATTATATAATGGATGAAGACCAGTCCAAATTAGCAGGCCTTCTTGACCTAAATAATGCTATCCTGCAGCTGGTAAAGAAATACAAGAGCATGAAGCTGGAGAAAGAAGAATTTGTCACCCTCAAAGCAATAGCTCTTGCTAATTCAGGTTGGCATATTGACATGGTCATTGTTACATTTTTTTCACATTTTAGTTTTACCCTTCCCTCCACTCCTCCTGCACGGATTTGCTAAAACCCACTTGTAAATTCCGTACGAGGCAGCAAAATTACAGTCATTACAGCTTTCTAGTGAAGAGTTAGGGATAGGAAAAGTCCACTTGAATTATTTTTATTAGATTTACTTATTGAAAGCGGTGAAACTTTTCCCCCCAATCTGTGCGTTTCCTAACTTGTAGTGTAATAGACACTCTCAGGACAAAATTACCTCCGTTGTCTTGTAGGCACAAGTGAAAATAAGTGTGCGCTATGGATACACAGAAGCCATCCCCCCCACCCCATAAATGCATATTTTGCAATTAGCAAAAAAAAAACATATGCAGTATTGGTTTTAATTTGAGGTATCAGAGAATACTCTGTTTTCGTGTATTCTCAAATTCCTTAGAAGTCAACTCCTGTTGGAATGTTTCTCTGAAAGGTACCACCTATGCAGTAAGGGTTAAGAATTATGGGATAAGCAGTCTTTACATTTGAACCAAAATGTACTAAAATAGCAACCTCTGATAAGTAAAAAATCGTTGCTGCTTTGTTGCTTTTCCCTTTGTGCCTCTCCTAATGCTTTATTGTGGTCTTAAGTCTCTTTTAGCATTTGCATATAGTTCAGGATAGATCCCTCCTTAATGACGTGCCGATCTTTAGATACCTGCGTGTCAATAACATGCTCTGATGCTATGTACCATTGACAGTCACACCGTGCCCCTCCATCTGCTTTTGTTTTGACCCTATCTTTGAACTTTATCTTGGTTGCTGGCCAGTAGTTTTCCCTTTAATTACAAGAAGGAAACTGTCAATAAAATCTGTTAAATGGGATGCAATGAGTGGCTTGAATGGGCGGACGGCTATTTGTTCAAATTCTGCAGCATTCAAGGTATTGACAGTTTGTTTTCTGGGGCCATATGTGACGATCAATCTCAGGCTGGGCTCAGCCGCGCTGAAAAATGAAAAACCAGATTGCTTTTGCTTACTTGTGGATGACGACTTTGTGATTTGGCGCGGTCCTAGTGAGATGAGACCCTTCTGCCCAAATTGCCCCCATGAGAGCCGGGAACGCGTGACTGTTTTTAGAAATAATTTTTAATTGATTTTGTAATTAACAGTTCATCTACAATATTGATGCATGAATCCTTGGACTGAGAGGAGGGAAATTGTTTTCAACAATGAAGTTGTACTTTCCTATTTGTCTTCATAATGGAGTTTAGCATTGCACACTTTTAATTGCTTACCACACCATTCGTTCACCTCTCTTTTCCTACCCCCCACTGTGAAACTGTAACATAGGATTCTTTATGACAAGTGGCACTGTTGATGCAAACATCTCAGATACCCCTTGTCTGGCTCTCCAGAAGACCAAAGCGGGAGATGGGAGAGAAATTTTCCGAGAATTTATTATTAGTCTGCATGGACATCACATTATAGCATCTCTCATAATCAGATGAAAAATTTTGCAGCAATGGTTTTGGGAAGGATTTCTGTTTGGTAGTCATATAGTGATTCCAACTGAAAACATGCACTTGGTTATTTTTAAAATACAGCAGGCATGTTTTCTATCTTTCATACTACGTACTGCTTCTTTAAATTATTAACTAATCCTGAGTGCTGAGCAGCGCTAAAATTTTATCAAAATTGCTAAAATCTTACCATTTTAGGTGTCAGATGTATACTTTATGGCAATGGATTGTAATTTAGATACCTGAATTAATTAGTAGCAGCACTTCCGTCTGTTGTTTGGAAGTAAAATCATTAATGTTTTGATATGTAAATATTCGAATCCCACAGACTCTGCTGTTAGAAGGAGGAAGTGACCTACTTTAGAGCAATGACTGGTGATTAGGAAGTCTTTAAAGAACTCGTTAGTTTGCTTTGCTTGTTTAAAGCCAGAAATAGTTAACAGGCCTTCTCTCTTTTTTCTCTTACACTGGTAGTGAGTCACATTAATTTCTCTCAGGAAATTTCTCCATGTCATGAAGTTTCTCTGGAAGTGCTTGTAAATTTTTTTTTTTCAGCTTCTCAATACCAAGACAAATTGAATCAGAGTCCATAATAAAGGAGAAAAGAGTAAGGATGGTATTGATAATCTAAATTATGCCACCTTCCTTGTGTTGTATAAATATGACCCTTCTTTCATGCACCCAACCCCCAAAGCCTCCCACCATTTTAGCATGGGATAAACTACTCAGAAAATGTATTTTTTCATACTGTCAATACGATACTATTTTATTCCATTTTTTGACCATTACTTGGATGACAGCAATGAAGTTGTAGATTCATTCTTCCTTAGATCCAGTGATTCTTAAACTGTTTAAAAATACATCAATATGAAAAATGTTTTCAAAGATTCCGTAAAAAGGTCATGGATTTTCTTTTAGTATTTAGAAATTTCAGATGAACCTAAGTGAGTTTTTGTGAAAAAAAAAATCCTATTTTAGTGTTATTTTTATAGATTTCTTAGCATTCCCTTTATGGCTATAGGTGTTAACAGCCCATGTCTCATTAATCTAAATTTCAGCTTATTTTAAACATCTGTCTCTATTCAATAACTATAAATATTGTGCTTATGCTCAGGAAACAGGGAATTGTCTTCTTGATAATAGCTTTCATATATTTTTGTAGCTCTGTTTCTGGCATATGTGAATTTAGGGTTACAGCACCAGCAACACCACTGGAAGTACTTTCCCTCTCTTGAGGGAAAGGGCAAAAAAAAAAAAAAAACAAAAAAACCCAATATATTATAAACTGATACTGTCATTCTCACATTCAAATATTTGGAAACCCTAAATAATTGCCTCAATTATTTTTGAAGGTAAAAAACTCTCAGGCTCACTTAAACTATGTACTTTCTTACTTTTGAGCGCCATCTATCTCTTAGGCAATTATTGCCTACCTGATAGATCTCCGTGCAATTGAATTTAAAAAGAAAAACCTAAGTCACAATTTTAGCATTGTAATTGTTAGGCCCCAGTTATCTTATCAGTACACCAAGAAATTACAGACTTGTCTCTAGAATTCTTTCCATTTGGAGACTTTTATGCATCTATAATTAATTTTATGTCTTGATTAGAAAGTTTAGTGAAATATTACTCCTTGCATGTTGGGTAAGATTAGATCACATGATTCTATTCTCTCAGTTTGTTTGTTTGTTTGTTTGGTTTTTTTGATTCTTACATTTAAGACTTTGTTTGAAACTATTATCACTGGCCCCAAGGAAATATACTCATTTTTATACAGTGGAAAACTAAAGCAGCTTAAGAGTAAGAATTACTTGTAGCCTGGTCTTTCTCTTTTGCTCAGATCACAACCCTCCAGCTTCATAGCTGCCACCCACAGCCCTAGTGGTGTCGCTGGCCCTGCCCCCATCCTGGAGCCCTGTGAGCCCAACCCATTCAAGAATAAACAGAATCTATGTACTTAAAGCTGACTTTTCTTTTTATTTCTACACCATACTTCTAGAATCTGTTGATATTAAGCTGCAAGTAATATCTTGGTCATCAGTTTCAAACTATAAGTAATTATTAACCACATCTTGACAGTATTTTGTTCTTGAGGACAAATGTTTGGTGTGTAGAATTGTGATACAATTTCAAGGAATAGAAAGTTTATGATTACCGTAGGAGACTGGAATGAGGACCATCTTTAGTTATGGAAGTTTGGCCTTGTGTTTTTTTGGTCTTTTTTCGTTATCACTCCCTTGCGGTAGCCTTTCTAGATATTTTTTTCTTAATAAGTCCCCAGTGAAATATTAGTATCATGAATATGTTATGTACCTGCTTATGTACTATGTGCGTATGTATTTGTTTTTACCAAAAAAGAGAGATTCCCCCTACTTCGTAATTCCAAATTTCACTTTCTTTGCGAATGCATGCTTTAATCACATAACTGTTTTCTTGTCTGTAAAATGAGGCAAGTGAATTACACAGTATCTCCTAAAATTTTTATGTCAGTTACTTTTAAGTGAAGGCAGTGAGTTTGGTCATCTATTTTGTGTGTGGTGATGTGTATATTTTTGCTGAATTTGTAACATAGAAATATTAACATCTTCATGGATCTGAACAATTAGTGGAAAAGTGGAAAAACCTCTTCAGTCCCTGAGTATCTCCTGGGCCCTCAACCATAATTGTATTGAAACTTTGACTAAATTTGCTGGTTTGATATTCTAAACATAGTTTTAGATATTGATCAAGAGATAATCTTTTTTTTTTTTTTTTTTAGAATCTTTCTGTAGACTTTTTTTTTTTTTTTTTTTTTTTTTTAGCTTTTGCTGGGACTCTCATTTGATTTCCGCAATGTGCCTGTGAGGTAGACATGAGACATATCCAATAGAAGTTTTACTGGTAACTGAAGCAAGCTGATAAGATGTGTGGCCACTATAAAGCAGAGGGTTGGGCCCTCTGTCTCTGTCTATCAATAAGCTATTTCTATTCCACAAATAAGTATATAGCATGTCTATAAAAGGATCAACACAGAAAACTAGCCAATGCCACTTTACATCTGCTAATCTAAATTAGTACTTTTAATTTAGTTTAGAATTTTGCACTCACTTTATCTTGCTGTCTTCTTGTAGTTACAGTAGTATAAAACCACTCTTCAGGGCAGCCTAGGTGGTTTTGTGGTTTAGTGCCGCCCTCAGCCCAGGGCGTGCGTGATCCTGGGGACCCGGGATCCAGTCCTGCATCAAGCTCGTTTCATGGAGCCTGCTTTTCCCTCTGCCTGTGTCTCTGCCTCTTTCTCTCTCTCTCTCTCTGTCTGAATAAATAAATAAATAAATAAATAAATAAATAAATAAATAAAATCTTTAGAAAAAAACAAAACACTCTTCAAAGTGACAAAAAAGATTTGGAGACAAATGTTTACTACCTTTATAGGATTTAATAAAAAATAAGTATGGGTGGGTCTTTTGTGGCAGGTAGATATTTATATTTAACTTTTTCCCATGTCAAACCATAATTAATACTCTCTGTGAAATCAAAATGAGATTTTTCCATATCCTAGTCTATTTTTCTTTATTTTTTGCTCAAATCTGCCATCACTGTTTAGATTAATTTTGCTTAAGATGATATTTGAATTGAAGTAGGTGGTGGTTTTATTTCATATATATAATGGTATCTCAAATTTTTATGTAAGAAATAACTGGGTTTTTAATGTTTCTTATCATATTAAATGATTACTATGCCTTGACAAAGTGTAAGAAGTATTTGCTGCAAGTGTCTCTGTGCTTCCAACTGGATGGATATTAAGTATATAAATACTCTATAATTGCTTTACTTCTAGGGAATGACATAATATAACATTATTTTCATTTATAGATCTTAAGATAATGACTAATCCCTTGCAAAAAGGTCATTAGCATGGTACAGATCATTTATGATATTGGGAAAAATCAAAATATTTACCACCCAAGTTGCTATCAACATTCACCTTTTTTTTTTTAAGATTGTGTTTGGAGGGGGAGGAAAGAGAGCAAGGAGGAGTGGTGGAAGGGCAGAGGGAGAGGAAGGAGGAGGAAGCAGACTCCCTGCTGAGCAGGGAGCTCCACTGACCAAAGACCAATGGGGTGGGGGTGGGGGCTCTATCTCAGGACCCTGAGATCATGACCTGAGCCAAAATCAAAAGTCGAACACTCAACCAACTGAGCCACCCAGGCAGGCGCCCTTCAACATTCATTTACTGAGTATAATTGTCTTAATCACTTCCGTAGAAGGAGTTAGAATAGAAAGCTCCTAGATAAGTGTTAGATATTGGAAGGAGGGAGGGGACTTGAGTAGTTGGAGGGAAATAAAAGAGTCTTAATAGGGAACTCCAATTATGCAGGGTAAACAGAATAATGATAACAATAATTTGGGATTTATGAGAGGGAAGCCTGGAGGAAAGAAACTATGAGCTATGGATCTGTGGTTCAACACCTAATATAAATACAGTAGAAGAATGATTTGCGGGGCTAGTATAAATGTTGGAACCAGGGCAAGAAATGAGAAAGGCAGGTCTCTCCCAAAAATGCATGTCTCTCCATGCAAAGCTGTAAAATCAGTTCTGTTCTCGCCATGGTTAAGCACAAAATAAGAATTGTTATTGCTTCTCCAACATGAGAATTCTCATTTTTCTGCATTAGGAAAGTCCTGAGAAGTCTTTTGATCCAACCTCCCAGTTGGTATGTGAACAGCTTCCTTGGCAGTTCTGCCAAGTGTTTCTACCAGCTTGCTCAGAATTCTGCTTAACTCACTACTTTCTAGAAGTGAAACTTCCATTGGAAGTTTCTCACTACCCCTCTCTCCATCTCTGCCTCTCACCATTTTAAGATGAAATAAAACATAGATTAAACACACACACACACACCCCAACCTCCCCTAAATGTATAACTTAATGAATGTATTAGTTTTCTAAGGCCGCTCCAACAAATTGCCGCAACTTGGTAACTTTAAACAGTACTTATTTATTCTCTTACTGTGCTGGAGATCAGAAGTCCATAACCATTTTTACAAGATTAAAGACTAGATATAGACTGGGTAGCTATCCTTCTGGAGACTCTAAGGGAAGACCTCTTTCCCTGCCTTTTCCAGCTTCTAGAGTGATATTCCCTGCGTTGCTTGACTTAGGGCACCTGCCACTATCTCCAAGGCAGCAGTGTAGCATCATACTTCAGTGGTAACATTGCCACCTTCCTCCTTTGCCTCTCTTCCATAAGGACACTTTTGACTTCATTGAAGACCCTCCTGGATAACCTAGGATAATCTCCCATAGCAGATCTTTACAGCTACAGAGTCTACTTTGCCATACAATGTGACATTCAAGTTCACAGAACGGACTACCTGGATATCTTTGGAGCCATTTTGCATCATTCCCATGAGCAAGGATGGGAAATAAAAATTTGTGAGATATCCCAGAAACCCCACTATGTGTCTTGTCCCTATCTCAGCCTTCCTCCTTTCCCACAAAAGTAACCACTATCCTGTTGTGGTTTTTATCCATTCCTTGTGTTCCATTATGGCTTTACTACTAAATAAGTATCCTCAGATATGATAGTTTAGTCTTGCTCATTTCCAAAACAAAACAAAAAAATTAATGGAGTTTGTAACCTTCTTTTAATCTAAAAATTCGTCTTTCATTTTCATATTCTCATAATTTCTCTGTTGAAGAAATCAGGGCATTTGGTTTGCACAGCTTCCCACAGTCTGGACTTTACAGATTGCATAGTCTGGGTGCAGTTTGTCATGTTTCTTTGCCCTTTGCATTTTGTGCAAATTGACAACTGGATCCAGAGACTGAGTTTCAATCCCTGTGACACCTATATGTGGTGTGCTGTTCATTGGGAGTCACACAGTGTCCTTTGTGTCTATAGGATGAATGCAACTGTTGATGCTCATTACCTATATCCATTCATTGCTGGGGGTTGCAAAATGATGATCTGTGATTTTTTCATCTCTTCTATATAGTCAGTCATTTGGATACTTATATAAAATGATGCTTCTTCATGTCTCTTATTGATGATTGATGATGCAATTTATATAGGAGCTTGATTCTTTCCCTTTATTCACCAGTTTTCAAAATAAAGAATTGATGTTCTATCTTTTAAAAATGGATTATAATCAAATGTATGTAAACATATTCAGTGGATTTCTTTATTCCTCTTTTTTTGTTTTTTAGAGAGAGAGAGAGAGCTCAAGAAGCAGGTATGGGGGGAGGTGGAGAGGGAGAATCTTAAGCAGACGCCATGGCCAGTGCATAACCCAACACGGATCTCGATCTTGACCCTGAGATTGTGGCCTAAGCTGAAATCAAGAGTCAGATGCTTTACCAACTGAGCCACCCAGTCAGCCACCCAATCCTATTCAGTGGATTTCAGTCAATTGCAATTATAATCCTTTTGGAAAATCAAATTGTCCCATTTTCAGTCAGCGGAAATCTCTTCAGGTTGTCTTCTGGAATCTTTCTGAATGGCTTAGTAGTTGTAGATAGTACCCTTTAATCTAATATAAGATGTTCCATACTTATCTTAACTATTTCCTTGCTGAAGCCTGGAATCTAATTATTGCTCATTATTGCATTCCTGGGTTTGGCCATCCTTCCTAGGCCTTCTCAGTGGACAGAGCCAGGAACACACACAGTCCTGATTGTGTGTGTGTGCACGTGTGTGTTGGGGATACCTTGGCACTTAGTTTTGTTTGTAAGTGTTGTCTATGAGTTTTTAGTTTGGGCATCTAGTTGTTCTTTTTTCTATGTGCAGATTTGGAAAGATTAAATAATTTTGCTGCTACCACTGCCATCTTCCTAGAACCTAGTCTACCTATTTCTAAAGTTTATGACTGACACCATTTTTGGAAATTCAGGGTCAACTATCTATGTCAATCAAGAGCTAGTTTGCAGTTCCTCAGTACCCAGCCAATCGCAGCCAGGAGGATCGCTCTGTTAGATTCCTTATATATTGCATATAAAAATTTTAAGATCAAATTATCTTCTAGACAATAGACTTTTGCTCACTTCTCTGTGTTTTCTATCATGTTGCATTTCATTCCTTTAGTGATTGGAGAGTCCCATCGGCTCACCCCTTATTACCCCTATTCATGTAGGCAATTTATAAACACTAAAGAAATCAACACTGGGTTCCTCTGAGTGTTGATTTATATTATGTGCTAGACTTGACTCTGAATGTGCTTTGTCAGTTCCACCCTCAAAATAAGATTTGGCACCATCGAGAAACTATTGTCAAGAATGAGCTACAAGTCCTAGAGACAGTTCCCTAACATTTGGGCATTCAGGAGTAGCTATGCTCATGCCCACAATAGTTAAAATATTTATCACAGAAAAAGGCAATATTTTATTTCAGGTAAAATACAAAAATGAGATATTTTGCAGTGGCTCTGAGTCTCACTGAATTTCGCAACTGTAGGTGTGTGAGGATATTTAGCCCTCTTCCCAAAATAAATGATCCGAACTAGACAAGTTCCTTTAGGATCCCACTTCACAGAATAAAATATTGGAATTTAATGTTAGGGTCCTATTTTATTATTAAGTGCTGAAATTTAATATGTGGGTGACAATATAGGCTTCATGCGAACACTGGTTATCTTTTGAAGTCTGGATTCTTCTGGAATAGAATTCTCTTGCTGTTTGCAACCCTGGCTTGGCCATAGAAGCACCTAGATTTTTAAAAATACAGATGATGGCTTGGAGCTAGCTACAATTTTCTGATTAATAAATCTGGGCTTGGGCCCAGACATCCTTGTTTTTAACCACTCACCCAGTATTTTTAATGTTATAGGCTCCCTGTGTCTACTTAGTTCATAAGCCTATGATTCCCATTATTAAGTTTCACTGGTTTTCATTAGCACAAATACTGGGACCATTTCCTTTAAAATATAAAGTTAAAAAGAAACCAGCTCCAACAACCAAAGCTAAATAATTACATAAATTAATGCCAGTTCTCTTGAGCCTGGCATAAATGTATAAATGTAGCCCAAAGAGCAAAACAGAGATTAAAGCCACAGAGCCAGAACTTGAACTAGGATCCCTAATGGAGATTAATATTTTCTTCAGCAGTCTGCCAGCTGAATCATGGTCTAATTAAATAGTTCAGATTTAGTGAGTTTGCATTTAAAGTATTAGCAGATCTGAGAATGGGTAAAGCTAAAATGAGTTAGAATCTTTTCTGTAAATGGGAAGTTAAATTATCATAGTAATTTGATTAAATCATTTTTAAATCTCTCAAGCTAAATCACAGCCTTTAAAGAATAGTTTGAAGTCTTAATTGCTGTTTGTGAGCATATCTCTCTGCTATTTGTTCTCGCCTCATTTCCTGGGACATCCTATAATATATCTCCTGCCGGGCAAGAGTAGTGGGGAAGGCAAGGCTTGGGGTGGGGGCTGAGGTGACTCTGCAGCTCACTTCAAGCGTTTAAAGATCTGCCATGGAGAAGAAGGACATTTATTCTGTATCCTTCCAATATTTAGAACCAGGACCAAAGGCTGGAAGTTGTAGACAGATTTGGAAAAATCTGAAGAGGACATTTCTAATAATTGGTCAATCTCATAAAATAGAATGTTCTACATATATCTGGAAATGTCTTCATTAGCAATGTAGAGAAGATTCTTTTTTTTTTCTTTCTAAGATTTTAGTTATTTATTTGACACAGAGAGAAAGAGAGCGTACAAGTAGGCATAGCAGCAGGCAGAGGGAGAAGCAGGCTCCTTGAAGAGCAGAGAGCCCCATGTGGGGCCTTGATCCCGGGACCCTGGGATCATAACCTGAGCCGAGCTGAAGGCAGACACTTCGACTGCCACCCAGGTACCCCCAGGAATATAGAGAAGATTCTTGATGAAGATGGAAGGTTGAATAAGATAGACTCAGAAGATCATTTTAACTCATTTTTTAAAAAATGACAATGCCAAGTGGTATGCATTCTAGCAGCATATTTTGATACAAAGAAACCTGACTTAAACCTAATAACTCTGATGCATCCGGTGCCAGGTGACTTCCTGGCAGCCAGGAGATGAAATGAGGCAGTGTTCAGAAAGGGCATATCGGAGGCCTTACCCGAAACGGGTGTTTAATATATGGTCTATTTATTATATTTATTCCATTTTCCCTTTGGTTTGATGGGAAAGTAGTTTAAAATTGTCTGTAAAGATGCAATTCCTCTTTCCCCATCCACTTATTCCTCTTTCCACTTTGAGTGCTTTGAGGCCCAGGATATTTGGTAAGTCCATCTTCTCTCCCTTTCCTTATGTGCAAGGTCAGTTTTTTGAATACCTGGATGCTCACCGTTAGTGTGTGCCTGGGCCTACCATTTCCCCTTCAGCATTTAACAGGAAAAATAGAAAAAAAAAAAAAAAAGTTCAGTGCACATTGTCATCTCCATGACAGGTTTCCCCTAACATTGCCAGTCCTTAGACATCTTTGGAAATGACGTGTGCTTATTGCTATGAGAAGACACATGGGAAGTGGATGAGATTGTCGTGTGAAAGGAGCCGGAGTGAAGAGAGGCCTGGGGAGAAACAATCCATAGGGACAGGCTAGCTTCTGTGTTGGGAAATGACCCGAGTTTCGCTCCAGGGTACCACTGTCGACCTTAACAACCTGAAAGAATTCTTTTTGGCTCCACCAGGCAGGAGTAGAGTCGTATTCCAAGTGACTCAAAACTCTTTTTGAGAAATGTGTCATTAACTACCTGGTGTAAACAGTGGTCAGTTTACCAAGGATATGCTGAAATGATTTCAAAATAACGATGTAAAACAACAAAATGCAAAAAAACCTTTTAAACAGGTTCCTGGTTATGGCTGTCAGCCTTCTAATTACGTTGCCATTTTTTTTTTTTTTTTTTTACCATATGTTTAGCCACTTGATTTTAAATTACATTTCCTCTCTCTTTTTGCACATGTGACCTGATATTTGAATTATAGGAAAGATTAGGCTAACTACATATATCTTAGAGCTCTGCATTCTCAGAGAAGGAGAATTATTAAACATGAAGAATCCCCCAAAGACTCCATTATGTGTAATTAACAGATAAACTGTCATCAGAATCAATAAAACGTGCTAAATGATTCAAACTTGTATATAATTAAGTGTCTGTTTTAGAGCTAGAGCAGTAACTTTTCTTTTTCCCCACATCTCACATTTCTCAAAAGAATAATTGTGGCAACCCTGTTAACCCTTTCCTTGCTTGATCAAATTAGATTTTTAAATTAGTCACTTAAGGGCAAAGTTCACCTTCACAAATGTGAAAAATATTTCAGAACTCGTTAATCTAAAGACTTCATTTGTTTTTCAGTAGAAGCAGACTGGATGAGGATGCTTTAATGAACTGTTAACAGTACACTGAAAACCTTGAAAGGATAAGCAATTTTTTTGTGGTTTTTGGATAGTCTACACCTGAATGTAGTGTTAGATTTGGTTTCTTTATACAGAATTCTTAAAACCCTGGTCATCAGTTGTTGTTTGTTTGTTTGTTTCCTTTTGGGAAATAAGGGCTTTCTGAGGGCAAGATCATAATTTTATTTTATTTTATTTTTAAGATCATAGTTTTAGACAATGTTACTTCCACACCACTTAGAATAATGCTTTTATTTTTTAAATTTTTTTAAAGGGGAGAGATTTTTTTAAGATTATTTATTTATTTATTTATTTATTTGACAGAGAATGAGCCAGAGAGCAGGAGCAGGGGTGGATGGGGTGGGGGGATGGCAAAGGGAGAAGCAGGCTCCCCACTGAGCACGGAACCCTACCTGGGATTCGATCCCAGGACCCCAGGATCATGACTTGAGCCGAAGGCAGACGCTTAACAGACTGAACCAGAATAATACTTTTAATAGGCGTCCTTTGATAATTGCTGGCTGAGTGAATAAACACATGAATGGGATAATGAATACGGTGAATGAGATAATGAATAAAGTAACAGAGATTGTGATCTGATAAAAGAAAGTCTCTGATTGTTCCATTTTAGAAGAAAAACAAAACAAAACAAAAATCCCACACTTTGAAATAACGGAATTTTTTTTGGGGGGGGGTAACTTCTGTGTTGGAAATCCATGGTGGAAATCACCTGCTGGAGGGCAATGTAGAAAAAGGAAAAAAAAAAAAAAAATAGAGGTTTTTGGAATCGTAAACTTCTCTGAGCAGATCACAAGGCTTAGAGAGCCCAGAGAGGCCCGAGAATAATATCGAGGTGCCCCCGAGTGGGCTCTGGTTCTTACTGACCCTGTTCTGTCTCCCGCTTTGTCGCGCAGACTCCATGCACATAGAGGACGTGGAGGCTGTTCAGAAGCTGCAGGATGTGTTGCACGAGGCGCTGCAGGATTACGAGGCGGGCCAGCACATGGAGGACCCGCGCAGGGCCGGCAAGATGCTGATGACGCTGCCGCTCCTGAGGCAGACCTCCACCAAGGCGGTGCAGCACTTCTACAACATCAAACTAGAAGGCAAAGTCCCCATGCACAAACTTTTTTTGGAAATGCTGGAGGCCAAGGTCTGACTACAGGCTTCCCGGGCCTTCCTAACCTGCACGCCGGAAAAGGGAAAACTAAACCCAAGAGCGATGTCGAAGAAACTTAGCGTTTAGTTACCAACATCAAAAATCAACGGACTGCACTGATCATTTAGCAGCAAGACTATGAAGCAGCTTCCAGATTCCTCCCAATCCTCCTGATGCGTTTCTTTCTCCCTTTTCTCATCGTCCTTCTGCCTTTCTTCCCTCCTTTCTCGGCCGCTTTATTGCTTTCTTTTCTCCCTCCCTGAGTCCTCCTCTCCCTGATTCTGTGGCTTCCTTCACTACCGCTTCCCTTTCTCCTCCACTGCCTTCCTTCCCTCTTCTCCTCCTCCTCCTCGCCTCCTTCCTTTTCTCCACCTTCCCCTTTCTGCTCAACTGAACGTTTCTCTAGTTGTAAGGAAATTGTCCCCTGCCTTGCCTTGCCTTGCCTTGTCTGTCCTTCCTTTCCTTTTTCTTCCTTCCTTTCCTTCCTTCCTTCCTTCCTTCCTTCCTTCTTTTCCTTTTTCTTCCTTCCCTTCCTTCCTTCCTTCCTTCCTTCCTTCCTTCCTTCCTTCCTTCCTTCCTTCCTTCCTTCTTCCTTCCTTCCTTCCTTCTATTCTTCCTTCCTTCCTTTCCTTTCTTCCTTCCTTCCTTCTTCCTTCCTCTCCTTTCCTCTCCTTTCCTCCCCTCTCCTCTCCTTTCCTCTCCTCTCCTCTCCTCTCCTCTCCTCTCCTCTCCTCTCCTCTCCTTTCCTTTCCTCTTTCCTCCCCCCCCTCCCTTCCTTCCTTCTGCTGCTGAACTTTTAAAAGAGGTCTCTAACTGAAGTGAGATGGAAGCCAGCCCTGCCAAAGGATGGAGATCCATGATATGGATACCAGTGAGCTTGTTGTGAACCATAACGTCCCCAATGACTAAGGAATCAAAGCGAGAGAGAACCAACGTACCTAAAAGTACAGCGCAACACAGACCAATTGACTTGAGTGCAGTATTAGATTTCACAGGAGCAGCCTCTAATTAGACAACTTCAGCAACGTGGCATCGGCTGCTTCTTATCATTGCTTTTCCATCTAGATCAGTTACAGCCATTTGATTCCTTAATTGTTTTTTCAAGTCTTCCAGGTATTTGTTAGTTTAGCTACTATGTAACTTTTTCAGGGAATAGTTTAAGCTTTATTCATTCATGCAATACTAAAGAGAAATAAGAATACTGCGATTTTGTGCTGGCTTTGAACACTTATGAACAATAATGAAGGACAAATGAATCCTGAAGGAAGATTTTTAAAAAAAAAATGTTTTGTTTCTTCTTACAAATGGAGATTTTTTTGTACCAGCTTTACCACTTTTCAGCCATTTATTAATATGGGAATTTAACTTACTCAAGCAATAGTTGAAGGGAAGGTGCATATTATCACGGATGCAATTTATGTTGTGTGCCAGTCTGGTCCCAAACATCAATTTCTTAACATGAGCTCCAGTTTACCTAAATGTTCACTAACACAAAGGATTAGATTACACCTACAGTGACTCCGAGTAGTCACGCACGTAAAGCACTGCACATGGAGTACAGATCCGTAGAATGATCAGGAGTGCGCCTCTCTACCTGGGAGGCACAGTTGCCATATGATTTCTAGCTGCCATGGTGGTTAGGAATGAGATACCGCCTGTTTGCAAAGTTACAGACCTTGTCTCCGAAGGAGCTGTGAGCCAGTATTCATTTAAGAGGCAATAAGGCAAACGCCAGAATTTGAGAAAAAAAAAAAAACTACAAAAACAAACAAACAAATCATCAAAGACAGCAGACGCCTGACCAAATTCTAAAACCTAATCTTTATGAGTTTATTCATTTAGGAATGTTTGTTTAAATTAATCTGCAGTTTTTACCAAGAGCTAAGCCAATAGGTGTGCTTCTCAACCAGTATTGTCACAGCAAGAAAGTCAGTCAGGTTCCAGACTGTTAAGAGGTGTAATCTAATGAAGAAATCAATTAGATGCCCCCGAAATCTACAGTCGCTGAATAACCAATAAACAGTAACCTCCATCAAATGCTATACCAATGGACCAGTGTTAGTAGCTGCTCTCTGTACTATGTGAACAGTCTTATTCTATGTACACAGATGTAATTAAAATTGTAATCCTAACAAACAAAAGAAATGTAGTTCAGCTTTTCAATGTTTCATGTTTGCTGTGCTTTTCTGAATTTTATGTTGCATTCAAAGACTGTTGTCTTGTTCTTCTTGTGGTGTTTGGATTCTTGTGGTGTGTGCTTTTAGACACAGGGTAGAATTAGAGACAATATTGGATGTACACTTCCTCAGGAGACTACAGTAGTATATTCTATTCCTTACCAGTAATAAGGTTCTTCCTAATAATAATTAAGAGATTGAAACTCCAAACAAGTACTCATTATGAACAGATACACATCAGAATCATAATAATATTTTCAAAACAAGGAATAATTTCTCTAATGGTTTATTATAGAATACCAATGTATAGCTTAGAAATAAAACTTTGAATATTTCAAGAATATAGATAAGTCTAATTTTTAAATGCTGTATATATATGGCTTTCACTCAATCATCTCTCAGATGTTGTTATTAACTAGCTCTGTGTTGTTGCAAAACTTTTTGGTGCGGACACGTTTCCAAAACTATTGCTACTTTGTGTGCTTTAAACAAAATACCTTGGGTTGATGTTTCATCAGCCTCGTGCTAGGAATACTGTGTATCTATCATTAGCTATATGGGACTATATCGTAGATTGTGGTTTCTCAGTAGAGAAGTGACTGTAGTGTGATTCTAGATAAATCATCATTAGCAATTCATTCAGATGGTCAATAACTTGAAATTTATAGCTGTGATAGGAGTTCAGAAATTGGCACATCCCTTTAAAAATAACAACAGAAAATACAACTCCTGGGACAAAAAAAAAGGTGCTGATTCTATAAGATTATTTATATATGTAAGTATTTAAAAAGATTATTTTCCAGAAAGTTTGTGCAGGGTTTCAGTTGCTACTATCCAACCACACTATATATAAGTAAAATATATACAATATATACGTTGTTTTCACTGTATCACATTAAAGTACTTGGGCTTCAGAAGTCAGAGCCAACCAACTGAAAACCTGAGATGGAGATGGGTGCAAAGAATCAAGTACAAATTTTAGTTTTCAGTTTAAGTGACTCTTGGCATCACCGAGAACAAGGATCTCACAAATAGGAAACACAACTTAAAACGTAGATCTAAAAAAAGAACTGCACGGGCTTTAGGGTAAATGCTCATCTTAATTAAACCTCGCTCGAGGTAAGTTTTTTCGAGTTTCAAGCAAGACCATTTACTTAATGTGAAGTTTTGGAAAGTGAGAAAAGTGTATGTTTTCGCCATATGATTTTAAATTTTTATTTTGCTTCTTTTAGGTTTGTTCTTATTTAAAGCAATAGGATCGTGTGACTACCTGTAGTTACACTTGTGTTTCAATCAGATCAGATTGTTGTATTTATTCCACTATTTTGCATTTAAATGATAACATAAAAGATATGAAATATTTAAAACTGCTATTTTTCTTATAGAAGAGAAAATGGGTGTTGGTGATTGTATTTTAATTATTTAAGCGTCTCTGTTTACCTGCCTAGGAAAACATTTTATGGCAGTCTTATGTGCAAAGATCGTAAAAGGACAAAAAAATTTAAACTGCTTATCATAATCCAGGAGTTGCATTATAGCCAGTAGTAAAAAGAATAATAATAATAATAAAACCATGTCTATAGCTGTAGATGGGCTTCACATCTGTAAAGCAATCAATTGTATATTTTTGTGATGTGTACCATACTGTGTGCTCCCGCAAATGTCCATTTGTGTAAATGTATTTATTTTATATTGTATATATTGTTAAATGCAAAAAGGAGATATGATTCTGTAACTCCAATCAGTTCAGATGTGTAACTCAAATTATTATGCCTTTCAGGATGATGGTAGAGCAATATTAAACAAGCTTCCACTTTTGATTGCTCTTTTGTATTGTGTTTCTTTTTGTTCCGCCCACTGAGGACCCGAATCAATAAACACTGCCCTTTGTTGCTTCCACGCAGACAGTATCTCCGAGTACCTATTCCCTAAAAATAAAGTAGGAGTTTAAATAAGAGCTATATAAAGGCTTGTCAGAATGAATTCGAGGGTGCCGAGAGACATTTTGCATATTTAAGAGTATGCAAAGTGTCTCATGGCACATTAGAATTCATTCTGACAAGCCTTTATATAGCTCTTATTTAAACTTAAAGCATCCCCACATCATCCTGCATTACTCAAAATCATCGCCTCTGTGTCAATGTCATAACAGAAAACTTTCCCCCTATTTTAAGATCGTATTAAAACCTGCTCGAGATACCTATTATTGCCCTCCCTCTGCAAGGAAGCCGAGGGCTTGCACGAGCTCGGCAGCGGGCTGCAGGCTTCGCAGGCCGGATTTCCCTGGGGGAGGGGGGGGGGGGGGTCGGGGGGGTCCGCAGGGGCGCTGGGAGGTCCGAGTGCACGAGTGGGGGGAGCTGCCTTCCAATCCCAGAGGCTGAACCAGCACTGCCCACCTGCCCAGGGCACGCGGCCTCCCCTCGCTTCTCTCCCTCCGACAGGTGACACCCGGGTCGCCCCGGGTCAAGCCGCGCTTGCACCTGCTTCCCCCCTCCCCCCGCCCCGGGGCATCACCACACTTCTGCCTACCTGGGGAGCCTCGTGGGGCTGCATCTGCCCACCGTGCCCCTCACCTGCCAGGGGTGGCCGGTTCTCTGGTGACACACAGAGGTCTCTAAACACAAGGCGACTCAGGGGCCAGAGGCCACCTAAAGGACCCAGGTGCTGCAGCCAGCAGCCCCACTCGGCTTGGCCCTCCCTGTTCCAGGGTCCTCTGAGTGGCATCAGCTCAGCGGAGGTTCTTAGGTTCGGAGGTGCTTGGCTTTGGGTATTTTTCAAAGTCCTGGGGTGGAACTGACCCAGTGCAAGATGCAAACCTAGCAGGAGGGAAAGCTGGCCTGGCATCTCCCAGGGACGTTCTCCTTTAAAGCTCTGTGCCAACGCTCTCAGGAACTCCAACGGCAGACTTCTCTTGCTGGCTTTTGGAATTCGGAATTATTTTAAAAAAAAGAAAGAAAGAAAAGAAAGGAAAAAAAGGAATGCTGAGTTATTACACGGAGTAACTTTTCCACTACTGACGTATTTATCAGAGACGCCTCAGGTGTCAGAGAAAATGAAACAGGATTTTGACCTTTCAGCATGTTCATTTCTTGATATATAAACAATGAATAGCTCTGACAAATGGGTTATGTGTTTGTGTTGAGGGATCAGTTTTATTTTTACCTGTTTATAAATGACTTTTTGCTTTAAACTAGTGGTTCCCCCAACTAGGCCGCATATTGGAGTCACCTGAAGAGTGTTCAGATTGCCTGACGCTCATATGCCTACCCCACAGCGGACTGGGCCTTAGCTGTGGCCTAAGTTGTGGGGCTTTGGAATGGTTCAAAAGTTCATCTGGGTGTCATCGTGGCTCTGGCGGTAGGGCACCTGACCTTTTTTTTTTTTTTTTTTTTATATTTTATTTATTCATGAGGGACACAGGCAGAGGGAGAAGCAGGAGCCATGCAGGGAGCCTGACGTGGGACTCGATCCTAGGACTCCAGGATCACGCCATGGACCGAAGGCAGGTGCTAAACCATTGAGCCCCCAGGGATCCCAGGGTGCCTGGCTCTTGAGCTCAGTTCTATGCCTTGAGCTCAGGGCGTGGGTTCAAGCCCCATGTTGGGCTACCCACTGGGCATAGAGCTTACTTAAAAAATTATATATATATATATATGTATATATATATAATATAGACTTAATATATACTTAAATATATTAACATATATTATGTACTTATATATATGCTTAAAATTATATATATAATCTTTAGCTGATTGTAATGTGAAGACATGAGGAAACATACTTCAAATTTTTATGTTACCCAAATAGACAAAGAATAGCCTAAAAATTTTCATACGTTGGCTCTGAATTTTTGTGAGAGTTTTAGACTGCTTTTTAAAATATCATGACAAACGGATTCAGCCTTGTTTTTAATCACAAGGCCAATGCAATGCACCTGGATTGTTTTGACCACCGCTTCTCCCGAACACCTTCCCACACACTGCCTGGTCCTCTCTTCCCATCCATCCTTCCCACAGTCACATGGGGGACACGTTCTATTTGATGATTCCCAAACCACATCTTCTGGTTTTGCCACATCTAAAAGTAAGATACCTTCTTAAAAACTTGTGCAGACTTATCTTACAATCTCCTTTAAAACAAAAAAAAAAATTCTGCTGATCTGACCCTTCCATGTGCTTTCAATTGAACTTACATGTGGCTTACCTACCTGTTCTTCCCTACTCAAAAACAAAAGAGGAACAAAATTAGAACAAATTTCATTTCTCCGGATGACCTCTCTTACCTACGTCTTCCAAGTCGCAGATTTAGGTAAGTAGGAAGTGGAAATGAGAACGGAGATAGAACATTTCACTCTTGGGCCTATGCAAAAACTTTAGGTACACTGAGCTTATTGCAAAATTTAATTTGTGATTACACTGTAGAAGAAAAGACATCTATTTGAGCTTCTTGTTTCATCCATGATGGTTTACATATTGAATGGATAGCCCTACAGTCCAATAGATACTGAAGTGTGCAAATCAATGTCTCCGGCCCTTTCGAATCTGGAGGTCTAGCTCCTTGGGCCCCTTGGTAGTGTGGAAAGAACAAAATGAAACAAGTAGCAGCAGATTGATTGCCCACCTCATCTTATTATGAAACAAAACAGAAAAGAAAAGAATTTCAAAATATAATCCCCCTTTCCCAGGAGTATTTGTCTTGTTCTCCATGAAGTTAAAGGTCTGAAATAATGTGCCCATCAGGGGCTCAATGTTGCATGTCCATGCCAGTTGGTCCAAGGGCTTGTTATGATGGTAATGACCTGCTGAAACGTGAGCTTGGATTGCAACAATACAATTGCTACCAGCTCACCCGCTGGGAGAAATATTTTATTATTGTCAAATGTCCTCCATAGAGATTTGTTTTGCCTGTTCCTGTTTAAATTAAATTCAAAGCAGAACTGCATTACTATTTCTCTGGAGTATATTTGAGATAAACAACTAGTCTCAAAATTTAGGATTCCTGGCTAGCTCAAATTTGTTTATTAGCAGAAAAATTACAATAGGTGACACCATAGCTGCAGGAATATTATGATTGCAGCCTCAAGAGAGATTTACATACTAAGTCCATGACCTAAAAAAAAAAAAAGAGAACTCCTTTTTTCATTACAGATGCCAGCCAGATTAATAATTAACTATGCCGTCAATTGTACAACCTTAAAAAGAAAAGATATCCTTATACACTGCTGCATTGCCATAGTATGCCACAGAATTTTGGCCATGAGGAAATTTGCCCCAAGTTAAGAAGTATGTTGAAGTCATAAATCAAATGTGTATGTGTGTATATAAAAATATTTTTAAACAGCAGCATAGTATAAATAGCACAGAAGCCCAAAGGATAAATTAAAATGCTCTTTGAGCATATACTTTTTCCATTATTATTTTTAAAAAGAATTAAATGTCCTAGAATTACAGAATTCCTTGGATCATTTTGCCAGAGGCCCTCTAACACAGCTTTGGCAAAGGACCTTGCAGCTGTGAAGCTCAGTCAATACAGATGTTGTCACATGCAGTCGCATTAGCATGGGACCTCACCCTACCAGAAAAATGCCTGTTACCTTTGTGAAAAATCACAGGAGGCCCGTGTGGTCCCCAACAGACCGAACTTTGGAGAGCTGGTTTGGGAAATGCAAATGAGCTGTTGGGAGGGGTGACCAAGGACCAAACAGGCAAACATTTCAGACTAGCAGGAGCATTAAATCACACTATTCACACTCCAATGCCATCCGCCATGCTCAGTCGAATTTCACAGTTTTGTTGGGAAGTGAGGAACTGTCTGCTATTAAAAATATAACAGCACAGAAAATGAACGTCAGAAGAGCAGTTTCTAAAATGAGGTCTAGAGTTATACATGGGTTGGCTTTTTTCCTTTTAAATATGTGGTTTCATATCATTACAGATGAAAAATACTAAACATTCATGGTAAAAAAAAAAAAATCCTGCAGATCCTTTGGTAATAATCTGAGATCTGTTATCTCCACTAGACTTGTATTTTGCCTCGGTCCTCTTTTGTGAACAAAATGAACTGACTAGCCCTAAAATATCAACTCTCTGCTTATAAATCAAAACAGATAAATAGACTATTTTTAAGGATATGTATGCAAAATCCCTTCCTCCACAGAAATAAATACGTAGGTGAGGATTATGGGCTGGGCAGGAAGTAAAACGATGTTTAGCTTTGATGATGTTTTGCCACCTAAGGAATTCTATACCACATGACTTCCTTGTTCTGGTTTAATGAGATTTGGTTGTGCTAAAGTTGACAGGGGGAGACAATGAGGAGAAGCAGCTTGCCTTACCAGTTTCACGTGTGGACTTTGAGTCAGTTATACGTGAGTCCAAATCCCACCTCTGCCAATAACCAGCTATGGGGCCTTGTGACTAAAGTCTGTTCAACTTCAATAAATGGGATTTATAATCTCAAGGGATTATTATTAGAATTTAGGTAATTTAAGAAAAAAAATGTTGTACTCATTATGATGAAAATGATTATTATTTTTTCCTTTCCCCAAGAGAGGCTAGCTAAGATTCCAGGATAATCTAATTGAGCCTGGGAGAAAGTCATTAGGGCATTGGATCCAGATGCATTAGCTGCTGCTTTGGGGAGCTTCTCTTGAGTGGGCAACACTGAAGTAGTACAGAGTCGGCGTCGATGTGCCCCTGCACAATGCAGGTCTGCCTAGAAAGCAGTCATGGACCTAACTACGTGCTGGGCACTCTGCTAGTTCTTTGCATGTATTATAAAAGTTAATATTCCCAGCAACTTTATGAGGTAAGTGCTACTAATATCTCCAACTCGTAGATGAAGGAAAGGAAGCTCCAGGAAGTCAAATGACTTGTTCCAAGGACCATCTAGTTAAATACATAGTCCAACTAAATTTGAACCCAATTTGTCTAACTCCTGAGGCTAATTATCTTAAAACATGAACTCTGCATTTAAGAGTTTCTCAAAATTGAATAATAGACAATACATCTTTTTTTTTTTACATATGGGACACAAGACTGGATTAATCCTATTGCTTTGATCAAGGAATACTGTCCTCAGCTCCTGGCATCAAGTTTATTCCCTCCCCACACCATAAATCTTGTGAATACTTGGAAAATGCGTAATGTGGTTCCTGTGCAAAAGAATTTTTGTATATAGAAATTGTGCTGTGTTGACTATCTTATTCTGTTTCTTATTTTTTACTTCGCACTAGGTTTTTTAAGACTTATCCATGTTTTAGGAGGAAATCTGCTGCATAGTAAACCATTGAAGTCACATATCACATTTTGTCCGTTCCCTTTGTGATGAATGATAAGGTTGCTTTCAATTCCTTAATACAATCAATAATGCAATGAACATCTTGGGGTGGTTTTCCTTATAGACCAATGTAATTATTTTTCTAAGTTATATGCCCAGGAGGGGGTTACTGAGTTACTGACCATTTGTATGTTCATTTTCACTACAGAAATTATTCTAAGTTATATGCCCAGGAGGGGGTTACTGAGTTACTGACCATTTGTATGTTCATTTTCACTACAGAAATTATTCTACAGAATAAGACCACTTTGAACTCCCAGCAGCAGTCTGTTTGGGTTTTATTTTCTTTCAGCAACGTATGAGACTATTTTGCTTTTTTTTTTTTTTCACTAATTTGATTATTTGAAAATTTATATATTATGGGTTTGACTCAAACTTCTCTGAATGTCTTATTCTTGTACGAGATCAGGTTTTCTTTTCTGTGAACTGCCTATTTATAACCTGTTTATAAAGAGCAAACTCTTTTTTTCTATTGGGTTCTTAACATTTTCTTGTTCATTTGCAGGAGTTCTTTGTATATTTTAGATATTGATCCCTGTCAGTTTCAGGTTTGGCAAATGTCTTCTAGCTGATCATGCATCCAGTAACTTTGACCTTTGTCTTTGTTCACTAGGAATTATTAATTTTGATAAAGTCATATCCATCAGTTTCATCCTCCTTTCAGAGTTCAAAATATATATTTCTAATTTTTTTTGCAATTATTGCTATAGTAGAAATTTCACATGTAGGTCTTTTATAATCCAGTTTGGATATCTTTAGTGTCATATAAGAAACTTTATTCCTCAATTTCCTTGCTCCCTACCAATGTATGATGTCACATCTATATTATACCAAACTACCATATAGAAAAATGTCTATTACTTGATTCTTTTTTATTCTGCTCTTTGGACAATCTATAAGTTATTGACACAATACTATATTATTATATTTTACTATACTATTTCTATGTCTATTACTATATTTTAGTAGTATATTTTAATACTGTATTTTATTATTTTATTACTATAGTTTTATAGTTTGCCTTAATATCTAAGAGGATGCATCTTTCACTCACCCACATACACTTTATCTTATTTTTCAAATTATTAGTTTTTTGGAAAATTTTATTCTTTCTCATAAATTACAAAATGTTTTGCCAAGTTTTCAAAATGATCCCTTTATAAATCTTATTAGAATTTTAATATATAAATTAAATTGGCAAAATTAACATTTTTACAAATCAAATTCAACGAACCTGCTATCTCCATTTTTTTTTCATATTTTTAAATTTCTTTGGTAGAGATTTCTCAAAATTCCCTACACAAAATCTTAGGTTTTTTAAGGCTTTTTTTTTTTTTAGTCAAATTTTGGTATTTTACGGATTTGTAGCTATTGCCAAATACCACTAATTTTCCATTGTATTAGTGAGTTGTTTTTGAATAAAGGAATGCTACTGCATTTTGCATATTGATCTTATACTTAGGAATTTGCTGAACATCCTTATGAGTTGTAATCAGATCTGAATTTTCAAAGGAAATGATCTACAGTCGCTCTAAATTTAGATTGCAAACCAATTGGCTTATTTCTGAATCCATCTCCTTCCCACTGTACCTTATAACGGACAGTTAAGAGCAGTCAGCTCAAGCTTCTAGCATTCTGACTACAAACCATCTTTCCCAAAGCCATAAATCTGTTAGATACATTTTCTTTCTTCCCAGTGACTGAAGGCAAAACTTTTACAAATGGGTTGCCAGTACCTAACACGAACCCCCATTTGTCAGCCTTCAATAACATTTTCCAGTTTTCTGTCAAAGTTTCCCACTGCCTTTGTCCCAAAGCCACTTCCATGTATTTTAAGCTTTCATTATGGAAGCAACTCTATTTGTAGGTACTGATTTTTCTATCAGTCAGTTTTTGTTGTGTAACAACCACAAAGCCTCCATGTAGAATAAAATAAGTACTTCTTTCTTGGAGTTGGTTGGGGGAATCTAGACAGGACTTCACTGAATAGCTACTTCAGCCCGTGGGTCTGGCTGGCTCTCTGCCCCTCCTATCTCACTTTGGGGTCTGGGCTGAAGGGCCAGCAGGTTCTTCAGAAGGCGCCTCTTACTGCGATGGTGGCAGAGGGCCCAGGAAAGCAAGTCCCAAGGTACCAGCACATTTCAAGCTCTCACTCACCTATGTCTATTCATCTCTCAGTGGCCAAAGCAAATCATGTAGCCAAGTTCAAAATCAAAGAATAGGGCAATGCGCTATGCAATCATGTGGGAGAAATTTCAAATTTATGTGGTAAGGGGTGTAGAGATAAGCAGGAGTAAAGAAAGAGAAACCATAATTCAATATACCATAAACATTTGATAATTTCTATTCAATTTTTAATTATTTAATGACTGTATCCAAAACCATAGATTTTCCTCTAGATATACTGCTTTAGCAGTATTCCACAAAATTTGACATGCAGTATCTTTGCTGGCATTCAGGTCTAAGGATTCCACAAATTTTCTTATGATTTTCTCTCTAATTAAAGGCTTTCTACTGTCATACTGTGTATGTGTATACAGTTACAGCTATGTTTTTAAATATTTGTTTTAAATATGTACGGTATTAATTTCTAATTATATTTTGTGACTGTCAGAGAATATGGTCTGTATGAGGTTGAAATATGGAATTTAATAAAGCTTGCTTTGTGACTAAGTTAGGATCCAGTTTCTGAGGAAGTTCACTTGTGCTCAAAAAGAATGTGAGTATTCTGAATGATGGGTAAAATTTTCATTTTAGCACATTATTAATGTTCAATATTTAATCACGATTTATTTTTGTCTGCTTGGTATTAGAGTTTCTTAGAGGAATGTGTTAGAATCTCCATTTATAATTATTGATTTATTTGCATCTTTGTCAGTTAAGGCTTTGTGTATATTGAGTCTATATCATTAATTGCATTTATGTTTATTATCTTCATGACATTTTAATCAATTATTCTCTTTAATAGTAAATAATAGTTCTTCTAAAATATATTTAAACATAGAAAGGGCACAAAACATAGATAGTCTTTAAAGAATTTTCATGAAGTTAATGCCCATGAAAGTACCAACTAAATCAAGAATGGAAACATTGTGAATTTCAAAGACATCACATCTATGCCCCTTCCTTAAAACAAAGACGATCATGATCTTCTTTTTCTTCTAATTGTACACTTCTAAGCAGCACAGTAGAAGTTTGTTTCCTTGTGACATTTATATAAATTGAATTATACACTATATAGTGTTTTGTGACTGGGTTCTTTCAATCAACATGACTCGAGAAATCCATCCATGTTGTGATTAATGGTAGTTTGTTTATCTTCAGTGCTATATACTACTATTTATTTTTCTAAATGATGGATATTTGAGTTGTATATAATTTTTGCTGGTACAAAAGATGCTGGCATCTGTAAACTTTTTTTGCTACGCCACCTGGCTTATATGTACATGCATTTGTCACTATACCCCAAAGGGTAGCACTGCCATATCCTAGAGCCTGCATACATTCAACTTTAGTTCATCCTAAACTATTTTCTAAAGTGGTTATACTAATATACTTTCCCACTAAGAGTTTAGGAGAAAATTCAAAAAGTCTGAATGTTATCGCATACTTTTAAATTTTGTCATTTTCATGACTATGTAGTAGTATCTTATAATGATTTTCATTTTCATTTGCAGATGACTAATACCATCGAGCGCTTTTTTATACTTTTATTAGCCCTTTGGATATCTTTTCTGTTCCAGTCAATTGCTTCATCCACACTTCGGTGATCTGTACTTATTGATTGGTATGTGTTTTTAATACTTTGTAGGTATGAAGCATTTGTGAGTTATATGTATAGCAAATAAATTCTCCAACTCTGTGGCTTGCATCTTCAGTCTCTGAATGCTAGCTTTTGATGAAGACATGCTACGTTTTAATATGATCCAAATTATCAGTCTTTTTCTATGGTTTGTGCTTTTAGTGCCCTACTTTTTAAAATGTTTCGCTTCTTTGAGGTTATGAAAATCCTTCCAAACATTGCCTTTAAGGTTTTATGGTTTTGCCTTTCTCTTTTAGTTCTTCAAATCATCTGGAATTGATTTGTGTGTATGACATAAAGTGGAGGTCAAGTTTTCTATCTTTCTGTTTTTCTATATGAACTTCCAATTGTGTAAACACCCTCCACTGAGAAGACTGGCCTTTGTCTACAGCTCTCTGGTGTCACCTTTGATACACACAGGTCTGTTTCTGGGTCCCCTCTTCTATTCATTCATTTGTCAATCTTTGTGCCAATCCTGCACATTCTTAATTGCTTCCTATAATACTTATAATAAGGCTTGATAGCTGACAGAGCAATCCCACTTCACTATTGTATTTTTCCTATCTTGTCATTTAGCATTTCTGTGTAAAATAGCATCATCTTGCTAAGATACACACACACACACACACACACACACACACACACACACCTGTTAATATTTTCTTTGAGATGGCATTGATTCTATAAATCAATTTGTACGAAACTTATATCCATGTCACACTGAAACTTCAATTCATGAGTATGTTATGCTGCTCAGTTTTACTCTTCTGGAACTTTTTAATGCTTTTAATAAAAGGGCATCTATAAAACAGTTCTTATAGCATATATATTAGTATATGAAATATTTTTCTACTTTTTCTACTTTATAAAGGATATATGTCTCTGGTTCATTTTTAAATTTTCATGTTGTTTTTGCAATTTATAAAATTAAAATTGATTTTGTATATTGATTTTGCATCTACCAACCTGGATAAGCTTACCTATTAATTCTGATGAATATCTGTTAGGTAAATATTAGGTAAATTATTATCTAATTATTTATAGTTTTTATGTACCCAAACATATCTTTCACACATAATCACTGTTTTATTTCTTTCCCCCTCCATCCATATATCTTTTACATCTTGTCTTCATCTCATTGCACTGGTAAAGTTTTTATTCCATGTTGGATAAAACTGGTGAGAGCAAGTACCTTTGCCTTACTCCCTACCTCAAAGAAGTGTTCAACTTTCACCCTTCATTTTGATGCAGGTTTTTTTGTAGACAGCCTTTAATAGATTAAGGCTGTTTCCTTCTTTTCCACTTATTGCTAAGAATTTTTATAATGCATGGGCTTTTAATTTTGTCTAATACTTATTTTTGCATGTACTGAGATATCCTGTGATTTTTCTCCTTTATTCTGGTAACGTGGCAACATATATTGATTGCTATTTTATTGTAAAATTAATTTTACCTTCCTAAAATAAACTTAATTCGATCATGGTATATCCATCTATTTATATATTGCTGAATTTGGTTTGCTTATCTTTTGTTTAAGAATTTTTCCATCTCTGTTTATGAGCAAGAAAGTTTTATAATTTTTTTTCATAATGTAATTCTCAGGTTATGATATAAAGGTTATAAAATAGATTAGAAGAACGGTAACTACTTTATCTTCTCTGGGAGAATTTGTATGAGAATTGACCTCAATTATGTTATTTCTTTGGAAAATGCATGGAAGAATTTGCCAGGGAAACCATGAGGACCTGACATGTTCTCTAGATAAAGTTATTTACTTAGGATTATATTTTAAAACAATTATAGCACCATTCACATTTTTAAATCTCTTCTTGTATCTTGTTTGTTACTTTGTATTTTCATAGGAATTTGTGCATTTTGTCTATTTTTAAAAATTTGTTGGCATAAAGTTGCACACAGTTTTCCCTAATTAATTTTTTTATTGACTTCAAAGTCTATAGTAGAGTGGTTGTATTAATTTCCTGTGGCTACTGTAACAAATTGCCCCAAGCTTGCTGGCTTAACAGAAGACATTTATTCTCAGGCCAGAAGTCTGAAATAAGTTTCACTGGTCTGAAATCAAGATGTTAGCAGGGCTGCATTCCTTCCAGAGGCTCTAGAGGATCATCCATTCTTTGCCTCTTCCAATTACGGGGGGCTGCTAGCACTCCTTGCCTGGTGGCCATATTATTCCAATCTTCAAATCTCTTTCTGCTCAGTCTTCACTTGGCCTTCTCTCTTTGTATGTTATCTCCTTCTACCTCTCTCTATAAAGATATTTGTGATGGCATTTAGGACCCACCAGGATAATCTAGTATAATCTCCTCATCTCAAGATCCTTAACTTAATCACATCTGTACAAACCCTTTTTCCAAATAAGGTAACATTTACAAGTTCCAGGGATTAAGACCTGCTATCTTCAGGGGGTTTACTTAGCCTGCTACAGTGGTATTTCCTTTTCCACTAGAAATCCCTTTTACGTTGGGTCCTTGTATACTCCTATTTCTTAATCAGTCTCTCCAGAGTTTATGAATTTTAGAAGTTTTTTTTTTCAAAGAACAAACTTAAATTCCCCCCCCTTCTATTAGAGGATTGCCAATATGCTCATTTCTGTTCTCAAATCTTTCCTCCATTATTGCTCCTTAGATCATTTGCTTTATTTTTCTAAGTTCTTAAAATAGATGCTTGCTAATTTAGTTTTTGTCTTTCCTTCATTTCTGTTATGAAATTTCTTCTTTGACAGCTTTTGCTTGACTACATAAACATTAACTGTTTCTTCAACATTAAATTCAAAAGGATTTCTAACATCCTGATCTATTCTGATCTATTCCTTCTTGATCATAGTTTATTTAGAAGTATATTTCTAGATTTTTTTCAGTTAGTAATTTCTGTATTAACTGTGCTGTGGTCAGACAACATGCTCAGTACAAACACAGTCCTTTGAAATCTGTGGAGACTTCACTTTGTGACTCATTATATAGCCAATATTTGCAAATGTTCATATTTGCTTGAAAAGAATGTGAATTCTTCAGTTGTTAGGTCTAGCGTCATATATATTTCCACTGGGTAAATTTTACCAATCAAATCTTCTACAACTTATAATATTCTAAAATTCTACTGATATGTTACCTGCTTATTACTAAGAGAAGCATGTTTAACTATCCCAATATGATTATGTATTTGTTTATTTCTCATTTTAGATTTGTTAACTCCATATTTCTGTGGCTATATAAATTTAGACTTCTTATATGGCTTTGGCAGAATGACACCTTCACCATTACGAGCTTTCCTTCTTTAATTCTAAGATCCATTTTCTGGTTAAAGTTCTTTTTTTTTGTTTTTTTTCTCATAGTTCCATTAATATTATTTGTTTGTTCTTTCTTTCATTCTTTTTTCTTTTAAGATCTTATTTATTTATTCATGAGAGACACAGAGAGAGGCAGAGACATAGGCAGAGGGAAAAGCAGGTTCCCCACAGACAGCCTGATGCAGGATTTGATCTCAGGACCCCAGGATCATGATTTGAGCCAAAGGTAGACACTCAACCATGGAGCCACCCAGGTCCCCTGTTTTTTCATAGATACATGTTTTCCTTCCCTTTTTTGGCCTCAGGCTCTTTCCCTGCTCCACAATGACAGATTAGATGGGACACAGGGCAGAAAAAAGCCTAATGACAAAACCCTCTCCCCCCTTTCCACTGTTTCCTGCGTTTTGTTTTTTCCTCTTCATCTTCTTGGTGTGCTCCCTCTCACATGGTTCCCCGAGTATTTTTCACAGGTGTTTTTTTTTTTTGTTTCTTTTTAACACTTCATAAATCCACCTCATTTTTGTGATATCTTCAGTGTTGAGTGGAGGGGTCATTAGAAGCAGCTCATGCCAGTTAATAATCTTGATGCTTTTAAAGGAGAAAAAAAAAGTCATAGATCTCTAAGATTTATTTTTTATAATAATGTTACTTAAATAATTACAGATGCACAATTAGGTACACTTCTAATGCAATTATACAACAAAACAATTCTACAAAGTAAAGACAAAACAAATGAATAAAATAAGTGATCGAGGACTCTGTTTTCTTAAAACCAGATTATTTGGTGCAATTTCAGTATGGTGCCAACCACTAAAACCTAGATCCTATTGCATTTGGCATTTGTGTGCCATTGTGAATGCAGGTGTGGGGGAGGCTGCGTTTGAATAGGTATCTCATGAGCCGAGTCATGGGTATCTGTGAGAGTCTGCCTTTTGCCTGGTGTGAGTATCGCTGTGCTCAGGGACTGAGATGTGAAATAGCTGATAAAATGGCCATAACAAGGCAAAAGAGAATCCATGAGGGAAATGGAAATGCATTTTCCCCTTTGCATTTTTTTTTGAACCAGGGGCCCCATATTTTCCTATCATACTACTTCCTGCAAATTCTAGAGTCAGCTCTGTTTGTGGATTTGAGGCCACTACTTTTCTTTGTATGAACTATTCTGAACCCTCTGCTATATGGCATATTGTGTTATTTTTTAGCGTGCATTTGGTGCCCATACAACATTATATATGCTTCTATACTTTTTTCACAGCCCTGCAATAATTTTGAGGAAAAGTAATTTTGGACACACACACAGACGCTGAAGTCATGGTGGCACTTGGTGGGCAACCAGAGGCACTGAAGCAGGCTTAGTCACAAATGTGTTTGGACAAAATTCATTTTAAAATTTCTTAGGAAGAGTTCTTTTACCTTAAAATGAGAGAACAACAAAAGAGAATGAAACTATTAGGTTAGCTGACAAATCCAAAATAACAATCTATGAGTAGTCAAACTGAGTTAAAGGTGTGTCCCCCAAATTAAAATCTCAGTGAACTTTTACTTGCCTACATAGAACTTTTGCCTGAGATTTTTCTCACACTGTAGTTGAGAAAGTTGGTCAGTTACCAGGCCAAAGTCTGTTAAGTCTTGCCAAACAGGAATTAGGCTATAGTCGATGTAGCTGAGAGAAAAGAAAACAGAATTCTTAACTCCAAGGGGTGGTATTGCCTATGTGCTACTGTTCTTAAAATAACCTGTGGCTTTTCCAGTGTCAGCCTCCTTTTGTGGTTCCATACATGGTAAGTGTTGGACTTGTAGATTTGCCAATAGAAAGGGTGTTTTCTTTTTTTCCCTCATCTGCTTTGGACTTTTTCTCATAATGACCATAGACTAAAATAAACTATTTCTGAAAATTCTCATTGTTTCATACATGTGAATTTTTGTATTTTTCAAGGTGATATGAATGTGAATTTTGGAAGCATCTCAGAGACATTCTAAGTGAAGCTTCCAATGAATACTTCGGCATACTGGTCTAGGTATACCCACAATAGCTAATGGTAGGACCATGGAAAGAGGCAATATTATACCCCAGTTGATATAAAATATGGATCTCTCTCTTTATACCATCCATGTGTAGTACAGATAAAGTCCTAGCATATTAGAACTGGAACTCACTGTGTGTTATCTGGCCCAGTTCATTTATGGTGTCGGCAAAAAACAAAAGCAAAAACAAAAAACAACAACAAAAAACACACATAAAAAAAACAAACAAGCAAGCAAACAAAACAAAACAAAACAAAAAAATGGACCTAGAGGATTTGGGGCTTGCCCAGCATCCTGCAGTAAGTTACTTGCTTTTTCATCTTTCCCCAGTTTGGTGCCGTGCCCTCATCATTCCATGCTTCAAATGTCGCTGTCATAACTAATTGACTTGCTTTTCCTCTCTCCTCCTTTTCCATCTATCTTGGGCCTCAGATTAATCATCATAAAATCTTCTAGTTAATACAATTGTCTGTCACATCAGGCACAAATGTCTTTTTTCTGGCGTTAAACACTCTCTATTCTGACCCACCCTTGCAAGCCAGCCTTATCTCTGAGTGTCCCAGAAATCAAATCCTCCCGTGGGTCTCTGGATCTTTCTCCATTCCCACCTTTGCTCATGCCGATGCCCCTTCCCCTCTGTTCCAGGAACGTGGCCCCAGTTGGTGTTCAAACTCTTACTCTCCTTGATATCTTGTTGATGTGTACCACAGGATCTAGTTTCTCTTTTCGGTTGTGTATTTCAAAGTAGACAGCAGGTAACCCCAAGCCAGAGCTTCTTACTCAGATTTTTATGTCAATTATTAACCAAAGTGAAGAAATACTTAGATAATAATACACTTATACTTGGTGACTTCAATCTAGCTCTTTCTATACTTGATAGGTCTTCTAAGCACAACATCTCCAAAGAAACGAGAGCTTTAAATGATACACTGGACCAGATGGATTTCACAGATATCTACAGAACTTTACATCCAAACTCAACTGAATACACATTCTTCTCAAGCGCACATGGAACTTTCTCCAGAATAGACCACATATTGGGTCACAAATCGGGTCTGAACCGATACCAAAAGATTGGGATTGTCCCCTGCATATTCTCGGACCATAATGCCTTGAAATTAGAACTAAATCACAACAAGAAGTTTGGAAGGACCTCAAACACATGGAGGTTAAGGACCATCCTGCTAAAAGATAAAAGGGTCAACCAGGAAATTAAGGAAGAATTAAAAAGATTCATGGAAACTAATGAGAATGAAGATACAACCGTTCAAAATCTTTGGGATGCAGCAAAAGCAGTCCTAAGGGGGAAATACATCGCAATACAAGCATCCATTCAAAAACTGGAAAGAACTCAAATACAAAAGCTAACCTTACACATAAAGGAGCTAGAGAAAAAACATTTCTAACCTGCTCTGGCGCTATGGGGCACATAGGTTGGAACCAGGCTAATGACAAAGGCCCTGCACCAAGAAACGGTGTTCTTTCTCCCCTCTTCTCATTCACTATTCACTCCACCAAGAAACGCCCTTGTAACAGACATTCTTGCTCCCTCGCCTTCTTTAGATCATTGCTCAAAGCCTCAATGACATTTTTCTAATCACTTACTTAAAAAAAAACCCTCCCCCAGTCTTGCTATCCCCTTTTCCTGCTTCATTTTTTCCCCAAAGCAGTCATCGCCTTCAACCATTTCTCTAGAGAATGCCTTGCTTATTTGCTTATTGCCTGTCTCTCCTCATAGAAGGTAAGCTCCACGAAGCAGGGTTTGTGTGCTCATCACCGTGTGACATGTGCATAGAACAGTGTCCGCTATGTAGACTGGGAGCCCATCATGCACTGGGCGTTGTGGCACCTGGAGAAGGATGTGAGAAAGTAGGCCTATTCCCTGCATTCATACAGTGTGGGGTGAGAGGGAAGACAGGCTTTGAATGAATAATGGAAACTGTAGTGAGTCCTTACAGAAAGGAAATACTGGCTTCTAAGGCATGTGAAGTGAAAGCCCTAATCCAGCCTCTCTGGGTTGAAGAAACCCTTCCTGCATAAGAAATATTTGAACTGAGAATAACTAGCTGTTAGCTCCCCTGGGGAGACAGTGGGAAAGAGGGGAAATAAAATGGTTCAGGGGATCTCAAACAAAGCTAGGCACTAAATGCATGCTGAATGATAACAATTAGGGGCCAATGTTGACCTCTCCATTGTACCCCATTTCATAGCATGCAAACCAGTTTGGAGACATTTGCTTTTCTGGTTGGTTCCTTCAGCCCCCAGCAACACCAACACACTCCCAACATGATGGCCCAGCTGAAAACTGCCATATTATCTTACATTTCAAAGGAAAGCATAGACATAAATTGATAAGTGATAGGTCTTGTAAGAAATCATTGTTAGAATAATGACTAAATTCTAATTCTTTTCCTCCACCAAGCCACAAACATTTCCACTCGTAACTTTTAAAGACTGCTTTTTGAGTTGCTCACATGCAATCTATACGGTGTTTCTCTCCATAGAGCCTTCCCTGGCTTGTGTCAGAGCTGGGTACCATCTGGACTTGATACTGTTTTTCTTGTGTCAGATGCTTTTATGGATGGGGAATATGTTCTCATCCTTTTGCCCACTCCCCTCCCTTCAGTTTAGGATTTCTATTCATTTCACTGAGGCTTACAAGTAGAGGTATTTTTCTCGAAAGTAATTCTGTCATCGTCCAGCTTTCAGTATATACTCCACAACCCCCACCCCACCCCCACCAGTGAAACTAGGGAGCAGTTAAGCTACTACCTCAGATGAGTTTTAATAAAGTTATATAGGAAGCAGTTTTCAATTTTTCACATCTTGGTTTTTAAGTTGATACAAGTGATGTATAAAACTTTACACCCCAAATCCATACTCTTTGGTCTTCATCAAAAGGAGGTAGGGTAAAAGTTTAATCATGAGAGAGGGACTGTGGCCTATAGAAAAATGAAAATTTTTTGAAGGGGAAAGAAAGTCATCATTATTTCAGTTTATGTTTCCAGGACCCTGGGGGATCTATGTTGGCATTGCCATTTTTTAGGCTAGAAAAGAGAGAAAGATTACACAGACAACAAGGAGGAAAGAATGAGGCTTGTATCCAGATCCGTGTGTCTCTAAAGTCTGTGTCTTACCCATGTGGCCCAGTGGCCTTTAAGCTCAAGTAGATGTGTGACGAAAGGAAGATGAAACAACAGAAATTAGAAAAAAGGGGTAAAATCATTTCTTTCCTCCATATAAAGCTTTCATTCAATAATCGCAGGTAATTAAGTAGCTTGTTCTGTGCTGGCTGAATTTGGAACCAGTGCCTGATTGCTGAGCATAACGTTGCTAGATATTGAAAGTTTATAAAGTTTACTTCAAAAAAATTTAATTAGGATACTAACGGAATCTTCTTTAAACCAAATCGTGTGCCTGAATGTTTGTACCATGGGCTGTGAAGACACTTCTACCCTAGAAAAGTTAACAGTGATGGAAAGAAAAACAGGACAGTGTCATATGTTAATTTATAGTCAATGAGGGATGAAATGGAAGAAAGGACCAAGACTTAAATTCTTCCGCCTTTTGCTTTACCTTTCAGAGGTCAGAAGCTGTTCCTGGTGTGCCTTGATCTAGCCCTTGGAGGGACTCTCCTGTCCTGTGATTCTTCCACAGAGAACTGTTGGGGGATAGGTGAGTGTGCGGCTCTGTGCAGGGAGCTAGAGCTACAATCCCTGTGTCCCAGGACTTAGAACCTAGGCAAGGAGATCAAACTCCACATGCCTAGAACTATGAGAGGTCAAAAGAGAACATACCTTTACCAGGGCTACTTAGGAGAGGTGTCAGAGAAGGTCCTTTGAGTTGGCATGACAGTCCAAAAAAATCAGGGAGCAAAGAAGAGTCCTGCAGCCAGGAACCCTTGCCTATAGTTAGATACCAACAGGGGGATACATTCAGTTTGGAGTCTTCAAATTCTAACGAAGGTCAGAGAACCTGGAAAATGCTAATTATGTGACCTAAAAAGGATAGAATAACCAAAAGGAGCAATGAGAACTCATATTGATGGACAAGGGCAGGAGAGGATGAGCTAGCTTCAAGTTTGGTGAGTTTTATCTGCCAGTCCCAAGCATTTCAGGAGCCATGGCTTTGGTGCAGATAAGGCCATGTCCAAGACCACACAGTCCTAAAAATGGCACACAACAGCATCAGAAAGCCCTGAAAATGAAGATATGAAACTCTTCAGCAAATCGATCCCAAGTTCCTAAGGAATTTGTGCTTTGCCAGGAAGCATTTTAAGAAGAGCCTGAAAAAGACAAGACACAGGACAATAATGCCAAGGCCATGAATGCACGTGTGGAAGCTAGCAAAGGCCACGGAGACCAAGCCCAAGGTCCCAAGGGACAGCAGTTGCAAGCTCATTTGACCTGCCTACATTGCGACCCCAACTCAAGAAATGCTCTCTGCTCGTATTACCAAGGCTCCTAGGTTCTGTCTATCAAAGGCCGAGGCCAAGGTTCCAACCAAGGCCCAGAAGGCAGCTGTGGCTCCAGCTCCCACAGGTGCTCAGGCCTCCACAAATGCTTCAGTGTAGAGATGTCTGCAGATGTGAGGACAGAAGGGCTGGAGTGACCCCTGCACTCTGTCTGCATGGGGCCAGGGTCCTCCTGGGCTATTTGTACAAATAAACCCGAGGCAGAATCTGTTAGAGAAAGAGAGAGAGAGAGAGAGAGAGAGAGAAAGAGAGAGAGAGAGCATTACCTGAAGGGAACACTGACAGAGGCCCAGAAAATCTTGAGTCTTGTTGATGGTTAAACCTACGACATTGCACAAGTCATGTCACCTTTTAATGCTTAGTCCCATCATCCAGAAAACAAGGGAGTTGCATTAAATAATAAAGGAGGTCCCTCCCAGCTGTAAAATCATGATTCTAGATATGTGAAGAATATGTCTACAAGACAGGTGCTGGAAAACCGTTCACAGCATTCAGGAAGACGATCAGGAAAAGCTATGGGTTTGAACAAAAGGAAAAGGAACTGGGCAATTAAAAATGTTCCTATTTCCTTTACTTATACATTAGATCCTCTTTAATATTATAAAACAACGACAGACAACCATTTACTAGGGGCAGTGTTGGTGTAACAGGTAGCATTTATATGGGGATTCCAATGAGTCAAAAATGCTGTATTTCACACCTTACATATTCTATTTAATATCCAAGGTCTGTGAGGAAGGTGCTATTTATTATTGCTTGTACTTTGACAATTAGACTGGAGCTTGCAGAGCTGAAATGTCTTTCCACAGGTCACATATGTCCTAAGAGGCAGAGCTGGGATTGGATCTCGGTCTGTCCTGCTGCAAAGAACTTGCTCTTAACCTTGACCATCTCTCATCTTAGACCAAGAACGGACCAGATCAGTTTGTGAGATCTCTTCTTTAATTTTGTGATCATGGAACAGCTGATAAAATTTTAAGTACAACTTTTTTTTTTTTCAGAAGCTACCTATCAAAGAACAAATATCTAGTGTTTACAGGAATGAAAGTTCTATTACATTTCTTCATGTCAGAGTATACAGAGGGTTTATGTGCATCTGTGGGAAGAAAAGGAAATACAGCTGTTTTGCAGGTAATAACAGTTTATTTTATGTCCTATTTTCTTTAACACTGATTGCTCTTACTTGGAAACTCTCCTGGCATTTTGTAGGCAATAAAAACATAAAAAGAATGCTCTTTGCAGAGAGTTTCATAAGCCTGGCCCCCAGTTCATAATCTGTGGCAGAAGGCATTTGCAACCTGATTCCGGAGTGGTTTGTCCATATATCCAACCAAAAGGTAGGACCTGGGGCCACATTCCTGACTCCTGACGTTCTTCATGCCTGGGGTCAAGTCTTCCATCACTGGAACTTCCACTACCATTGTAGAGGAAAAATAAAGTGCCAATTTGAGAGAATGCTGAGAAAAATGTTTCCTGCAAGAAAGAAACAGAAATTAACATGACTATTCCAAAATAAAATTTGTAATTTGGTGCTAAGAACACTGCCCTCTGATTAAATATCCTTGTCTAGACTCAGTGCTAGTTCAGGGCGAACTGCCACAGAAATTCTGTTTGATGCCTCAAAAAACTGCTTCTGAGCATCCTCATTGCTCTCCTTTCTGTAACCTTTGCACTCCCCTGACCTCTGGCAGGTTCCAGTGACTGTCAGGGGACAAATTTGTTCTCTGAACCTTCTCTTCTCTCTAATTCAGGTCTCTCTGGGCCTTACTTGCTGCTAACAAAGTTATCTGGATGAATGGGCATAGGCACCACTGAATTATTTGCCTTTTTAATTTTAATTTTTGAAAAATAAAGCACCTGTTTAAAAATCACTGTTCTGAACAAAGTATCGTGCTGGGGTGCTTTTCATAAATAAGTTTTGAACCTTTAAGAGCCTTGAGAGATAGGCAATTATGGAAGAGGAATGGGGGCCTGCAGAAGTGAAAGGATTTGCCCAAGTCCCATGGAGATCAGGTGGGAGATCATCAGCACCTGTGCTTTCCTCACTGTTCTGCATTTTCCCCTGTGATGTTGTAGTCATGTCTTTGGAAATGATGCTAAAATTACAGGCTTCTAAGGCTTCAGCCAGACCCATGTGTAAGAGTGAGAAAGGAGGAGCGGTGTTTAGCAGATCCATCAATCGTCAACTGAATTGATTCTGGAATGTTCTTTTTTTAAATTAACTTATTTTGAAGTTGGGACATCTGGATGGCTCAGTGGTTGAGACCATCTGCCTATGGCTCAAGGAGTGGTCCTAGGATTGAGTCCCGCATTGGCCTCCCCATAGGGAGCCTTCTTCTCCCTCTGCCTATGTCTCTGCCTCTCCCTGTGCCTTTCATGAATAAATAAATAAAATCTTTAAAAAGTTATTTTAGAGAGAATGTGTGTAAGAGTGGGGGGGGGAGAGGCAGGGGGAGAGATCTTCAAGCGGACTCCCTGCTGAGGGAGCTTGATCTTGCCACCCATAAGATCAGGACCTGACCCAAAACCGAGTCCAATGCTTAACCCATTGAGTCACCCAGGTGCCCCTGATTTTGGAATGTTCTATCCTTGTTTGTTTTCTTGCTGCCTATAAACATCTAATAGCATAAATAGTAATAATAATAATACCCTATCATTCTCTCTTTCATTTTTTAAATGTTTTATTTATTTATTTGAGAAAGAGAGATACCATGCTAGAGAGAGAGAAAGCATGAGTGAGGAGGAGAAGCCGACTATCCGTTGAGGAGGGAACTCCCATATGGGGCTGGATCCCAGGACTTTGGGATCATGACCTGAGCTGAAGGCAGATGCTTTACCGACTGAGCCACCCAGGAGCCCCTCTCTCTTCCAACTGTATAATACTTTGTAGTGTTGTTCCAGCTAAATAAAAAATGAGATCTTAGTTTCAGGAGTGCTTATTTCCCTTAACTGTTCCTTGGAGAAACAGTAACACTATATCCTGTACGTTTTGAATTTGTAGGGCTTAACTGAAAGGCATGGTGGAAATTTAGGCTAATTTTATAATTGTTATTATTTTATCCCATTGCTAGCTAGGGATTTTGAGGAAACATTTTATGAGTGTGAATGATTGACATTTGTTTGTTTTAATGGCAATGGCTGATCAGAAGAGAGGGGTTAAGAAAATCTCATGACCTACTACAATGTATGGATTTCGAGGTGGCACATCCATGTGGAAGCAGTTGAACAAAGTATTTTGCAATTTATAATGACACTCTAGATTAAATTGGTGACTTTAAGGAAAGTGGTGGCTAAGTTTCTGACGATAGGACTTCTTGAGTGACCTTGAAGCATACATAATTCAGCAGTTTTTCAAGATGAATTGGCAGGTCAAATTCCCAAGAGCAATAGCCAGTCAGTCCGCAAGCATCAGCAATGGGTATGTAGTGTAGTGTCTGTTCACTGATCAGAGCAAGTCCTACAGAAAGTGCCCTTAGGGAAACAGGGCATGAGTCCTAATCACCCCTAAGGGTGAGCAAGCTGAGGAATGGCTTCACAACCATTTGCCCAGACACAAACTGTTGGGAGGGAAATGTAACAGTATTTAAGCATCTACAGGCTATACCAGTGCTGGAGGCGAGCTGACCTTTCTATCTGCTTTTCTGCAAATGGAAAAAATATGGATTGCAATGGGATCTAAAAAGGTGGACAATGATATTTGGTAGAAAGCAGGGAACTCACATAAGAATTCCAGAATGGGCTTCATTACCACAAACTATATGGATTTTTCACTCTTAGAATATGGGCAATGCAAATAGTAATTACACCTACACAAGGGGGATTCTCTCCCTTGCTCAGAGATTTTGTTCTAAAGAACCTTTTCATTTTCCTCTCCTAAAAGACTTATTTAAGAAATTAAATAACCAATTCCTAATAAAAGGATCTCTGAAATATCAGGAACATTACTAGAAATTCAATGGTTTGTTTTTATTTTTTAGCATCTGAAGTTTCTGAGATTATTCTGCAAATAAATGTGGCTCTTGTTACATCATCTTAATGTTCCTAGTAAATAGGGGGTTATCTCGTGCTGGCAAGATGGCTTTTCCTCACTTTTATGGCCACGGAATCGCCAAGTCTTACAGTATTTTTTCCATAATAATTGACATACATTTACAATAAGAAATGTGTTAAATGAGGCTATAGAAAGACCTTAAGAAAAAGCCTATCTTATATGAATGCAAATAATATTTTTGTCGTTATATTTGTCATTTCATGTTTATTTTTTTAAAGATTTTATTTATTTATTCATGAGAGACACAGAGTGAGAGAGAAAGGCAGAGACACAGGCAGAGGAGAAGCAGGCTCCACGCAGGGAGCTCAATGTGGGACTCGATCTTGGCACTCCAGGATCACGCCCTGGGCCAAAGTCGGGTGCTAAACTGCCGGGCCACCCAGGGATCCCCTGTCATTTCATATTTAAGCCTACTTCACACAATCCCTGGGACATAGGTGTAATTATTGCATAAGTAAACTAATGAGCATAAACCTAGTAATACTGACATAATTAAAGGAAAATCATTATCTTATGTATTAGTTTTAGCAAGTAGGCTGATTGTCCAGGTAGACTCAACACGGCATTGAAGGTTTAAAATAAATAAATAAAATGCTCCCAATAAACTACTATAAAGTGTACTTAATAGTTTGATCCGTGTGTGTGTACTACACTGAGAGCTGAAAACAACGGATGAGAAGGCGTAGTCCTAGTTTTCAAAGGTTTTGATGGGTACTCAGATACAAGAGTGGGATTTATATCCCATATATATTTATATTGCACATGGACTATGTGTAATTTTACTATATATGTCAACTTGCATGTGAGATCTATCTACCTGTTATCCAGAAACATCAGAAGATGGTATGGGAAAGGCAACAGCCATCTATTAAGCATCTGCTATGGAAAATATCATAGTATGTTTGTAGGATATATACTCACTGTGATTCTGACGATCTACATGCTACTCCTCTCATACTCAGACACTGAGACTGAGGAGAAAAGAACAATTTATCTAAGGCCATGCATCTTAAAAGTAGATGAGTCAGGTATTGAACAAAACTGTGGTGGCATCAGAGCTATAATCTCCAAACTCCACCTCCCATCCTCCATCTCCTCCCTTCTCCATGGTGCCATATTTCATCAAACACTGAACAATCACTGTTTTGATGTATTTGTTTTGTTTTACCTTGATAATGCAGTGCAAATACTCTCTCTTGTCCATGATGCTTGCTGTTGTTGAGTGTATAGGAGCAAAATAAGAGTTAGCCCAGAACTTTAGAGTTTGATTGCACAAGGCTGCCCCGCTATGAAAAAAAATGGATAATTCACAAAAATAAGTCCATTATTATCTATTCAAAATGTAATGTAGAAACTGGAAAGGACCTTTGAGGCCTCCTCTTTCATTTTACAAATGAAGAAACTGAACCTCATTGTGGCACAGTTAGTTCTAATCCATTAGTCAATCACTTATTAAAAAGGGCAGCAGAGATTTTTGTTTGAGTGTTATTCAAGCAATGTTTTGCAGGAAAAGACTTATTATCTGTCACTTGGAGTTTTGGCACTATTTTAAAGCCATATTTGCTAGATTAAATAGGCATCTTCAGGACAAATAGATTATTGGTACGTTCTTTTTGTCTGGGACTATGAGTTTCTTAAGGTTTGGATAGAATCAAGCTATCAGGAAAATACTAGGGGGAACTAATCTTTGCAGATTAATTTGGTTCTCCCACCCCAGTTTATGAGGCAGCAATCTTGCCATGCTTATTGATTATCAGACAAGACTACTAATCCCCTTAAGGTCATTAGTGTACTTAATTAAAGAGCAGTTAGCAAGCTTCTCTTTACTAAAGTAATGTGGCTGTTAAAAGTGATTTGTACTTTGCCAATACGGTAGCTATTAATCTGAAGGTCAATTTGTCATTTATATTTTCCCAAACAAATATATTTGGCAGGTCAAGCAAGCAGCTGATATTTATCACGTGCCCACTTGATGCGCTGTATCTGTAATTGCCAATTAAGATAGAAGGCTTCCAACTGCCCTTGTCTTTAAATGAGAACAGTCATTCCTAGCTTTTTGAATATCACACCCGGCTATCATTTGCTTAAGGATCTGATACCTTCCTCCTTTTGCTAAGGGTGTCGTAGGGAATGATGTTGACTGGGAAAATTTTTTTTTCTTTGTAATCTGCAGGGTTCCAAAAAGAATTTGTGGAAAAATGAAAGAAATTGATACATTCCCATTATGAAGTAGTTCTAGAAACAGATAATAAATAAATAAATAAATAAATAAATAAATAAATAAATAAATACCGAGTTCACAAAATTCACGGTTGGAAATTATTTATTGTATATAATTTCATGGGGTAGGTATGGAAATATGCAGATGATAGAATTTTTTGGCTGGCCTCCCACAGCATTCTTCACTCGGTCCTATACACTTTGTTTCAGGACTGCACCCATAAGATAGTCAATGCTCAGTAACACTGTCTCTGGGAACAAACATTCATGTGGATGATAAGGTATGAAGGAGTTCCTAAGGGAAAGGAAGAGAAATCACACAAACCATCGCTGGCTCTTCTGGATGCAGGCTGACAGTACAACGAGAGTTCTTACAGGAAAGGCTAGGGAAGTTTCCAGAACTCAGAGAAGTGATGACAATCCTAGGTGTTAGCAGCTGAATTACATTTTAGAGGATCTCACTGCCTTTCTCATTCTTCTAGATTTCGTGTCTATTTTCCAATTGGAAAATGAATTCATAAAGGCAGCTATCTCATTTGGGAACACATAAGAAAACACTCAGCTCCCTGAAGGAAACAAAACCCAACAAGTCAACAAGATTTTATTAACAGAGGTTGTTTTGGGTCTGTTCCTCTAAATTACAGTTTGAAAGTTTCAACCGTGATAAACGAGGAAAGAAAAGACTGCTGAGTTTTTGTGAAGTAAGTGACAAGGGGAAAATATAGCTAAGCATCATGTCGTTGAATGACAGGTGGAAAGTTTTGCCCCTTCTGATTCTAGATCCCTTTTTAACCCTACTCATCATTTTGCAGTGCTTTCCACCTTTAGAGCTGAACCAAATGTGCAAACCTAACAAATGCAGTGTCCAGTGAAGGTGGCACAGGCTCCAACCAGCTAACATCCATCAGCCTTCCCTTCTGGCTCTAGGGAATCAGTGTTATGGCACCGAGATTGTCTGGTGATTCTAATTTTGCTCTTGGGATGGGAACAAATGTTTGGGGGTTAATTCATTGCTCTTTGGGACTGTCTGTGACATATTTCTAACTACAGATCATCTAACATACTTATTTCAGATGCACTGTTATAGTACCAGGAGAGCAATTTAAAGAACCATGGTCCACACTGGGAGATTCCCAGATGGCCAGCAGGTAGGGTGGTTGAACCATGGGATTGGAGCCATTTAGCAATGTTTAGGAGCTAAAAGGGTAGTCTGAGGTGTAGAACAGGATGGAACATTAATTGAGCTTGTTGGTTCTACCAAGCACACAATTACCTCTTTTATGCAACCACCCATGGGGCATTATTCTTCCCTCCAGTTTACAAGTTAGGGCATTGGGGCTTAGGAAGATCCCACACCTTGCCATCTGGGGTGACGTGCTTCTCCATTATTCTAACACCTCAAGAAGGGAGAAAGGCAGATGAATGAGCACCTAAGAAGGGGAGCCAGGATCATCCCAAACCACACGTGCCAACAATCCAATATTGAAGGACAAACAATGTTCATTCATTAGTGATCACGACACTCACTGACAAGTGAAATGGGAGCAAAGAAGGGTGGTAGCTTCAAGCATGGCGTGTTGCACGTTTTCTTAAGCTCTCTCCAGCCCATCGGAAGAGCTGACTCCTAATATAAAACCTAATTCCAGAGAAAAGTATTTGGCCCTGTTTTTAGTATTAGGATGTTGTAATTACGCACTGAAAGCATACTATACTATTCAACACTTTACTTTTGGTCTGAGGATTGATGTATCTGAGGCAGCAGAAACCCAGATTTAACTGAATTAATGACAAATTCTTAACTTTCACTCAGTGATTTGTTTTCCTAGCTGTTATTCCATACCTTCCTTTAATTTTCTTTGTATGTGTTCATGTTTGCCAATGTCATAGCCATATCCAGGACATCTCTTTAATATTCCTTCAGTGACTATTAAATTTGATTTTAAAATACATTCATTTGGATATTTTCAAGCTGCTTACCAGTTAGCAGTATTTTTAATGTCCTATTTATCTAATACAGTTGCTTGTGCTATTTTCATAATCAGATAAGGGTCATTAAACCATTTTTGAGATTAAATAGCACAAAACCATTTTTTTCTGTTTATGTGCCCCATTAATATTGGAGCTTATGCTTACTATGGCTTAATGTTTCAATTTTTAAATATCATTTATGTTAATATGAAAAGGCTCTATTATCTAATTGTGAGGATTATTTCCATTACCTTCCAGCATAATCTTTGCAAATATTGGCCTCCATTTTTCTTTGAACTGACAGATTTTTAACCTTGGAAGTCTCTTAGGACATCATTTAAAGTACTATTATTTACTCATACTCATATAATTTCTTTAAAAGACTTGATTTTTAGAGCAGTTTTAAGGTTACATCAAAATTGAGAGGAAAATATAGGGATTTCCCATAGGCTCCCTGACCCTACTACATGCAGAATCTCCCTATTATCCACATCACTTAGCATAATGATACATTATTTTTTTGGTTTTGTTTTTGTTTTTGTTTTTGTTTTACCAGGGATGAACCAACATTGAAAAGTTAGAATGAACCAAAGTTCATATGTTTATATGATGGTTCACTTTTGGTGTTGTATGTTCTACGGGTGTGGACAAATGTAGAATGACAGGCATCCATCATTATAATAGTAAAAAATATTTTCACTGCCCTGAGAATCCTCTCTGTTCTACTTATTCATGTCCCCTTCCCTAATCTCCATCAACGCTGGTAACCACTGATTTTTTTTTGTTGTCCCCATAGTTTTGTCTTTTCCAAAACATCATGTTATTGCAGTATGCAGCCTTTCAGACCGACTTCTTTCACTTAGTAACATGCATTTAAGGTTCCTACATGTCTCTTTATAGCTTAGTAGCTCATTTCTTTTTAGTACTGAACAATTATCCCATTGTCTGGGTGTACCACAATTTATTTATCCACTCAGCTCCTGAAGAACATCTTGGTTGCTTCCAAGTTTGGCAATGATGAATAAAGCTGGAACAACATCTGTAGGCAGGTTTTTGTATGGATCTAAGTTTTGAATTCATTTGGGTAAATACCTAGGAGCACAATTGCTGAGTCATATGGTAAGCATATTTTAGCTTTTTGGAAACCACTCATCTTCCAAGTGGCTGAACCATTTTACATTTTCACCAGCAATGTATTCTTAACAGCTGTTCCTGGTGTTTTACGTCCTCCCTAGCATTTGGCGTTGTCAGTGTTCTGGATTTTGGCTATTCTAATAGGTGTGCAATGGTATCTCGATGTCTTAAGGTGCATTTCCCTGATGATGTATGATGCGGGACACTTTTTTCTATGTTTACCACCTGTATATCTTCTTTGGTGAGGTATCTGTAAAGGTCCTATTAATCGCTGAAACATTAGGTCACTGTAAATTTTATCCAACTTCATTTACAGTGATTATGAGAAGATCCTCCATGCCAAGACTACCAAGTAATAAGCCTTGTTCAGCCTTCTGATCTGCAGAATTGGGGTTGCTTTGTACACAGTGTACCTCCTGCCCAGTGAGATTTCCTTAGTTGGCTCTGCTGGTTTGGATGGATCTCAGTCCTCCAGGCTGGTCTTTTCCAATGAGACCCAAGAGCACTTCTTTCTATGCAACCTATTCTTTCCCAATTCTGATGCCAATGTCATCATCGATTCACACTGTCTACATATAGGATGTCTCTGGATAAAGTAGTATTAGCTCCACTTGCCATTAACTATGTTTCCCTAAAAGGAGAATGATTCATGTCAAGTGTAGCTGAGAATGCGAATATTGTAGCAACAGCTCTGAATTGGAAGTCAGGAGCCAAGGCTCCAATCCTATTCTCTTTCATTCACTAGAGATGTCGCTTAACCTCTCCAAAGGTCAGTACTCTTTCTTAACAAGGGAGGTCAATGTCATCTACTTCTCAAGGGCTCTTATGAAGATTAAAATAGTTAAATGTGCATAGGTATAGTTTATAAATTGTAAAATACTATATTGTTTAGAGATCACAAAACTTACTACCAGAAGTAATATATGTAAATATAAACACCTTAGTAGCATCTATTATGTGCTGGACTCTGTTCCAAGTGCTTCATTATGTCATACCTCTTTCAATTGTCTTAACATTCCTGAGAAGTGGGTACGGTGAATATTTCCATTTTACAGATGGGTTAACTGAGTGGTTAAGCAACTTGCTGCAGAGTATCACAGCTAGAATTTGACTCCAGAGTCCATGATTATAAGCAGATACTATGCTGCTTCTTGAATAACAATAAAATGATGAAAATAATGATAATAATAATTACCTCAAAATTATGTATATATCTATCTTTTTTATGGATCAGAAGGTTAGACTTCTTTCGGATCATCCTGTACTCCTTAATCATTGACCCAGCTCCTGAGCAAATATTTCTGGTAAAGTAAGGGAATGACTCAGTGTGCAGAAATTTAAAATACATGTCCTAATACAGTAGGTCAATATCTCATTTTCCCTCCTGGTGACAGTGTTGTTAGGAACAGTGAAATTTAAATAGTAATATAATATTTTCATTTGATATAAAATATTAATAATGATTTCAAACTATATTTTCAAGGAAATTATTGGTCACATCTGTGTCTACAGTGTATTTTGCTGCCTCCTTTATTTTAGCTGCCTTCAATTTAGATAAAATGCATTAAACTTGTATTTATCTCTTCTCAGGTATTCATGACACTTTAAAGATTGTTTAGTTACACTTATGCTTGTCATCCTCGGCATGTAGCTTGCCAAATGGAGTTACAATATATGCTAATAGATGTGAATACTTCCTCGCTGTTCTGTGGAACTTTGTCCATCACACCGGACGTCTCTTTCTCAAGTCCTCATTCCACCTGATGGCTGCATACGTTTTAGCCACTTCTGGGTTTTCTCAGGCATTTTAACTCAGTAATTAGAACTTTCCCTATCTTTATTCTACCCCCATGAGTACCATTCAATTCCTGGGACTTCCATAGCATCATAGCATCATGGAATCATGGAGAAGTCTCTGGCCATAAAGCCATTGGCTAAAATGGCTACCGTTCTGCACCATCTCAAGGCTCCAGTCAGGAACTCAGCAGCTTCTTTGTCCTGAATGCAAGGCTTTCTTTCTTAACATTGAGCAAATCTCAACACCTACAGAATTCTTTAAGGGGCATGGGAAATTGGGGGAAATTATCTTGTGTTCTCTGTGCTTCTGGAGATTTTGCAGGGTAGGACTAGGGGGATTGAAAGGAGTATTATGTCCTGCCTTCTCTACTGACCCTGACCCCACTTATTGCTCCTGATTTATATTGCTGCTTTTGCATTCTGGCAAAGGATCTCATCTGCTTTTTTGGGCTCCACTTAAGTGACTGCAAGGCCTTCCCACTCTTACCTAATCAAACATACCAGGGCATTCTTTTGTCCTCTTCAACTCTGCTCCCTTGTTTGCCAGCTTCAAGTGAGGGAAGTGGGTGGAGATGGAGATGGGAAGAGGACGGTACAAAATTGGTTCTGTAGGATTACACATTCTTACACAGCTTTCTTTATAGGAAAAATACTGACACCTGGACTAGGCACTTTGAAGTGAAAATCAAGATGGTGATGGTTTTGTCCAGTAGTCCCAGTGTACATGTTTCCTTAGCTTTGGGAGCTCCTGAAATGAGAGAGGGTCACAGCAGGCAGCGTAGAGGATCAGGCAGGAGGTATGCACATATTTGATGTTACTTCCCAAATCTAAGCCAGTATAATTGATAGGGGAACATTTGTTCACTTTCTTTTCATTTTTATCCCCTTTCCTTTCAAAGATGAATGTGAGAGAAGTATGGTGCAGCTCTGTTGCTGAAGGAAGAACGGTCACAATTCTGCTTTTCTGCCCAACAGAAGCCCTTCCTTTACATTGTTTGACTGCATGTTGCACGTCACTACATCTCTCTCTCTCTCTCTCTCTCTCTCTGTGAACTCTAGACTATATTCTACTCTTCTAAATTTTCGTTCAATTATTTATATTTATTTTGTTATCGATTGATATTTAATTCCAAAATTTGCTTAACTATTCACATTTTAACAAATACAAATATACAAAGACTCAGATATCTAGGCAATTTACTTATTGTTTCTTTTTAGCTTATCATTCAAACATTGATGTGTCCATGTAATTCTTGGTACCATCTTTTTCCAGACAATGGGGATGTAGCAATGAACACAGCAGGTGAGAACCTTCACTTTGTAGCCTCTCTTGGAAGGTAATTATTAAGTACTAACAGTAAAAAGTGATGAGTGCAGTGACAATGGCCATAGTTTTCCAAAATTTTCCATGTGTTACAGAAATAGAAGAAAAGAGAGTCACCTATGTACCTGGGATCAAACCAAAGTTGAACCATTTCATGACTATTCCTTGTGACTCAGAAATAGGTATGGGGGTGGGAATGTTAAAGCAGATTCACCATTACTGTAGAGTATTACAATTAAGTATACATTAGATGCTCCCTAGGATGTGAAAGAGATAATCACTGACTATATGAAAGCATATGGTTTCTTTTATTATGTAAGAAATATAAAATGTATGTAAATAAACATACTTTATCATTTTATTTCAACATTAAACATAGGTATATGGCATGATACTGATGAGTTTGACAAAAAGAGTCTGGAATGACATTGAGCATATTCATCCACCAAAATAGCCCTGACTGCATTGGAATTTGTTGTTAAAAATAAGCCAACATGGAAATATGACTCACTCATAATCAACTAAAAGGTTTTTGTTAGGAAAACTGCACCACTGCAGCAAACAGAAACATTTGGGCACCAAATAGTTGTATCTTATGGTGGAGTTTGTATTGATGTTTTTAAAACAATCACGAGAAATTTGATTGGCTTTGTATTAGGCAACCAGAAATAAGAACCACATCTCAGGAGTCCTGGTCCCAAATTGTGTTTGCTTTTATAACGCTTGTTTCTTTTCACCTCCAGGACTTTTTTTTAAACAAAGATTTCTTTTCACCAGAATTGTGCCTATAATGCATAGCCCTATCTCTATGAACAGTGCCTGCCCTATGTCCAGCCAGATGAATATGCAATTTGCATGTTGCTGATTAAAATGAAAGTCTGTATGCGTATATGAATGTCTGGTCACATTTAAAAAAGAAATCTCAAAAGCTGACAAAATACCTTCCCCCTTTCTATACAATCCAACAGCTTGAGTTCTTGTATATCCTCTAAGCCTTATGCCATATCTTTTGAACAAAGAATGAACCCATGTATGAAAAGCAGCCAGGAAGACTTTGGTTTTATGGATCTGCAAGAAACAAATGCCCCATGAGAGCCTCTTCCTACTCTTCCACTCCCTCTGTTTCAGAATCCCTGGCTGCTGGTCTTTGAATGAAGTAGCAATAGGTGCTCATGGGATTTCCACCCGGCAGCAAGAAGCAGCCCAGTTTTAGATCATAATAGACCAGCTACTGGTGAAGAATACAGAATGTTATCAGTTAGTTTTTACATTGGTGCCTTGGAAAGGGTTTGGGGTGGGGGTGGGGAGCAAAGGAGAAATTGGGTAGGAGAATATGCTATACCCTGTCAGTTTCCTGAGTTATTCCAAGGGACCATGAAGACATTTATTCTAAACTATGTGCATAGTAGCCATTGGTAAAAACGAATGTTCTTTCAAGAAGTGGCAGGTTGAGAATAAGATAGCTACTGCTGATAATGGTCAGAGGAGGTCATTTTGCATGCTTAGATCTTACCATGTAATCAGAGAGGTGCTCATGAAATCCTTAACTTTTGTGAGTAAATTACTTGGAAGCCACTATTTTTCTAGGACATCATAGCTGCACTTATGAGAAAACACCTTGTTTTCAAGGTCTGAAACCCATCAATACATTCATCTACATGTAGATGTAATGAAAAATGAAAGATTTTTCATTTAGGTCATTCATTTACCTTCTAACCAGGTCATAAAAATAATAAAAATTGTTAAAATTGTTGGAAGATCAGTTTGTTCCTTTCATCCAGTAAAGTTGGGAGTAGGGTTTATTTTAAATTCATTTGTTTTGCCTTCACCACTAGAATTCAACAATTCACTTTACCAAACTAGTTTGCTTTTTATATTTATGAAGTAAGATGAGAAACATTTTTTCCCAATGTAGGTTTAATGTTTTGAAGGCATTATTTGAGGTGCTGCAAATTAAAAAAAAAAAAAGTAAATAAATAGAAAACAAGGCAATCGTATAGCACTTAGCTATTGGCTACGTTTTAGATGTGTTTAATGGAAGAATGTTATCATAGGGATAAAACCAAACTGATTTTGGTTCTAAATGAGTGGTCCATCCTCTCTAGGACAGCCTGAGAATATTTCTAAGAGGAGGTGACACTTGACTTAGGTCTTTAAGTATGATTAGGAATTCACAAGTCAGAAAAGTAAAAAGAAGAAATTCATTTTAAAAGAGTGCCTAGGATGTGTGAAAGACAGGGAGGTAAAAAAGTGTAGAGCATATCTAGGAAACTCTGAGAAATTTCGTGTGAACGGAGTGTAGGGCACAAGTACAGTAGGAAGAGAGGATGGGAAGGAGGTTAGAAGAGGTTGGATTAAGGGCCAGAGTTCAGAGAAGACATGGTCTTGTATTTTACTCTCTGTTGCACCTTCAGTACAAAAAATGCCTGGCCTTTAGGCAGGGCTGAATGAGTATTTGTAGAGTAAATAAATAGATGAAAGAAGCGATAGCTGGATGGAATGACTATTGTGATGAGGCCATTCATCTTCTCTTATAGGTAGGGAGACGTCATTGAAAACTTATAAGCAGGATGGTAACATCGCATGGAAAGTTATGTGGGCTGGAAGACAGAGAGGCCCAGTGAGGGAGATCACAAGAAGGGGAAACACAGCTGCCTGCCAATAAGTTTCCAAGGGGAATTTTGTCTGAGTTCAGAGAGGAAGAGCTAGATACAGAGCAGAATTTGTAGGTATTGTTGATTCATTGGATATCGGGGGTGGAGAGTTGAAGTGATTGTTGATTTCACTCTTGATTTCATTGGATATTGGGGGTGGAGAGTTGAAGGTGCTGGCTGAGCCCTTCATGCAGATTCATGCCCTCGAGAGAGCTGCACAGGTTTAGAGGAAAATGGCCTACAGGTTGGTAAACACACAGGTGAGGAGATAGAGATGTCCCATGGGTTGTTAGAGACACAAGTATGACACTCCTCTGTGAAGGGTAAAGGTTCAGCAGAGGAAGATATTTGAGAACACAAAAAATGTGAGGATGGAATTTTGAAGATCATCAAGTATCCAGAAAGGTCTGAAGAAGAGCTAAAAAGCACAGTCAGGAGACTCAAAACAACAGTCGGAGATAAAGTGGGACTGGCTACTTCTTGCTGTTCATTGGAATACTTGGAGCAATGTCATGTGCTAGAGTTACTGAATGTAATTTATTTTTTCAGTCAGTTTGGAATTTTCATGTATCCTAATACCCAAACATTAGCTGATTTAATGTGATTGTGCCGTTTAACTCGGCTAAAGGAATATTTAAGATACAACAGGGCTTTGTGATCTTTTCCAGAAAGCTGCTTCATTAGTGTCTGATGTCAAGATTATCTTTATTTTCACTTATTAATACCAGGGGACTACTTTGCCCCATATTTTAACTTTCAGAGTAATACTGGCACATGTACTCTGTGAAAATTAGACACGAGCCTGGAAAAATGTGAACAAACCTAGGTTAGAACATAAGATTATTTTCCCAAAAGAGGAAGGAGCAGCAGAGGAAAGGGAGCATCCACACAAATCCTGAGAGATTAGAAAATTTTGAGCTTCTTTTTCTTTATTTGAAAACTGTTGCCTCTATTGGGATTTATCCGTTACTCAGAGAAACCAGGTGAGTTAAGCTTCGTCCCAAGTGGCCATTTGTCTGGATCCCCAAATTTGATGCAATTTAGCACAAATTGTCAGTCTGTGCTGAGAATAGCTGGGCCTGCTTTTCAGCTGTTGTCTGGTTCATTGGACAGAGCTTTGGGGGGGGAAATCACAGCTCCTACCAGCACAAAGCCCTGGGTCAGCATCTCAGTCACCGCTGGCTCCCTGTGCCTTTCAGCACCAAGGAAGCAGCTGTTATCCCTTCTAAAGAATAGGAGAAAAGTGTGGAGCAAAAGGGAAATCAATTAACTTTGCAAATAATAACAAATAGTAATAAGGTAAATGAGATCATGGAAACAAATTGAGAAATGCATTGCACTCTTCTTTCCTTATCACACAAATTGGTTTTCATAAATTAGGACATTAATGTATATATAAATCTGGTTGCTGCTTATGCCGTTAATTTATTACCTCTTTCCTAGACAAATGATAGCTATGTAGAGTCTATTAAGAGCATTAGTTGAATTTTGAGCTTGTCTATGAAATGAGGACTGAATGTCCAAGTTTTTTCTGTGTAACTGTTCCCTATTTTTGTTCATAATTTACTTCCTGAGACTGATTAAAAGCTGACTTTACTGTTATCTTGAAAATCAGAATATCTATTACCCTATTCATAAACATAGAGTTGATATATGGAAATATGGAGAGAAAAAAATCAGTGGATGACCAAGGTACAGAGGTGTAATCCCGACTTGGCTTCCCATGGGACCCTGAGACAGTCTGGTTTACTTAACTCCATATTACATACGCTTAATGTGAAGGCGACCTGCATTCATAATTTTTAGATAAAACTCTAAGATATTTTTTTTCTCTGTTTCCAAAAATTTGAGCAGATTCCTTATAAAGTGCTTGGGTGGCTTAGTCCGTTGAATGACTGACTCTTGGTTTCTGCTCAGGTCAGGATCTCAGGGTTATGAGATCAAGCCCTGCATGGAGCCTCACTTTGTTTTCCACGCTAAGAGTGAAGTCTGCTTGAGATTCTCTCTCCCTGTATCCCTCCCCCTGCCTGGGCATGATGTCCTTCTCTAAAATAAATAAGACCTCTAACAACAAAAAAGCCAAAGGAATCCATAATACAGTAAGAAATAGACGCTTTTATTTAACAGTCATTGAATAGAATAATGGAAAAGACATGTTGCTTGAAGAGTTTGGAGTTTGGAGTTCATAGTCCGCTGTGGAGACAACACAAAGCAACTCTGGTATAAATAGGTAACCATAAATACTTATTTATACTAAATAGAATTTAAAAATCATATTTATTCATTTACTCCCAATATTCTACTCCTCCATTCCACAGAATATTTCATATAATGCTCACATGCACACACACTTTTACAAAAGTAGAAGCAGATAACTGACACGGTTAAGGGAACGAAACATATGGGTGATAAAATAACAACAAAACCAGGAATGAAATTGCACACAGAAAGTACACCATTTGGGTTCATGCAGTTGTAGTTACTAGCGACGGTCAGAAAAAATTGTTCTATAAGCTCCCCAGAGTCCAAAGCAAAGAGGAAACCAGGGTCATTTACGAGGTTAAATGGCCTAAGGACACGGTACTTTTTCAATGACATCCTCTATAGGCACCATTTATTGGGCATTTATATTTCTCAATGGATTTCCCAACCACTACCACCACCATAAATAAGACAGAAAGGTGAAGTGACTTGCTGCAGGATCCACATCGAGTAAATGGCAGGGTGGACCCCCGTGTGACCTGCCCTACTGTCCTCTCTCCTGGCCCACCCCCCATGTGCCCTGCTGTCCTACCTTCTCTGATGCTTATTGTCTCACAAGACCCATGGGAGAAACTGTGCTCCAAGTCACTATAAGGTCCTATCATTTTCAAAATGCCATGGAAACATGGAGAAAGAAATGTTTCTGCCTATATATGAGAGCGGAGGCAGTACATTTATAGAAACATTGGCCTATAGGTACTTTTAAATAATTAGTCTGATTTTAGAAAACAGTTTTTACAATCACTCGATTCCTTTCTGGTTGTTTTCTTCTAGATGTGCAACCACCATACCATACATATCATTCTTTTCCTTCCTAAATCTTTTAATGATTCCAGAAGATATAATGTTGATGACTGAGATTGGCTCACAGATCTCATATTAAAAAAATAATCTACAACACTCAGAAAATATTTAGAAACATGCCAAAATTTGGTTGCAACTTGTCATATTTCCTTAATCAATAGGCTAAAGATAAATGCACCATTTCAGAGCTGTGTTTGAAGGCTGGTAATCAGTAAAACCGTATTTTTTATGAGTTGCATAAATGCTTTGTGGTGTTACTGAAATATCTTAATTGCTTTTATGAATGTATTTAATGAGTTCCATTTAAAATGTGATGTTATTTACCTTATGGGATTAAATGACTCACTCCATCCAGACAGTGTGCAAACCCCAAGGAACATTGCTTTTTGCCTGGGGTGCAGGGTGAACCAGAAAGCTCTAAATCCAACGGTTAGTTGCTCTGCTTTGCCTGTGTGAGTTCTGTGCTGTACCCACAGGAGATCTGGGCTGGGGACTCTCTGTCCAGGAGCCTCTGGTCTGGTATCCAGGCTTAATTGAATAACAGCAGGGGCTTCAGCTAGAAGAGATGAGATGGCCGGTCAAGATGGCTACAAGGTCAAGAAACAGCCCCAGAGGAAGCAATGTTTATGTCACAGAATCGGTGGAAGATCAGTTCCAACAGTTAGTGTGTTGCTGAGAAGAGTTTTGCTTTATCGTGGACTGAGAAAGAGTAGGGCAAGAGAAACACCTAGTATGTTAGAACCCTGATGAGCAGTGTAGCTCAGAGTGGAAGATCTTATTTTTCTTTTAAGCTTTCTTTATTTCCTTCTCTTTTCTCCATGATTTTATACCTCCTTTGTTATACTTTGGTCTAAGTAATAATAATAATAGCTAATTCTAATGAGCATCTACTATGTGCCATACAGGGTCCTAAACACTTTTATGTGATTATTTCACCTCATCTTCCCAGCAAACTCTGTGAACTGGATATTACCATTATTATTATTCCACTTTTAAGCATGAACAAACAAAGGCTTGGTGACTTTGCTTAAGGTTATGCAAGTATCGACTGCAAGGGGTAGGATTTATTTAACTATTTTTTTTTTTGGAGAAAAGGGAATTCTACTTTAGGATCATTGAATAAAAACAGTAAAAATTGACATTATGAGTTAAGCAGGGATTTGTGTTCAATAGGATGGTTATGTTTCAAAGCTGGCAAAGGAAAATGACTGCTCTTTGGTATTAAGGAAATCCATTCAGAGTTTAATATTATGCTTTAATCTAATGAGAAAACAGTCAATGTTGGGAGTAGCCAAAGCATGCCCCTTACCCCAGATTGGGATTTTTTAGTCCATTTTCATGAATTAGCAGCAGATATTGCTCATTCTCATTCCCATGGTGAAGTGGAAAAGTTAGTTGTACTCCCCAAACTTCTTGGGCTAATGGGATAAAATAACGTTTTAATGAAAAAATTAACAAGATAATTATTTTATCACTCAAACAAGCAAATGCATTATCACGAGCATTAAGCTAGAGTTGAGGGGGATCCAGTGAATGTCACAGGTAGGTGCTAATTACTTATATTTATAAGGAAGTGGGGAAATATTACTTTATCAGTTAGAATGCCTGTGGGTAAGCAATTTGGTGGGAAGAAAACATGAGAACACTGGGAATACAGGAAAGGAGGAGGGTCAGCAGAAGGGGTAAGGCAGGGCATTCTTAGGGGAAGTGGCTAGTAAAATTTCCATTATGGTGAACATGTTAAGAGTTTAAAGAATTTCTCCGGGGTGAGCAGAGGAGATAAGTAAGCAAAGTACAGGGAATTGTCAGGGCAGGGAAAATACCCTGGAAGATACTATAATGAAGGATATATGATGCGTTTGTCCAAACCCATAGAAGATACAATACCAAGAACGAACCCTATTGTAAACTAGGGACTTTGGTTGATTATGATGTGTCAGTATAGGCTTAGGTGACATTCGGGAAAGTGACATTGATAAGGGGAAGGCTGTGCCTGTGTGGGCACAGAGAATATATGGGAAATGTCTGTACCTCTTACTCAATTTTGATACAAACCTAAAAAAACTTTTTAAAAAATAAAGTTTTTTTAAGTAAAGGACAAAATAGAAAGTTAAAAAAATAATATTGTCTTATTGATGGAAAGAATTCTTAATGGGTTCTAGGTATAAGCCCTTCGATTCATCTGTCATATGTTCATTCTGCCTAACTTTTACCAAATAATCAATTGGCATTTATTGACTAGTCCTTATGGGACACTTTAGTAGATCTAATCCTGTCCTCCCAAATTCATGTCCCCTTAGTGCCCCAGAATGTGACATTATTTGGAAACAAGGTCTTTGCTGATGTAATTCATTAAAGATCTTGAAAGGAAGTCACCTTCAGTACAAGGTGGTAATGATTAGGGTCCTGATAGAAAAGGCGAGGACACAGAACACAGAGAAGACCATGTGAAGACAAAGGCAGATATTGGCGTTATGTTGCCAGAAGCCAAAAACACCAGGAATCACCAGAGGCTGGAAGAAGCCAAGAAGGATTCTTCCCAGAGCCTTCAGCAGGTTCATGGTTCTGTTGACATCTTCGTTTTGGACTTTTGGCTTTCCAAACTGAGAAGGAGAAATTTCTGTTCTTTTCAGCCTCCGAGTTTGCGTTAATTTGTGTGGTCCCTCTAGGAAACTGATACAGGCACTCTTCCAGAAATACTATATGGTACTTGCCTTTAAGAAGTTGAAAGAGTGGTGTTACAAGATAAACTGTTGAAAGCACCTGCAACGCTCTTATAGAACCAGTAGTGGCTGAGCTTATTATGGAAAGGGTGGCTAGGCATTGCCTGGTCAGCTGTGGGAGAGAGGGGAGGAAGGATCAGAGAGGCAAGATACAGCAGATGTAGCAAAGTTGTAGAACCAGGAGAGAGCCTGGTAGGGAGGCAGAGTGAGAATCTCACTGAGGCCAGAGCCAAGAAGAGACAGGGTAGGAAATAAGGTTGGAGGGGGTGGGAGGTGGAGATAATTTGAACAGCCTTGTGTGCTCCGCTGAAGCGTCTTTTGTTTTATTCTGTAGGCAATGTAGAGGAAGCCGAGACCCAAAAGATGGAAAATGATGTGGTCCGACACCAGTACAGGGGAGTGATTGAGAATGGATGTGCCTGGACCCAAACCCTGGCTCTGCTGCTTATTCAGTGTGTAAATGTGGGTAAGTTTCCTATTATCTGACTGTCACCTGTAAAACAGAGACAACATAGTTCCTCGGGCAAAGCGCTAGCATGAAGAGGGTGAGGAGTAAGTGAATTCAGCAGGCATCATTTTTAGAACAATGTCTGGCATCTATAAGGCACTTAATTGAATGTTGGTCCTTATAATCTGCTGCACATTTCATTAATAGAAAGTTCATTTTGGCAGCAATGTGCAAATACCGAAGCAGAGAAAACAGAAGGTAAGAGCCCTGAAGCCAAAGCCTGAACAATGTAGAGAGAAGGAAGAAGAGTTTTCTGGAGATGTTTCTTGAATAGAATCAAAGGGTTGTATCGGCCAATGTGATGTGAAGAACTAGGAAAGTAGGAAAGATGTTGGCTCAAAGATTCTTACCTTGACGCAGAGTAAACACTGGTGCCATTAGCAGGGAGAGGGAATACAATGCAAGCAGCGGGGTTCAGGAGAGGTAGGGCAAGGGACAAGGAAATACATTGGATTGCAGACATGGTAAGTTTGAGGTGACTGTGACATCCAGGTAGGGAATGGCTGAAAATTCTTAAAGTAATGTTTCTTAGAGGGGGCCCTTTGGACAACCCTTTATGAGAAACATCTGGTGCTCTTATTAAAAATGTAAATTTGTAGTTCCTACTCAACTCCTACTGAATCAAAATACCTGGCAAGCAGGCCTTGAAGGGTTGCATTTTAAGGACTTTTCCTAGATGATGCTTATGCATATAAAAATGATTAGTTTCTGGGAAACCTATAAGCGTCCAGTTCTGGCTGTTGATTAGAATCATCTTAGGAACTTTAAATAAAATATTGAAATACGGATGCTCAAAGAGATTCTGATTTAACTGGTCTGGGATGGGGCCACAGCTTCAACTTGTTTAAAAAGTATCCCAAGTGATTCTAAGCTGTAGACAGGAACTTGAAGGAGAAAGACTATTCAAGGAGACAGAAGATCTGGAGATCAGAAAAAGGATTAATAAAAGACAGAAATGAAGATATCTGGATGTTAAGTGTGACAAGAGGTTTTTTTAGAGTAGGAATAGGTAATATTACTACATTCAATAGATGTTGGCAGAAGAGAAACAGAACTGAAAATAGGCTCATGGATTTGACCAATAGGAGGTCAGTGACCATTAAGGGAGGGTATTTTCAATGGAGTGTGATAGAGCGAGAAACAAGAGAAAGGGGGTGTCTGGGTGGCTCAGTTGGTCAGGCATCTGCCTTTGGCTTAGGTCATGATTCCAGAGTCCTGGGATCAAGCCCCACATTGGGCTCCCCGCTCAGCGGGGAGTCTGCCTCTCTCCATCCCCCTGTTCATGCTCTCTCTCACTCTCAAGTAAAAAAAAAAAAGAAAGAAAAAAAGAAAAAAGAAATGAGAGAAAGGCTTGAGGACATGGAGACAAAGAACACAGACTGCTTTCACAAAGTTTGAAAAGAGATGGAACACAGTTTATAGCAAGACCAAGGCTAATGCGCTCTTCCTTTCTCTTTTTTTCTCTCTCTATATGAACAAATTAAAATATTTAGAATATTTGTAGCTGAAAAAGAAAACACCGGAGGAAAAGGTGATAAGATATCTTACTAAAGATAAGTTTAAAAAGTATATTACAAGAAGCAGTCTTAAAAGGAGAAATTCAGAGATTTTTTAAAAAAATATTTTGTTTATTCATGAGATACAGAGAGAGTCAGAGACATAGGCAGAGGGAGAAGCAGGGAGCCTGATGTGGGTGTGACTCAATCCCTGGACCGGAAACATGCTGCTGAGCCACCCAGGTGTCCCAGAAATTCAGAATTTTGGATGTAAAGAAGAAAGACACGATTCTGTCCCTGAGAACAAGACGTGAGGCTCTTGTGGTGGTGAGAGCAGTTTACCATCATCTGGTATGAAAGGGGGGATTGGAGGACATTGGAGGGCTTGAGGGAATGTGAATTGTTTGCATGTGGAATGCAGGAGGAAACGGACAAGTGACCAATATAAGCACTACTGGACAGTGTTCAGAGGTCCCATGGGGATATGAAGTCCTAGATCTATGGTGGCAGCAAACCATAGAGCCTAGTGAGTTCCTCCAGAAACCCTTGGCAGCTCATAGGTTGGAAATACAAGGCTGTGTCTGGGTTGGCACTGGGAGGGGTCAAAATGAAAGAACAGAAGTGATGACACTGTTAGAGCACCGTGATTCATATAATGACTTTGTGGTGTGGGTAGGAGCATGGAGTGAAGAGGTTAGTCTCGGATTATAAAGAAGGATGATTCAAGGATTCATGGTTCCTCATGAGGTCCTGCTGCAGCTTTACTAAAAGTGAGGGAGTGAGAAAGAGGTGGGAGGAATAAAGGTTGTAAACAGTAAGTGGGATTTCTTAGTTTAGGATTTCAGAGTGGGGAAGGTGTTGGTGACCATGATACCCTCGCTTAGTAAGAGAGTGAATTGCTGATTGTAGCTCAATAATGATAAACTGGGATATGAGAGAAAGAGAGAGAGAGAGAGAGAAGAATGGAAACAGGGAGGGAGACCAGATGCCTTGGGTTCTTCATGAACTGACAGAGTGATTTGGGTTGTACGATGGGAGTGATGAATTTTATAAAGTCTGGGGTGTAGCCCAGGTTTGTAGCCTCTGAAGAAAGACCATCCTGGGTGGAATCCTAATTCTTATCCTTTACCACCAGGGCAGTGTTGGGCTGATTATTTCTGTGATCCTCAACTTTTTCATTTATAAAAAGAAACAATAAGTATCTCCTAGTGAATTTTTTTTTTCCTAGTGAATTTTGTATTTTATTTCTATTTCTGCCTTCCCTTATCCCTCCCTTGAGACAATGAACAAACAGCTTGGCTGCCTGGGATATGAGAGGAAAGTAAATTTTGTGGAAAAGTGATCAGTATTTTGGAAGAGTTCCCTGCCCCCCCCATATGTATATACATATATATGACCTATAGATTGTCTTTCTGAAATCAGTGCACACTCCTATCTCTTACCTAAGCTCGTCCTGAAAAATAGTGATGGAAATTCTAGACCAAGTTGATGTACCATTTTGTAGCTCTGGTAATTAAGGGACTGGGGACTCCAAAGAGAAAATGAGAGAGAGAGAGGAATTGCTGGCATTAGCCTGATTAAGTAGCAGCCAATTTTGCTTAGTTCCTCCATAGAATGCAAAACTTCTACGGCTTGTTGACTAGTGAATATGTTTTTGGAGAGATTACATAATACAACAGGGGTACCTGTACGATAAGGATACTTGCTTCATAGATAGGCTCATTGCCCATTTTTAAAAATCATTATTTACTTGTAAATAGATGTTTCTTCCTTTTAAAAAAGCTTCATAGAATGTAATTGTCATACATGGTTTTAAAATTCAAGCCTAAAGTGTTAAAGATCAAACTTGTTAAAAATTCTTTCAATGTTCAAAACATTTTGTTAGACTAATTAATGACATGAAATGTAACTGAACTGCATATTTGCAGACTTCTTTTCTACATTAACAAATCTCAGAAGTGAAAATAGAATTACTGCGTTCTTTATGCAAAATACACCTGCCAGGGCTGCTGCACTGTATCAAACCAGGGGGACACGTTTCACATTATATACTTTCTAAAAGGGACTCTTCAGGCACACTTCTGGGCCCCTGCTATGTGAGACAAGAAGCAACATCAAGAAATTTAGGATAAGGAAATTATGGTATAAAAAAATCAGAACAAGAATATTGAAATCTAAATAGGGATTGAAGTCATATTGCTCTAAATTTGGGTATGAAACAGGAAAACCGATCTGAAAGAGGATTTGCAATATAAATAGCAGAAATAATAATAATCCTAAATATTTACAAGAGTAGCTTATTAAGATCAGGAAGAGGTAAAAGTAGAAATGAGTGAAGATCTAATTAATTCGCCACCTACTAATGGTGGAGCCAAAAGACCTTGAGTTTTGCTCCTAACTTTGACAATTATAAAGTAATGCTGAAGAATGTTTTGAGACTTCACATTTTTCAAATTGAACGACTGAGTTCATGGAGTACCCCCCACCCCCGCCAATATTAAAAATATTGGGGGGCGCCTGGCTGGCTCGGTCATAGAGCACAGAGTATGTGACTCTTGATCTTAGGGTTGTGAGTTCAAGCCCCACTTTGGGTGTAGAGAAGACTTGAAAAAAATGTTGGTAAAATGATCAAAGATCAACACCATAACCATGCTGAAACGCAAAGGGGGAACCTTCATGCCAAAGCAAGGAGAGAAAATTATAGAGGGTAAGGAGATCGTGGCAGATTGAGGAAGTGGATCAGAGTGGAAAGTTCGATGGAACCTTAATGCCAACCAAAGGGAGAAGTAGCCTCTGGAGCAAGGTGGCTCAGAGAGGCAATCCATAGGCTGATGCATTCCAGCTGCACTACTTGATTGATCCTGGCAACCCCCCTCCCCCACTTCCCTCTTCCTTAGGCCAGGGAAAAATTTGGGAGACACAGAGTTAGGTGTGGGAGCTTGAGACAAATAGACTGAAAGGCTGGTCAGAACGAGAAGAACCCAAAGCACTGGCAGCCACAAAACCAGGAACTGAAACATCCCCTTGATTCTTTCGCCCTAAATGTGCTAAAATATGAACTAGCTGGAAGTTTCATGTCTTTTCAATCAGGTGGCCCACAAAGAAATGGCAGACTGTCTGACAATTTCTATAAAAGCCTGCATTCAGGACTCAGCCAACATTGGAGGATGACTCAGCCCCTGAGAGAGGAGAGACTCAAAGTAGAGAAAGTTTCTAACAGAGTCTGTACTATTGACATGACCATGGACAAACCATAATAAATATCCATGGAAAGACTGATAGCCATAGAGCAAAACTCAGGACAATTTAACTATCAAAACAGATGAAAGTGGGGCACCTGGGTGGCTCAGTGGTTGAGCGTCTGCCTTCGGCTCAGGGTATGATCCCGAGGTCCTGGGATCGAGTCCCGCATCAGGCTCCCTGCATGGAGCCTGCTTCTCCCTCTGCCTGTGTCTCTCTCTGCCTCTCTCTCTCTCTCTGTCTCTCATGAATAAATGAATAAAGCCTTTAAAAATTATAGGAAGATAAAAAAATTGAATGGTAATCACTATATGAATATGAATCATTATTTTTTTAAGAATATGAATCAAATGTATAATTTTTTCATCGGTGCATAAAGAAAATGGACCAGGAAGACTGTTCAACCTACTGAAAGGCAGAAACAGGGAAAAAGAGTAGCATAAATAAATAAGCCCTAAAATATTAGAAATAATAACACCTAATCCATGAACTAAGCTCAGCTCTTAAAATACACTGATTGGTTTTTTCTCTCTAAGTTTTGGTTGAAATCTAACATATATACGAAGTGGACCAATCATAAATATATTTTATGTAAACTGAACATGTTTTCACACGTTGATCATACCAAGTAGCCAGCATCAAAATCAAGAAATGGAACATTTCTAAGCCTTCAAAAACATCCTCTTGGGCAGCCCAGGTGGCTCAGCGGTTTAGCGCGGCCTTCAGCCCAGGGCGGGATCCTGGAGACCCGGGATCAAGTCCCACATCGGGCTCCCTGCATAGAGCCTGCTTCTCCCTCTGCCTCTCTCTCTCTCTCTCTCTCTCTCTCTCTCTCCCTGTGTCTCTAATAAATAAATAAAATCTTTAAAAAACAAAACAACGACAACAAAAAACCCATCCCCTCTTCCCCCACCACCTACCCCTTTAACCCTCCTTCCATTCCTCTTCTCCAATCCATTCCCTCTTCTAAGAAAACCCCTATATTGACTTCTGTCATAATCTGTTAGTCCTGCCTGTTTTTGAATTTTATGTAAATGCAATCTGCGTTATGTATTCTTTCATGAAGGGCTCTGTCAACACCATGTTTGTGAGACTCAGATACAACATTGCATACAGTTATTGACTTCATTCTCAAGGCTGCGTGGAATTTCGTTGCATGAATATTCAACAATTATTTACCCATCCCATTGTCGACGGACATTTGGATTTGAATAATCAGTTTTAGCCATTATGAATAGCACTGCTACAAACATTCTAATACATACAAATATATGTAGTTTAGTAAACATATTCACAGTTCTGTTGAGTTTAAATCTAGGGATGGAATTGCAGTGTATAAGATCTCCAATTATACCGTATCTTTGCCCCTAGGTGGTATTTCTTATCTTTTTAATTTTATCTATTTTGATTGAGGTTCATTTTATCTATTGCTATTGTCTTAAAATTCTCTGATTGTGGAGGAAGTTGGTATGTACTCATAAGTTTATTGACCTCTTGTGAGAAGTTTTATTCAAGTATCTTGCCACTTTTCTGTATTGTTTCTCTCTGACTAACTTGCAGGTGTTCTTCCTATGTAGGATTTCCTTGTATACTCTGGATAATAATTATTTAGGAGATACTGCAAATATTTTATCCGCCCCCTTGACTTGCCTTTCTACTGTCTTACCGATGTTTTTTATAAAGAGAGATTTCCAATTTTAAGGTATTTGGGGATTTTTCTTTCATATAACGGTAAAACAAGCAACAGGCAACAACAACAAGACAATAAAACTGAACAAACCAATAAACCTTTCCCACTTCTCCAAAGTGCATTGTCTTAATAAATTAAGCGTCCATATATGTATATGTTTCTGAACTCTCCGTTCTGTTTGCTTTGGTGTCTATTTTCACCTCTACCACATTGTCTTATTGAACCTTTACTAAGTGTTGGTGTCCACTAATGTCCTTTGTTACCTTCTCCAGCTTCCTTTTATCTCTCTGTGTCTGTTTTTCTTCTTCGTGATCATCCTGACTACAATTTGCCTTAGTTTCATATAAATTTTATAACTGCCTTATAACCAACCTGGTTCAATAGGATTTTGATTGGCATTACATTGAATTTTTTGCTTAATTATGGAGAATTGAGATTGAGTCGATCCATGTACATGATCTAGCTCTCAGTGTGACTTATTTATCAAAGTAAAATTTGGTGCATTATCTTTTATTTATTTCTTTGACTAAGCTACTTAAATAATAAGTTTGAAGTTTTAATTGTATGTTATTAGGTAAAAATGTAATTGATTTTTATGTTTTGATCATCCACCTATTTTGCTCAATTTATTCCTTCATTTTAGAGGTATATAGATTCTTTTGCATTTTCCACATACTCCTTATTGTTATCTGTGGATGCTGACAGGTGTATTTCCTTCTTTCCCATATTCATACCAATTATTTTGCTTCATTGCGTTGGCCCAGAGTTTAATGATGAATAGAAATGGCAACCATGGACATCTATTCACCATTAAGTATAATATCCGCTATAGTCCTTTTATGATGTTGTTGGTATTCTTAATTTTTTTGAGATTTATCCCATAACTGTGAGCCTATATCTCCAATTCGTGGTCACCTATTTTTTTTCCAGTCTCCCATCCCCCTTTCCTCTGGCAGCCATCAGTTCTGTGTATTTATAGATATGATTCTGTTTTTGTTTATTTACTTGTTTTTTTTTTCTTACATTCCTTATATGAATGAAATCACGTGGTATTCGTCTTAGCCTGACTTATTTCACTTAGTGTAATACCTTCTAGGCCCATCCATGTTGTCATAAATGGCAAGATCCTATTCTTTTTATGGCTGTATACTATTCTATTGTATGTATATTTATCACCTCTTTATCCATTTATGTACTGATGGGCACTTCTATAGCTTGGCTATTGTCAATACTTCTTCAATGAACATAGAAGTACACATATCCTTTCAAATTAGCATCATTGTTTTTGGGTAAATACTCAATGGTGGAGTTATTGGATCATATGGTATTTCTATTTTTAATTTTTTGGGGAACCTCCATATTGTTTCTCTGCAGTAGCTGTACTAATTTATATTCCCAATATTTTTTGGTTGGTATTCTTGATGGAAGAAATTCCCTTCTTTTCCTAGCTAAGAGTTTTCTTTTCTATCAAGAATGGACAGCAAAATTTTATCACATGGTTTTTCTGGAGATGGTCACATTGGCTTTCTCTTTAAGTTAATGTGGCCAAGTGTATTGATTGGTTTTCAAGAAGCTAAATCTAACTTGCATTTTAGAAATTAAATTGGTTCTGATGTTTTATAGTGTGTGTGTGTATATATATATATGTGAGATTGTATGTGCTAATATTTTTCCCTATTTTTACACTTCAGAGAGATTGGCATGCAAAGTTCTTTTCTTTTGATTATCTTTTTTAGGTTTTAGTGTCAAAAACTATTTGGAAAGTGTTTCCTCTTAATCTAATTTCTAGAAGAATTTACATAATAATGATATATCCCTTTAAATATTTGGAAGAATTTCCCAGTATGCATATCATCTGGATATGCAGTCATTTGTGGGAATATTTTCTATTACAGATTTATTTTCCTTAATTCATAAATATAGAAATATCAGCTTCTTGATAAGTTCTTTTTCTAATAATTTTCTTAGTTTATGTACTTTTTCCAAATTTATTGACATAAAGATATTAATAGTGTCACTTTATTTTCTTTTTAGCATCTGAATGTTTTGTAGGATATCCACTTGATATTGGTAAATTTTGCTTGTGTTTTTTTCTTGATTCATTAATTATCAATTGATGTCTTTCCAGAGAAATAACTTTTGGTTTTCTTGATTTTGTGTTACAAAATTTTCTTTGTATTGATTTGTGCTCATTGGTTAATTATTTCTTTTCTACTTTTTTCTTTTTTTTTTTCAAATTACCTGAGACTAATTGCCTGAATCATTGATTTTTGAAAATCTTTTAAAATATAATATATGCATTTAGGCTCTTCATTTCTCTTTAAAGAAGTTTTGATGTCTTGTTATTATTGTTAAGCTCAGAATAATTTTCTAATATCCATGTTATGATTTTTCTTTGATCCATGAATTATTTAGAACTATATTGCCTTATTTCCATTCACTTGAGGGTTTTCTGAATATCTTTGCTATTGATTTCTAGCTTAGTTTCACTATGGCCTGAAAATTACTCTGATTTACTTGAATCTATTAAAATTTGTTAAGAATTGCTTCATGGCCAAACATGGAAACATTTGGTAAATATTCTATGTGTACTTGAACAGAATATCAATTCTATCTTGGATGAACACAGTGCTCTCCCTGGGTTGATTAGGTTGGGTTAATTTTGCTAAAAATCAGATTGATCTGTTTATTACTGAGACAGGCAATTTAAAGTCCCTTATCATGAATTTCTTTCTCCTTTAAGTCTGTCAAATATAAATATTTGGAAATTGTAACTAAAAACATATAAATTTATAATTTCTTATATTGTGGATTGACAGTATTAAAAATAACATACTTTGGGGAATCCCTGGGTGGCGCAGCGCTTTGGCGCCTGCCTTTGGCCCGGGGCGCGATCCTGGAGACCCGGGATCGAATCCCACATCGGGCTCCCGGTGCATGGAGCCTGCTTCTCCCTCTGCCTGTGTCTCTGCCTTTCTCTCTCTCTCTCTCTGTGACTATCATAAATAAATAAAGATTTAAAAAAAATATTAAAAAAAAATAACATACTTTGTTAGCACTAAAAATGTTCCTTAAGGTCTGTTTTCTTCTAAAAATTTTGTTATCACTAGCCCAGGTGTTTTGGTTACTGTTTGCTAGATATATCTTTGTCCACCCTTTCACTTTTAATCTTTCTGAAGTGTATTTTGTAAGCAGCAGATAATTTGATAACAGTAATCTTTTAATTTAAATATATAATTCATTAATACATTTGCTTTTATATTGTCCCATCTGTTTTATGTTTGTTTTTTCCTATCTTTTCCCTCTCTTTGAATTGTTTAAAAAAATTCCATTCCATTTCCTTCTTTACTAGCTCACAATTATTTTCCCCTTTTCTTTTAGTAGTCCCACAGGTAATGCTTATATGTGTCTTTGTATTTCTTAGGGTCAAATATAAATGAATGCTTTTTCAGTTAGTAATAAACTCTTTAATTTCATGTCTTATGTTTGCTTTTAATCCATTTTTAGTTGATTTTTGTGTATGTTGTAAGAGTCCTATTTTATTGTTTTTGCATGTGGATATTCAATTTTCCCAGCATCATTTTTGCTGAAGATATTATGCTTTCCTCACTGTGCATTATTTACACCTTTCTCACAGATCATTTGTTTTTTTTTTTTTTTTTTATGTTTTTTTTTTTTTTTATTGGTGTTCAATTTAATAACATACAGAATAATACCCAGTGCCCGTCACCCATTCACTCCCACCCCCCGCCCTCCTCCCCTTCTACCACCCCTAGTTCGTTTCCCGGAGAAGAAATGTGTGGGAAATATCAGAAAGGGAGACAGAACGTAAAGACTGCTAACTCACAGATCATTTGAATGTATATGCATGGGTTTATATCTGGTCTTTGTATTCTGTTCCACTGGTCAATGTTATCTTTATGCCAAGACCATACCATTTTTATTACTACAGTTTTGTAATAATTTTGAGATAAGGAAATGTGATGTCTACAGCTTTTTCTTCTTTTATTTTCCTAGACTTCTTAGACTAGTACTAGTCTTTTGTGATTCCATATGAATTTTAAGATTTTTTTTCCTATTTCTGCAAAAAATATCATCAGGATTTTAACAGAGATTGCATTGAATCTATCGACAGTTTTGGGGAGTTTGAACATTTTACCAATATTCAGTCTTCCAATTCATGCACACAGAATGCCTTTCAATCCATTTATCTTATTTAATTTAGTTTTTTTTCTGTCTCGTTTATTTTTTTTTTTTGTCAATGTTTTGTATTTTGCAGCCTACAAGTTTTTCACTGCCTCAGTTTATTCCTAATTATTTTCTTTTTCTGGTGCTATAGTAAATGGGATTGATTTCCTAATTTCCTTTTTAGATAGCTTGTTGTTAGCATACAAAAATCAGTAACACTTCTCTCACTAATTTTCTATTTTGTATCCTGTTGCTTTTCTGAATTTATTCATCAGCTCTTAGAGGTTTTTATTGTTCTTTCTGTGGCATCACTTGTAATGCCTCCTCTTTCAATATGGTTTATTTTATTTGAATCTTCTCTCTTCTTAGTCTAGCTAAATGTTTTTCAACTACTTACTTTTTCAGAAAACTTAGTTTCCTCGACATTTTAAATTTCATATTTTCTATTTTATTTTTGCTCTAATCTTTATTCCCTTTTTTTCTGCAAACTTTGGGCTTACTTTGCTCTTCTTTTCTAGCTCCTTGAGTTACAGTTAGTTTATTTTCAGTCTTTCTTCTTTTTTAATGTAAGCTTCTTACACAACAAATTTTTCTCTTAGTACTGCTTTTGCTACATCCCATAAGTTTTGGTAGATTGTGTTCATTTTCATTTGTCTCAAAGTGTTTTCTAATTTCCTTTTTGATTTCTTCTTTGACCCAGTGACTATTAAAAGTGTGTTAATTTTTACATATTTGTGAAATTTCCATCTTTCTATTAATTTCTAGTTTTATTCCATTGTGTTCAGAAAAGATACTTGGTATGATTTTAATCTTAAATTTGTTAAGAATTATTTTGAGGCCTAACTTATGATCTATTCTGGAGAATGTTTTGGGTGTGAATGAGAAGAATGAATATTTTGCTGCTATTGGGTGGAATGTCCATAGGTGGACCTATGCTAGGTCCATTTGGTTTATATTGTTCAAGTCCTGTGTTTATTGATCTTCTGTCTGAATGTTGTATACATTATTGCAAGTAGGATATTGAAGTCTTCTACTATTATTGTATTGTGTATTTATTCCTTTGGTTCTGTCAATATTTACTTATGTACTTTGGTCGTCTAATATTGGGTGCTTATATATTTATAATTCTTATGTCTTCTTAGTGACTTGACCCTTTTATCATTATATAATGTCCTTCTTTGTCTCTTGTGACAGTTTTTTTACTTAGTCTATTTTATCTGATGTAAGAATAGTCAGCTCTGCTCTTCTTGTTATCAGTTGCATGGAATATCTCTTTCCATCCCTTCACTTTCAGCCTATATGTGTTTTTAAAGTTGAAGTAAGTCTCTTGAAGGCAGCATATACTTGGGTCTTATTTTTTTTAATCCATCATACTACTCTCTTCTGATTAGAGAATTTAATCCATTTACATTTAAGTTATTGATAAATATTTACTACTGCCATTTTAAAAAGATTTTATTTATTTATTCATGAGAGACACACAGAGACAGGCAGAGACGTAGGCAAAGGGAGAAGCAGGCTCCCTGCAGGAAGCCCATGTGGGACTCCATCCCAGGACCCCGGGATCACACCCTGGGCCAAAGGCAGATGCTCATCCACTAAGCCACCCAGGTGTCCCTACTACTGCCATTTTGTTAAATGTTTTCTGTTAGTCTTTTATTATTTTGTCTGTCTTTTCCTCTGGTTTTGTTCTGTTTTGTTTTGGTGTGCTTTCATTGCCTTTCTTTTTGTGCACCTTCTAGTGTGTGTGTGGTTTCTTGGGGCTTACATAAAATATATTATAGTTATAACTATTTTAAATTCTAGTGTGTGTGTGTGTGTGTATATATATATATGGTCTATTTTAATATGTAGTCTATTTTAAGCAGATAACATGTTTAGTTCAACTTAATACAAAAACTCTTTAATTCCTCTTCCCACACTTTGTGCTATAGTTGTCACAATTTATATATATTTACTATGCATGTCTTACTATTTCTTTGTTATGGTTATATTTAATACTCTTCCTTTTAATGTTTATATAAGGTTTAAAAGTGATTTACTCACCACCTTTAAAGAAGTACAGAATTCTCTATTTGCCTTTTCTTTTGCTTCTTTTTTAAAATTTTAATTTCATTATAGTTAGCATATAGTGTTATATTAGTTTCAGGTGTACAATATATTCATCCAACAATTCTATGTATTACTCGGTGCTCATCATGATAAGTGTACTATTAATCCCCTTACTTATTCCTCCATCCCCACCTACCTCCCCTCTGGTAAACATCTGTTTGTTCTCTAGAGTTAAGAGTCTGTTTTTTGGTTTGTCTCTTTTTTTTTGTCCTTTGTTCATTTTTTTTCTTAAATTCTACATATAAGTGAAATCATACAGAATCTTTCTCTGACTTTTTTATTCCCTTTCCCTTCAGGGGAAAAGATCTGTTATATTATTATAACAGCAATATAGCATTATATTCTCTAGATCCATCCATGATGCAAATGGCAGGAGTTCATTCTTTTTGAAGGCTGAGTAATATTCCTTTATATACATACTGCATTTTGATCCATCCCTATCAGTGGACACGTGGATGGCTTCTGTAGTTTTGCTATTGCAAATAATGCTGCAAAGGAGTGCATGTATCCCTTTGAATTAGTTTTCTGTATTGTTTGAGTGAATACCAAGTAGTGTAATTACTGGATCATAGTGTGGCTTTATTTTTAAATTTTTGAGAAACTTCCATTCTGTTTTCCACAGTGGTTGCATCAGTTTGCATCCCCACCAACAGTGCATGGAGTTCTTTTTCTCCATATCCTCACCAATACTTGTTGTTTACTGTGTTTTGATTTTAGCCATTCTGATAGGTGTGAGATGTTTCATACTTTCTTATGCTACTGTTCTGCTATTTAAGCAATCTTTTATTTCAACTGAGAAAAACTACCTTTAGCATTTTGTATGGCAGACTTAGTGATGATGAAGAATTCCCTCAGTTTTTTTTCTTGGAAAATCTTTAACTTTCCTTTATTTTTGAAGAAGAATTTTGCTTAGTATAGTATTCTTGGATGGCAGTTTTTTTTTCTTTCTGCACTTTGAATATAACATCCCACTCTCTTCTGACATACAAGGTTTGTGTTGAAAAGTCTGCTGCTATTCTTATGGGAATTCCTTTGTATGTGACAAATGCCTTTTCTCTTGCTGCTTTCAAAAATCTCTGTAACTTTTGACATTTGATTCTAATATGTTTCAGATGGAATTCTTTGTATTCTTTTTTTTTCTTCATCTTTTGGGCTTTTGAATCTTGATATCTATTTCTTTTACCAGCCTTGGGAAATTCTCAGCCATTAATTCTTTGAATGAGCTTTCTGTTCCTTTCTCCCTCTTCTACTTCTGAGACCCCCTTAATGTGCATATTGCTCTGCTTTGTAGTGTTCTATTAGTCTCTTAAGCCTTCTTTATTCCTTTTCATTCTTATTTTCTCTTTGTTCCTCTGATTGAATTATTGCACTGACCTGCCTTTGAAACCACTATTTTTTTTTTCCCTCTGGTTGACCTAGTGTACTGTTGAATCCCTCTAGTGATTTTTTTTTTTTTTCTGGTTCTGTTATTATGTTCTTCAGCATTGTGATTTCTTTTTATTTTTTCTTAAAGATCTTATTTATTTGAGAGAAGGAGAGAGAGAGAGAACAAAAAAGAGAAAGTATGAGCAGAGGGGAGGGGCAGAGGGAGAGAGAGAAGCATACTCCTTGCTTATCAGGGAGCCTGATTCAGGGCTAAATCCCAGGACCCTGGGATCATGACCCAACCTGAAGGCAGACACTTAACCAACTGAGCCACCCAGGCAACACTGTGATTTCATTTTAATATTTTCTTATTGTTGAAATTTTCATTTTGTTCATACATTACTTTCTTGAACTCACTAAGCATCTTTAAAACCATTGTTTTGCATTCCATATCAGGTAAATTATGTAACTCCATTTCATTAGGCTCTGTTTCTAGAGAGTAATTTTCTTTCTTTATTTGGAATATCTTGGCCTAATTTTTCATTTTCTTTGACTCTGTTCTGGTGCTTTCACATTAGGCAACATGACCACCTCTCTTATTCTTAACAGATTGGTCTTATACCAGAGGAGACACCTACCAACCAGCCCCCCTAGAGATTCTGGTGAGTCTCTCAAAATTTTTGGGTAGTCTAACTCAAATTCTTTGTTCTTTTTGCAGTCCCCAGGTATCTAGTGTCCTGCCAATGCACTGGGGAAAATGAAACTGAATCACATTGCCCTGGCCACTCCTAGAATAGTTGGGTCATTAGACACTGTCCAACTCCTTCCCTCTCTAGGAAGAAGCTGTGACCTGGGTTATTCATCTATTCACTGTGTGCTCAACAGGGACATGGGACTATGGCAACTGCCAGCCAGAATCTCTGTCCCTGTTCTTAACTGCCCCTAGATAGCTAGACTATTTCTGACTCATCAGAAGTCTAAGACTGAGAAGAGAGTTGCCCATTCTCTGTGTATCCCTGGAGAGGTTGAGGCATTAGACACATGGATCAACCCTTTGTCACTCCAGAGGCAAGCTGAGAAGCAAGATTCTTTTTCTCTGTGCTAAGCTAGGGTAGTAGGGGATGGAGAGCCTTGATATCTACTAGTCAAGTCATTGTCTCCATTATCTCCTATGCAGGTAGACTGTTCCAAACCCCTCAGAGCTCCAAGACTGGCAAGTCAGAAGCCAGACATTTGGAGATTCACTTTTGAAAAGTGAGATGCTGAATGCATGAACCAACTCTCTCCTTCCCATGAGGAAAATTCAAGAGCCAGTGTGTCTCTTTATGATTGCATGGCACTGTGCCAAGGGCAGAGTTTCTGGTGATAAGGTGTCTTGAATCCTGGCTTTGGTGATCTTGGTATTTTGTTCATCTGGGGTTCAGGAGCCTTTCAGTTTTTATTTCTCACAGAAGGAATTTGGCTATCAGTTGTTGCTGAATTGGTATTTTTGTTGGGATTAGAAGGGTTCTGGGCTTCTTACTGTGCCATCTTACTGACATCACTTCTCTGGGGAATTTTTCTTTGGGAAGGAATTTTAAAATTATTCCATAATTATACCCCCTTCCCAAAAAAAGCACTAGGGCCACTTGGGTTTGTTCTGAATTCTTCCAAAATTTCCAAGGACATTTAATTCCCATTTTATAAACATCTTTCCAGAACACAGTCAATGAAGGAAAACTTGCCAAATTATTTTAGTAAAGTAACAAAACTAAATATAAAAATCTTATAAAAATTGTCCTCTAATCCATGTATATTAATGTAAACTCCTAAATAAAATACCACAACATCTAATCCACTTACATATCAAAAGAATAAACAACCACAACCAAGTGGGTTTGCCTCCAAAAATGTAGAGGTATCTAACATTTAATAACCTATCAATAAAATATGTTACATTGTTATATCAAAATGGAAACAAATCTTTTTGAAATGTGAATTAAAATTTGTACAAGCAATATGACACTAACACTCTAGAAATACAAAACATAGTGTTGACATTTAAAAAAATATTTTATTTATTTATTTGAGAGAGAGTGAGTGAGAGAGAGAACAGGAGCAGAGGGACAGAGGGGCAGGGAGAAGCAGGTTCCCTATGGAGCAGGGAGCCTGATGCAGGGTTCAATTTCAGGACCCTGGGATCATGACCTGAGCCAAAGGCAGATGCGTAACTGACTGTGCCTCCCAGGCACCCCACTGTCGGACATTTTATTTTTTTATTTTTTTAAAGATTTTATTTATTTATTCATGAGAGACACAGAGAGAGAGAGAGAGAGAATGAGAGAGAGAGGCAGAGATACAGGAGGAGGGAGAAGCAGGCTCCATGCAGGGAGCCTGACATGGGACTTGATCCGGGGTCTCCAGGAACAGCCCCTGGGCCAAAGGCAGAGCTAAACCACTGAGCCACCTGGGCTGACCATTGTTGGACATTTTAATAGATTAATTGATTTTTGCAGTTTTGGCCTTATAGTTTTCTGACAGTGAAAGAATCATTCTAATCATTCTCTTAGGAGATAGAATGTATATTATCATAGCTCTGCAATTGATATTCTGCAATTAAGACCTAAGTTAACTGGAAACTTGAAATATATTTCAATAAGGTGACCAGATATAAATATGTCTTTTATATACACACACACACAAACACACATATATATATACACATACACATATATGTGTATCTTTTTCATATATAACAATGGTCATTTATACATTTAATACTGTTTAATTAGGGGATCCCTGGGTGGCGCAGCAGTTTGGCGCCTGCCTTTGGCCCAGGGCGCGATCCTGGAGACCCAGGATCGAATCCCACGTCGGGCTCCCGGTGCATGGAGCCTGCTTCTCCTTCTGCCTATGTCTCTGCCTCTCTCTCTCTCTCTCTCTCTCTGTGTGACTATCATAAATAAATTAAAAAAATACTGTTTAATTAATAATTATAATTAATAAATGTTTTAGTGTTTAAATGACCATTGTCATACATGAAAAAAAGTCATATATGACATTTTGAGAAAATATGAATTACATAAGAATAATAACAAGAAATATTTGAGAACTTTATGAATAATTGTAATTAAACACCTTGACCTGATAATTTAAAAGAAGTCATCAATAAACATAAAGATGGACCATGTTCCTGGCTCAATTGGTTGAGCGCTTGACTTGATTTCAGATCAGGTCATGATTTCAGGGTTGTGAGATTGAGCCTGTGTCAAGCTCTGCACTCACTGGAGGAGTCTACCCGAGATTCTCTCTCTCTGTCTCTCCCTCTGCTCCTCATCCCCATCTCTCTCTCTCTCTCTCTCTCTCTCTCTCTCTCTCAAATAAATAAATAAATCTTAAAGAAAAGAATAATTGAAAGAAGCATCAAGAACTTTTTCAAAAAATGGGGAAATAAAGGGGTTACTTATTTCGCTTGTTATTAAGACATAATGTAATTCTTTTTATATCTAATGAAGTCAAGGTATAAGATCCAAAGAATCCTTTAGCTGATAAGACAGTTCAGAAACAAATCTTATATATAATAATGTTTTGTATGATAAAAGTGCCACTATCACATTTATAGTAGAAATGCAGATGATCTTAATAAACGGTGCTCTGTTAATAGTTAACTTTAAAAACAATACTTGAATTAAAAATGATACTACAGAATGAGTGTCTTGTAGATCACAGGAAAGTTTATAAAGTTTTAAGCATAAAACGATACAGTAATCACAAAAAAGAAATTTGGACAATTGATTTTTATGTGTTTAGGTATAAATTTATGTCAAAATCCATACACAGTCTGTGAGCACATGAAAAAGTATTTAACATCACTAGTCATGGGGAAATGCTAATAAAACCACAATAAAATATTCCTTCATACTCAATAAGATGGCTATTAATGAAAACAAAACAAAACAAAACCAAATCAGGAAGTAATAAGTGTTAGTGAGAGTATGGGGAAATTTATTTATTTATTTATTTATTTATTTATTTATTTATTTATTTATTTATTTTAAGTATGGGGAAATTTAAACGTTTGTGAATTGATGGTAGGAATATAAATGGTACTGCCACTATAAAAAAACACTATGGTAGATCCTTAAAACATTAAACATAGAATTATTATGTGATCCATCAATTCTACTTCTGGGTACATACCCAAAAGAATTGAAACCGGGGACCTGAGTAGATGTTTGTACATCAATATTCATAGCATCATTATTTTCAGTAACCAAAGTAACTCTAGTATCCATCAACAGATGTAGGGATAAGGAAAATGTGATATATACTTAAAATGGAATATTATCCAGCCTTAAAAAAGGTAGGAAATTCTGACCTATGCTAGAAAATGAATGAACTTTGAGAACATGTTAAGTGATTGGGCACATGGGTGTCTCAGAGGGTTAAGTGTCTGCCTTTGACTCAGGTCGTGATCCCAGGATCAAGCCCTGCACCAGGAGCTCTGCTTGGTGGGGAGCCTGCTTTGCCCTCTACCTCTGCTGCTTCCTCTGCTTGTGATGATTCTATCAAATCAATACATAAACTCTTTTTAAAATAAGATTTTATGCTGAGTGAAATAAGCTAGACACAAAAGAGCAAATATTGTATGACTCCACTCATATGAGGTAACTACTGTAACCAAATTCATAGAGACCAGTGTTGACTTTTAAAAAAATCCGTTTGGAACTTTTGGCCCTCTTTCAAATTCTTTTTATTTTTCCCCTCTGACTCTTTTGGTTTCTCCCTGCCTGTCAGTCTTCCACATCTTACTCTACCTTATGTTGGTGTTTTTAGGAGCTCTCAAAGCTACTGCATCTTGCTATAGTTCTGAGTTTTATATATCACCTGAAGATAAAACTGGAGCATAGAGCATGGCTGTCCAGCATACAGGTTAGCATCCCAACCATGAGGGGCATTCCAGATTTGAATCATTTATTCCCTCCTTCATTCATTCAACAAATCATTAATTACTAGTTATGTGTTGATATTCAACTGGACATGACATAATCATGTGCAGTGGCCCTTTCTCATAGGTCGCTGAGGATATAGTGTGTCACCTGTTATATGTCTCATCAGACCTTTGCCCATACTACTTATTTCTTTTGAGCTCTACTCTGCTTTTGATGAGTTATTTGAAGGCTTTATTTTAATTCTATTTCAGTTCTGGTGGTCAGTCTTGCAACTGCCTAACAAAGAGTTCCTTTTTTGTGGTCAGAGTGTCTTGTTAAGTTAGGTTACTCTTTATTGCATTCTCAATGCACGCTGCAATTGAAATAGAGAGTATTTATCCAAGTAGAAAGAATTTTACAACCCCTATAGTGGTACTTTAGGTTAAAATTATAGTCGATTCATTTGCCCCTACATAAAGTGATTCCCTTATTGCCAATAACTTCAATCTTACCAAGTACTCATTCAAAACTGTGCTTTACTCCAAATTTTTTCCCATCTTCATGGCTTTTTCTCAATTAATCCTTCTAAACGTGCTCTATTAATGTTATTTTAGAACAACAGAACTGGAAACATCTGAACATACTATAGCCAAAAGATGCTGCTTCTGTGGATCACAATTAAACTAAGGGCTTTCTATTCCCTCCTGGAATAAATCTTTTTTTTTCTTAAAGCAAAAGGCCAATCCTCAATTTTAAGGGTTTTCTTAGGATTTGTTTTCATTCATTAATTAGTGTAGTCCAGTGCCTGGTAGACTGTAGATGCTTACTATCACCTAAATTATTTTAAGGGATATGTTTAGAATAAAAGAAAAAGTCTACTACTGGGATGCTCTCTGAGATTAATGCTTTTAAGAACAACCTGGCATTGTGGTGAAGATTTAGATGGAGGTAGATTTGAATCTTGTTTTCCCCCTAAATATTAATTGTGAGACTTTAAAAAATTATTTAATATCCAGGGTTCAATATCCTGATATCTAAAATAGGGGCAGTATTAACTATTGCTTAATATTAGATGAGGTTATTATTTTCCATATAGTATCTGACACATACTGTGCATGCAGCATTATTATTAGTAGTGCTATTATTTCAAAAAATTGCTCACAGGCTCATATTCCTTCATTACTTTCTTCATGTACATTTTGGTTTTTACATAGTAATCAAATACATTCATGTGTATGGGGTAAGGTAGGAATCATGTTGTTTTGGGCATCAGGAAACCGGGTTTGTTCAAAATCAAATAATATTTGGTCCTATCATGATTGAGGGTCATATCACTTCTCTTATTTGCAATTTCTAAGTAACGCCTCTTATTTCTCAAACTACCTGTTTTAATTACACCAATAGGTGATAGTGTTTGCATATGTTTCAGAAACTGTTCTGTAGAACTACTTCATTCCAATTTTACTGTCCTAATCATTTTTCTATTTCTTGCTCTCCTCTTCTTGAAGACTTCAGCTTCGGAACCTAAAAATTATATGAATAAGCCACATGAGTAAGTAACAATGGAGAATTACAAAGTCCTTCTAGAAGAGTTTACTGCTTATAGCATATTCCATATTATTTCCCCACAATTGAAACCAAAAAATCTTTCAAACACATAATGTTTGTTTTTTTTCTTCAAAGCAAAGCAATTTTTGTTCCCATCCTCATGACTTATGTGTTCTCCATTTCCTTTAAATGTAGCACACATTAATTTTCACTCACTTTATTTTAGATGTTATTCAATTGGATTGAGTTTTGAAGACCAAATATACCACCCTCCCTGCTTAGCTCCATGTGCCACGCGTCCTGCTCTGTCTTCATGTTTTCCCCCTCAAGAAAATGACACTTTTTCAAAAACATTTCGAAACCACAGACCCATGGGTTTCAGGCAATCCAGAGCTTTCCCACTTTGTGAAAGAAGCACCATGTCATTCTGAGGGTACAGCCCTTTCTAGAAACTTGACCCTTAATTATTGCCGATTGTCTGTTTGGCTTGAGCTCAGGTCTTTGCTCTGCTTGCCTGCTGTCCTTCTCCACATTGTGTCATTTTCATTTTCAGACCCACACCCACCTATTTGTGCTGCTCACCAGCCATTAACTTGCCTGCCGCGACCTGTCCCATACTGCTTCCCAGCTGTTACTTCGCTGCCAGGCGCAGAGCTAGAAAGCCACTCTTGAATTCACCTGCCAGGCTCACTCTGGGCCCTTACCCAGGCTGAGAAGAAAGAATGGACAGGAATTAGATGGCCTGCCACATGCTATCAATGGTATCAAGTTCTCCTCCTGTCCCAGTGTAACCTGAAATATCGATGTGAGGCTTTTATGCCTCAAACAAATACAATTCTTGGATCATCAGAGAGTTTGCATAATTTAAGAAGTATAAGAACATGTGTTCAACAATCTTGATCAAGGCAATAGAATAAGAACTGATAGGACCTAGATATTGAATAAAAAACTCTTCAAAGTTGCTTTATAGTACCCTTGTTAAACTTTCAAACATTTTGCAGAAAAATCTGGAAATCTGATCAGTTCTACCTTAGAGAGCTGAATTGTATTTCTCTACCTTTTTCTACAGGAAAAATGTGTCCCATAAATGCGGGACAGTCTTTATTCTGAGCTCAGGGTCTTCACTTAGATTGTTTCTGTCAATCTAATGCTCATTGTTCTCTATAAAAACTCAACATTCCAGGCACAATTCAACACCCCACCACTTCCGTGAAACCTGCTTAGTTCAACTTTAGTATAAAATGACAAGTACGAGGCTCAATCCAGATAATCTGGGCTTTGTCTAGGCTTTGCCACTTACCAGTCAAGTGACTTTGAGCAAGCCACTTAAGCTCTGATTCTCATTTTCTTCATGTGTATTTTTGGAGTGATTGTCTCTGTTGAGTTTGTAGAGTGGTCATAAAGGTCAAGTGAAGTAATCTATGGGAATGTTTGGTAAACTCTAATGACAGGGAAATATTAAATGGTAGCATTTCCTCCAAATTTACTTGTTTTATTTGCCTTTGGATGTACAGTTTCAAACTATCTCATTAAGTATAAATATTTTTAAAAAAAAGAACACTAGCAGTGAAAACCCGGTCAGTGCTTTTGTTCTCTTCATCTAATCCCCCCAAAACCCTAGGAGATAGGTCACATTTTCATTTTGTGGATGAGGAAGCCAAAGCAAAAAATGTAACCAGCCAACAACACACAGGCATTAGGCAGGGGAGCCAGGTTTCTACCCCAGGCTGTGTCTGGAGCTTGCATTCTTAACCACTAAGTGGTTGACCACCTGCCCTAATCTTCTGGGTGATGGAGGGAATATGGTTCATTCATCTAACTTTTTATTATTTTAGGGGGTGAAGAAGGAGGGGTTTCCTAAAACAGACTTCCCTCACCAGCTTTTCTACATCTATGGGAGATGGGGCTAAGCCACAGCAGTGAGGCATGATGCTTTGCTTGTCTTTCCAAGTAACTGTCTCCTCAGACTGGGAAACATCCCTTCACTGTGGCCGACTAAGCCCTCAAGGATCACATTCCTGCGGGCATGTCTCTGGCTCCATGAGGGAGTGCTGTCCTGGGGTTTATCTTTTCCTGGGGTGTTTATCCTTGGCTGTAGGATGTTCTGAAGTTGCTGATATTCTCAAGGAGGCGAATGCATCATTATCAAGGTTCTAGGCCTCGCTGTGAGAATCCAACAATGGTGAGAAGTCCATTTCCATGGAGCCCCTGGCTATATCGCTAACCCATTCCAAGAAAGGAGGCTGCCCTTCTCTGGCATAGTGGATTTTCCTGTAATTAAGGTATAGCTTTTGCCTGACACTTAAGGCAGAGATGTGGTATAAAGGGGAACTTTTCTAGTTGCCCTGCCTCCTGGGGTGGGTGACTGGCAGTGAGACCTGTTCACACAAAATGCCCCTGTCAACGGTTCTGGTTATTTTCTCTCAACTGACTAGCTTCTGTGCTATTCTTCTGGCCCAGCCATACCTTTACCTGTCCTCTTCTTCCCACAGGCCCTTGTTGGGGCTCTCCCTCTCTGGGAGAGTTTTGCTTGCCAGAATAAATTATCTCCTTTTCCAAGACCCATGTGAGGAGATTGTGGTCAGGTTTTGCTTGGTTGTATTCATTTGCTGACCGCTGGATCCAACACTAGCCTCTGTGGGCCGAATAGCTGTGGCTTTCGCAGCTATAACTGGAAAATTAAAAGCTGCAGCAACTCCCTTCTAGGCACTGCAAGGAGATGCTTCCACTCTGCAGGGTCAGCCCTGCCAGCTGACAGGAGGAAATGTGCTTCTGTGGATGCAGATTAGGTGTTAGTGGTCCACACACCATACCAGCCTTGTTCTCGAGTCCACTTTGATCCCAGGGCCTGTATAGGTGTGTTAGGAAATGCAGCAGGAAAAAAAAAAAAAAAAAAAAAGGAAATGCAGCAGGTCCTGTGTACCACATGGCATAGTCCCTACTCTCATGAAAAATGACCCTAAAATCTCAAAGGCTTAAAACCCTCTGGGTTTATTTCTTGCTTTTGCTCCACGTCCTTCATGTTACCTGCACATTGTGGGTAATCAGGGTGTTCAAGGTGTTGTGGACATTTGGAAAACTGCACCCTGCTGAATATGCTGCCTCTTGATATAATCAGCACATCATGAGAGGGGGCCACTCCAGCCCCGGCTTCTTTAAACTTTCTCCTGCAAGTGACACATGTCACTTTTACCCACATACTCTTTCTTAGATTTATTCTTAGCTACCTTGTATCATTAGCAGCCTTAGTGAGAATTTGGAAACCAAATGATAGGCAAATTATTGCTATTCACCAAGAAAAAAAAAAAAAGTGATTTCATTTTACTCCCTGAATTGTAAGCATTGCGAGGAGTTGTACTGGCTCAGAAAATCGCAAAAGAAAATGGAAGAGAATTTTCAAAGATAGGAAGCATTTTCCTAAACTTCTGCAGAATGTTGAATCTGTTTTGTGTGGGAAATGCGTGCTTCATGTTTGTAGGAAAAGGTAAACATTCTAATGGCAGAGGCGTAATGAGTAGATGACTGTGCCATGCGGCTGAGGTCGTTCACTTTGTCTCTAAAAATCTTTTCTATGGTGCTCATCTGGTCCTTATGTAATTTTAAAAGAAAAAGAAAATGTATGGGGTGGGGGAGGGAAGTAGTTGTTTTTCCTCCTCTTTTGAAATGTGCTTTAACTGTGCCTGCCCGCTTTAACTTGGGGCAGAAGAAACCTGCTGTAATTGATTGGAGAACTGTTTCCACAGCCAACTTGTATCACAGAAAACTGCAAAAGACAGGAGCAAAGCAGAATAAATAAGAAAAAAAAATAATGCAGAATGAGATAAGCAGCAGAATTCATTGTAATAGGATGACAACTTATTGATATTTGTCACAGGCATTGAGCGGTTGCTAGCCTTCTGGCAGTAGTACCCTAACCAGCTGCTGTGCGTCCGCAGAGCCCACTCCTGGCATACGTCCTCTGCTAAGGTGTTCTAATGAAGGTGCCCACGTGGGAACTTTCCTAGGATATATGTAGCTTCAGCTTTTCTAAATATGCCAAATTGTTCTTTGAAGCACTTACCTCAATTTCCTCTTCCGCCAGAAATATCTAGAGTTTCCGTTCCTACCTACTGTCCATCAAAATTGGCATTTTCCTGACTTAAAATTTGTACTATATGTGGGTGAATCAAACTTCAATAAAAACAAAATAACAAAGAAAAGGTAAGAAAAATAAAATTTGTACTATCTAAGTAAAATCTCACTGTGGCTTTAAATTGCCCTTCCCTGATTGCTGATAAAGTTGAACACCCCCTATAAGCTTATTGGATCCTTGTGTTTACTGTTCTGTGAAATGGTTGTTCACATCACATCTTGTTAAAAATTCCGGTATTTATCTTTTGATTTGTAGCAATTGTGTGAGCATTCTGTACAGCGATCTTTTTTCCGTTGTGTGTGACATGTCTCCTAAGTGGCTTATGTTACCACCTTAGGAGGATATCTGGGCAGAAGTTCTTAGCTTTAATGTAGTAACATTGATTCATCTCTTAGGTTTTGTCCTCTTTTAAGAAATACATTCCTGAAGGGACGCCTGGGTGGCTCAGTGGTTGAGCGTCTGCTTTAGGCTCAGGTTGTGATCCTGGGGTCCTGGGATCGAGTCCTGCATCTGGCTCCCCTTAGGGAGCCTGCTTCTCCCTCTGCCTATGTCTCTGCCTCTCTCTCTCTGTGTCTCTCATGAATAAACAGATAAAAAAAAATCTTAGAAAAAGAAAAAGAAATACATTCCTGGTGTGACTGGGTAGTACAGTTGGCTAAGCATCCGACTTGTGATTTTTGGCTCAGGTCCTGATCTCAGGGTCATGAGATTGAGCCGCAAATCAGAGTAAACGCTCAGTGTGAAGTCAGTTTAAGTTTTTCTCTCCCCGCCTGCCCCTCCTCATTCTCTACTTCTCTCTCAAATAAATAAATCTTAAAAAAATAAATAAATACATTCCTGTCTCAAAGGTCATTAAAGTGTCTTCTTTAATTTTAAAGTTGTGTTTCTTTCACTTAAGTCTCAATCTCCCTGTATATGGTAATTTTTATATTTGGTCAGAGATTGGGATCCAATTTCCTTTTATTTTCTAGTAAGGGTAATTAATTTTCCTTACAACTCTTATCGACTTGTGTTTTTCCTAATGATATGCAGAAACAAATATTTAAGTCCCTATAGATATGTGAGTATTTTCTTGCGGTTCTTTAGGTTTCTATTGGATTTTTTTCTCTCTCTCTGCTCTGATGTTATACCCTCCTAATTTATATGGCTTTCATATTTGTCCTAAAATCTGTTAGCCAAGATAGACTCTTGTTAACTTGCTTCTACTTCAGCAGTGCCTTGGATCCTGTTAGCTCTTTGTTCTGTATACACTCTAGAGCAAGTTTGTCAAGTGCCATAAATAACTCTGTTGTGATTTTTATAGGAATTGCATTGGATTAATAGATTACCATCTAAAAACTTAATCCTTATGATAGTCATTTAATCCAAGAACATAATATATCTCTCCCTTTGTTTTAGGTCTCTTGAATGTTAATCAATAAAGATTAACTGTGTTTTTTTTTTCATAGTAGTAATGCACTTTTTAGATTTCTTCCTATGTACTTTATACTATACATTGCGTCTTTTGGTTAGTTACATTTTCTGGTCTGCTTTCATTCTTTCGCTGGCATCGAGAAGTGCAATGGATTTTTGTCCATTGCTCGCTCTATCAGATTGGGCTAAATTATTCTGTGTTAATAAAGAATATCAAAATTTCAAAAAAGTTCCTTGAAACACTAAAAGTTTATTTCTTACACATGTTACATGTCCAACAGGGTCGGCAGGGGGGACTCTGATCTATGTCTTCCCAGTCAGGGAAAGAGGCCGACAGAGCAGCACCATCTGGACATGGCAGAGAGAAAGAGAGAAGTGAGCAAGCATAGTAAATTGCACACCGCTACTTGTAGCTTCACCCTGGCAATGGCACATGTCGCTGCTCATATTTCATTAGCTAAAGCACGTCACATGGCCACCTCTAACTTGACAAGGGGTCAAGTAGGATGTAGCCTCGAAAAAAAAGAGAGCCCCAGGAACTGAGCAACAGCATGAATCATATATAAATCTTCTCTTCAGGTCAAATATTTGTCTTTATTCTATTCTATTTATTTATTTATTTATTTTTATTTGAAAAGATTTTCTTTTTATTTCTTCATGAGAGACACAGAGAGAGAGAGAGACAGAGACACAGGCAGAGGTTGAAGCAGGCTCTGTGCAGGGAACCTGATCCCAGATCCCAGGATCATGACCTGAGCTGAAGGCAGATGCTCAACCCCTGAGCCACCCGGGTGCCCCAAATATTTGTCTTTAGATTGTGTTATCTAGAGAGATATATCACATCTGATAATCACCTCAGTACTTACCTCAGTATTTATTTTCCTTATTCAGTGCACTGACTAGCGAAATAGTTAACAGAGGTAGTGATGGTGTGTGTCCTTGTTCTATTCCTGATTTTACAAAAGTGCTAGACTTATGTCAAGTTATGTTTTTCGTTTTTTAAGGGCTCTGGTTCTAGATAGTTTTTGATTCTAAATTAAAAATTTTTAAGGGTTTTGGTCCTAAACAAATCACATGAATTTTTTCATTAATATAGTTTTATGGTTAACATAAACATTAACATATTTTTAAATTCGAGTAAATTTTGTAATTCTGAAATGAACCCAACTTGGTCAGGAGATTTAATCTTTTTATACATTTCTGGATTCAATTTGCTTATATTTTATTCAGAATTTTTTTTTTGTTTGTTTATGTACCTTAGTGAGAATGGTCTATAATTTTTCTTTTTATCTTCTTTTTTTCTTTAATATGTATATCAAAGTTATACTAGCCTCATAAAATAAGTTGGGAAATGTTCTCTTTTATTCCATTTGCAAGAGTATAAAAATCAGAATTAGTTTAATTTGGGTTGTCTCTAGTTCTCTTCTCAAATTAGCTTACATTGGAAATGTTTTTAGGAATTTGTCTAATTTTGCTAAGAATTCAAGCCGAATTATCATAAATTTGTCTACAATATTTTCTTATATTTATAATCAGGTTATATCTATAGTGTATGCCTGTAATTTCATACCCAATATTATTATACATCTATTATTTTTTCTTGATCAGTTATGCCAGAAGTTCAACCATTTTAATAGCAAATCCAGGGGTTCTAAAAACCCAGGAACAAAAAATACATCTTGATTTTGCCTATCAAAACTTACTCTTAAGTGCTTGAAAAACTAAGCTTATTAGAGTAAGCTTTTCCAGAATGAGTATGAACTTGCTTAGTGTTACGTATCTAAACTACCATTTTCTTGACTTTTTCAAAACAAGGCAATAGTGATTCAATGTGACAAGGTGTCTTTACAACTAGACAAAGAAATTGTGAGCAACTCTCTGGGGGTAGATCACAAAATGGTCACAAATTCTTTCCATTCTGTGTGTGTGTCCCTTTGTAGTGTGACTTTGCCATTCCTTCTTTGAAGAGTGGAATCTATTTTATAGCCCTCGAGTCTGGGCTTGGTTATGTGGCTTGCTCTGGTCAATGGGGTGTTGGTTATGTGACTTGCTCTGGTCAATGGGACATCAGCAAATGTGATGCAAGCAGAGGCATGAAAATTACTTGCACATGGCAGCCTCCCATCTTACGGTGCTGGGAATTTTTCTGCTATGTTCAGAATGAGCCTGGGGTAGGCTCCCATGACTGTCAAGACAACTGCTAGTTGAAAGAGCGAGGCCAAATCAGACCTTCCAAACTCAGCCAAGCTGCTCCAAACCAGAACCACCCCCATGAATCCACAGAAATATATGAAAGAAGAAAAAGGAGTAGAAGGAAAAGAAGGAGGAGACGGAGAAGACAAGAGCTTACAGCTACATGTTTAGCTGAACTTCCCTCCTGTACACTTTTATTTTTTTCTATACTTATTTCTCAGGCAGCAATATGGGTGGTGGAACTGTGGATGCCTGATTCATTTACTAGATGTGTCCTCAGGATTGATAGGAACCAAACTGCAAAAGTTGAGGGATGTGTCAATCCATTGTCTGCCTTTGCAAATTACAGGCAGAGTTTGTGAATGTGGAGCAGAATCGCTAATCTTAGATTATCTATTTCGAGTCATGACTTCCTACTACAAAGCAGGAGTTTTATGGTAGAAGATCTCTTATCCCCAGAATGGTGACCCAAAAGATATGCTGTAGTTACGCAATTTAAAAAGTTAGGCCTTGGATTCATTCACAAGGCATAAGGGGAAGCCAGTGATCAGATAACTTGTTTTAAGACATACGTGCATATTTTGTAACAGGTCTGAACAATGCATCTGTCTAATTCACTGCATCCAAAGTATCTATTTCCAATTTTCTCAAATTCTCAAGGCCTTACATTAGAATTTGTTTTTATTGAAGTTCACTCTTGCAAGATTGTAATAATCAACAAGTAGAAAATAGGATATTTTGACAAAGGTTAGAGGTTTCCTCTAGAAGCACCTAGTTCTGCTCAGGTTGATAGACAAAAGGTTGTGCTGTCCAGGTCTCTCATTGAGGAGAAAGTAAAAGAAGTTGAAGAGGTCATTCTTGGGGTTTGTCTCTGGCTGCCTTACAGAAGAAACACTATAAAACCTTTATCTCGTTTCTAAACATATCTCTAAATAAGATAACTTACAGAAAGCAGAACCACAGTGGACTAGTTGTTTTCCAAACAGGTTTCCACTTCTAAGTATGGAGCGATAGAAGTATCAGTTGCTTTAGGATATTTCTCATCTAGAATGAGATATCCCAGAGAGTAGAAGAGAGAGAGTCTTGGATAGAATCGACACCAAACATGCACTCATAAATATATACGTATTCATATCCACTTAGGCAGCTAAAAAGTCAATAATCCTATCACTTCGGTAGTTGAATTAAAATCTCCCATTTCCAAATGTAATATTTAGAAATAACATCAGATGCTCCTCATGATGTAGAGAAATGTGTACTTGGGAGAGGGACCTCCAGGGGCAAAGAAGGCAGCAGCGACAGAAACTCACATCCATGGACCAAGCTTCCAGGGCATCAATATGTTAAGGTTTAGCCATTCGATTGCCCAGAAAGGAGAGAGCACTAGAAATTACTCCTTGTGTTACTGTCGAACGGTGGCCGATCCTTTCGATTCCACGATTAAATGGATCGAGGTGCAGCAAAGAGGGAAAGGGGAGAAGCCCCAAGAAGATTACAGGATAAGGTGTCCTGCTACTTTAACATTATGCATGCCTGGCCCCCTCCAGGTCCCTCCCACTGCCTGAAGCACCTGCTGAAAGCTTGGGGAGCTCAGTTCCAGACGGGCCACCAAGCAGACTGCGCTCTGAGTTTTCAGGTAACCAAGTGTTTGCCGTGCAGAATAGTCTCCTTGGGCACCCACGTCTTCCTCGCAGCGTTCCTGCTGCTGTGGCCTATTTGCTGAGAGTAACCCAGGGTTGGGGCGGGGGGTACCGCAGCGTTGCCAGGCAACGGGGGACAGCGGTCCTGTGAAGAGCCATTTGTCACACTGAAGGGACTGGTTGAGATGCAATAAAGAAATGGTAATTCAGCTTATTTATCAATACAATTACTGACACCTTATTAGGGGTCCATATTTAACCTCCAAATACGTAGTCATATGAGGAAACACGAACACAGACGTTTGCTAAATACTAAGGCATAGGACAGACAGATGGTGTCGGGTTTCTAATCAGCTTTACCGTGAGCTTAAAGTTGCTGCACATGCTGGGATGGGGGCGGGGGGGGGGGGGAGGCCCAAAGTGCTTTGCCAGCTTTATTTCGGACATCTGCAAGTTAGCTGTGCGCTACAACCTAAGGTGCATGTGTACAGAAAAGTCCATGCAATTCTTTCCCTTGCTAAGTCGATCGTGCTAATTCCCCGGGGCTGGGTGGGTGGCTAGCAACCTGCAATACCGCCTGGCGAAATAGGGTCGCACGAAATATCAGTGCATCTGTGTCGACCTCGGCGTGGGTGCCCGTGGGTATAGCCACGTAGCGCAGGTGCGTGGGTGTATGACTATGTAAGTGGTTGCTCTGCTTCTCAAGTGCCCCACAGGACAGTGAGCAAAAAAAAGAGTATTTTTCCTCCCGACGGGGTGCCTCAAAATGCTGTTTGCTTTGAGAAGCTCAACAAGGTGTGTTGTCCAGGGCTCAGGGTCCTCGGGCTTGGGGTGAAGTTACGTTGCAAAGGGGGAGGCAGGTTGTCCTTGACCCTTTTTTTTGTGTTTGCTCCCCAGCCCCCAGCGGCCCCCCATGTGTGCACCCTCGCCAAGGCCGCCTGCGGTGTGGCCCGGGCGTGAGGACGGCTGCGCGCCTTGCGGGCCATGGAGCATCCCCGGGGCACCTGAGGCACCTGCTGCGGGGCGCGGCGGGCGGGCGCGGGGGGAGCGTGCGCGGCTGTGACCATGCGGCGCCCGGCTCGGGCCCTGGGCGCCCGCCCCCTGACCCGCGTCCCCGAAGCTCTGCTCTTCGCGTCTTTCGCTGCCATCTCCCTGGCCGCCCCTCAGGGTCTCTTCCCCAGGCTGGAGAACGTGGGCGCTTTCAAGAGCCTGACCCTTGTGCCCCCCCAAGCGACCTGTGGGCGAAGCACGTTTTGTCACCCCTCTGCCGCCGCCGAGGGCCTCGGGCTCTGCACCCAGCGCCTCTGCATCCAGGATTGCCCCCACAGATCCTCCCCTCCCGTCTACACCGCCCTGCTCCCCGCGGGCCTGCGCAGCTGCATCACCCTGGACAAGCACGACCTGTGTCCCGCCTGCCAGAGCAACGCCACCAGTTTCATCTTTGGAAATCAGCAGGATTGCTTTTCCTCTCCTCCTTCTCCAAGGCTGGAGGCATCCTTTACCTTAGCCGTGTGGCTGAAACCCGAGCAAGAAGGTGTAATGTAAGTAGGAGAGTGAGTGTAAGCTTTCCTGGGGTCCTGCACAATCCCTAGTAGTGAAGATCATTGCCACTTGACCCCTAACCAGCAGTGGAGGCTAACTCTGGAATTCAGGAACATCAACGCCTATGGTAGTCTTCCCATTTGGGTTTACAATCCAAACCTTCCCCCCCCCACCCCCCCACCCCGCCCTGAATTTAGAATTTTTTCCCCCTCCTTTTCATAGGCGAGTGAGCCCTCAGAAAAGAATTTGTTAAAATAGCTTCATTGCAGGCAGGCATGTTTCCACGTCTCATTTATTTTCCAGCCGGTGGGTGAAAACTTTGGTCTTAGCCCTCAGAGGCTCAGCCAGGCTCACTGTGGGTTTTAAGGTGGAAGGGGCAAGTAGTACAAATAATTGGTATTTTCTAAGTTCTGATCTAGGTTTTTATAACCAGCCCGCTCCTGCCAGAGTATGAAAATTTAACCAGGCATAGCAGCTCTCCAAGGGCTTAGGGTTGTGTTTTATTCATCCTTATTTTCCCAGGAAGAGATGTTCGACTCATGGAAGATGCCCAATAATAGGAGTTGAATAAATGAATAATCCCCTAACACTGAAAAGATACAGCTTTTGGCCTTTTACCTTGTGGTGCCTTCTGTTAGGGAATATATAGGTAAGCGTAAGCGATTCCCCAAAGCTTCCATGCCATTGATACCAGTAGAAATGCCTTTGGTGAGTTTGGACTGGGGCTTCCTTAACATTGTTTTATGTTAGTTTATGTGATTACCTGTTTTTCATTCTGTAATAGTTTCTAAAACTGACCTCTAACGTGTTTTCCCTAAGTGTTTAGAGCCAATCTGGAGATTTGAATAAGTAAGGAAGTTTTGAGGCATTTTTTGCTTATCTTTTGTCTTCCTGTAGGGCTTTTGGCTCTTCCCCTTGTGACAGTTTCTTTGTTTGAGAGTGTTGGCCAAATAGCTAAAAACTTGTGAAACAAACCAGAAAAGTCTTATAATCTCATAAGCAAATATGACTTAAATGTCTTTGGTGTTTAGTTTTCATTTGCCAAGTGAAAGTTGGCATTTTTCTTCATTTGGAGTGAAAATGATCACAAACCATTATCTCTATTTCTGTATCTCCCCCAAAAGCAAACCTTGTTTTTTTACTGTTTGAAATGTCAGTAAATCCAACCTCCTCAGTTTATGTAAAGAGTACCCAAAGAGTCTTAAAAAATTGTCTGCTGACAAATATGGCTAGGGAAAATTATTTTTTCCCAAGTTTTCCCCACGGGATATGTCTCTACCAAATTCTTCTTCTATTGGTATCATTTTGTATAAATAAGACAGAGGGGTATTGATAGAGGCAGTGGCACATGGTTTACGGTCTGGAGACTTCCATGCATCAAGGTCGTTTCCATTCTCAAAACTAAAATAACTATGGGAATTGGGGGAATTTCGGGGTGTTTGCAGTAGATAAGTAAAACAAACAAAGCATGGATTATCCAATTATTGTTTATCCAGGAGCAGAATAAATCCAGTTCCTAAATATTTTGCTACCTGCCTTCCTCTCACATTCATTATCTACCAAAGCGAGTATGTTTACAAGCAAACAAAATAGCAAGGAAGATAATCAATAACATATTAAGAAATGCATTTTCAGTAAGCTTGGGAAAATAAGCCTGCATTTGGCAAATACATTCTTGAGTAATGGTCAAATTTTAACTTGTTGATTTAAACTCAAGAAAAAGGAGTAGAGACAAACTCTTCTTAGGTTGTTTGAAACCTGGAGACCTGGAGGCAGGGGGTTAAGAGAACTCTTTCATCCCAGTGATTTACAAAAATCCACCCACCCACTGAAGGGTTAAAAACATCACAGTAGAATTTCTATAAAGCTGTGTTTCTACTTTATGTGAAAACTTTATGTCAACTAAACCTATTTGCCGATGTTAAAAATACCTTCGTTTTCATATGTTATCAATTTTATTTTGCCAAAAAAATTGTATAGAATATAGAAAAATAGTGACAGTGAAATACTATTAAGTGTTCTCCAATCTTACTTTCACCTCTCAACTCCAGGTAAGAATACATGCCAGTGAGAAGGAATCATTTGTGGAAAGTGTGACCTTTAAGGAAAGTTTTAAAACATCTTTAGCAATATTTCCGGGTTGAGCCATTCTTACCCTTGTTTCTTTGACATTTCCTCTTTAAAAAAAAAATAATTATTTTTTCATGAGAGACACAGCGAGAGGTGGAGACATAGGCAGAGGGAGAAGCAGGCTCCCCGCAGGGAGCCTGAGGCAGGACTTGATCCCAGGACTCTGGGATCATGACCTGAACCAAAGGCAGATGCTCAACCATTGAACCACCCAGGTGCCCTGACACTTCCTCTTTTTTTTTTTTTTTAATTTTTATTTATGATAGTCACAGAGAGAGAGAGAGAGAGAGAGAGAGAGAGGGGCAGAGACACAGGCAGAGGGAGAAGCAGGCTCCATGCCCCGGGAGCCCAACGTGGGATTCGATCCCGGGTCTCCAGGATCGCGCCCTGGGCCAAAGGCAGGCGCCAAACCGCTGCGCCACTCAGGGATCCCCCACTTCCTCTTTTTGATTTGGTCTTTGACTCATCAGATTTTCAGGGTCCACTCTGTACCTGGCTCTGCTCCTGTTCTCAGAAAACTCATGAGCTAATGGGAAGACAGATGGTGCCTTTAGTAAGGCAGCATAGTGTGTTAAAATAATACCAAGGAGGCCCCCCCTTCCCTGCACCAGAGAAGAGTTCTAAGATCAGGCTTAGTCCTGGAGATGCCTGAGCTGAGTAGGAGGCAACTGGGTGAAGAAAGGGACCCAAATTCTTCCAGGACATGATGAAATTCTCCTGCCTCGGAGGGGACACCTTGTTGAGTTCTTGTCTGTGGGATGCAGGTTGATGAGCATCTTTAAGAGCTAGTTATTTGGGGAGATGTTAAGGGCCAATGTCAGTGATATTTGTCTTCAAATAGCAGACCTTTGGGAATAAGCCACCCAGGAGGCTACTAGCAAGTGTTCATCATATTCTTTCTTCTGCTAAGAAGTTGAATTGTTAACACGAAATGTGATAGAGAGGAATGTGGCTTAAGTTCGTATCTGTTTCTGCTCAGTGGGTACAGAGTGACCCGAAATATACAATCCTATAATTACCACAAGCTAGTTTATATGAAATATGAATTAACACAGAAAATAAGCATTTACAAAAACACTTTTTGTCCCTTTAAAGGGATGGGGAAAGTGTGTGACTATGATGAGGATAGAAGTGATTTTTCAAATAATTTGATAATTGGCCTGACATAAGACCTAGATAATTTCTGGACATTCTTCTATTCTATCAAAATATTATTTCATAATATTTTATGGTCTTTAGAAGACTGTATGACCTTTCATCCAAGATCATTAATGTCATCCCAGTGCCTCAGTTGGGCTGTGTGGCCATGGAGAGCTCTTACAGACATTGGCTTTGCATTCTGGCCTGTTGAGGAGGAAGTAAGTCGAGATTGCAGTTGTCCATTCTCCATTTCATCATGGGAATTCAATAGAGCGATTCTGACTTCAGGGCTAGCACTTTAGAGTCTTCTATGGATGCTAAATTCTCTTTACATAAAAAAAAAAAAAAAAAAAAAAGATTTGCGCGGGTGACTCAATCCTCAAGCAGGATGTAGTGACTTGTCTTCCTATAAAAGAAATAGCAGAAGACTAATGAACCAATAGGCTAAATGTTGGTTTTGCCGGATGATTCAACCACTTTCGTTTCCATCATGAATCTCTAATAAAGGGTGTTGAGGTTTTGGGGAATATATTGTAAATAAGAATTCTATTTTTTAATTGAAATAAAAGGGCTTCTTAATTGGAGTAACACTTGCTCTGGATATAATGGCATTCAGGCACTTCTGCAGCGGGCACCCCTCTGAGTGGGGTTCAGGGTTATTTTCACACCACTGTAACTGCACAATGCCTTAGCATGTCTTTTGGTTGGATGCTGACCTTTTCTCTCTCTTGGTTGCTTCCTAAGGTGTGTTATAGAAAAGACGGCGGATGGGCAGATTGTGTTCAAACTTACAATATCCGAGAAAGAGACCATATTTTATTATCGCACAGTAAATGGTTTGCAGCCTCCAATAAAAGTAATGACACTGGGGAGAATTCTTGTGAAGAAATGGATTCATCTTAGTGTGCAGGTGAGTAAAATAAAAAATATTTAACATTTGGTTAAACACAAGGATCCGTCTTCCTTTCTTTCCTTTAAATGGCGTCTTCCCACAAGCTCAGAAGCAGTCCTTGTAGATTTCATTTATGTGTAAATGACAACTAAAGAAAAATAACATTTAAATGACCTAATGATGTATCTCTTGATATGCTAGCGTTTCCCCCCCACCTCAGAATTGCTGGGAGAACTCCCACTGAAGCTTGGGACAATGCTCTTTGGGGTAATAACATCCTCAGGAAAGTTTTGTTTTATTTGGTTAGTATATTTTGTTAAAAACTGTGGCAGGGCTCTTTCAGTGACTGGGGCTGATTATACTAGTTATGGCAGCCTCAACCCCCCCCTCCCCCGCCTGGTTTTTACAGCTGTCTTTTGCAGATTGCATCTGATGATGTGAATAAAATTTGGCTGTTGCATTAAAATGCTGACCTTAGAACTAATGAACTTTACACTTCAGACACTCAGAAAGTGTTATATGATTACTTTAGTTGTCAGCCACAGTTTGTTTTAGCCTCAGAAGCTGTTAACGGCTGAGATAACTGTGAGAAATCTGGTATTTTGCAGTTCCTGGGAATGGAGACAGCGTTTAGCCTTTCTCCAATTCAGGGTACCCAGGGCAGCCAAAAGCCACCCTTGCCTTTCATACCAGAGGTCCAATGTACGACAGTCCCCATCCCACGTGCTCATAGGAGTAGCTGGAGTGCTTCATGCAAACCCCATTCACACTAGAGGACAATTGCACCCCTATTCTTGTTCTGGGAATAATCTTTGATTTCTCACATTGGTTCTGCAACCTGAAGCAGTTTGGAAGTAGACCTCCTTTGAGGGCTTTGAGAATTGTTAATTGGGCTTTAAAGCTTATTTCAGCACAGATATCGTTCTTGAGGATTTAGAGACACTTTGTACAGGTCTGTGTTTTGCCTGGTTGTAACTGAAATACTGCTATGTCTTTGCATAGTCCATTAAAAGCCTTAGGAAAAAAATTTAAATATAAATACAGAGAGGTAGCAATGATGGATTTCTATAGGAAGGTATTGACAGAGGAATATCCAGTCAGTGTGTTTTGCTTTATCTACTCAGCTTCTACTTAGGATATGAGTTTATCAAATGCAGTTGGCAGTGAGCTGCATCTCCATAGCACTAGGTTTGAAAGGACCCACAAAAGGGTTAAGTCATGTCTGGTTTTAAGGCCCTGTGTATAGCACACGATGGGTTCAATCCGGTTGTACTTACCTCTCATTTTCCACTGGTTACAGATAGGGGCCTAATTTGTTCTGTATCTTGAAATTGTTCATTCCACTCACTGGCCAGTGGAACAGAGTTAGGTTATCATGTTAAAAATATGGAGCTAGAAACTGTTGAAGAAAGGGAATCTGCAGAAGATGTCACATAGATAATGTTTGTTGCATATTTTTGTATCAACAATGATAAAAAAATGTTTTTTACTTGTCGTTATTTTGCCTTATCTGTGAAACCGTGCCATGTTTTGGCAGGCGGTAGTACATTAAAAGCTTTACAAAAGAAAGTTTAAAATCCAAATGTGAAAAGGTAACTATGACTGAATTACTCTCGTGGGAGTAAAATGCTCTTAGAGTGCCTATTGAAATCAGCATTATCATTTCAATACATGTCAAATATGAGTCATTTCCTAGTTTAGGCAAAAATTTCTTTATAAATCTTTAAATCTTCCCCTTCTTTCAAGAAAAGGTTAAAGTACTTATGATTTAATGAGACTGCTTTATTTCATATCTGTTGGGCTATCAAAAGAAAACTTGTCCTTTCCAATTTGTGTACTACTCTTTAAAATTTATTTTTACATAAAATTTTTTCCCATTCTACATTTTGAGTTAAAACTACAGAACAATTATAAAACATTGGAAAACCGTTGAGATCGGTCATTTGTTCACCTCGCATTTCTTGTTGCATTTGGAGACACCAGCATTATGAGAATCTGGATACATTGAAGGAAAATTAGTGATCACTTATTCTAAATTGGAGATCTGCATAGGGTTCCTTTAGATTGGACACCAGTCTGAATACATTGGAGATACTATGAAATTTATAATAAATTCATGTTATAGATGTTTAAAAAGGAATGTGCTAAAGGTTGCTATAAAGTCATGGAAAGGACAAGGGATTGGATGTAGGGATAATTTATTCAGGTAATGATACTCTGCGGTCTTAACAAAACCATTTGACTTAGTTTCCTTACTAATGTAATAGGAGGTTTGGACTAGGTGACAAAAGGAGGCTTCCTTGAATTCCCTCTCAATTCCCATAAAAACATAAGTGGAGTGTGGGGCGAGGCACAGTTGAAGTTTAGAAATCTCCTCTGAGTTTTGTAGGGTTGTCTAGATGGTAAGTGACAGAGCCAGCTCCGTGAGCTGATCATCAGGCTTGGGCTTTTTTTTTTTTTTTTCAAGATTTTTATTTATTTATTCATGAGAGTCATGGAGAGAGAGGCAGAGACACAGGCAGACAGAGAAGCAGGCTTCCATGCAGGGAGCCCGATGTGAGACTCCATCCTGGAATTCTGGGATCATGCCCCGAGCCTAAGGCAGACACTCAATCTCTGAGCCACCCAGACATCCCTGGGCTTGTGCTTTTTTTCTGCTTGCCCATGCTCTCTGATATTCATCCAGGAACACTTTTTGGTAGATTTTCTGGCCAAGATATGGACAGTTGCTGTTTGTAACTCACTATATAACTGCAAAGAATATATGTTGATATAAAATGCAATATACTGTTGCATTATTATATCGTACATCCAAATTCTGTTTGACTTGGGGATTAGAGACTTCCATCATGCTGGACATAGGATAGGGCACATAATTGATAATCTGGTTTAGTCTCATTTCAAATTGCAAGTCTAATTAATGTGTATGCATATTTTTACTCATCCTCCAATATGGCCACAAATCAATGAGTTTGTATGGGGTGTGCATGCATGTACATGTGTGTTGTATGCGTAAAGATAAAACATACCTTTACTCATAAAATTGGCTCAGAAACCAGAATATAAGTTACAAAGGGCTAGTGACTTAAAATTAATTAACAGATCTAACCTCATACCTTACCTCAGTTCACTCAGTATCAGCTTTCCATCAGTAAAATCAGAATTTTAATTTCCCCAAATTCAGAAAAAAGAGATGAGTTTTAAATAATTAAATCTCTGAGCAAAAATGATGCCAGGAAGAGCCAGACATACTGAACATTGGCGGTCTAGTTTCTTAAACAAAAGATGCCTGATATTATAGTAATGGATCTAACAGCTTTTATTCAAGAACTAGCATTTTTGAAGCTTCAACCTGTTGGAAAATGATTAGTTTTTAAATTAATATTCATTCAGGGACTTGAATCTGACACGATTGCCAATTTAAATTTCACTTTGGGGTTTAATATATTGGCTATTTCAAATTATATCAAGCTGAAATTCGTTATGTCATATTTTTTGTACTAAAACTGGAAAAAATCAATTCAGACTTTTTATTACCAAATGGGGAACACTGATAACATTAGCAGATTTTTTAAAGCTTGGTTTTCATATTGAATCACCACGTGCTTATAGTTATCGTAAGACATCTCTTCTGATTTTCCTTCTTAAAAAAGGTTTTGAAATACATAAAAGAATTTTACTTCAGGAGTTTGTTATGGGATGGGAGGTAGAACAACTTGGAAACATAGTCACATTTAGTTGCCTATCATTTAAAAGTCAAGCTCATATGAGTGAAACCACTCATATGGGGAATATAAGAAATAGGGAAAGGGATTATAAGGGAAAGAAGGGAAAATGAGTGGTAAAAATTAGAGAGGGAGACAAACCGTGAGAGACTCCTAAATCTGAGAAACAAAGAGTTTCAGAAGGGGAGGGAGGATGGGGTGGCTGGGTGACAGACACTGAGGAGGGCACCTGACAGGATGAGCACTGGGTGTTATACTATATGTTGGCAAATTGAACTTCAATAAAGAAAATAAAGGAAAAAATAAATAAAAGTTAAAGCTCAGACTTTCTTATGGAAAGACTATTTTCCCTTAAGCAGTTCTACATGGTGTATAGGACAAAGAGCACAAGTGAATCATTAGTAGAGTAACCTTGGAGTAATTATGCTGAAATACAGTAAAACAATTTATAATTTGATACTGACATAGTAATGCTACCATGGGAGTAAGACATGGGTTAGCAGTGGGGCTGTGTGCATTTTCTATGCTCTTTTGAAGGCCTCTTGAGACACTGACTGTTGAAGAGCCAGAGATGGTTCTAGCCATGGTGAGGTGAAAAAGAGCAGTTCTATTCTAATACAACGAAGGAAAGAATGTACGATAGATCGAGTTCTAGGAATCAATAGATGAAGAATAGGGGTTTCATAATCACAGTTTGTTCATGAAATATGTTCTTTTGATTTATGTATTCAATCTGAAAAAGGAAAACTATTGATAGTTCTGAAGAAAAAGAAAATGCAATTTAACCAATACCTGCTGGAATAGATAAACCAAGTCTCTCAATTAATCTCTGGAATATATGCCCATGTGCGCACTCTATAAAGGTACTCCATGTCTCTATTGATTGAGGGAACATAGAATGTCCATGCGACCTGATGGAAGCTTTCTCATTCAGTTCAGTTAGCTCTGTGTGCTGGGATCCTCATGGGAACACTACCCCAACTCTCACTCCAAGAGAATCTCAATCCATATTGTTTAATACTTTCTGTTGCTTTTAACTCTAACTACTGGTATGTATGGGTGCAGGTGTCAAACATTGTTAGTTATATCTAGCCACTGAACATCACCCAAGTTAGTTGACTAGTTTTAGTTATAAAAAACTGATTAAATATCAATAAAATTTACTGAATCACATTTCAGAATTAATTAAAAATGCTGATAATAGTAGCTGCCATTACTGAGCACTGGTTATGTATACCATATAAAACATGGCATAGGCTTAAATTTCAAATGCAAATAATAGTTCTGTGTCATCGGCTTATATTATCTCTATTTCAGAGATGAGAAAAATGACCCCTAGGTAGGTTAAGTTAGATTTACAGCGTAGATTTATGGTCACCAGTTTTTCTGACCATTAGCTAAAATTAAAAAAAAAAAAAAAGGAATTGCAGTGAACCTAGATCACTATAATGATCCAAGGAATAAAGTTATTTGAATCCCTTTACCCAAAACACCAAGAACTGAAGATGTATCTGTAAAATAAATATAAATTATTTTTCTGTATCTCAGTACATATTTGTAATGTAAATATTTGTAATGTTTCACATATTGGCATAATTTGTACAGATAACTAAAATCAATATATTTTACAACTACATCCCTCACTGAGACAAATGGCTTACATGTACAACAGAGTATAATTTTATATAAAATTCTGCTCAGTATGTTCCTGGTTTGTGTCAGTCAGGAACAACTATAGTGGGTTAAAGGAGGAGTATCCCACTTAACCCATCCTGATCACCTGATCCATGCATATAGAACCAAGACACATTTTGATGCAATAGTAATGAGGAGGATTCTCCCCAGTTGATGATGGAGAGAGGTAAAACCATCCAGGTAAAAATTATTCTGTGTTTTCGCACATGACTTTCAAATACAACATTTAGACAGAAGGCAAGGCTTTAATTTTTGACATTTTACTTCAATTGTGCAACCCTCAGGAAAATCATGTAACTCCTTGAAACGTTAGATACCTATTGCAAATTTAGAACAAAGATGAACCCAGCCCATTTGGTTTACACCATAAATGTGAACACGTGTAAAGACAATGATGTCTGATAAACCACTTTATCATCTGCTATGATAGCTTACAGTCTGTTAGGAGAAAAAGACAATCAAATAATCATACCGATGAAAGAAAAATTATAACTGTGATATGTGCTATGGGATCATACGAAGGACAATTTGATCAAATCACTGAAGCCAAGGAAGGCTTACTTGAAGAAATTATATTAGACATGTGTATTAGTTTTCTAGGTCTGCCCTAAAAAAACACGTCACCAACTGGGTAGTTTAAAACAACAGAAATGTATTCTCACACAATTCTTGAGGCTAGAAATTGAAATCAAGGTGTCCTCAAGGCCATTCTCTCTCTCTCTCTCTGAAACCCATAGAGTAGTATCCTTCCTTGCTTCTGGCTTCTGGTGTTTGCCAGCAATCCTTAGCTTTTAGATGCCTCACACAACTTCTCTGCCTTCTCTATCATGTGGCCATCTTTTCCCCTCCTGTGTCATTGTCTCCTGTAAAGACACCAGTTACATTGGATTAGGACCCACCCTGATTCAGTATGACTTCCTTTCAACTGATTGCATCCCGGAAGACCCTATTTCCAAATAAGGTCTTCTATATGAGTGCTGGGGTTTAAGACTTCAGTTCATCTTTGTGGGGGACATAATTGTGTGGATAACAAAATGTATCCAATAGAATGCATAGGATCCAACTAGGCAAAGAGAATGGAGAAGAACATTCTATACGTTCATAGCAAATAATGCAAACATCCTTTTATAAAAGAGAGTATGTTGCATGTGGGAAGCTAAAAGGCCAGTATAGGTAGAAGGCAGCAAAGTGGAACAGAATGTAAAATAAACCAGAGGGCTTGGGAGAGGCTGTATTTTAAAGAACATAGTCGACCATGTTAAAATGTTTTCAGAGGGGACGCCTGGGTGGTTCAGTGGATAAACGCCTGCCTTTGGCTCAGAGTGTGATCCTGGAGTCCTGGGATCGAGTCCCATATCAGGCTCCTTGTGTGGGGCCTGCTTCTCCCTTTACCTATGTCTCTGCCTCTCTCTCTCTCTCTGTGTGTGTCTCGCATGAATAAATAAATAAAATAAAATAAATAAAATGTTTTCAGTGGACTCTATTGAAATGTTTCCTGTAGGGAATAGGTGATGGGGGAGGCAGGGAAGGAAGGGAAGTAGGTAAGACATAAGCAGATGATCTTTTCATAAAAACTCCTTTGGTTGCAGAGAAGAGTTTGCATGAGGACAAGATTAAAGGTTTGTTAGGTTGTGCTCATGTTCCCCAGTGAGATATAAGTTTACCTGTAAAGATGATAGTAGATATATTATAGAGAAGTGGTCAGTTTTGAGAGCTGTTTGGGAGTCTAAAACAAAGGACTTGCTGATGGAAGAACTTGTAAGTTAAGGGAAGGGAGTTGTGATAAATCCCAGATTTCTGGCTTCAGCAATCGCATGGCTAAGTTTCATTTACTTAAATAGAAACACTAGAAGAGAATCAGATTTTTGATACTTGGCACATATGAACTAGAATTCTGCTCAGAGCAATAACTCCCAACTATAGAAATCACTAGCATCATAAAAATTTTAAAAAATATTCTGATGCCCACACTTCATTATGTCTTCATTGGTCTGGGGTGAGGGCCAAGCATTGTTTCTACTCTCCTTCATTCCTCAATGGATTAAAACGTGTAACAAAATAAAATAATCTGAATTCAAGACAGGAAATGATCATCTCCAATTCAGGTATGTTAGGAAAGATGAATAAAGGTAGGATGTGAATTAACTCTTGAAGCTAGATAGGATTTAAGTAGGTGGAGAAGAAGAGGGAGGAAAAATTCAATAGGTTAAAAAACAGGGGCACAATGCCCAGGAGATGAAAATAGCAAAAAGGATTCAGTAAGAGTGAGGGTCTGAGTTTCTTAGAAGAAATACATCATGTCTTAAATGAAAAAGGCTGAACAAAACAATAGCTTAGAGGTTTACATAGAGCTATAGAGTTTGTTTTTCTCCTCCTGACAAATAACCCCTTTTTTCCCACCTGTTCTTAATCCAATCTATTTGGTAATGGGTATAAGCCATTAGTATATAAATAATGTGCACGCACACACATACAGGTTAGCTAATATGTGCAAAGAATTATCACACATCACATTATAATGTTTACTTTTACAAATCTGAATGTTATCAGTCTAATATTTCACAGCAAAAATTTAAGTTCAGTAAAGCCTTTCCTATGGAAACACTTCCAATCAAGTTCTAAAGCAAGCCGTGAATAAATAGATGTTTAAACTTAGAAAATAGTGTTTGAAGAAGTTAGTAAATTTTCTTGCTTGAAAATGATTGATTTTCAGCCAATAGCGCCAATAACTATAAATATATAGCCAAAGCTATAAAAGACAAAAAAGAAAATATATACTAATATTATAGAACACATTTATTACATATACTACTAAAATTGAAAAATGCTATAAAAAGAAGAGTATTTTCCAATGTCTACTTATTTGTTTTCAACAATCTCTAGTCCTGAAAAGGCCACTATGGTGATTCTGTAAAATTTGTAATGGTCAAAATTTGATGGTAGTGCTTTTTAAAACCTATATTATTTAATGGAATTGTCATTTATATTATATCACTTTCATCTAAAAGCCAAATATAATAAGACAGATAATTTGTGCTTTTTTTTGAGGATAGGCATTCTTGTGCCTACAGGGCTAACTGACGCCTTCAGTTATACATGAACAATTACCACTAAAGTCAGAAAGAACAGTGTACGTATAACCTAGGGCAGAATTTGGCCTATGGTATGTATCACTTGGTAATGGAATGGAGAATATGACTTTATTTAAACATGGACTTTAATAGTTTTATTTTCCCATACTGTTTCCCTTGATATTTCTCTCTCTCAAATATAGCATTCAAGTGTTCCAAGCAGCTGCATTGCTCTGGATACATAATAAAGATACTAGTTTAGATAACTAGAAGCCAAAAACAGAATTGTTAAAAATTAAAACAAATTAAGAGAACTTTTCCAAGAATCGAAAGGCTTTCATAGGCTCTTTAATCTTCTAATTAACTACAGCAGTGCAAAAATACTGATATTTGTAAATTATTTATATAGTTGTATACATATGTATATTATAAGCACTTATGTCAGAAAAAGCAATCTCATTCAGCTTTCTAAAGATTACATGAAATAACCCCCCCCCCCCAAAAAAAAAGAATCACATATTCTAGAGGTAGAAAAATAATTGGATCGGTTTTGTTTATGCTTAGTGTTCACGCTTCTCAGTCTGGGGAGAGTGGAAAGAATGAAAAAATGGGAGGAAGCTGCAGAAGGCATTTGTGTTGTGGGGGGGGGAGGAAGGATGGGGATAGAGAGAGCCCAGGGGCCTGGGGAGGAGACTCAAGCCTATGTCAGTTTCACGGTGGCAGAGGTTGACCAAAAAAAATTTAGATAATAGACATATTAGGTATGTAACTTGAAGTTGTTTGTTTTCTGGGCTACAAATCCCTTGTATTATCCCAATTGGTCCAAATCTGTCACATGTAACCACTTTGGGGTGTTGGCGCTAAGGAATTTATAGAAAGGAGTTGGCTTCCTTTCTCATGGCCAGGTGGATATACGTGCTTCTCACTTGTCCCTGCCACCACCATTCTAAAAATACGGAGCATTGTCTCATATAACCTGGTTGCTGATGGGTGGGGTTGAAGTTTAGCTTCCCTTTCAGGACCTTCCCAGTGAATGGGAGCCACCTACTGGCACCACACTGTTGCTCTCGAGTGGTGATGTATTCTGAAATGCCCACTGAGCCCCCACTGCCACCAGGGAGGGGAAAGCACCTTACTGACTCACACCACTTTGTGGCTGTGGGGTAGGAGTGGAAACTGAGCTTCCTGTTGGTCCCTGTTGACACCAAAGGGTGGAGAAGTGGATGTTAAGTGATCCCCTCTCATAACACCTCATTGATGCCTGGTGTGAATGGAGGCTCAGCTTCGCACAGGGTCCAATTCACAAGGAGGAGAAGAGGGCAGTGAAATACTGCCTGACCCTACCTCATACCACATGCTTCCGTCTCATTCATACCGTTGGGGATGGAGGCTCAGCTCCCCATCAGTCTCTGCTCACTTGATGGAGGTGGGGTGGAAACCAGAGTGTAGACCAGTCCCGATGTACCTTCATTCTCTTTGCTGTGAAATGGGTTGGAGGTTCAGCTCTCAGCCAGACTCACTCCCCTGACACCAATGATTGGGGAAAATAAAGCACTGAACAGCTCTGGCTCATATTTCCTTGTTCAGTCTTCTTGATGCCGGGCAGGTATGAAGATCCAGCTCCTGATGGGCCCTGACGAGGGTGGGAGGAAGTACAGTGCTGACTTGTCCTGCCTTGTACCACCTCCTGTGTCCTGTGGCTGTCAGATTGGGGGTGGAGGGAGAGGCTCAGTGTCTTGCTGGGCTGGTAAAGAGTTGGGGTACAGCCTCGTTTAGCCAGATGGGAGACGACAGAGCAGCTCTCTGCTCACCCTGACAATACTACTTTGGAGGGGGAGTCCAAGTGCTGTCTCCTTTCGTTGAGCAGGGGCTAGAAAATAAGCTCTTTACTCAGTTCCATTAACACTACCCTGACAGTTAGATTGGAGAATTCCCTGTTTCCACCAAGTGGAGAGCCAAAGATCAGCTCCTTGTTTGGTTTGTCAACACTGCCATGCAGGGGAATTGGAAGATTGCCTGCATTTGCCAGGAGGACTGGAAAATTCTCACTGTGTGGGGGAATCAGAGTAGAGCAGCTTATACTGGGTGGGAAGGTGGGACAAAATTTAGCCTCCTGATGGGCTCTGCTGGAACCATGAGGAGGGAGAAGGGGAGGGAGGAGGAGGGCAACTCCACTGGTGTTTGGCTACAGTAGGGCTGAAATTGCCAGAAAGGGTTCTCTTTTTCATTCCAACATTTTCTAGGCCCTTTATCTAGGAAAAGTAGACTTTTTTTTTTAACTTATTTTATCTGTGCCTGGTGATGGTTCTAGGATAGATGCTTCTGGAATGTTCCACCGAGGATATATGGGTAGTAAAAAACAAACAAACAAAAACCTAGGGGATTTGCTGTCATGTTATTCCTCCAATCCTGAGGTCCCTAAGTTTCGCCTCCTCCTTTCCACCTTGAAGAGTTGTCCTATACTTGTTTATTGTGTTATGCCCACAGTTTTTTTTTTAAATTATAGAGAGAGCACCTGGGAGAAATAGAGTAACTGTTTCTGTCAGAACCGGAAGTCCCAGTGTTTTCAGTAGGACCTTGCCCACCATTTTTTAAATGCCTGTGGTTATAAACCTCATTATGTTTAGAACACATTGGCGAAAACGATGAGAAGGAAGAATGTTTTGTAAAATGAATTGCATATAAGAAGGAAAAAGAGAGAAGATATGCTGGTCAGATACTGCAGAGTCCATTCTAACAAAGCTAGACACGGTCTTGTTTACCAACAAAAATCTGGCATAAATTGTAGCAGTGTTCAGATGTGCTGGCTTGTGGTTAAGGGATGATGAGAAACCTGTGCATGAACATTGCAGGTTCTTGTAAAAATTTTCAGCAACTATTTGGTCAAAATTGCAGTTAAAAGATAAGGTTGAAAAGGTTTCTGAACCAAATATGGGGCCGGATATATGTAAAATAACCACTTAGGCCAGCAAGGTGCGTCCTTTATTGCCTGTGATTATTGCAACTCCAGCTGCTGGCAGAGAGCCATCCCTTTCATGTGGGCAAGTAGAAGATTAATTCTCAATTAGAAATATAGGCTTGATGCAAGGACAACATTTAACTTGGCATCAACGCATCAACATTTCAGCTAATTTATCTGACCGTGAACACGTCAGGGGAAAGAGAAATTGCTAATGTTTCATATGAAACAGGAGATGGAGCTAGGGGGAAGTAATACAGTTTGCACCTTTTTCTACTTTACTTCAATTAATTTTGGCAGGTATGTCTTTTTGAAGCAAGTTTAGATGTGGAAATGCTACTTACAAACCCTCAAGACTTGTCTCTTTCTGTGTTAGAATTACCATCACCTTGGTGTATATTTGATTTGTGAATGGGGGAAAGTAGTCATTAAGATGCAAAATGATTATCATTATTTGAAGATCTCATGACTAGGAGTTTCTTGTGTTAATATAAGTAGTTTGATGTTCATTTGTACCATGTGTAACTGGTTCATGTAGTGATTAAAATAATAAGCAATGCTTGATCATGGTTAAAATAAATACCAAGGATAAACTCTTCTATTAATTAGTGAGAGCTTATCCAAATTAGCATCTATAATTATGAGCTGTTGTTAATTTTTGTTGCAACCTATTAGATATAGTGTCCTAAATCACTGACACTTGTATAAATGAGCATTAATGATAGGTGACTTATTTTATAAATGCACAGTGGATGCTTCCGTAGAAAATGTATACAACGAAATATGCATTTTGGGTAATATTTCAAGTGGAATCATAGAAACTTCATGTGGAATTTGGAATTTAGCATAAACAAAAAGATTAGGTTGGCTTGTTGTGCCTAATACTGTGTCCCTAGGTAGGAAGCAGAACTGTGTCCCTAGGTAGGAAGCTTTTGATTCAAGGTTTGCTTGTGCTCTGACTCATTTTTGTATGGCTTTCTGTTTCCCTGAGTCACATCACAGGTCTTTCTATTACAAACTTTTGGCATATTTCTTAAACTGACTCAATCTTATGTGCTTGTATAACAAGTGCCAGAGAAAGTAGTTATTGCTTCTTGATACTGATATATTTACTAGTATATTTGTATATAGCTGTGAAGTGGTTGGGAACAGAATAAGTGAATGCCTAGAAATTATCCCAAGTTTGGATTTTGTCTGTATTCACATTTTTACTATACCTGTCACATTCTTGAATAGATTAATTGCTTTGGGGAAGGATTTCTCAATCTCAGCACCATTGACATTTTGGACAGGATAGTCTTCTTTCATAGGGGGTTCTGTGCATTGTAGGGTGTTCAGCAGCAGCCCTGGCATCGATGTACTAGAAGCATGTAGTCAGTGTATAATAGGGTTTTGCAACCTCCAAATATATCTTTATGTTACTCTATTATAGTCACTGCCTTCTCCCATGCCATCAACCTCTGATCTGTTTTCTGAGTAAATATCTAGGAGCAGAATCACTGGCTTGTATGGTATGTGTATGCTTAGATTTATCAGAAATTGCCAAACTGTCCTCCAGCGTTTTTGTATCACGCATTCCCACCAGCAAAATGTAAGATTACGGTTGCTTTGCAGCCTTACCAGCACTTACATGATATGAGGAAAGAAGGAAGGAAGGAAGAAAGGAACAGAAGAAGGAAGGAAGGGAGGAAGGAAAGAATTAGTATGAATCCCAGTTTTATTTCAGGTTTTTATTCATGATCTGCAAGAGATCTCTTTCTTTTCCTTTCCTTTTTATTCATCTATCTTTTCCCTCCAGCCCTTTATCTTAGCCATTTTCCTGATAGATATTTTTTGGTATCTTACTGTTGTTTTGATTTGCACTTCCCTGATTATTGGTAACATCGAAGATCTCTGGCATTTATTTGTCCTCCATGCATCTTTGTGGTGAAATGTTTGTTCAAACCTTCCCACTTAAAAATACTCTGTTCTTTGGAATCCCTGGGTGGCTCAGTGGTTTAGCGCCTGCCTTTGGCCCAGGGCGTGATCCTGGAGTCCCGAGATCGAGTCCCACATTGGGCTCCCGGCAGGGAGCCTGCTTCTCCCTCTGCCTGTGTCTCTGAGTTTCTCATGAGTAAATAAATAAAATCTTTAAAAAAATAAAAAAATTCTGTTTTTTGTTTTCTTATTATGGAGCTTCAGTGGCCTTTTATGTATTCTGCATACAAACGCTTTGTTATTTGTTTTGCAAATACTCTTCCAGTCTGTAGCTTGTCTTCTCATTTTTTCAACAGTATCTTTTACAGATTAGAAATTTTTAATTAGGGATCCCTGGGTGGCGCAGCGGTTTGGTGCCTGTCTTTGGCCTAGGGCGCGATCCTGGAGACCTGGGATCGAATCCCACATCGGGCTCCCGGTGCATGGAGCCTGCTTCTCCCTCTGCCTGTGTCTCTGCCTCCCTCTCTCTCTCTCTGTAACTATCATAAATAAATAAAAATTAAAAAAAAATAAAACATTTAAAAAAAAAAGAAATTTTTAATTATCCAGGTTTTGATTTCCTTGAACAATCTGTTTGCTTTGGTTCATTTTTCCAAACACTTGGGTAGTTGCTTTTTAGATTTTATTCAGAGTTTTTAGTTGTAATTGGCAGGGCGAGATAGGTTGAAGTGGGCTTACTCCATCTTGGTCAGAATCAAAAGACCTGTATTATCCTTTTAAATTTTTCAATGTTTTTATAAACATTAATCTATTAATAATATTTCTGCCTGCCATTTTCCGTATAAGAAAAAGAAATAATCAAAATTGATGTTTTCTGACCAAAAAATAATTAAGAAGCCATGTGAGAAATAACCAGAGGTTCCTAGGTTCTAAAACACCTAGAAAGGGGTGCCTGAGTGGTTCAGTCACTAAAGTGTCTGCTTTCAGCTCAAGTCATAATTTCAGGGTCCTGGGATGGAGCTCCCTGCTAAGTGGGGAGCCTGCTTCTCCCTCTCTCTCTGCTAATCCCTCTGCTTGTGCTGTCTCACTCTTTCTGCCAAATAAATAAATACAATCTTAAAAAAAAAAAACTGGAAGAAATAAACGTTTAGATGTTAAATCCTATTTAGCCTATCTCGTCAGCCCCTAGAATGCAAGTTTGGCTTATGAATCTTATTGAATTCTTATGACCTTTATTTTGTATATTCATTTTAGTATTTTCATAAATTGATTAAATTTTCAATGTAAATGTTTGCTGGTAGATACTATTTTTAAAATATGAAAATAAGGTTTCGAGGGAGTTTATTCTTTACTATATACAGAAGGGTCTTTTGTGACACAGTATTCTTTGGTGACACAATGGTAGCTTACTAGAGCAAGTCCACAGTTATGTTTTATGAGAGATCATGTGTTGAAGTCAGGATTGACAAATGCGTCTTTTGTTACTATATGTAATAAGTTGCAAAGAATCTCTGTGGTCTCCTGCCTGGTAAACAGTCAAATCCTCTTGCTTAAAGTATTTTACCTTCATGAGAAAAAAAGACCCTAAGTATCTATTATGTACACAGCGCCTTTAAAGAGGTCTTGAGGTTACTGAAGATAGTGAATTCATGCCCTCTATCCTCAAGAGGGAGAATAGAAACAAATCATTGTGAGGCTAGGTTGAATTTTTGGAAGATCATTTTTGAATAAAATAAGATTTAAAAAGTCATAAAAGTTATAGAACTCACATTTTTAGAATACTTAGAAAGTAAATAAGAAAAAAGACAAATTCAACCAATGCCCCCAATAATTTTGCTATAATACTATTTTTTCCATCCTTTCCTTTTTTAAAAGTGAACATTGCATCACAGTTTATTTTCATGTAACTTCATAGTTCAAGGCATGTCCTGAGGGAAGTAATTAGAGATTCCCCAAGAGAAGAAGCAGGTTGCTAAAGAAAAGAGCTAGCATGAGAGTTCAGGAAGCTGCTACATTCTGGAGATATATATATAATGTAGAAAGTTATACACTTGTCCTTATATCCTTTAAAGACTTGTCCTTAGTGCAATTTCTCTTAGACTATAAGCTCTTTGAGGGACAGAACAGTAATTATATAACTTTTAAAATTTAAAAATAAATCAATCCACCTGAATTATATCCATTGGGTTCTTGCTGAGTCAAAGGTTTTAAGTGTATAGTTCATATGGTTTTATGAACTAGCCGATGAAGAAGGTACAGATAAGGCAACTGAGGCATGGAATGATTGAGAATATTTAACAGTGCTGAGTATAGTGTCACAAGCAGTTTGAAGCTCAACACATTTTTCTTGGTTGACAATATGCACAGACAAAAAAAGAATAGATAGAAAGTTTGTTCAATATAGGATGCAGACCTGAAACAAAAGCAGATGGGCACCGCGGAATCTGCTTGAGAGGTCACAGTGCCCAGGGGGAAACAACTCTAAGCAAGCCAGTTAACCTCCCTCACCTTAGTTCTCTTGTTGGTATAATGCAGTGCTTATGCAAACTCAATACATGTCAAAAAAGATCTGCAAGGCATTGTCTAAAATTGACCCTCTGGATTTCTTCATGCATGCTTGGTTATTATTTATTAAGATGTATTGGAGGCAAGTCTCAAATGGTAGAAAAGATAAAAGGCAGATCTGCAAAGTGAAGAGGTGGAGTTAAGCACAATGCAACAGAAACTCTTATCCTAATCCAGGAGGACTTCACCTGTCAATCAAATCTATATTCATTATTTTTTTAAAAGGTTAATAATGGCTTGTTAACTGAGCAAGCTGGCAGCTGTTAGAGCAATGAGATGAGATCTTGGGGGCTTCTATGACCAGTTGATGACTGACTGACCAGTTTCAAAAGATGCTGTGAAGGATCATAAAGTTTAGTTCCATGTGTATTTTGATGATAGTTGCATCTATATTTAAAGCTTTCTGTCACTGGAAGCACTCTTGGTGTTGTCAGACTGTCTATTGGACTGGATGAGCTGCAACTTCTTGCAATTGAATGTCAATAAGACCAAAGCAATTTTGGTTGATTCATAGCACCAGCTTAAGCATATTCACTTGCTCAGATTACATTTGACAGATAGTTACCTTCAGCTGAACTCTGTGGTTAGAAGCCTGGGCGTACTCTTGACAGTGAGCTTAGAGTTGATGCCTAATGTTTATTTCATATCCTGTTTTTCCCTTCCCTAATACTGCATGTGTAAATCTATATTTAAATATATTCACAGCTGATGTTCTCGTCCGTCCACTTGTTATCTCTGGACAGAATGCTGTAATGATTCCATTTCATTATTTTAATAAGAATAACTTACAGTCATCCAGTTTTAATTTTATTAAATCAGATGAGTAATGATAAGTTGTAAAGGGTCTCCTTGATGAGTGATTGCAACATGCTAGCTGGAAAATTCTCACATAATGGGAGATATTTTACAACTTGAAAAAACTTAAAATCTTGGAAGTTGGGTGTATGATTATGGATACCAAGAGAACATCTCCACGTTTATTTGCCATATCATTATTCCTTCATTTTCTGTTACTTAGGCCTGTGAGTTCTCTTCAAAGCTTAGGTACAGAAGTATCCATTTTGGGAACATTTAGCTCTTTAAAAGCCACATATAATTTGAGGAGCATATCTACAATATTTCCATTAAACTATAAAATACCTATGATCCCATATACTATAAGATAAAAAGATTCCTGCCTTTTCTTAATGTTTAGGGTGGTAAAATAATTAAGACCTGGGGGGTTTTGTTTGGGAAAAGGTCGAGTTATGGTGTGAATTCATTCTTCATTGTGTTATTCCATTCTCAACTTTTCAGCTAAATTCATTAAGATTCTGATTGGGAAATTTAAGGGACACATAGATCTAATAATCTGAGCCTAAGTCTCCTGTTCTATACAAATAACACTGCAAAGCTCTGGAATCCCTTTATTTAACTAGGTGAATGGCAGCTGTGTTTGCATCAGCCTCAACCTAGCTTGGAAACAGTGATTGCAAAGCAAACATGTTTTACTCATGCATTTCCATCTTTTCTAGAATCTGCGATTTTAACACATCAAACAATTCAAATTATGTAGTTATACGTTTCACACAGGAGAAAAACTCATGCTGAAGTAGGTAAAATATTTTTCAAAATTATTTCCTCCACATTTCCTGCTATACTTTCTCTTTCTTACTCTTTTTTAAACTTGACAGTCAATTTTTTATTTTTCTCTTTTACTGACAGCTAGTAAATGTACTGACAGTTGAGAAGCAAGATGTAAATGTAAGTCACTATTATTTTGTCCACCCGATACCTGAGCATTAGTGGAAATGCTTGGCTATATTTTAAAATAAAAACTAAATCATTCCCAATGGTTCTGGAGGGAGAATGTATAGAAAAACTATTCTCTGGTAACTAAAAATGTGTTTGAGGCAAGACTGTAGTGCATTTAGAAATATCATACTTTCCTCATTAGGGATGTGACTAGTATTTGTATGGAAGAAAATAGGCCAATTATTTAAGGTGTGCATTTACTTTCTATTCCATTAGCTATAAATCTTGTCAGCATGTAATCTTGTCTTTTAGAAGTTAATGGAGAGTGTATAGTGGAGAAAAGAGAGCAGCTTAAAAAGTTTCTATCAGATTAACAAGTTACTCCTGCTTATGTACAAGATTCAAGTTTAAAAATTGTTTTTATTATAATTAGAAATATTCTGGTTCATAAATTTATTCCTTGAGGAAATGCTATGTAAATAGTTGGATGTGCAGAATTATACTCTATTGGTAGAAGCATGTTGGGTTAACTTGGATGAAGATTTTTATCATAGAAACACTACTTGCTTATTTCCTTCAAAAAAGTCATTTGTTTTTCCTCTATATTGTAGATAACAGATGAAATTCAAAACAGAAGGAGATGAGTAAATGATAATATTCATTTATTTACAACTTAGATGGTATTCACAAAGATTTGATTGATTGATTGATTGATTGATTGATTTGGTCCCAATATTATGTATGTGGGAATTGGTAGACTGGGAAGATTTGGGATTTAAAGATTCTCTATGAAAGCACTCAATTACAAACTGGTCAGTTTCATCCCAGAACTTTTCTCTCTTTTCACTTATACTAGATGCTCAAAAAAAGGGACCCTCAGTTCCTGTTAATTGTTTTATTTGGCTACTTTTCACATTCTTATCCTTGTCCTGCAATTTAGATAGCTTTGTGAAAATTTGTCATATGAAATTAAAATTGATTTGCCTTTAAATATAGTAGTTTCAATATCCCTTTGATTGTTTGAAGAATATCTGTTGGGAGGCAGGGAAGGACTTGCATAATAAGTTACAAAAGGCAGGAATTTCCTCACAGAAAAAGCAGCAGGAGTTTCCTTGGCAGGAGCTTCAGCAAGTGGTGTCAGCAGCTTAGAAGTTGCCATTGGACTGTCGAGCGTTATGCAGATAAATTGTAGCTCTGGCTTGTCCTCCAATGTCATTCTTTGATTTCTCTCTCTGTTAACATGGCATTTGCATTTGGGTCTGACTGAGAACAAGGACCTGTGCAAATGCCTCATGACATGTGTAGAAAGCTGCTTTTATGTTAAAAGTGGTATGTTTTCTTGTTCACTATGTTCACAATAAAAACTCCTCTCCCGAGTCTTAATTCCTTTGTGTGTTTGCAATTTCCATTTTAAGTCAAAATATTAATATATAAGGAATGGAAAGGAATTCTTGAAAAACTACAAAAACAAAATTAGTTGGTCACTGGCAGCAACAACGGGAAAGCAACATAACCCAAACACACAAAATTAGTGAATTTTCAGGGAAAGATAAGATCCTTAAGGAGGGGATCCTTTACATTGGCCTTAGAAGTGAGCCCCAGAGAAGGGAAAACATTAAAACAATCCCATTTGTAGAAAAGGTATTATTCCTTGCCATAAGGTTGTTTCATTGACTTCTCTATTTGGAGACACCCTTTGGACATCCTTGCTGTACATGAGAGCTAGATTTTTTTTTTTTTTTTGCAAGATAATGGTCATACTTAAACTCACTGAGTTACATTTCTAGACATTAGTTGTTTTTCATTTTAAATAGCTAGGGGACTGGATCATGACAGAATGTTGTCAGTCTTGGGCAAAGACTTTTTCCCCCTTTCCAATAATGCTATTCAAGGCGAAGCTAGTTGCTCTGTGACATGCTTGATTCTCAAGAGATTCAGACAAAAGAGAAGGTTAGAGGGTCAGGAGAACCTGATGCTATTCAACGAGATATTTGAGTTGAATTCCCATACCAGAATTTTGCCTCATACCTAATTCAGACAGTGTAATAATGGGGGAAGGGAAGAAAGAGGGCAGGAGGGTTAAAATGTCCTTTCAGGTTAAATGTTAAAATAAGGTCCTTTATTTCTGTCTCTGGTGGCACAGAGCATTAAAGACCCTGTGACACATTTTGGAAGTGTTGCTTTAAAATAGATTTTAACGTTTGAGGATCTGTAAAGGGTATTATTGAGTACTTAATAGATTCTGTGTTTGCCTACTGAAGTCACTACATAGCCAATATCTACCTCATTAATTTGTGAAGCATTTTGGCCTACCTGGAGACTATGTACTATACTAAAGCAACTTTTATACCTCAAATCTTCTTGTCTAATAATTATAAAATGTTCAGCATCTGGAGAAAATGATCTAAATCCCACCATTTTGGTCTTGGGTAGTTTAATTGGCGTAGAATATCCCTTGTGGAAAAATTTGATCTATATTGAAGATGTTTCCCATCATGTCAGCCATATAATACTAAGTTGTGAAATGAGAAATGGAAAGTAAAATGTGAAAAAGGGATTGCAAAGTTTGTTTTGACTGACAAAATGGCAATGCCATTACTCCATAGTCTATTCCTTTTTAGCTTAGGAAAACCAAATTTAGGTATTGTGAGATTAGCCTTTAACCATTTTCCTCATAACCAACTTCTTTATCAAGTTGATATTAGTTTTACAAGTGTTCTGATATTTGTATTTTTGAATATTTGTCTTTTCTAAATTGTATCCTATTATATTCATAGACAAAAAATGTGTACCATCTGGATCCTCTATGCCTTGTAACATTCTCTCCTTTGTACAAAGTAACTCAGTGTTTATAATGTATCCGCTAACCATAGACCTTTAGGTCAAGGAAGCTACCATCTTTATTGTTGTTTCCTTCAGGGCTTGCCATCATGTCTCAGTGTGGTCAATTCTCAATAAATATTTTTTGAATGGATGTCATCATCCAGTGTTAGAATAAAGAGATTTGGAAAACAGGACAATAATACAGATAAGTGGTATTAACTAGTTGAATATGTAGCAAGAGAAAACTAAAGGAAAGACAAAATTAATTGAAACTTTGAGAGGATTTCATTAAGATGAAGAACCATTAAGATGAAAAACAGTCAAGTTTTGAATAATGTTCTTTACAGCATAGCTTGCAAGTAAGATCTAGAAGAAAGGAAAGAGCCTTCATGAACTTTTCCTTTGTGCATTGCAATCCATTTATGACTCTTCCCTTCCCACTTCCCTCTCCAGTATTTTCCATTATTTCTGTCTCCCAAACAACCTCTATATTGAAAATCATTTTCTTTCTAAAATACAAATGTGGTTCCATACCTCTTTTGTTTAAATGAACCACATGCTCACTGTCACTTAAACGCCAGAGAATGAATTCTCCTTTACTTAGCAAAGCTTTCAGGAATCTTCAAAATTTGTTAGGCTGTATGTCGGTTGTCTCATTGTCCTTCTGTGTACTTGAGTTTTAGCCACACTGTTTTCTGAGTCTCTGAAAACCATGTATTTCGTGGTCTTCATCCAAGTTGTTCATCCTGCCTTCACTCAGTTTCTCCTGCCTTTTACTTTTCCTCTCCCTATGAACCCCCAGGTTTCTTGTAAACATATTTCAATGACAATTGAAACAGCACAAATGCAACTTCCTTTATAAAAAAAAAAAAACAAACACTCTACTATTCCTTCTCCTTTTCTCCTATCTGCTCCTATAGCATTGATTTTTTTTTAATAAAAAATGTATTGGTTGTGTGATATTTTTCATATAGGTAGATTTTATTAGGCATGTATAGGAAAATTTGGCATTAGGCAGGGTTTGTATCTCCAATGACAAATACCTTATTCATTTGTATGTGTCAAGAACAGCAAAATGTCTTGTTGCATGGTTGATGTTTACTAAAAATAAATATATAAACAAAGGAAATTGGGTGAGTTTGATAAAGAATGATGCTATTGAGGAAAATGTCATGGAATGAGAAGCCTAGGGTATTTTTTAAATGATGAATGAGCGTTTACAACTTTGCTAAATTATGTATAATCCTCTTTTTTATCCTATACAAAATTCTCTTTCCCATGATGGTGATCACTTTATAGTTTTCCAACAATGATGATTGCATGGCTTAGTATCCTCTTCTATCAATTGAACAACTGTGACTAAATTAGTGATATTGTCTTTTTTCTTCTCTCCTATTTTGTCTTTTGATGAATTCAACGATATCATTTTCTCTCCACAAATGTGCTCCTCTTTTGCGTTTATTAACTGTCACAGCACAGGGGATAACTAGAATTTCCTTCAAACTAACGCATTTTCTTAACTTTTCGTATCAAGGAAAAAACGACAGAAACACTGCTTTCTCTCACATTCTGTAGAACTTTTTTTCCTCTGCATTTAACATTTCTGACCTCTGATTTTCTCATGATTCTGGCTCTACATTCTCCCTTGTGTCTGGGACCGTGTGGCTTCCCAGTAAACACAAGGTAGTGATAGTAACACATATGCATTTTTAGCTACTTGGAAAGAGATGTTATTTGAAATGTGTGTTCGGAATGACCTTCCATTTAAATCTTGTACTCAGATCCTACCCAATATCCAACCTCTTACATTTTCTTTTAGTTGTTTCTCAGTGACTTTTTGCAATACCTATCAAGTTAGTGCCATTTGTGTATTTCATTAGCAAACTCCTCTTGCAGATCGTTAATGAAAATTCAGAATAAAACTGGAATTCTTACCAATTTCCCCCTTAATTCCATAAATACTAGTTTTAAATGACCGTGGTTAGATTTAAATTCAAATAAAACGTTATTTCAAATAAAACTGCGTTTTTATGCCTGTATGACTTATTGGTTCATGCAGTTTTATGATAATTGATATGATAAACAATTATCAGTTTTATTAATTCTGTTTTCTGTTCTTTGCAGTATCCTGTGCTAAGCTTGTCCATTAAAATATATATTCCTTCTAAACTCTGGTTAGAGCACAAGTGGTGTAGTCCTCCAGGGAGGTAAATGTAATTTGTTTGATTGGATACTCAAGCTTTCCAATTGTTTTATTTTCCTTAGAGAAATAGAACCTTTCTAGCTTTCAGGTCAATTGGTGTAATGGTTGGATTCAGATGGAATGACACTTTCTCCCCCTTGTAAGTCTCTAGTTCCTCAGAGAAATCCTTGAGAAATCTGTTGACAACTTGCTGTCATCTAGCTGGTCTAATGGTATAAATGACTTAGACACTGATTCCGAGTAGTGTGAAAGCCTAATGGTAAAGTGAAATTTTGAGAAGATCTCAAGTGCATTATGAATAAGGTACTTAGGCAGTACCTATATGCATGTCTTACAGTTAGTTTGTAAGGTCTTTGCTGTTTTTTGCTAGAGAAAGGGATTTCCAGTTTTAACTCACTTAAATGTAACAGCAGCCAATCAAAAATGTTACTACTGTAAGTTACAGAAAAGATTTTTAGATTGTTAGATTATTGTGACATTTAAGAATCTATGAAAGTAGAAAGCAGATGAGATTAGATTGGCAGAAGAAAGCACAGCCCAAAATACACACAGGCGGGAAAAGTTGTGGCAGAGGAGAGCACTGTGTCATGGGTAGTGTAAGTAAGACATATGACAGACTGCCAGGGACATGACTTGGCAAAGAGTACTTGCAGTGACAATCTGGGTTGGCTTCCTATGCTCTTCTCTATCACGAGCCATCAGACTTCAGCTTGGAGCACAGGGTGTGGGTCCTAGGCCATAAGGAGGCAGGCTGATGCCACAAGGATGAAAGGGAATCCTCATGCCAAGAAAAGGGGTTTTACAGCACACCTACACTTGCTTCAAGTTATTGGATCTGGTCTAGAGTGAAAAGGGTCATGTCCACAGACAGAGGCGACACCCCCCCTCCCCATAGGACTATTAGAGATGAAAACAGAGAATGGATGGGGGAAAGATCATGTATGGAAAACGTTATGTTAGAATCATGAAAGGAAAGTCTTTGAGTCAAGATGTCCTTGAGCTAGGATGAATGTAGTGAAATGATCAGAGCTGATGTTATCGTGTGTGTGTGAGTACACACACACACACACAAACACATATTTGTTGAGGGATGGGTGGAGGAGAGAAAAACTAAACAAGAAATATATTGAGAGAAAAGTAATATCTAGAGAATTATAATAGTATAACATGATAGCAAGTTATTTAGTGATTATTTGGGCCTGCTTAGATATTAAAAGTCTCTCCAAGGTGGTAATATTTAAGCTGAGATCTCGGTAAAAATAAAGACTCAGCTAGTCCTACATTCCTTCATCTCGACCACCTGTGCTAGAAAAAGGCTCAAGTCCTAAAATCTCAACTTAAATAGAGTATTTGAATGTTATAACTCAAAGGCAAGTTTGTAGGAAGTAGAGGTAAACTACTACCTAATTATACTTAGCAGGGTAGGAAGTTAACCTTAATCTATAAATGTTACAGATATTAGGAGGTTCAAGGCCCCAGAGAAATATCCTGGACACAAGTGTTATGTGAGAGACTTTGGATCCTCTGTTGAGTTTTTCTACAGTAGATATTAGAAGCCTCATAATTTGCACTCTGATCTTTTAATTCCTTCACCTTTTAAAATCCACCTTGATTCACCATTTTTAAAGATATACTAAAAACAATTATAACTTCATTTTTCTTTTTAATAAGTAAAATCAGCACACAAATATTTCCCTCCACACAATATCTTTATTTTGAACCTCACACTTGGGAGGCCTGCCACTTTGGAGAAGGCTCACCCAGGCTTTTCAAGAAGAGATGAACTATTCTAAATACACAGCCCCACTAAATTTACAGATCTTTATTGACAGCTCCTGCTTCCTTGGGGGAAAATGGCTTGGGAAAAATATGTAAGAATGGAACTGAATAAATATGAATTACAAAAAGACAAAATTAATATTATTTTCAAGAGTGCTACCTGAATCTGGTCATCCAATTATTAGCATGAGGTTCTTCAGATGATAATAACAATATACATTTATTGTGCCCAAATGGATGAGATTATCTCTGGAGTTTGTTATTGTTGTTGTCAAGATTTGGGGTGGGGAGTAAAAGAAACTGCTGAATGTTTTGCATTTGACCCACAAATAGCTACTTTTGTCTTTAGGGCTGATATAATTCTTACCTTAAAAGAATGCCTATTGGCTGTGTCTTTTTTTTTTTTTTTTTTGTTCTAAACCAAATTAAATGTGTGGGCTTCTCCATTAATGATTGAGGAAAAGATTGCTTAGACAATTACTCTCATACCAGCTTCAGGGCAGAAAGCACCACCTTTTAAACAAGGGTCACTATGAAGACTATTCTCAATTCTAGCATTTCTTTTTTTTTTAGAATGTCTTTAAAGACAAAGCAATTCACATCCAATTTTATGATACAGTTCTTAAAGAAGGATAAAGAGATTCATATTTTTCCTTTGGTCAAAAATGGCTCTTCTTCATTTAATTTATTTTTTTAAAGATTTTATTTATTTATTTATTTATTTATTTATTTATTTATTTATTTGAGACACACAGAGGGAGGTAGAGACATAGGCAGAGGGAGAAGCAGGCTCCTTGTGGAGAGCCTGATGGGGTGGGGTTCTTCATTTAGCTTATGAGACTGATTTTTAATAAATTTTTCTGAGTATCATTGGAGCTGCTAAAAATATTTAAGAGAAGAACAACAAAAAATTAAGGGAACACAAAGCCTAGAGGATAGGTAGCTCTTAGGAAAAAGCATGTATTTGAAGAGTGTAAAATTAATGATCCATTCATTATTTCATGGATGATTCTACTCTTATTGGAGATATTAGTAGGAGTAACCTATGCATAGTATAAGTGGGCATGGTTACTGATGTTTTGTGCATATGGTGGGACTCCATTTCAACTTATAAATTACTGCTCAGGATCTTTAAGATGTCAATTAAGTACTGGCATGAAGTTTAGTTTGGGACTGTAGACAGAAATGATTTCCTATATATCTGTCCACATGTTGAGGGTTTGATTGATGGCCCTCCTGACTTCGGGTCAGGAGTGAGTTCACATCTCTTGGATCTCTTGGCAGGGCTTTGGCTTATTCCCTGAAAGTATAAACAGAAATCTGATCTTCACCATTTTTATTATTCTCTTTCAGACATAATTTGACTTAGTGATATGTAACTTTAACATTACAATTTAAAGAGATTTTAAAAACTGGAAAAGATATTTATTTAAGGAAAAGTGAGAAAGGTGATTTTCAATTCAACACATTAAAAGGAAGAAAAGTTTAAAGAATGGAGCTTAATCAGCATAAGTAGAAGGCTTGGGGTAACTTCTAAGACTCTACATTTTCTTGTTTCTTGTGTTTTTCTCTTCCTACAACTCACTTCTTTCCTATTCTCTACCACTTTGTAGTTTGCTAAGTATAAATTAATTCCCATTAATCCTTCAAGAGTTACTTTAGAGGAGGCTTCATTCGTTTAATGAAAAATTAATGGGTACCCGGTCGTTGCTAGTCACCGTTCTGGGGAATGAGGGAACAGCAGTGAATAAAATAGCAAAAAGAAACAAACAAAATCTCTTCTTGGAGTTTATAATATAAACTTGGAGAGGAGACTAATGCTAAAAGGAAAAGTAAATAAAATATGCAGGTTAGCTGTGGATAGAGAGGATAATCCTATAGGAAGGTAGTTAGGATGGACTAGGAACTACTTTTCTAGATAGGGTAGCTTGGAAAGGTTTACTAACATGACATTTGAAGAAATATCTGAAAAAGATGAGCAAATAAGCCAGCAGGTGTCTGTAGGAATAATGTTAATTAGAGAGAAAAGAAAATGCAGAGACTAAGGAAAATACATGCCTGGAATATATGAATGTTTGAAGAGGTCAATGTAGCTACAGAGAACACAGGAACATGCTAAAAGAAAAAAGCCAGGGAACTGTAAAGGAGCCAGATTGGGTAAGGCTTTGTAGAACTTTAACTTTTACACAGGTTAAGAACTTGTTGAAGGTACATTTGCAGAAGAGTGGTACAATCTGCTTTTGTTTTAGCAAGAATCCTTGGGTTGCTGTCTTGAGATTATACCACAGGGGAGCTTGTACCAAATCAGGAAGGCCACTGCAAAAATCTTGGGGAGGAGTGGTGGTGGCAGTTTGGGCCAGAGTTGCAGCAAGAGGAGAAGAGGAGTGCTGAGCAGTGGATTGTAGTTATAGTGTGGAAGTAGAATCTATGGGTTTGCTGGAATAGTTGAAAGGCATGAGGGAAAAAGAGATGAGTCAAGGGGGACTCCAAGGATTTGGAGCCAAACAACTGGAAGAAAAGAGTTGCAATGTTCCAAGGTGAGGAAGCTGTGGAAGAAGCATTTTGGGGTATAAGAGCAGAGTTCCATTGTGGAACATTTAGATTTGAAATGCTTGATGGACTTCAAAGAAGAGATGTTGATAGAAAGATAGATGTAGAGGGTCTAGATTAGAAGTGTGAGATAGAGATAATCACTTAGGAGTTAATTAACCTAATGATGCTACTTAAAGCATTGAGATAGATGGTGATATCAAGGAACTATTTATATACACAGCAACCAGAGGTATAAGGACTGAGTCTTGGGGCACTTCTATATTTATAGATCCAAAAAAGAGGGTCCTAGCAAAGGAGATTGAGAAATTCAGCCTGAGGGGTAAGAAGAAATTAAGTGGGCTTGATGTACTTGCAGCCAAATGGCATATGTGTTTCAAGGAGGAGGAAATGATCAGCTCTGTCAAATGCTGCTGATGGTCCAAATAAGATGATGACACCTGGGAATTTACTATTTGTTTTTAGCCTCATGGAAATCATTGGTGACCATGATAAGGGAGTTGTGATGATGTGGCATGCACAAAAATGTTGTAGTGTTAGAGCTTGAGTGGCTGGAGGAATGCTTTAATGGAGTAGCCTGGGACAGATGTCAGGACCTGAGTGTGATAAACAAACCTGTGTTTGGGGACATGGGTGCCATGACACCTGGATATTAGTGATGTACAAGATAATTCATCAAATAAGTATACATGTGAGGTTGAAGGGAGACAGGTTTCTCTCTTTCGGAGAAAGGAGTTACAAAATGGAATGAGAGAAAATTAGAATAAATCCTAGGGTGGTAGATTACAATTGAATTTATCAGTGTAATATCATTTCATGTGAGTGTGTGTGTTTGTGTTGCAAGTATCTACATCTATACATAGATGTAGAACCAATATAGAAATAAAAGTGTATGTATGAATATCTAATATCTAATATCTAATATCTATCTATCATCTATCTATCTATCTATCTATCTATCTATCTATCTATCTATCATCTATCTATCTTTATCTTCATATTCCCTACTTTTCTCCACTGAGAGGGAGAGGGAAGGTCTTCGAGAATAGCATCCGAACAGCATGAGTATACTTAACGATGATCTTGTCCCTCAAAGTCACTCATCACTTAAGAAACTAGAATTTTGGGGCACCTGGGTGGCTCAGTCAGTTAAGTGTCTGCCTTCAGCTCTAGTTATGATCCTGAAGTCCTGGGATCAAGCCCTATGTTGGACTTCCTACTCAATGGGGAGCCTGCTTCTCCCTCTCCCTCCGGCCCTCCCCCTGTTTGTGCTCTCTTGCACTCACTCACCCTCTCTCTTTCAAATAAGTAAATAAAATCTTAAAAAAAAAAAAAAAGAGGGGCTCCTGGGTGGCTTAGTTGGTTAAGCAACTGCCTTCAGCTCAGGTCATGATCCCAAGGTGTTGGGTTCAAGTCCTGCATCGGGCTCTGCAGGTAATCTGTTTCTCCCTCTCCCTCTGCCTGTCACACCTCCTGTTTGTGCTCTCTCTCTCTGTCAAATAAATAAATAAAATCTTAAAAAAAAAAAAAGGAAACCAGAATTTATTGGAGAAATGGCTGATTCCAGGGCAGGGAATTATAGATGATCCTGGAATATTTTGTGTCAGAAAGCAAGAGGATGCTTAAAAAATTATTAGAACATGTCAATATGATATAGAGTCCTTCTTCATGAGTTCTCCACTGTCTCAACATGGAAAACTTGAGCACTGAAATACATATTGGGAGTATTATATCCCACTGAATAACATACAGATTCAAGAGCCTATACAGAAATAAATGTAAACAATGAAAGATTTATTAGAAAAAGGATTTTTATACAGTCTCTAAGTATCTGCTCACAAAATGATTATTAATTACAAAGAGAGATTGTGTATTTTTACAGTGGAGAAGCCTGACATACCAGTTTATTCATATGATTAAAGTTATCAATAATGGAACAAATAGAAATTATATAGCACATGACAAAATGTAATGATCCCTGAATCATCTGCATCTAATATGAGGAAATATTAGACAACATTAGACAACATCTGCCCCAAATTCAGAGGCAATCTACAAAATAACTATAGTCTTCAATAATGTTAAGATTATGAAAGTCAAGGAAAGATGGAAGAATCATTCCAGAACAAAGACCTAAGAGTCATGGTAACAAAATACAACATATGATTCTGGACTGGATTTTTTTTATCTGTAAAGGACATTTTTGGAGCAATTAGAAAAACACTACTAATTAAGAAAAAACACTACTAATTAAAATGTATTGCAGAGAGAATGAGAAAAGAAACACAGGACAAAGCACATAGAGACAGACAATTCATCTGGGGAGTACCACTATCGTGGGAAAGAGAAAAATGGGGAAGTATTTGGAGAAGTAGAATTCTTTTTTTTTTTTTTTTTTTTTTAGGTAAACATGAAAATGTTCTTTATGGAAAAAATCATGCAAGTAAATGTAGAACATTGTACTGGTGTCACATGCAAGCACACACAGATGGCAAATATGTCAGCAGTGTTAATATGTATATTTTTTGATCATGTCTATTTTTATCACAATGAATGCCACTTCTACAAGTACTCTGTTATACCAGAAATTCTACCAATTTGTAGACTCTAACCAAGTTATTCTTTATTTGTACCTCAACATCCTTGCCCACAAAACAGGGGAAACTATTATTTGAGAAGTAGAATTCTAAGATTATTTCTGTTTCTCTTCTTTGTCCCTAAGCATTTTATTCATATTTATTTTATTGCATTTGTTACCTTGCGTTGGAAGTATTCTTATAGGCCCATTTCTTTTCTTTCTTTTTTTTTTTAATTTATTTATGATAGTCACAGAGAGAGAAAGAGAGAGAGGCAGAGACACAGGCAGAGGGAGAAGCAGGCTCCATGCACCGGGAGCCCGACGTGGGATTCGATCCCGGGTCTCCAGGACCGCGCCCTGGGCCAAAGGCAGGCACCAAACCGCTGCGCCACCCAGGGATCCCTAGGCCCCTTTCTATTACAGATTGTAAACTCCATGTAGAAAAGACCTGGTTTCTATATCCATTATATGTAACATAACAATTAGCCTATCATAATGTACTTGTTAAATATTCAAATAACAGAACCAGTCTTAAAAAAGCTATTTTTTTTTTTTAAAGCTCTGGTTTTCAATGAAAGATGTCATGATTGGTTTCCTTCCTAAATATGCAAGAAAAAATAAGTTGACTTACTTCTAAGGAGAGGAAATTTTATTTTATTTTTTTAAAGATTTTTTATTATTTATTTAAATACACAGAGAGGAGAGAGAGAGAGAGGCAGAGACACAGGCAGAGGGAGAAGCAGGCTCCACGCAGGGAGCCCGACGTGGGACTCGATCCTGGGTCTCCAGGATCACGCCCTGGGCTGAAGGCGGCGCTAAACTGCTGAGCCACCCAGGCTGCCCCAGGAGAGGAAATTTTAGTTATAACAAATAGCTTCTAGATTTCAGGGTATAAAATACTGAAAGGTTGGTTACTAGGATGTTTTACAGCTAATTCTAGTTACTTTTTGGAAGTCATCAGTTTTGTATAGATAAAACAGAAAAGGGAACCGATGAGATAGTAAGATAATTAAGAGTGTAGAATAGTGTGATCATCTGTGCACTGAAAGCATTCTTAAATGTGGAATTGTACGTGAAATGTTCCTAGGCAGTATCTACAGAAAATGGGCTAACTATATCCCCATGCTCTAGGAAATCAACAGTAAATTGGACCACTGGCAGATTTTCCATCACATATCTGTGTAAGCTAATAGGGTTTTTTGTTTTTGATTTTGTTTGTTTGTTTGTTTTTGTTGTTTTTAATAGAGAAAGAGAGTAATTTAATAGTTTGGGAGGAAGTGGCCATGAGAGTTTCAAATCCTGTCAAGATAGGATGAAGAAAACCACTTATGCTCCTATGTTAAATTTTTAACAGATGGATTCAGTTGGGGGTATGTTTGTATGAGGTTGTAGTATACAGAGGACTTTAGAAGATATGAAGGGGAGACTAGCAAATCCAAAGCATCCTATCTAGAGTGTAAATGTAATATGTTGAAGCATAGACAACTTCAAGAGTCTGGCTTGTCTGAGTTACTCAGGAGAGAAACCCAAAGTATATGTGTGTAGAGCACAGGCATGGGACGAGAGGAGATGGGAAAATGGGAGGAGAGGAGAGGAGTAAGCGTTGAAATAAAATATATGAGCTCATAGAAAATAAAAAGTAGAAAAAAATAATCAAGAAAAATCTTTGAGGAACTTATCTATGTATGAATCATTTCCCTATAGAATCTTTCATATGGTCAAAGAGAATGAAAATATAAGCAGCTATTTGGTAAATCAAGCTAGTTGTGGGAACACATGAACATTCCAGATATTTGAGGGCAACCCAAGTGATTAATTTCTGCCAAATCAACCTTCCCTGAATAACTGCCTCAACTCTTGTATTCATATTGTTTGTATAAATGTGGCTCAATAAGGAATATTGAATAGACGGGAGTGTTGATAATTATATAAAAATTCATTTTAGTAAACAAGGTCACTTTGCAAAGGTGATGAGTCCTTGTATGACACATTTATCTGTTAGAAAATGGTGCCTTTATTGCTTAGAATTGTAACAGTGTAGACTGTGTTGGTGGTTTTATTTTTGGAGTATCAATTAGTCAATCAATCAATTAGTATTTATTGAGCTTCTGCCCAGCACTTAGGGCACGCTCATCAAATTTGCAAATGACACAAATCTTGGAGGATGGTAAATACACTGATGACAGACATAGCGTCCAAAAAGATTTTGACAGCCTGGAGCAATGGGCTGAATCTAACAAGATGAAATGTAACATGGATAAATATAAATTTCCATCCTTGGGTCCCTGAAACTAACTGCATAAATGCAAGATGGGCTGGATGTGGTTTAAGCAGTGATGTAAGAAAGAAAAGACTTAGTATTTTAGTGAGTAGTCAGCTCAACTTAATGTATCAGTTTTAGCTGCGTGATGTCATTGCCAAAAATCTAGCGTGCAATTTTGGATTATAGTAAGGTGATAATCCTGTTTTAGTTTGGCAAGTCAAATCACATGTAGAGGTTGTAGTATTTCCGGAGCCACATTTTAAGCAGAGAGGGACCCAAACCCATGTCATATTTAGAACACCAGAGAAACGAAGCACATTTATCCTGAGGAACACTTAACGGAAAGCAACGTCTTTCTTTACATCTGTGAGCTCTCACGTGGAAAAGGGATCGGATATGGTGGTGTTGTTTGAATAGTGAGAGCTGGGACCCACGCATTGAAGTTATAAGCAGATATTTTTCAGCTTAATCGTTGATAATAGTAAAAGCTGTTCAAAGATGAAAGGTTCCCCAAGTCTGCAAAAGTGGGACACTGGAGCACTAAAACCTCAGTGTCCTCATTTGGGGGGTAGTAGCACTGCAGAAGGGCAACCCAAGAGCTCCACGAGGTAATGTAAGTGGAGCATTTGGCGCAGTGTCAGGAATATGACAAGTGTAGTTCATTGGGATTGTTACCCTTCTTGTGGGAAGTGTTTGCCATGAAGCCAGAATCATCACCGTGTGGAGTTCTAGCAGCAAGACAGACTCACGGATGGCTCTGACACATGAGATGGCTGTTCTTTGAAATGCTAACTGGGTATAACTGACTAATAAAAATCAGTTAGCACAGCCTCTGGAACCAGCCAACCTCTCTACGTGACCTTGGATAAGGTAACCTTCCTGTTTTCAATTGTCTGTGATTCAGTTTTGTTGTCTTTAAAATAGAGATACAATTACAAACCTTCCCTGGGTTGTCCTAAGGATAAAAAAAAAAAAAAAAGGAAATGCCATAAAAATTTCAATGCACAACTTGCTGATTTTTCTATAAATGTGAACATTTTTATAATGCTGAAGTAGTTGGAAAGGATTATTGAAAGATAACAAGATTTGAGAAATGTTTTGCAAATAATAAATATTTAAGTTTTGAAAAATAATAAAATTTTAAGTAAGCGAAAGACAGTAGCAAGGTTATTCCCATAGAATTAACTTGGACAAAACATGGAAATAGAATTAAGCATTGTGTGATCCCCAGACGGTGAGGATCCTTCTCCAGTAGATGAAGCTGGCCCTTGATGATTAGTTTGAGATCACATTAGGTGAGATGAGTGAGGAAAAAAACCTCGGAGGACCTTTGGTTTTGAATAGTAAGCAGTAAGAGGGACATTCCATGTGCTCAGGTAAGGGAATAAAACATACATATGATATTTTAAAATAATCTTATGTTGTTTTCAGAATAAATTGCCTTCCTTATGCTTAAAAAAACCCTCATAGATGGAATAGTAGAATCCTTTTTGCAAAGCTTTCTTTAACCTAGAAATAGAAATTCTATTTCAGGGCAATTCTGTTTTAGAAAGTCCAACGCATGTTTCTTCCACAAAGTTTTCTTTCAGATACATATCACAGTTTTCTTTTTTGTTTGAATTTCTTTGTATTCAACATGATGATCTTTATATGTGTATTATCCACCATCATTTTTTTGGAGGGTGAATTTGAACTCAAGATACGTTGCCAAATCACTTTATATTAAATCTATTAAAAAGGTATTTTTCACACTTCTTAAGATAGTTTTGCTTTAAAATGAGACCCACTAAATTAATGAAACTGGTGTTTCTGGGGGGGGGGGCGGCTTGTAAGTTGGTTCTGAAAAGACAAGTCCCACAGGAAAGGTCCAAAATTATATGATATACCACGTATGAGTGGATTAAGGCATAACTTCTCAAAGTGACTCTTTGAAAAAAAAAACAATACTTTATTAGTGGTGCTGAATCCATACTTAAAATAACCATCATCATTTATAGTGATGCAAACACTACCCACTATATTAAAATCATTCATACATACAAGCTCCATGGGGGAAAGGATTATGACCTTATTTTGGGGGTATAATTTATAGGGGCAGTGTGAGTACTGGGCTCATGCTTTATTGAATTAAATTGAAATTAGAAGAATATAGGCGACAAGAAAATGATTTCTCTGGTGAGGAAATTAGCACAGGTATCCTGCGTATTTCCTAGCACGAGTCAGAACTTTCTTTTGGCGGTTGGTCCTCAGCAGGAGCAGAAAAACAATAAAGATTTGGCATTTCAGTGGAACAGCTGATTGACAGTGATGATACTCTAGTTTAGGTGGTCCTGAGTGTATTTTTTTTCTCAGTAGCTTCTCAGCTATTGTGTGACTTTCTGGAATATTGAATTATAGCCCCATCTAATCAGGAATGAAAATGGTCAGGAATGCTACTTAAAAAACAACAACGACATCAAAAAACAACTAATACAGTCTTGTGCTCAAAGGAATGAGTACAGACTACCACAGGGACACAATTTTGACCAAAAAAAAAAAAAAAATCTTCAAAGTGAAATATAAAACCCCTAAAGAATGGAAGGTCAAGTATGACCTGCTCCCCTATATCTTCTTTCAAATGTAGTTTTTGAGCCTCGGTAGGAGGGGATTTAATGCTTCTCTACAGCTGCCACTGGTTTTGCCAAACTGTTCCTTTAAGCCACACCAATAAACATATACAAACTCCTCTAATCCTCAAGGGGTGGAAAATGAGATAGGTGGGAAGTTTACTTGAGCCAAAGGCTTTCTTTTCACAAATCAGAAATTCCACCACGTGCATTCCTATTCCTCTAGATAACTGGCAAGGGGCTCATCAGAATGAGCTATTGCAAAGAGCTACCTTCGTCTTCACGAAGGTTCCAGTGTGATGGGGCCCTCGACCAGAATTGCAAAATAGTTAAGAGAATCTTGGAATATAAAACATGGTGCAGAACACCAAAGAAGATTTAATCTCATTTATAGAAAGGTGGTTGATAGGGGAGGGGACCACAGAAGAGAGTAGCTCGAGATCATCATTAATCATTTCGTAAGTACCAACAAAGTGAAAACATCCTTCTGGACTTCACTGCGAGTGACACTGAATCCTTCTACTAAGCAAATATGTGATGAGTTGATAAAAAAAGAAAAAAAAAGAAAGGAAAAAAAAAAAAGAAGAAAAAAGAAGGTCCTGAACTCTTGACTACAGATATAATACAGTGAATATAGAAAATCAAAAACATGCTTTCTATCTGACTCAAAATAAAGGTGCACTTAAACTTGTAAAAGACAACATTTTTATTTGAATGATATGACGGATCTGTCACAGGAGTGTTACCTGCTATAAAGAAAGCCTAAGAATTATTACCTTTATTAGACCAGTGACACTGAGCTTTAGCCATACATTTCTAACTTCTGTCCCTCTACAGAGACAATTTTCTTTTCTTAAATAAACTGTCATGCTAGTGTTAATATATTGTTGGCTCTCTCATGCTCTGAGAATACTGCTGATATAAAACATGTATATGTTAGATTGGTAATAGTATCTTTAGTGTAGCTGACTAGAACAAATGTGTTTCCCTCATGGCTGTGCTAATGTGATAAAGGAAAATTGGCTGTTCATCAGCTTTTGGCTGGGTAAAGACAGTAGAGATGGAACCACATTCTTTTTTATGCATTAATACCATCGAGAACTTTTCACTAGTTATATTTCATGTGCCTGCATGTTGCACAAAGATGTTGTAAAACATGAGATAATGCTACAAATAACAAAGTAGAAAAGCCTGTATCTTTTATAATGATAACAGTCAAACAGCAAATGACAGTAACAGGCTGTAAAAAATGGGATGCAAAAAAAAAAAAAAATGCAGCCCTACTACCCGGCCAAGAGGTATATGTGCAGGCTCACAAGGAGTTGCTGTGTGATCTTAGGTCTTTATGTCAAGGCTTTGTTTTATAATTAAGTCAAATATAACACGGGGTCAGTAGATTTAAAGAAGTATGTGGTTTTAATAAAAAAGCAGATCGGATGGTATGGAGAAAAGCAATATTGAGTAACTTTTGGAAGAATTAATATTACCAAGTAATTATGTTGTTAACTCCCAAGACCGGTTGATTGGTTTGTTTGTTTGTTTGTTTTTTTGGAGAGAGAGGGCTATTGAACCGTGTTCTTGAGACACTCACTCACTCACATAATGATCTAAAGATGTTGGAGAATGATTTATTTTCATCAATTATTGTGAGGAAGTTTTAATAGAATAGCATTTTGAATACCATGATTTATTTTTAATTAAAATGTTAGCATCTAGCCTCTCGACTGCCACACATTCTTTCTCTCTTTTCCCTATTCCCAGTCCCACCTCATTTTTTGTTTGCCTTTTCAGCCCCTTTGCTAGAGCACCAAAGAGTCCTTTTTTTTTTTTAAGATTTTATTTATTCATGAGAGAGAGAGAGAGAGGGGGGCCGAGGCACAGGAAGAAGGAGAAGCAGGATCCATGCAGAGAGCCCAACGTGGCACTTGATCTCCGGTCTCCAGGATCCCACCCTGGGCCGAAGGTGGCGCTAAACCACTGGGCCACCCAGGCTGCCCAATAATTCCTTTTACATTCAAGTTAAAAGCACTTGAACAGGACTGTAGAGAGTAAAGTTGATGTCCAACAGCTGATCAGTTTATTCAGAAACATATGCAATCATTGAAGAGTGTGTACAGATACCATTCACGAAGTAGTCTGCATAAGAGTTTGAATTGGCTATTCAGGTATCACTGCACACAAAACTTCATAACTTCATAATTCCACAATTATAGTATAATTGAGGGGTCATCTAGCCACAACTCATGGAACAGATCTGGTTGGTCAAATGTTTTAATAAAATTTCACTGGAACACATCCTTGCTTGTTCATGTATGTCTTGTCTTAGGCTGCTTTCCTGTTAAGAGAGTTGAACAGTTGTGACCTGGACCATTTGTACCACAAAATCAAATCACTTGGCTTGCAGATAAACAATACTTATTTTCTGCCTGTTTACAGAAAAAGTTTGTTGATCCCTGATGTAGAGTGTTGTTAAGTTGTTTAATTAATTAGCCTAGAATATTATTGTCAGATTTTTATATTCCATATTGGAGAAGTACAGATGAAAATCACCAACTATGGTACCAACACTCATAAAGGAAATATTTACAAGAAGTATTTTGTATTAGTAACTTAAATTGAATTGTATCCATGTGTTATACATTTATGGTATATTGAGTTTTGAATATTTCTACCTTCTGTATTCATTTCTGTTTATTTCCAAATATGGTTATAACAAATTAAATCAGTGTCTAAAGGAACAGAATATTCTCAAAAATGTTATGAAGGCATGCAGTCAGAGCTGCTTAAATATAAGGGACAAATAATTATGTAAACCTGTGAATACCCTGGTAGATAATATCACAGCACAAAACTATAAAATGTAGGTTTATATCTAGGTGTGTAAACACACAGATATATCATTGAACCATGAAGATAAGTTGTTTTCAGTCTTTCCAACTGAAGAAAGTAGTGAAGTAGGGAGTTCACTTGAAATAGACTGCTGAAATGTAGTTATTATAAAATACAAGTTCACGCAATTAAAATAATAATGGTGATAATTTCTTGCAGGTGCATCAGACAAAAATCAGTTTCTTCATCAATGGTTTGGAGGAAGATAATACAGCATTTGATGCAAGAACTCTAAGTGGTTCAATAATAGATTTTGCCTCTGGTACTACACAAATAGGACAGAGTTTAAATGGTAAGGTTCTGGCTTCAGAGAATGTTTTATTTTATCCAATTTCATTATTGCTAAAGAAAGTGTCAAAAATAATATATTAAAATATCTAGGTTTATTTGTTTTCTAGGACTGTTGCCACAAATTAGCAGCAACTGGGTAGAAGCTTAATAAAGTAGAAATTTATCCTCTTACCACAGTTCTGGAGCCTACAAATCTTAAATCAAGGATTGGCAATGTTGATTTTTTTTCTGGAGGTTCTAATCAGTTGTATGCCTCTTTTTCTGGTGGTTTCTGGCTATCCGTAGTGTCCCGTGGCTTGTAGCAGCACAGACCCAATCTTCGCCTCCATGTTCACATGACCTTCTCTTCTGTGTCCCCTTCCCTTCTCTTCTCTTTTGAGAAGCCCTGTGGTTAGCTATAAAGCACACCTGGATCCTATATGCTTTCCTTCCAGATCCTTCATTACATATGCAAAGACCCTATTTCCAAATAAGATCACAGTCCCAGGTACCAGTGGACATACATTTTGGAGGTCACTATTCAACCTGCTATAGTAGGGATCCTTTAAAATTAAACTGTAACCTATTAAGATAGATTTTCAAAATAAGAACAATATCATAAACTATATTTTCTCAATATTTTTGTTTGGATTTTTAAAGTAGAATTTAAAATATTAGGGACTGAAAAATAATATTCAACAATAATAACCTGGATTTATGGTGTTCATATCTTCCCACCCCGAAATCAGGTCATATAGGTTTCAAAGATATTACACACCACATCCTGAATAAAAACAGAAATTAAATTTAGAATTATCTCGAAATAATTAACACAATTATCTGTAAACTGCCTACACTTTAAAAACGGAACTATTAGACACAATACAGAACTCTATGAAATAGGAAATATTTTACATTTTTCTACCTTCATAGATACAGTTAACTTTTTTATACCCTTCCAGTATTTTGTTACATATCACTGGAGATGTGGTTATAAATATAATTTTCCAAAAATGAAATTATAATACATATGCTTTCTCTGAGCCCTCTAAAAATAAATACTTCCCCTCCAAATGTTATGGACAATATTCCATGTTAATATGCCTTCTCATTTAAAATGGCTGCATTGTGCACAATTGGGTAGCTGTAACAAGAACTTTAAAACAAGTTCCTATTGATGAGCATTTAGATTATTCCTAATATTCCAATATTATTAGCAGTTATTTGCTAGAAATCACTATATATGTCAATATTATATACTTCTGTTTCTATATCTCTGTCTAATATATACACACATATGCGTACCTACATATGCATTTGATCAATTGTCTGTAAAGTTCCTTAAGACCTCACACTTTGGTCTGCTTGAATTCAAGTCCCATATCTCCACTCACTAGCCATGGGACTTGGAACAACTTTTCAATGACTCTAAAATATAGTAACCTCAAATTTATTTAATTTATGTATTTTTTAAGTTTTTAGTTTAATTCTAGTTAGTTAACGTAAAGCGTCATATTAATTTCAGGTATACAATACAGTGCTTCAACACTTTCATACATCACTGGGTGCTCATCATAAGTACGCTCCTTAACTCCTTAATCCATATCACCTACTTAACTCATCCCCCCACGCCCTCCCCTCTGGTAACTATCAGTTTGTTCTCTATAATTAAGAGTTTACTTAATTTGTCTCTTCCTCTCTTATTTTTTTCTTACCTTTGCTTATTTGTTTTGTTTCTTAAATTCCACATGAATGAAATAATAGGGTATTTTTTCTTTTTCTGGTTGATACATTTTGCTTAGCATGGCATTCTATAGCTCCATCCACATCATTGCAAATAGCAAGATTTCATTCTTTTTTATGGCTAAAAAGTCTTCTATTTTGTGTATATGTATGTTGTATATGTATGTATGTATGTATAATCTCACATCTATCATCTCTCTCTCTATATATATATAGAATTCCCACCCTAATATATATATATATAATATATACATATATATATATATATTATATATATCACATCTTCTTTATCCATTCATTGATCAATGGACACTTGTGTTGCTTTCATATATTGGCTATTGTAAATAATGCTGCTTAAACATAGGGGTGCATGTTTCCTTTTGAATTAGTGTTCTTGTATTCTTTTAGTTACTCCAAATTTAAAATGATGATGATGACATTACAGTTTCATTGTAAGGATCAAACAAGGCTATGTATGAAAGGTATTAGCATTTTTCCAGAATCTGGCACATTGTGGTTGTTCGAAATGCAATGGGACCTTTGATCAACAGAAGTTCTTAATTTCACTGAAGTCCAATTTGCTATTTTTTTTTATACTTAGTACTTTTCACATCCTGTTAAGCAAGTCTTTTCAAACCCTGATATCATGGAGTTATTCTTTCTATATTTTATTTAGAAATGTTATTATTTTACCTCTAAAGTTAGGTCTGTTTTTTATCTGAATTTATTTTTGGGTGTGTTATGAGGTTTAAGGGTCAAGATTTATTTTTTATTTCTCACCTGAATATTGAATTGACATAGAACAATTTTCATTAAACAGATAATTTCTTCACTACCCTGTATGAGTGGTAACTGTCACAAATCATAAACCTGTATATATGAAGATGGGTCTGTTACTGACCTCTCTGTTTTGTTCCAATGATTTGTTTGCTAATACTTGAGTCAAAATATTGAGTTTTCATAATTGTAATTTTGTAAAATATTAAATTTTGTAAAAATATTAAAATCTGGAAGTATTTAATTTTCCAACTTTTTTCCTTTCATTATTGTCTTGGCTCTTATATGAATTTTAGAAGCAGTTTTACAATTTTCACAAAAGTTCTGCTGGGATTTAAGTCATTAACTCAATTTTGGGAAAATGAGCAATGGGTGTGATATCAGATCTTCCAATTCATGAATATAATGTATCTCTTAACTTCTCCCAGTAATGTTGTTAATTTTCTGTCCAGAAGTCACACTCATTTTTAAGACTTAGTTCTATGTGTTTGTTGGTTCTTTTTTTGAGTGATTATACTTAGCCTTGTTTTGGAACTTCGTTTTTAATTTTGTTTCTGTTATACAGAAATACCATCAATTTTTATATTGATCTTAATTAAGGTCAGTGAGTTTGCTAAATTTTAATTCTAATAGTTACACAATCCTGTCAGTTGTATACAGTAAACATTCTATTTTTTCAAATACTTTCAATGAATGCATAAATGGTCATGGCTTTGGAGTTGTCATGTAGCTTTTATAGGTGCTATTAATTTTGAGGTAACATAAAATTTCAATTTCTGTTCCCCTATGGCTTGAGCTATCTAGACATGATCTAGTTTATAGAAAAAAAGATGTGTATTTTTTGATATTCAGAATATATTCTAAAATTCTGTGGTTAAATTTCCTAGCTCTGGTGTCAGAAAACTTAGATTTGAATCTAATCCAGTTGTGTGCCTTTAATGACGATATATGTATCCTTTGTAAATCTCAAGCTTCAAATCTATGAAATGATGTTTTAATAAATAATTCATAAGAATATAATAAGAATTATATGAGATCATATGTGGGTGTAATATGTTGCTTGTCATATAGTAAATGTTTGGTGAGTGGCAACTATTATTAACCTCTTTTAAGATCTATTTTCTTATAAGTTGAGGTAACAATATCTTTCTGTAGAATTGTTGAGAGATCAGAAGACAAAATGTCTAGATATAACACTAATTTGTATATGCTTCTCGATCAAACTACACTCACGTGAAGAAGTAATTGAAGGTAACTATATATTTAGAAACTGGGTTTGAGTAATTAGTGTATTGGAGAATTTTATAAAGCATTCTGTATGCAGGATTTCTTAATAAAACATTAAATCTTGTGAGCCTTATTTCAATATTTAATCCCCATTAGTACTTCTAAAAGTGTTTTATTGCACCAAATGTTGCTCAAAGTATTCGATAGTGCTATAAATTAGTCCGCTATGCACTGTGGGGTTTAAATGACTTGCTTTTATTCTTCTTCAGTACACTAAATGTTGAATGAATGCTTCAAAAGGACTGTGTGGCCTGAGTATGATTATTTGTTTTTAAACTATGTAAAAATAGTTTAACTTCTGTTTAGAAAATGTATCACTGGAAAAGGGTTTATTTCAAATGTTATTTTATTTGTTATTAGTTTTTATTACACTTTTCTCCTTAAGATTTGGGCATCAGAGTGCTACAAGAGAAAGGGTATTTTAAAATAATTTTTTGTCTTTATTCTATCAATTTATAGGTACAGTTGTACCTACTGTATCTTTTCTCTAATTAGAGATGGCATATAGACTGGCTCATTACTTCTGCCTAATGAGCCAGGCTCCATGCCACCTCTCTAATCAGAAAAGAGATAGGTACAGAATGTTCCCATGGACTTATTATAAATCATTTTCTTTCTCTCGCTTGCTCCTTTTTTTTAATCAAAAAATTAAGTCACTGTCCTCCATACTTTTGTCCATATCCAAGATGGTTTCATTCAGGAGAGGTAATTGTGCAGGAGATTACTGTGAGCTGAATTAAGGGTGCTCTCATGCAGTGCCCGGCCGGCTGTCTCTGCTTTGGAACAGACACTGCCTCAAACCCAAGCATATCAAATGAAGGCCTATAGGAGATCAAGATGTCTTTCCTCTCTTTCTCTGGTTGGGTTTAAGTTGTTTCCCTGTTTCTGTACCCAGGAAGCAACAACTTTTCAAATGAGGGTTGGCTTGCTACAGAGCTGTATTTTGTGTATGTGTGTGTGTGTGTGGAGGGGGGGAGGTAGTGTCTCATCTCTAACTACCATAACTTCCCAGAAAAATATGCTGCCTGACAGGATGAGCACTGGGTGTTATACTATATTTTGGCAAGTCGAACTCCAATAAAAGAAATATGCAGAAAAATATGCTGTCAATGACACTTTCTATTGCTGCAGGACTTATCTTTGCCTCCTCTAGGAAATTAATCAATGACCACATGGATGCTTTTCACTGACCTCTGTATACATATTAATGAAATATGTATAAATATAACATAGGTATGCTAATGAGATAATCTGATTTGGTCTGGCTGATTTTTTAATATACAGATATAAACACCTTAGACCATCTCTATCAACCAATATGTGTCAGTCAGTTCCTTCTTCGAGTACTTTCTTCCAGAGTGGGTTTATTTAAATGCCTCCAGTTGGGCATAACATTTAGATGAGTTATGGCAGTAGGCATGTAATTATAAGTCTCTAATTTCACTGTGGTTATAAACTATAACAGACCCCCAAATTTTGGCTTTAAAAATATAAAATTGTGTGAATCAAACCTTTTCAGGGCGACTTCTGAACTCATTTATCAACAGAGTTCTAATTTCCCTATATTATGTATTTAAAAGTATGAAGCACTTTCTTAGGAAAGTAATTGGATATTAAAGAATCAATAAAGATTTGTTGTTTATCTGTGAAAGTGAATACACAGGGAAGAAAAGAATAATCATCTAAAGCGAACTCTATTGTATGTATAGACCACATCTTCTTTATCCATTCATCTTTCGATAGACACCGAGGCTCCTTCCACAGCTTGGCTATTGTTGACATGGCTGCTATAAACATTGAGGTGCAGGTGTCTCGGCTTTTCACTGCATCTGCATCTTTGGGGTAAATCCCCAGCAGTGCAATTGCTGGGTCATAGGATAGCTCTATATTTAACTCTTTGAGGAACCTCTATACAGTTTTCCAGAGTGGCTGTACCAGATCACATTCCCACCAACAGTGCAAGAGGGTTCAAGGAGAGGTGGATGGGGGGATGGGGTGACTGGTGACTGGCACTGAGGGGGGCACTTGATGGGATGAGCATTGGGTGTGATACTGTATGTTGGCAACTCGAACTCCAATAAAAATATATATACAAAAAATAATAATAAAATAAAATCTAATTTATAGATGAAAAAAAATAAAGCTAACTCCAACTTCCTTTCCCTTCCATGTTTTCTACTGTGTATTGTGTTTTAAGTAACCTGCTTGATTTTTATTCTTTAGTTGAATGCTACTTTTAACTTCTGCTGGCATCCCATAGGTAAACATGTGTAATCTCAGCTAAGTGTAGAGGATAGGAGAGGAAAATATTGAAACATCGAACATTTTCCTTATAGTTGAGATTATGATAAAGTTTTTCTGGGAGAATTTTTTTTTTTGGAGTTAGATTAAAAAAAATAGAAAAGTATAGACATTGATTAAGACAGGCTAATGGAATGGAAAGGTAGTATAGAAACAAGGTACATATAGGTAAAGAGGAGTTTGATTAAAGATTAGGCAGTATTTCAGATTGTCCTAGAGAAGATATCTAACAATAAATCAGGACAGTTGGCTAACAATGTTACAAAAATTAAATGATAAGTTCAGTATATGCCTTACAAACATATTAAATAAATACTGCCATGAATTAAAATTTAAGAGTAAAGTATATAATCATGAAGTAGTAGAGGAAAATGACGGCAAATGTTTCTACAATCCTGGCATACTGAAGAGTTTTATTTGCATGATGCCATGGCCAGAATCACAAAAGGAAAATACTGAAAACAACTGCCTAATAAATGGAATTTAAAAATCAAACAATGCCTATTATTTTGTATTTAGTTTGGCAAGGAATAAAAAAGTGAAATTAGTGTGGAAAGAGTTTAGGATAATCTGGCAAACTATGAAAAGTAGAAATGTGAACACTATTTCATCCAAGAATTGTACTTCCAGGATATATCTCAAGAATATAAGTAGTGAAGGCCCTAAATATGTACTCAGAAGTGCTCACTGCAGAATTCAAGTAGCAAATAACTGGAATGAATTAAAAATTTCAAAAGGGAGTGGATTAAACAAATTTCAGGTTATACCTACAATGGGAAAGTATGCACAACTAAGAGAAAGGAAATATGTCTATTTGTAGAGACATGACAATAGAGTCATGATGTGTAATTACACGAAAAAGCAAGAGTGTGCGATATAATACACTCTAAATTGAAAATGGGTCAACAAACCAGAAATCTACACCAGACATCCAGACATTTAGTTATTTTACATACAAATTATTATTGCTGTAATAATTAGTGCCTAAGAAGCAAGGCATGAGATTTAGAATCAAATTTGGGTCTGAATCCCAGCTCTGCTTCTTAAAAGCCAAGTGACTTTGGCAAAGAATTTTAATTCCCAATCCAATTTCCTGATTTGTCTTCCTAATTTTTCTAATTTGTCGTGTGTGTACATAGTTTTCAAGGTACTTGTAAAACTTACAAATACTATTTACTTGGTTCATGTTAGGTACTGTATAAAATGTTACTGTCATAAATATTAAAGATAATATTGTTAATTCAGGCATCAAGTTTACTGATTTTGTGAAACTTCAGTATTTTTAAATGATGTCATTAACAAGATTTAATTTTTGGGCTCAGAGTCAAAATTTTCCTGGGGTGAGGAGGGATAAAATGTTAAATTTAGAGTAATGATGTGCTAGATGTTTGAAAGTGCCATATTTTGTGTAGGTAAACCCCATGAAATAATATCTTTTTCTCTTTAAAGATTAGCCCTCTCTGATATGCTTCTTTGTTTCCTGCAAACCCTGTGTTCTACCTGCTGTTATTTTTCCTCACCCTGAAGAGCTTCCTTTTCCATTGTTCATAATTTAGTTGGAGGGAAATAAACTCAACTTTTGTGAAAATGTCTTTAATTTATCTCTGTTTTGAAGGATATTTTCACTAGATGTAGAATTCTTATTTTCTTCAACACTTTAAAGAATTTTGACTTACTGCCTTTTAGGCTTCATTTTTTTTCTGGTGAGAAATCAGCCATGATTTCCTCTCAATGTTTCCTTGTATGTGGTATGTTGTTTTTCTCTTGCTGCTCTTAAGATTTTCTCTTTGATATTAACACTTTGACTAAGTTGTGCTTATATGTAGTTTTTATTACATTTACCCCGGATGAGGTTTGATCAGATTCCTGGATGTGTAAAATAATATTTTCATTACTTTTGAAAGTTCTTGATAATTACCTCTTAAACTTTTCTTTCCTTTTTTGCATCTTCTTTCTCCTTTTCCTCTTGGACTTCAAATACATTTATTTCAGAGCACTGGATATCATTCCACAGATCCAGAGCATTTTTGTTTGTTTATTTGTTTTTGTTTTCCCTACTCTTTAGTCTTGGTGTTTCTCTTTGCATACATCTGTTGCCCTGTCTTGAAATGCACTGATCATTTTTATTTTTTATCTAGATTGCTGTTAAGCCTATGTAGAAAATTCTTCACTTTTATTATCATAATTTTCATTTCTAGCATTCCTATTTGGCTACTTTTTTGCAGATGCTATCTCTCTGTGCAAGTTTCCTCCATCTAGTCATACATGTTGTCAGCCTCCACTTCACTAGATCTTTTAGTAATTTTGTCTTAGGTATTTTCAAATCCTTTTTTGATAATTCCAGTGTCTGGACCATGTCTGCATCACCCCCCTATTGATGGTTTTCTCTCTAAACAATCAATGGGCCACATTTTCTTCATGTGTCTGAAAATATTTTTGTTGTGTGCTAGACATTTTGCATATAGGTCTGGAAATACAGTGAAAAATATTTACCTTTAGAGAAAACAGCACTGCTGGTTTTCTCAGGTAGAGAGAGAGAGAGAGAGAGAATGCGTGTGTTGGAGGAAAATTAGTTGGGGAAGAACAGCCTGAAACTGATTTGAAGTTGATCTGAATGTGGACTTTATTACAATTTCAATATTATGTCATCCACCACTGGTTCCAGGTGTTTGAGGATAGAATCAGGTTGGGTGCAGACTCACAGTTGTAGTTGGGCTCTTTGGAATTCTAAGCTGTCGATCCAGCCAAGTATGGCTGACTCTCTCACCTCTCGCTTTCTCTTAGGGAGACAAGCAGTCCTGGGTCCCATCTCTCCTGTGAAAATCCTGTTACTTTGTAGACTTTAATTGATTTAGATTTCTTTCTGCCCTCTACTTTCTAATGGCTTGAAACATGATTTCATAGCTTATTGGGCATATTTTGGTTGTTGGGTTGATAGCAAAGTGATGGTCCCTTGCAAATTTCTAGGTCTTGATCCAAAGTTGAAGTCTAGCCATTATTGTAACATCTCATATGTGGCTCTTTTCTTTCTTTGTATAACTCTCCACTTTACCTCTGCTGTCTGCTAGGCTCTCTCAGCTAGGGCTGGTCTCTGGCTCTCTGGACAAAGAAGCTACCCATTACTTAGCCTCAAGGATTATTTGGGTGGGATTTAGGCATTGAATTTGTAGTTATCACTTTTAACTTTTTTCTGCAGTTTTTTTGGCCTTTATGGGCCCTAACTTAACCTCTGGCTTTTTTAATTTTACATCTGTTTTCTTTGGTTTGCCTGAATTCTCTTCAATGAAATATGCCAGTATTTAAAGCTGAAAGATGTTGAGGATTCCTCACATTTTTGTTGTTGTTGTTGTTACAAATGTAGCAGATTGCATTGCAGTAGTAGATGCAGAGATGCATCTCACTAGCAACCATGTGGCTTATACGGAGCAACATCCATACTTTCATGTCAGTGCCTCATAGAGCTTCCTTTGTCCAGAAGCAATCTTTTAATCACTTTGTATTTTATCATATAAACTTCTTGCATTTCCTTTTTCTGTCAGATATATGTTAGTATTTATCAGCTTGCACCCACTGCCCTGAACCCAGTAATCCTTCAATACATTGGGGATCTTTAATCAATTGACCTAAACAACTTTCCAGGGTCCATCATTCCTTTGATCTTACTAAGTTTAAGTTTCATGGTCAAATATTAAAATCACTTCCTCACACACACCTTAGCTCCTCTGCCTTTTTTTTTTTCCTTATTTACTAGTGTTATTGTGGCAATGCCACTGTAAATATACCCAATCAGAATGACTTGTCTCACCTAACATTTATGACCATAAATCTCATATGTACCCCTGATGCTGCCTTAGAATCATTCCGTATTTCCTTTATATATTTACTTTCCTTGTCTTATGATAACTCTGTACACATTTTGTTCTTTCCTTAACTGTACTTCTTATTTTGACTCTTAACTATTACCTTCCACTTCACTATGAAATTAAAATAAGTCATAAAAAACTTCTATAAATTCCACTGCTATATTTACTCACCTGTGTCATATAATCTAGATCTTATCAAGATAATTTTCTCAACATTTCCAGATTATTCTTATATTTGCCACTATTTTGGAACTTTTCTAGTATTAATGGAATATTTTAAGGGCATACAGATATGTGGTTATTCTTCCATTATTTTTTTTTTCTTGACTCTCACTTCCTCCACCAGACACTGTTTTGTTTCTTCTCTTTTTTAAGCAAAACTCAAGATTTTGTGAATGAGATCTGTCTTTAATTCTTTTCTAGTTCAGCTGTCTACAGTCAGGCTTTAGCTCACCACTATAAACTATACCTGTCAAATCTCTACTGACCTTCACATCATAAACTAATAGTTAATTTCACATCTTTATCCTGTTTGACCCATCAACATCATTTAATGAGTTGAGATCACTAAGACTCAAGCATCTAAGACTGCATTATCTCCTGGCTTGCCTCTGAATTCCTAATTGCTACTTCTCAGTTTGACTTCCTGCTTCTTCTTTATCCAATTGACTTCTTAATATTGGTATCCCAGGCCTCACACCTTGGCTCTCTTCCCAAGTCTATATACATACATTCTCTTAAGCATTACCTCCAGATTCGCAGTTTTAAAATACCATCTAAATGGCTTAAATTCTAAATTGAAATCTACCTTCCATCCTTCCCTCAGCTCTTTCCTAGGTTCTTGACTGCTACATCAGGCTATCTAAAATCTCCATTTAGATGCTTAATTTATATCTCAAATTTATTTTTTTTTCTGAAACCAGGCTTCTGATGTTTTAGATCTCTCACGTTGACCCACACATTGTTTCTTCTATAATCCTCCCTCTCTTAGGTAAGGACAATTTCATTTTTTCCCTAACTCAGAACAAAAGATTAGAGTCATCCTTGCCAATTCTTCTCACATTTGACATATGTGTCAGAAGAGTCCTGTTGTTACCTTCAAAATATGTCCAGATTTTGATTCCTTCTTATCACCTCCACTAGAATCATCCAAGTCCAGGACACGGTTACTGCTTTTGCCTAGATTATTGCAAAGTATTTTAACTGCTTCTACCTTGGCCCTCCACTTTCTTCTCAGCAGAGTAGCCAGGGTTGTTCTATTACACATGAGTCAGATCACATTACCTCTCTGTTTAAAATGCTCTGTTATTTTCCTACCTCACCAGACTGAAAGCCACCATTTTTTTAAATGGCCTGTAAGACCTATATGATCTGACTGCATTTACTTCTTTGGCTTTACTATTACTATCATTTCTTTAGTTTCCTTTGTCTTACCCAAACTGGCCTTGTTGCTGTTACTTAAATGTGTGAAGCACACTTCTGTCTTAGGGTTTTTGCAGTATTCACTATTCCTTTAGTTTGGAGGTCTTTACCTCCTGGTATCTACAGGGCTGACTCCCTCTCTTATTTGGGTCTGCTCACATATCACCTTCTGCATGAAATCTTCTCTACTACTCTGTTTAAAATTGCAAGTACCAGTTTCCCACTTTTGGCCCTCATTATACTGCTCTTTTATTCCCCCCATGCACTTACTACTTTAACATATTATATGAGTTACTTATTATTTTTGTTGTGTATGTATAGTTTGTCCTCAAGAATGTAAATTCTGTGAAGACAGGGATTTTTTTTTGTTTACATTGTCCACTAATGTGAACATGGTAAGAGCCTAGAAGATTGCCTGTCACATGGTAGCATTCAATAAATATTTGCTGTTTGCTTAATAAATGAATGAAGTAGGAGGATCTAATGGGTGGAATGTATGGGTACAGCTTAAGTTGTCTGTAAGCCTTACCTCTTTGGTAGTGTTCCAAAAGTGATATCTAATGAGCTTGCTTTGTTTATTAGAATGGAAAATATTGCAAAGTAGTAGTTGAGCAGACACTGCAGTTAAAGGAGGAGTCCAAGGTATATCATAAAAAGAAATATTGGGGATAAAAGAACTTTATGTGTACATGGGTGCATATGTGAGGTGGGGAGGAGGAAGGGAGAAGAAGAAAAAGAGGTAAAGGTTAATGGAGGGAAGGAGATGAGAGAAGGGAGAGCATAGGGAGTAAGCTTAGGGGAATGATTATTTGAGATAGAAAGGGAACATTCAAGTAGAAATGACATAAGGTCATTTGAAACAGGAGAATGGATTTGAGGATTGATTTAGGCTAATGATACAGAGGTAAGAATATTCCTTATAGAGGTTAATGATACAGAGGTAAGAATATTCCATATAGAGGTTATTTTTGAAGTTCTAGAAGCAGACAAAATTCTTGAAGGAGTGAAATGTAAAAAAAAAAAAAGAACTACAGATAGAAGGTTGGAGGATGGGGATAAATAAGAGAGGCAGTTGAGGAGTGCAGATGTAGTCTATAAGGGTTATGATATTAGAAGACAAGTGAAGAACATTTCAAGGTGTTCTTCAATAATATTAAACAGCGAAATATTAAGGAGAAGAAGTTTTAAAACTGAATATCACACCTACGGTGGCTATCAAGAGGGTACTTTTGGTCTAGGGATTGAGAAAAGGGAATGTAGATCATTTATAATGAAACTGAGTGGTAAGGAAAAGGAGGCTTTGAATGTTGATATTGGAGAAAGCTGGTTCTGAAGAGAAGGAAAGTAATTGGATGAAATGAGCATAACATAAGCTTCTGTTTTCTGGTGGTTGTTTACTACTTTTAAATATTTTGGGATCCCTGGGTGGCGCAGCGGTTTGGCGCCTGCCTTTGGCCCAGGGCGCGATCCTGGAGACCCAGGATCGAATCCCACGTCGGGCTCCCGGTGCATGGAGCCTGCTTCTCCCTCTGCCTATGTCTCTGCCTCTCTCTCTCTCTCTGTATGACTATCATAAATAAAAAAAAAATTAAAAAAAATATTTTATGGCCATCTGTTGATTCTTCAGGATAACAACTTCTTTTTTACTGATTTAAATAATGATTCTGGAGGTAAATTTTCAAATTTTCTTAATTCAAGAAATTTTATAATAGTACATGTATTGTGCATTTGTATAATAATACCTGTATTGTATATGACTGTACATTGAATGCTTGTGGTTTTTTGTAATTTTTGTTTGCAGTAGTAGTTTCATTTGGAGCTTTATTTCCTTCTTATAGTTCCAAAACAATGGAAATACAGTCTTATCCTTTGCTGTTGATGCCTAAAAACAACATTAACAATAACACCAAAACCAGAAAACACATTCTAGGTTTTTTGGCATGAGGCCCATACCATTTCGAGAATTAAAAAAAAAGTAAATAAATAAATGCGCAAGCTATTTCGATGCTCTATTCTAGAACCATCATATTTTGAAGTTCTAGATTCTTATGATTTGTTTTTGAATATAATGTTTTCTTCAGTGTCACACTGAAGTAAATAGAGATCACATAATTAACCTGATCCCTTCATGCATGCCTTTGTTTTCAATTTGAATTCTTGATAGGAATGATGAAAGGTCATTATCTAAGTATTTGTTGAAAGGACACAGATTTATTTTTATTCTAAAACACTGAGAGTTTGTGGTTTGTTTTTTTTTTTACATATGTGAGTCTATTGATAGTGTCAAAATGCTTATTCTTTAAGTCCTGTTATTTTCAAAAATGAAGATGCTTATGATGATATCATACTAGATATTATTTCTAAAAAAATATCCAGTAGTTATCTTTAATTCTTTTAATGTGTGGTAGATATCTCTATTTAAAGCCATCTATGCCTATTATTCTTCTTCCAGTTCTAATTCTAAAACTTTTGCTTCACAAGGGGCAGATCCAGTCTCTATAACTTAACCTGTTGTTACTACCATTTATCTGGCTTTAGCATTTATAGTAGCATCTAGCTTTCTAAAATAACTTAGAAATATCCAATTTTCTTTATATCAGTGATTTTTCCAGGCAAGGGACATTTATAACATTGAAATTTCAAAATGTATTTAAACAATTTTTAAAGATTCTTAAAGATCTCCTTTCCTATTCTGTATTTACATTTATCATTCTCATGTATGTTTTTATGCTTTTATTATAAGGTTGCTTCATATAAAATTGCCATTTTTGTATGTTAAAAATGTCTAGATATTAACTATTTCAAATGACTCAAACTAATATGCATTTAAGTATCTTTAAGTAATATAATATTGGCTAATATCTTCATTTTTGTTAAAATGAATGACTTAGTATATTTTCAGCTTGATTTTTGCACAAAAATTGTTTCTAGGAATTACTTGAGGTCGGTTTATTTATTTTAGTTTCATTATTTATATCTTATTTTATGAATAAAAGCATGTATTATTTATTCCTAAGGTGGCAGTTAGGTTTTATCTCTTTTTATAATTTATAAAATTGTCTCCTTATACACATTTGTTTTACTTTTTCCTTTCTACTCTGGAAAATTTATTTTTCTTACTTAATTGCCTTGGCTAGTATGTCCAGAACAATGTTGAATACAAGTGGCAAAAGAAGACTCTGTGTCTTGTTCCTGACTGTAGAGTTTTTCACCATTAAATGTAATGTTAACTATAGCTTTTAATAAATGCCCTTTATTAGATAAGGAAGTTCCCTTCTTTCGTAGTTTGTTTTTATAATGAAATAATATTGTTGTAGAGATTATTTAAATACATTGATATTGATAAATATAATGAAATAGTATTGGAATTTGGTAAATGCTTTTCCTGCATCTATGGAGAGGATCAGTTGTTTTTTTTTATCCTTTATTCTATCAATAATGTGCATTATTTAATAGTCATATATTGAACTAGATTTATATCTCTGGTATAAATCTCACTGCCTTATGGTAAATAATCTTTTTATTTGTGGTGCTGGATTTGGTTTACTAGTAATCTATTGTAGATTTTGCCTCTGTTCATAAAACATATTGACTTGTAACTTTCTTTTCTTGTGATGTCTTTTTTGGTTTTGGTATCAGAATAAGATGACATCATAGAGTCAGCTCATTCTGTGAATGATTTGAGAAGTATTTCTTCATCTTCTCTTTTTAGAACAGGTTGTGAGGGATTGATGCTATTCCTTCTTTAAATGTTTAGAAGAATTCACTAGTGAGGGCATCAGATCCTGGGTTTTCTTTGTGGATAATTTTTTAATTACTTATTTATTTTCTTTGCTTCTTAACACTCTATTCAGATTGCCTATTTCTTCTTGAGTCAGTTTCAGTAGTTTTTACCTTTCTAGGAATTTGTTTAGTTTATCTAATTTTTAGCATACAGTTGTTTATAGGATTACCTACAAACCTATTACCTTTTCATGTCTGTGAGGTCAGTTGTAATGTTCCTTCTTTCATTCTTGATTTTAGTAATCAGACTCTTCTCTCCTTTTTTTTCGTGGTCAGTCTAGCTAAATGTTTGTCAGATTTGCTAATCATTTCAAAGAATAAACTTTTGATTTTGTTGGCTTTTCCTATTGTTTTTCTATTTTCTATTTCTCTTATATCTACTCTAATCTTTATAATCTTTCTGCTTGCTTTGGGTGGAGTTTTCTCTTTTATTATAGTTTCTTAAGGCAGAATATTAGGTCTTTGATTTGATTGAGTTCTTCTTTAATATAGATATTTATAGCTGTATTTCACTTTAAGCATCACTTTATCTGAAACTCATCAAGTGTGATATGTCATATGTTTATTTTCATTTGTCTTAAAGTATTTTCTAGTTTTTTCTGTGTGATTTATTCTTTAATCCATTGGTTATTGAGAATGTGTTTGGTTATAGTTTATGTGGTATGTCTTTTTTCTATCTTCTAACTTTCAATCCATTTGTTTCTTCAAGTTTGTCTCTCATAGAATGCGTATAGTTGGATCATAATTGTGTTTTTGTCCCTATTCTCCCAATATCTACTTATCTGGGGGATGATTACACCATTTACATTTAATGTAATTATTGATAAGGTAGTTGAGATATTTGTTTTCTATATGGCTTTTTGTTCCTCTGTTTCTCCATTACTGCTTTTTTTTGTGTCGGTATTTTTGACTGTAGTATTTTAACCCCCTTGTCATTTCTTTTACTGTATTCATTATCTTGTTGGTAGTTTCCCAGGGTATTACACTTAACATCTTATAACAGTCTAGTTCTAATAATACTAACTTAATTTCAACAGTAGACAAAAACTTTGTACCTATTTAGTTTTGTTTCCCTCCCCCTTTGCATTGTCATTCAAATTGTGGTATTAGATGCCCCTTAACACAGATTTATTTGTTTTTGTTTGTTTGTTTTAAAAGAGAGAAAGCATAAGCAGAGAGACAGAAGGAGAGAAAGAGAGAGACTCTTAACAGGCTTTACTCTTAGCACAGAGCCTGATGTAGGGCTCCATCTCAAGATCCTGAGACTATGACCTGAGCTGAAATCAAGAGTTAGACACTTAATTGACTGAGTTGCCCAGGTGCCCCAACACAGATTTATAATTATTATTTTATGCAGTTTGTTTTTAAATCAAGAAAAGAAAAAATAATTATGAAAAAATGCACTTATCTTCTCTTTTATATTTATCTTTGTAGTTACTGTAAAAGGACTCTTCATTGGAACTCCTGAGTAGCTCAGTGGTTGAGTGTCTGCCTTCAGCTCAGGGAGTGATCCTGGAGCCCTGGGATCAAGTCCCACATTGGGTTCCTTGCATGGAGCCTGCTTCCCCTATCTCTGTCTCTCTCTTCCTCTCTCTGTGTTTCTCATGAATGAATGAATGAATGAATAAAATCTTTATTAAAAAAAGATATTCTTCATTTCTTCAGGTGCATTAGAGTTACTGTCTAGTGTCCTTTTATTTCAGCATAAAAGCTTACTTTAGTAGTTTTTATGAAGCAGGTCTACTAGTCACAATTCTCTCTCTCTCTCTCTCTCTTTTTTTTTTTTTTTTTTTTTTTTACCTGGGGATGTCTTAATATGTCCTTCATTTTTGAAGAATAGGTTTACTGGAAAGAAAATATTTAGTTGACAATAATGGTTTCTTTTAGTGTTTTAAATCGGTCATCTCACTGCCTTTTAGCCTCCAATGGTTTCTTATTAAAAATATGTTGTTAATCTTGGGGCACTTAGGTGGCTTGGTTGGTTTAAGCTTGGACTCTTGATTTCAGCTCAGGTCATGATCTCAGGGTCATGGGATTGAGCCTTGTGTTTGGCTCGGTGTTCAGCAAGGAGTCTGCTTCTCTCCCTATTTCTCTCCCTTTTCCTCTTCCCCTACCCCCATGTGTTTTCTCTTTCTCTCAAATAAAATAAATAAATATTAAAAAATATGTAGTTAATCTTACTGAATATACTTTGTATCAGAGGAGTCATTTCTCTTTTGCTGCTTTCATGACTTTCTCTGTTTTCCAACAGTTTGATAATGATATATCTGGTGTGGATCTCTTTGAATTTATCCATTTTCAGAGTTTCTCAAATGTGTAGATTAATGGTATTCATTACATTTGGGAAGGTTAATTATTTTAAAATTTTTTCCTCTTTTTTCTAACTCTTCTTTTGGGAATCCTATTATTCTTATGTTAGTACACTTGAAGGTGTCCCACAGATCTCTGAGTCTCTGTTTATTTTTCTGCATTTTATTTTTCCCTTTCTCAGACTAGATAACCTCAGTCGACCTATCTTTATGTTCATAATTTTTTCTTCTACTTCTTTGTTTCTGCTGATGAATTCCTCTAGTGAATTTTTATTTTTCTCCCTACTCATATTCTCTATTTGCTGAAACATCATTCTCATAATTTCCTTTAATTCTTTGAACATACTTTAAATAGTTGATTTAAAGTCTTTGTCTAGTAAGTTTACTTTATGGGGTTACAGTTGGCCATGTTTCTGTGGTTACTCCTCCCCACCCCCAACTGTGTTCAACCTATCAATTATAGTTTCTTTTTGTTGTTGTTTTAGCATGTGTCACTTGTTTTTTGTTGTTGTTAAAAACTGGACATTTTAATTAAAATAGCAAATCTGGAAATCAGTCTTCCATTTTCCAGGTTTATTGTTGTTTCTATTTGTTGTAGCTTGCTTTTTGGTGACTTTCCTGAATGAATTACATAAAGTCTTGTATTAGTGTCATATGTGACATTGAAATACCTGTTCAATTAACTTAGTGTTCAGCTAAGTGATTGAAAAGAGAATTTCTTAAATTCCTAAAATGAGTAAATTTTTCAGTCTTTGCTAAAAGCTTCATATTTGTTTTGTAGTGTGCCTCCAACATGTAAGGGAGTCAGCTGTCTTCTTTAGTCACCACTTCCTGCTTGTGCAGAACTAGAAGGCCAAGGAGAGCCATCTCAGGTCTCACTTGGGTGTTCACATAGCCGTTTGAATGTGCATGGGCTTCTAGATTTCCAGTAATATTTCAAAGCTTTGCAAAGCCCCCTATGGATATGTCATAATTCAGCTTTTCCATTTAACTTTTTTGATTTGTTTGTTGTTTCCCCAAATATTATCACTGCCTCAGGCAACTGCAATGTTAAGCAGTTGCCACTGATTATTTCCAACAAACATCCCCAGAGAAAAGACTGTCTCAGGATAAGCTCTGAGTCTGTTCAAATCTTGCTCATGGGGTTTTCTAAGATACAGCCAAACAGATTAAATGGTGACAATTTTCTGAGGTTGAGGCTTTGTAAGAACTCCAGTGTCATTCTAATATCTTCAGTGGCTGCTAGGCTGCTGCTTTTCACTGTGATAATAGGCGTTTATTTCCAAGGTTACCATTGAATGGCAGAGACAAGGATGGGAATAGAGTTAAAATGCCACAAAGACATGCTATTCTTACTGATATTCAGACATTAAAAAAAAGATACTCCCTGAATTTTTTTTGAAGATTTTATTTACTTATTCATGAGAGAGAGAGAGAGAGAGAGAGAGAGAGAAAAGTAGAGACACAGGTAGAGGGAGAAGCAGGCTCCACAGAGAGAGCCCAACATGGGACCCGATCCTGGGTCTCCAGGATCACACCCCGGGCTGAAGGTGGCACTAAACTGCCGAGCCCCCCGGGCTGTCCTATTCCCTGAATTGTTGAAAAACTTCATTTAACTTCTAGATTTCCAGAGAAGTTGATTTGACACTCTTTGCTAGTGTTTTTATTGCTTTTATGGCAGAGAGAATTGTCAGTTTTCCTTATTCTGCCATTTCTAATGACATCTTTCAGTGATTTCTTTCATCATTATCTTGCATTTTTTCCTATATACACTGCATGTTTCATTTGATTTATAATTAATATTTTGTGGGTAATATAAATGGTACTTTAAAATTTTATTTTCAGTGTTTCAGCACTAGTATATAAGAATTGAATTGATTTTTATATGTTTAACTTATATAAAATTTCTAAATTTTATTACTTCAAATAGCTTTTATGTAGATTCACTGGGATTCTTTAAGTATACACTCCTGTTACACACAAATAGAGGAAGTTTATATTTTTTCCTTTCCCATTCATGTGACATTTATTTATTTAGGCTATTTGAAAACCTGTATTTACCCTGATTTGTGTATTATATTATTTACTCACAGTTTACCCATTTAACTAATTTTGCTGCGCCTCCTGTTATATTGTGGATATGCTACATTTTTCAGTCATCATCTCTTTCTGAATAGGAAACTATGAGATATTTCTGGTATGAGTCATATCTATTTCTTTGATCCATTTATATTATTTAAACCTATTTTTGCTATATTTTCAAAGAAGAATCGTTTTATGAAATATTTATTCCAATGAATATCTAATGTTAAAGAACTGGCCACTAGCAAAGAAATGAGTAAAATCTATTTTTATGACAGTATTCTTGAAATATTTTATGATATTTTCCCCAGAAATCAAAATCATAGTTCTCTTACATAGAATGGATGATTTCTAACTCTAGGTCTTTAGAGAACTTTTTCTAACGTTTTGTTTGGAAAATTTCTTCAAATATGAATTCTGCAGTAGAGAATGTGATTGTTCTATATTCAAACTCCAAAATTTAAAACTAAAATGGTTTTTAAAGGTCATAAAACACAGCCCCTTTATTTTACAGGTGATAAAATATGTTTCATTATATGTCTGCAGCAGAGCTCCCTTTAACTATTATTAAAATATAGGAAGTCAATTCTAATTTATCATCATTGAAATGTACATCTCCACTTCTACACCTTGGCCTGACTACCATCATCTTTCACTTGGATTGCTACAATAGCTTAACTGGTCTCACTACTTCTACCATTTTCCCTTACATTCTATTCTTAACACTTTAAAATAAACCTGAGATCATGTCACACCTCTACTCTAAACCCTCCAGTGACTTTCTATTTCATTCAGAATAAAAATAAAAGTCTTCACAGTAGGTTTGCAAGGTTTTTAATGATTTGAACCCCATTACCCCCAGCCAGTTACTTGTCTGACCTAATCTTCCAATAGCCTCCTCTCTTTATTCGGCTCCAGGAAGCTAGCTCCTTGCAGTTCCTTTCACATGCCAAGCATATTGCCTTAAGGGTCCTCTCATTGACTCCTCTCTGGAATATTTTGCCCCTAGATATATGCATGATTCATTCCTTTTCCCCTTCAATACCACATTCTCAATGAGGCCTGTTTGGAACATACTATCCAAATTAAAAATCCAGTCTGTGCTTTCCAAACTGGTCTAATTTTCCCAATTTTTCATATCATTTATCATATGTTCTAGTTCACTACATAAATTGCTTACTTACTATGTTCATCTAGATGCTTGAATGCAAGCTCCATAAAATGAAGTTTTTTGTTTGTGCCTATTTTGTTAACTGATATATCTTTGGAACGCATGAAAGTGCTTAGCACATTATAGGCTCTCAATAAGTACTTGTTGAATGAATTAATGTATAAAAGAATAAAACCACATTGACACACTAAAGCTATGATTCTGGTTTTGACAAAATCAAAACATTCATCATTTTTGCTTTCATTTGTATTAGGCCTTTCAAAATCTCAAATGATTATCTCTTATTTTTTATGATCTGTGTTTTCTGGTTATTTGAGATAAAGCACTTACTAGTGGGGCACTTTAAATTCAGGGTGTAGACTTAGAACATGGGTTATAAAGGATGCTAGGGAGTTAAGAGATAGGGATTGGGTGTGAATACGTGAAGGCAAAGAAACAAGAGGTAGATCCAGCTTACTTCATTTAGAAAGACAAGAAAATTTATACCTCAGAAAGAAAATTTTTACCAAGAGTAATTTCGTGTTTGTCTTTCCTACTCTCCAGACAAAAAAGGTACAAAAGCACACAATGACTTAACTGTATTCATGCCTGTTCTTCCCATCTTTCCTCCTATGTCCAAGGAAGGCATATCCTTCCTTATGCTATTTCCTACTTTGCTTAGCTTTAGATCTTAGAGGTCAATTTATCAAGTTTTCTGGATGGCCAATTCACCAATGGAATTTTGTAATGTTTTTAAATTTCTTTTAAAATTTAATTTTTTTAAATTATACATTTTAAAGCAAACTGTTGAAAATTTAAAAACTTCTACGAAGTTTTATAGTATTTTTTGTTTTGTCTTCATAACACCATTTCAAGAAATAATTAGTTTGCACTTGTTTCAGCTACCTGTTTCTGGACAGATAGGATAGGGCAACTCCCCTTACAGAAAAGTCAGAGGATGAGGCTGCATGGTCCACCTTTTTTCCTGTGGACTTCAGGATATAGTGTAAATGAAAGCCTGAGACAGAGGAGTGGAAGGGAAAAGCCCTTAGATATATTTTTCTTAAAGTATATTGATTGAAAATGTCTATGCTTATGAAAAAATATATATGAGATATTCTTGATCCTTTCTTAAATATCCTTCAATATAAATATACATAAAATACATATATATATATACACACATGCACGCACACATTTACACAGACACACTTTTTATGCCAAGTGTCACCCTCTTTGCTCATTTATCTCCTCTTGCTTCTGAGATCAACATCTCAGACTATTCAGTGTGCTAATTCTACTCCGCATCTTTTATTCATCAGATATATCCTAACTCTGCCCTAGTTTCTTCTATGTCACCACCAAGGAGGTACAGCAAAGACAGATCAAATATTCTTTAAAACTGTATTATCAAGACAAAATAAAAAAGGTATAGTTTAACAACAAACACATTTGAGGAAATGGTCATTTGGTAAGTTGGCCATTGATCTAAATTTAATTTAAAACCACTTAATTATTGAATTGGTACCATAAGGTACATCACATCCCCTTTCATATTCTCATGATCAAACTCTAGCTAGAATTTTGTCATTTTAATCAAGTTTTTCTCATTATTACAAGCACAAGAAAAAAACTTAGAGGTGGTAATTTTCTTAGCTTTTTCTGTTGCCACTCTTGTAGGCTTATCTGCTATTAAATCCGAAATAAATATTTGCTAAATGAATCAATAAAATAATATTAAGTGGTTTAAGACTGACATCTACCTCCACCTTGAAAGTTCACCTAATTCAATGCAGAATGGGTTTTGAATCGGCTTGTCTTAGAAGAATTCTCAGGAGATAATGGAATTTGAGACTGAGCTAGAATGCCATTGATATATGTGAATAACTCAGAATTTATGAGTAGGAGGTTTTCAATTTATCCTCATTTACTGGAGATTTTCTAGACCAGGCATTAATCTAAGTTTGGAGATGACCCAAAGTGATACTCTGGACCTTAGAGACAGAACAGGGGGATGATAGGACAGGTGGGGAGTCTTCCTCTTGGCAATGCAAATGCTCTGGAAATTGCAGTCGAAAGTAGATGACAATCAAATTTAGCACTGATAACATGATAGATTTATAGGTTTATAAACTAGGGAGAAATTTGATTTGGAGAGTTATGGAATGAATAAGTCACAGGGATGAAAAGTACAGCATAGGGAATAGAATCAATGGTATTATAATACATTTTATAGTGACAGATGGGAGCTACACTTGTGGTGAACATTGTATAACAAATAGAGTTGGTGAATTATTATGTTGTACCCCAGGAACTAATTTAACATTGTGTGGGGTTTAACTATACCCCAATTAAAAGAAATAGTAAAAAAAAAATATTTGACCCACAAATTAGGCCAGTAAGTAGACTGGGCAGATATTCACTTTGACTTATCTGCAATGTCTATAGAGATAACTATGACTATTAATTATCCTATGGAATTAGCAAAATATATATATTCGTCTGTAGGAATTTGATATTCGTCTGTAGGGCTATGATATAAGTGGAGGTTTTATAGGTTTAAAGGAATCACTTGAATGTTTGTCAGACACCACGTGGAAAACTATGACTTTTTATATTATGTATTTTGTGTGTACTCTGCAGGATTAGAGCAGTTTGTTGGAAGAATGCAAGATTTTCGATTATATCAAGTGGCGCTCACAAACAGGTAAGTGAATGTGGTGTTTTAAAGCTCGACAGGTGTAAGAATAATTCCTGAATTCACTTATATAAGAGTTGCAAAAGATTATATTGTTTTTCATTTTTACAGCATTTCACAAATGTCACCTAATTAATGTTTACAGTGTTTACGTTGGCTTAGTCTATGGTTGTTATTCATTAGTGCTATTCTGTTGGGTAATCCCTTATAATATGAAATTGATCAACTTCTTTACAAGGGATTTTTTCTAAGGCCACTAGATTTTTGAACAAGTTGTATTACAGAATTTGGGATACATTGATTTAAATGTTCTGTATGAAGTAGTTTATGATATGTAGGAAACTGCTATATCTGCCTTTCAAAATTGCTTTGTTGAATTTATAAGTGCTAGAGAATTTAGAACAATGAAAATGATTATTTTGATATGTGAGAAAGTCTCAAGAGACTGAGCTATTAGAGGTGGAGACAAGAATGAATAATCTGAAGTATTGTTATATATTTTTCTATTTCCAGTGAACACAAATTATATAGACTTGGACTAGGGTTAAGCAAGTATTTCCTCATCTTGAGAATAGGTGGAAAATCTTTATTAGTAATTCTCAAAGACATGTAGATTTTCATTCTGTTCAGAAAAGTTCAAGTGAAATTCTGCTCAGATGTCCTCTGAAGTTTCTTTCCCAAGTAAAGTGATTTTTTTTTAGATTTTTTAAAAAGATTTTTATTTATTCATGAGAGAGAGAGAGAGATACAGAGAGAGAGGCAGAGACACAGGCAGAGGGAGAAGCAGGCTCCATGCACGGAGCTTGACTTGGGACTTGATCCCAGAGACCCTGGGTGGAAGGCAGGCGCTAAACCACTAAGCCACCCGGGCTGCCCAAGTAATGATTTGTACTTTTTTTTTCAAGTAATGATTTTTTAAAAAATATTGTACTTATTTATTCATGAGAGACACACAGAGAGGCAGAGACGTAGGCAGAGGGAGAAGCAGGTTCCCTGTGGGGAGCCTGATGTGGGACTCGATCCCAGGACCTGGGGATCACACCCTGAACCGCTGAGTCACCGAGGTGTCCCCCAAATAATGATTTGATGGTATAATAGTATATTGTTGTATGTATGAGTTGATGTTGTTTACTTCTACTGAGGATCAAAAATAATGATGTTTACTCATATTTCTTAAAGGAAGATGTAAATTAGTGTGGTGGATTTCCAAATGATGAAAGTAGCTCTTATCAATTTGAGAAGTGTTGCTCCTCAACATTCTTATAAACATTCTTTTAATATAAAAAGAAATATAAAAATTATTTTAACATAAACATTCTTTACTAGTCTATATCAAGAGATATCTGAACAAAGGGTGCTGTACCGCTGGGACACATAATTAAATTTGATGCTAATAGTCTCAACTATCCTTTTTTTAAAATTTTTTTATTGGAATTCAATTTGCCAACATATAGCATAACACCCAGTGCTCATCCCACCAAGTGCTCCCCTCAGTGCCCATCACCCAGTCACCCCAACCCCCCGCTCACCTCAACTATCCTTTTAATCACTTCTGTCTAAAATTCTGGAGAGCAGTGTTGCTATAATATGGGGGCAAATCAAGTTTTTCCCTGGGGCAAAGATTTCACTTTTGGTCCTATTTAAAACCTGGTGTCAATTAGAAAATATCAATAAGATTTAAAGAAGAAGGTGTGATTTCATGTGATTTAGTGAATGGAAAAATTGCTTGACTCCATCCCCCCACTGGAATCTGAGGGAAGAATCCTGGCCTGTCTAGTTAGACCAGGGTTACTGATGTTGGCCTACCTGAGATGTCTGGAAGGTATTATGGGGAAGAATGCCTATATTAGAATGACTAATTCTGACTAGAACAGGTATATTGCCCTTAATGGAAAAATTAAATATATCTGCCTGGAATTGGCGTTATTCTTTGACTGTTGGCAGCTGCCAGATGATCTGAAGCCATTGAAGCACTTTGGGGTGCCAGGATCTGTACTGATGAGTCACAGGAAACCACTGACAAATGGTTTTGGCCTCAGTCCTTTAACTTAAAACAGTTCAGCGTTTGGGCGTCTGCCTTCAGCCCAGGGAGTGATCCCATAGTCCCGGGATCGAGTCCCACATCAGGCTCTCTGCATGGAGCCTGCTTCTCCCTCTGCCTGTGTCTCTGCCTGCCTCTCTCTCTGTGTCTCTCATGAATAATAATAATAATAATAATAATAATAATAATAATAATAATAAACAGCAACAGATAAAATGATACTTGTTTTCTTATTTCTTTCCCATGGATGAACTGGAAACCCTATTACTCCTAGTATTTTCAATGTATTATTGTCCACCTTTGGGATAAGTCAGTTTAACAACCTAAATGAATGTTACTTTTCTTTTTCATCACAAATAGATACAGTAGACTATTATGATATTTAAATAAGTGTCTCAGTAATCAGACGAGGGCTTACACATGCTTCTCAATGTAAAAAGTAACTCTTAAGAATTAACTCTTTCTAATATCCATTTTATATGTCTGTTTATTTGGCCAGGAATGCGTTTGACTTTATGTTCTGTTTATAAAATAATTAAAGTTAGATGGATAGTGATCCAAACATGAAGATTGTGATATGCATTTGTAACAACCCTTGGAAGTTCTATTACTGCTGAGCTATTTGTCCTTACAGTCTGCTTCTTACACCCACAGGGAGATTCAGGAAGTTTTCTCTGGAGATCTGCTCAGACTGCATATTCAGTCACATTGCCGCTGCCCTGGAAGCCACCCTAGGGTCCATCCTTCGGTACAGCGGTACTGCATTCCTAATGATGCAGAAGACACAACCACTGATAGGGTGTTACGGCTGAATCCTGAAGCCCATCCTCTTTCTTTTGTCAATGATAATGATATTGGTACTTCATGGGTTTCACATGTGTTTACAAACATTAGCCAGCTTCATCAAGGAGTGACTATTTCAATAGATTTGGAAAATGGACAATATCAGGTAATTTGAAATAATAGAGTGTATTAGTTTCCTCTAACTGCCATAACCAATCACTGCTAATTTCGTGCCTTAAAATAATAGAAATGTATTCGCTCACAGTTCTGAAGATTGAAATACAAATCAAAGTATTGGCTGGGTGGTTCTCCCTCCCGAGCCTCCAGTGTCTGTAGAATCCTTCCTTGCTTTTTCCAGGTTCTGGGAGCTCCTGGTGTTCCTTGGCTTATGGCCCCATAACTCCCATCTCTGCCTCTGTTTGCAGGGGCCTTCCTCCTTGCTTCTCTCTGTGTGTCACTTCTTTCTCTTCGTTCTGTTGTAAGACCCAGCCTTCATCCAGGATGATTTCATCTTCAGATCTTTAACTTAATTACATCTGCAAATACCCTTTTTCCAAAGGTCACATTCACAGGTACTAGGAGTGAGTACTTGAATGTGTCTATTTGGGGATGCAATTCAATCTACTACAAGGTGAATTAGGTGACTGAACGTTACTTCACACTAGTAGTGTCTAGTAATGCATGAATTAAAAATATATAAAATAAAAGATGCAGGGCCTATTTTTAAAGATATATGAAATCATATGAGATATTGAAATAAAATCTTTTTATTATTAAGTAGTCCAAATTACTAAAAACTGAGGTGCTTATTCTAACTACTTAAGAAGAGCATATATAACAATTATGGGAGTAAGGTTCTTTTTCCATGTCTTTATATCAAACATATTATTAATTTGCACTTAATTTATAAAATCCTTGAGAAGGAATGGATATGCAATTGTAGAATGTGTTGCTTTTCCCATAGGGCTATGACATTTCTGGATGTCTAATAAATATTTGATGATTATCATTATGAGGAAGTAAGCTATTATATTTGAAATGAACAATTCACGGATTTGATTTAGAATGATGAGTCAAACTTAAAACTTTAAAGACAATGATTAACTTATCCATTTTCAGGTGTTTTATATTATCATTCAGTTCCTTAGTCCACAACCAACAGCAATAAAGATTCAACGGAAGAAGGAGGAGAGACTAGATTGGGAGGACTGGCAATATTTTGCTAGAAATTGCAGAGCTTTTGGAATGGAAAATAATGGAGAATTGGAAAATCCCGATTCTGTCAACTGTCTTCAGCTTCCCACGTATGAATATTTAACAAATAATTATCTTTGAAAGAGTTAATTTTAATAGACTAATGGATTAATAATAAGCAATAGGTGGACTAAGTCATACGACTGGTAGAGGTTTCCCTTCACCACTAGCCTTCTTGAAGCAGGTTCTTCTGAGACTCTTCCCCCCCCACCCAACTTGAGTTTTATACTATGTTTAAAGTTCTCATAAGAGACTTAAGAGTATCTCTTGTTTATATTCTCATTTGGGCTTTATAATCTGATTTTCAGTTTGCTTTAGCAAGTTAATATATATAATAGAATTTTATTATGTCCTTAAGGAAATGTTTTACTATGTTTTTCTGTGATGAAACTATATTGTTTGCCCATGAAATATATGCTATATATCTGTTTTCCCAGAATGAGGAATTTAAGCCATTATTGATATTGTGTAATGTTTCAAAGTTGTGATTCTTCTTTTTTAAAAATATGAATAGCTTTTCATAACTTCACATTTCTTTCATCAACAGTTTTACTCCATATTCCCATGGTAATGTCACATTTAGCATCCTAACACCTGGACCAAATCATCGTCCTGGCTACAACGACTTTTATAATACCCCATCTCTTCAAGAGTTTGTAAAAGCCACACAAATAAGAATTCATTTTCATGGACAGTACTATACAACTGAGACTCCTGTTAGCCTCAGGCACAGTTACTATGCAGTTGACGAAATCACCATCACGGGGAGGTAATGTTCATTACCAAGGTTTGATTGAAGGATGCTTTTCACTATGAGTTTGTTTCCAACAAGATTTTTGTCATACTTATTTAAAAATACGTTAAGATTTAGAGCAAGCCAGATTCCAAACTTGACATTTTGAAATAGTTTCCTACTCTACAAATTTTTGAAAAGATTGGTATGCTATTCTTTTCTGTATGTAAGACCACGTGGTTATGGAAACAATTTTCAAAAGCTGTTGGGTCTAGAAGGCATAATACCCTGAATCTGGCTTAGAAATAACTTACCAAGTATTTTGCTTTTTTTTCTGGAATATTATTTTCACATATTCTTGAAATCAGAGAGAAGGAGCTAGATTTCAAGTTACAACTATATTATCAGCTAGTTTGTAAGTATAGGGCTTGGTCTCCCCAAGTTCACAATTCACAATTTTATGGGAGATATTTGTTTTCTAGGAAGAAAAATCGAATATTGCCTAAATAATTATAAATATCTGACCATAATTGAGAACATGGCTCACAGTATTTCAAAATATGGATACCTGGAGAGCAACATACTCTCTGGTATGGAAATGGTACATACATAGGTTATATTTAGAATCAAGTTGTGCTAGAAGAGTGATATGCACTGTAAATAAAGTACATCTTTAAAAACCAGAATACCAAACTATAAGTGCTATTTGTTTAGTAATGGCATGATGTAAATAGTAATACTGTTAAATATTCATCATCTAATTTTGTAGAAAAAAAACAAATAATTGAAATATATTAATTTCATTCTGCAGTTTATTCTAAACTTTATTGTTTAATTGTGTATAACAGCTTTAGTAAATGCCTTCCCTGGCAAATTTGCCACATAGCTGATATAGGTGAAAACAAATTCCCTTCCCAGAGAAGCTTGAAAATTACCTTCTAAGAACAATGTGGTTTGGATATGGATGATATTTATCCAATACTTTAGGAATAATAAAAAACTTTCATGAACATTCATGTGATAAAAGAGATTGAATTTTGTGTTAACATACTTGTCTCCCTTGTTGGATCCACACAGTGGTTATATTCACAGGCCCTTAAATATATTCACAGTTGCGTTGACTTAGGAGTTGTCTGATGGTCTGTTTACAGATGTCAGTGCTATGGTCATGCTGATAAGTGTGACACAAGCAGCCAGCCCTATCGATGCCTCTGCTCTCTGGAAAGCTTCACCCAGGGACGTCACGTGAGTTCTCTGTTTGATGCATGAAAATCTAAAAAGAAGGGGGGGAAGGGAATGGAGAGGGTTGGTGAAATGATGACTATAAATTCTTTGAATTTAATTTTGGTCTACCCTATGGGTATGAATAGAAATGAATTGATATGAGCCTGAAATGTCAATTATTTCAGGAAATTTTTGGTAGAAAAAAACCCATCAAAAAGATGAAAATATCACTTTAAAAAATAAACTGTATCAGAAAAATAACAACTAAGAGCAAACCTTAAACCAAAGGGTTTTGTTTTATTTTTCTGTCTTTGTTTCATCAGCATTTTCATGTTTTACTAAACAATTCTTAAGGGGTCTGGATAGAATGGCATTAAAAATAAGGGTCTGAATCCTGCAACTAATGGATATTTACATATAGATATCTATGCAGCATAAGTGTCTTTTGGTGCAGAGATCTTTTTGAATTTGCATTGATTAAGTTGCATTCATTTCTTGATATCACTAGTTTTAATTAATTTGAAAATCTTTTTTTTTTTTTTTTTTTTTTTTTTTTTTTTTTTAATTGGTGTTCAATTTACTAACATACAGAATAATACCCAGTGCCCGTCACCCATTCACTCCCACCCCCCGCCCTCCTCCCCTTCTACCACCCCTAGTTCGTTTCCCAGAGTTAGCAGTCTTTACGTTCTGTCTCCCTTTCTGATATTTCCCACACATTTCTTCTCCCTTCCCTTATATTCCCTTTCACTATTATTTATATTCCCCAAATGAATGAGAACATATAATGTTTGTCCTTCTCCGACTGACTTACTTCACTCAGCATAATACCCTCCAGTTCCATCCACGTTGAAGCAAATGGTGGGTATTTGTCATTTCTAATAGCTGAGTAATATTCCATTGTATACATAAACCACATCTTCTTTATCCATTCATCTTTCGTTGGACACCGAGGCTCCTTCCACAGTTTGGCTATAGTGGCCATTGCTGCTAGAAACATCGGGGTGCAGGTGTCCCGGCGTTTCACTGCATTTGTATCTTTGGGGTAAATCCCCAACAGTGCAATTGCTGGGTCGTAGGGCAGGTATATTTTTTTTAACTGTTTGAGGAACCTCCACACAGTTTTCCAGAGTGGCTGCACCAGTTCACATTCCCACCAACAGTGTAAGAGGGTTCCCTTTTCTCCGCATCCTCTCCAACATTAAAATCTATAGTAAAATGACTCAAATTATGTTACTTTCATTTGTCTATGATGGCCAGGGGAAGTTTCATAGATGAAGTAGAGGTTTAGCTACAATTTTAGGAAAAGGGGGTAAATGGAAAAGAAATTGAGAGATATTGGTAAAAATATCTAGCATCAACATCAGTAACAGCTGATAGGAAAGCAAGTACAGCGGCAGGAACAATCATATCAGTAATAAAAAATAAATAGTATGGAGTCCTCATTGAGTGATGTTTGAGGTAGTTAGTATCAATTTGGAAAAAAAAAAAAGTTAAAGCCCTACTTCATGGCATGTATAGAAAATCCAAGACTTCAATGTAAAAACAATTGTAAATCTATTAAAATAACAATTAAAATAATATTTCTAAGTCTAAAGCTAGGGACTTTATAAGCAAAGCAAATACAAGTAGAAACAAACATATTAGGAGCCATGAAAGAAATTATTGACGTATTTTGTCATAAACACATTTAAAATTCTTTACAGTGTAAGGACTAATTTATTGCATGAACTTGATTGATTCATTCTTACTCAGCCATAACTGTGTGTTTAATTTTTTCCAACTTTTTTCTTGCTTTTAAATTTAAAATGACATTTATTATATTTTTCCTAGTGTCTTCTTCCTTTGATTCTTTTAAATGCATATTTCTCTTTCCTTGCAATCAGTGATTTCTTTTATTAACCTCACAGTGTAGCACCGTCTCATAGATTCCCTACTTGACTTTCCTCCTAAACGTTGCCCTGTACGTGTGTTTAATTAGTCACTTCACTTTTCTCTGTCGTTTGTTTTAGGATATCATGGAACATCTTGTTTTTTTTTAAAACCATCTGCCAAGGTTTTAGCAAACTCCATTTCTGCCTTCTGAGATTCTTAATCTCATCTAATTTGTTTCCAGTGACAACATGAGTGCATATAGTTCAGTAGCAAGAATATTATCTACAATGCAGACTTCTTCTAGCACATTTAGGATGTAGTCCTGGCCCTTAGTTTCAACTCAGTCTTTGATTTGGTTACAGCTTTCTTTCTTTCTATGTGCTCAAGCCAAAACTTTCATGTTCTAATTCAGATGTTCCTTTGAACTTATTCTCCAGATCATTGCTTTATATTGCTGATCTTTTAATTTATATGTTTAGTCTTCACCACTGGTTGATAATTGCTTTGAAAGAAGGAATCATTTACTTTTTCTTTTTCTTTTTTTTTGATTTCTAACAGCTAGAGGCTTTGAATTTGGTTTGATTAGAGTATCATGAGAAAAAAAATCTTTTTAAAAAGCATTGATTTTAGTATGTTTGATTGTGTGGCTTATCATATTGTCCCAGAAAGGAAATTAATTGGATGAACTTGATTGATTCACTCTTTATTCAGCCATAATTGTGTGTTTAAGTTTTTGCCAGTTTGATTTGTTCTTGATTTTAAAGTTAAAGTGGCATTTATTCTATTTTTCCTAGCGTCTTCTCCTTTTGATTCTTTAAAATGGACGCTTCGCTTTCCTGGAAATTAGTGGTATCTTTTATTAACCTTACCTCCCCTTCCCAAACTCACCAAGAACTCAGTTAAAAAACACTATGGGGTGGGGATGCCTGGGTGGCTCAGTGGTTGAGCGTCTGCCTAAGGCTCAGGGCGTGATCTTGGAGTCCTGGGATAGAGTCCACAGCGGTCTCCCTGTGTGGAACCTACTTCTCCTCCCTCTGCTATGTCTCTGCCTCTCTCTCTCTCTCTGTGTCTCTTGTGAATAAATAAAATCTTTAAAAAAAAAAAACACTCTGCGATGGATTTAGTAAGGCCCCTCGATCTGAATCTATGTAGTATATTCAAATTAAGGACTGGGTAATGCTTTCATATATTATTTTCAGAGCTTCTCATGCTTTATTTTGACTAGTTTGCTTTCATTTCCTCTACCCCCGCCCCTGTATCCCTTTTTCTTTTGATAGCCCATCCCATTTTTCCCCTTTCTCTCTCTTTAATTGCTCACAGATGAGTGATTGATATTTTATGATTCTTGAATGATTTCATGCTTCCCCTTAAAAATAGAGCCATTAAATGAATCAAGGCTCATGATTGGTTTCAGAAGTCAAGTTGGGATTTTCAGACTTGGTCTCAGGTGGTGACTATTGAATTATGAACTAGCAAAATAATTAACTATAATTTAGGTTGAGAATACATTTTAATGCTTCTTATTTAGACATTAAATGCCTTTTAGAAACAAAGGTAAAAAGTTGACTTTTCTGTTATTTTCTTCCTGGACATATTTTGATAATTTATGAATTTAGCCATAAATAAAAAAGCAACAAATATCATTCACTTAGCAAAGTTTGGCAAATGTAGCTGAAGGGAAAAAGTCAATAGACTGTTAAGTTGAATGATTTCTCTGTCCTATGATATTTTCAATAATGTGTTGAAAATGAGAAATGATTTTGTAAAGCATTCGTAAGTATGACATTTTCTTATTGTTATCATTCGAAGTATTTTAATACATGTGAGACATATCTGAAAAAGGTATCTTACAATAATGTGAAAATATGCTTATTCAAATGCTTTCCACATTGTTCTACTTTTTAAAATAATAAGTTTTCATATAAGCCATCCATTTCCTATTGGAACCAATGTTCTTTTTAAAGATCTGGACTTAATCCAAAAAGAATGTCTTCAATTTCACAGTATTATGCTAACCATTAATAATATTACTCAATAAACAGGGCTTTTGTGAATTATATTACAGCCATTTGGCAAACAGATGAAAACGTAAGCCTTGAAAATATGCCAGTTCTTGGCAATTGGCAGTCCTATATGAAAGTGTTTTTAGCAGAAGTGAAAATGAATGAAGTTGGGAGAAAGGAGTGGAATGGTAAATTCAGAAGCAAGTTGTTATACATTAGCCATTCCAAGGAATTTTCTATATGAAGCATTCTTCAGTTGTTTCTAAAGTTGATGTCACAAACTGGTGGTCCACAGGTGGGAACACTGTTTAAATAGTTTGTTATTCTTCTTCTTCTTTCCCTCTTCCTCTTCCTCCTTTACCTCTGGCCTCTCTTACAGAAAATAATCCAACACGATGCCTATGTTTCCTCATACAGCCTAACTCAAGGTAACAATGACCCTCTTTGGAACACTATCACACTTTGGTTTGCTACCATATTCACTACTATCCATAACCTTATATCTGGGTGAACTCACTTATGTTAATACCTGGCCCTCTTCATAGATTAAGACTTACACTAGTAGTTAAAGCACATGATTAATTATTTAGGGAATAGCCAGACTGACTAATTCATCTAATTCGTAACTCTATTGGTAAATCCTATTTCTTTTGTTGATTCATAAAGTTAAAAACTAACCAAAAAAAAAAAAAAAAAACAAGAAAAACTATTACCAAAGACCCCACTGATCCTGAGATAAACTTCAAGGTACACTTACTTTTGTCTTAAATATTTCATTGTATTTTGCAATACTTAAAACATCTACCTTGGGGAGGCTCAATGATTCTTCTCAGTGCTACTGCCTAGGAATGCTGACATACTGTGTAAGGCTTTGTAAGGCAGTTGTAAGGCTTTAATGTATGGTGTATACTATAAATGATAATTGCATATTTCATTAATAGAGAATGACTTTAGAGTATTTGTGACATTACCTCTCTAGAAATGACTGAAACAGTGAATAATTTACTAGTTCCATTTTAGGATTAACCTAGAGCAAAACAAACCCCAAAAGACTATATACTATTAACTTTAAAGCAGAATTGAATGTTTCAAAGCAGAATTCAGGATTACATGGCATTTAACTCTTTGCGAATCATTTGATAAGAAACACATACACTCTTTTTAAATAATTACTTTTTGGATAACAGATAATCACTGTTACTTGTACATGTATTTTACAATTTAAGTGAATTTTTACTTTGAGATAATTGTAAATTCATGTATGATTGTAAGAAATAATACAGATTCCTTGTACCCTTTACTCAATTTCAACTATAATAACATTTTGCAAAACTAGTGATTTTTTCTTTTTAAGCAACTTTCCTGAAATGATTTGCATATAATAAAATATACTCAGTTAAAAATAAAAACATAAAATAAATTTATCCATTTAAAAATATTAGCAAATGCAATTTGCTATATTTTGCTATATTCGTGTGATCACTTCCATATTAAAGATGTGGAATGTTTTTCTCTCTCCAAATATTCTCTTGTGCTCCTCTATAGTCAATGCCTCCTCCCCAACCCTCAATCCTAGGAAACCATTGATCTGCTTTCTATTACTATAGATTGTTTTGCCTATTCTAAAACTCCATATCATGGAATTATTCAACATGCATTATTTTGGTACATAGATTTCTTTTTTTTTTTTTTTTTTTGGTACATAGATTTCTAAAATCTACCCCACCCCATTACTCCCCTCACTTTTTTAAAGATCATTTCCTAACCACTTGTGCTATTAGCTTTATTGAAATAATGTATCTCTTACCTGCTCAAGACTTCCATTATAACTATTAAAAAAATATGCTTCAAGTCTTAGATACAGAATAGAACCTAGGAATTGGAAGCTTAGATGTGTATATTATGTCAACTAATATGGTTGCATAGTTACCATATTCTCATTACTCCTCCTCTTCTCTTTACCTGTTCTAAGAATTCAAATGTTGATAGAATCTAGCTTTAGGAATGTGTTATCAGTTGAAACTAGCATCCTTATGGTTTTTCATTTTCTTTTAATAGTTATGTTCATCTTTCAGGGGCTCTTGGCTAAGAGTGATGCAATCATCAGTGCCTCCGCCAAGCCCCAGCACTTTGTTGGCTACTTAGCTATTCTTTCATCATTTTGTGACATCATTACCTGCAAGGGTGGCCAAGCGTTCACAGAGCAATTTATTAGTAACCATGAATTCTTCTCTTATTCTTTGGCTCTGATTTGTGACCCTTTTATAGCATTAATCATGGCTTTTATGAATTAACTACAATCAAGCTATCAGTATGCATTTTTGTTAGTATTATAAATAGCAGAGCCAGCTTAAAACATTTTATATAATAAGCCTTCCTACCATTCAATAATTTGAATGGTGCCAACATCACACTCTACAATGCTTATTATGTAAATGAATATTTCCTGTTATTTTAGAAAGTGTGTTCCGTTAGAGCACTAAAGTCCAAAAGTATGAGTCATCATGACTAACTAGAGTCATATTTTTATTACACATCGAGCTTTCCCAGTAATGTTTTTTGTTTGCTCACAGAAAGATCTTATCCTAATGTATTTCATTTTATACTCTAATCTTGTAAATACTAATGAATTAATTTTTTAAATGTAACTAGCATTCAGACATTTTATATTATAGAATCTACATCAGATGTACATTTAGAGAGTCAAGGCCTCAAACTTAATTTCCTCTTTGGCATATGGTGATATTATTATTATTAATCCTTATATTAGTTATTCCATGTTCATAGACAGGAAGATTCAATATTGTCAAGATGTCTGTTCTTCCTGTCTTGATCTATAGCTTCAATGTAATCCCAATCAAAATATCAGAAAGTTATTTTGTGGATATCAATAGGCTATTTCTAAAGTTTATGTGAGAAGCACAAGACACAGAATAGTCAAGACAATGTTGAAAGACAAGAACAAAGTCAGACTACTGCCACTACCTGACCTCCAGACATATCAACAAAGCTACAGTAATTATAACAATGTGGTCTTGGCAGAAATAAAAACAAATAGATCAGTGAAATGGAATAGAAATAGACCCACATAAGTATAGTAAACAGTAATGTAAACTGTCACGTGGGTGATAATGATGTGTCAATTTAGGTTTATCAGTTTATAACAGTATACTACTCTGGTGCCAGATGTTGAAAGTTGGGGATTCTGTGGTGCAGGAGGTATATGGGAACTCTGTATTGCTCTCTCAATTTTTCTGTCAGTTTGAAAATGCTTTAAAAATTATAGTCTATTGAAAAAGTAGCATTTAAGACCGACAGTGATAATTACATTTAAAGAGATCAAAGGCTCTTGAATTATTCCTTGTTTTAGAGAGACAGAGCACAAGCGTGGGGAAGGACAGAGGCAGAAGGGGAGAAAGAATCCTCAGCAGACTCCCTGTTGAGCATGCAGCCCAATTTAGGGCTCAAAGTGAGCTCCATTCCAGGACCCTGACATCATGACCTGAGCCAAAATCAAGAGCCAGCTGCTTGACTGACTGGACCACCCAGGAACCCCAAAAGTCCTTGTGTTATTCTTAAAGAGTGTGAAATATTTTCAAATTTTAACATAAGCAACATTTTTTATTTAAGAATAATACAGCAAAAGAGATGAAATATAGTTTATAACTTCCCCAAAATATAGAGAATAAAAAGGAAACATCCTTTTTGTTATAAAATAAGGCAAAAAGGAGAGGGAAATAAAAAAGTAAAGTATATAGAAAATATAAAATCCAAATATGTCAATAATCATAACAAATATAAATGTGTTAAACTTGTCAGTTAGAACTAAGTGCTGTCATAAACACAAAAATATAATATCCACGGTTGTTGGAGCATATACTGCATTAATGGGAGAGGGTACCTCAGGCACAAATTTTGAGAAGGCATTATTAATCAAGATAAGTAATACTTAAATATAATACTAAAAAAAGCAAAATAATACTAAAATCTCAGAGGAATAATATATAAAAATCTTATTTTATTTTTAAAGATTTTACTTATTTATTCATGAGAGACACAAAGAGAGAGAGAGATAGAGAGAGAGACATAGACATAGGCAGAGAGAGAAGGAGGCTCCATGCTGGGAACCTGATGTGGGACTCTCCAGGATCACGCCCTGGGCTGATGCCTTGGGCGGAAGATGGTGCTAAACCGCTGAGCCACATAGGCTGCTCATATATAAACATTTTAAATAAAAAAGCTGTTTGTTTTGTAAGTCTTTGTTACTTAGCAACGAGAACTGTTTCCAGTCAGTCACAGTTCCCGCCTAGCAGTTCTGGAAGGTTATCTTGTATCTGCTTCATAGGAAGGTTGACAGTGGTTTAGAAACAGATTGGTCAAGGTGAAGAGTTATATATAGCTATACTTTTTGATTATAGAGGGTTTATTAACTTTCTCCACTTGGTTCCTAATACAGGAGGATATTTTATAGATATATATAGGGTACATATTTTTCTTTTGGCCTCAGGTTCCAATATGGCTCATCGTGGCACTGATGTTGAGATGGTAAGACATATGCCTAAAACACAAGCACACATAAAATTTAAAAATTTAAAAGCTGCTTAAGCTGTATAGTGTTAAGTAAAATAGATTTTAAGCAAAAAGTTTTATTAGGGATAAGGTGCTTTACTATATAATGGTAAATGATATAATTCTAAACTTACATGCATCTTATAACATAGATTCAAAAGTATAAAGCAAAATTTGACATGACTAGAAGAAATTAACAAATCCAACATCAATATAGAATATTTTGATACATCTTATTTGGTAATTAATCAAACAGGCAGTTAAAAAATTAAAATCCTTAATAAGGGACACTGGGTGGCTCAGCGGTTGAGCATCTGCCTTCAGCCCAGGCCGTGATCCTGGAGACCTGGGATCGAGTCCCACGTCAGGCTCCCTGCATGGAGCCTGCTTTTCTCTGTGCTTGTGTCTTTGCCCCTCTCTCTCTCTCTCTCTCTCTCTCTCTCTGTGTTTCTCATGAATAAATAAATAAAATATTTTTAAAAATAAAAAAATAAAATCCTTAATAATTGAGAATTGAACTAATTTGAAGCTTGATCTAATAGAGTCTTATATTCAACAATGAAAAAATACACATTCTTGTCAAGATCACAGGGAAAATTTATGAACATCGAGCACATACTAGTCAATGGTCTCAACAAATTATATAGAATTTGTAATCACAACACATTGTAAGCATTAATAGTTCTAAGTAAATGAATGCATCCAGTCATTTCACTATTATCCAAATGAGTCAAGATAAGTAGAAGTAGATGGAAAAAAACTCCAATTAAAATTATGAGCCTTTTACTAATCCAACAAAATTTTATTGAGTACTCATTTTCTAAGCAGTAGGTTTACATCCTGGGCAAAACACAGTTATTCCTCTTCTTTAAGAGTTTACATTCTCTTGGGGGTTGGTAGTGGTGGTGGGGGAGGCAGAGAAGTAAAATAAGGAAGTTAAATATATAGTATTCTAGGATTTTTTCTGAAGGCATAATGCTTTATTTTGAACTCTGTCATTAGAATGAATTGCCAGAATGCAAACTCAAACAAGGATAGTACAAAAAAGAAAATTTAAGATTATTCTCCCATGTAAACAAAGGCAAAGATTTTCAAATGATGAGTGAAATCTAGTTTTTTATAAAAATAATAATATATAGCAACCAAATTGGGTTTCTCCCAGGAATACAAGTAAAATTTAATATTAACACTATTAATGTAATTCACATTAACTCAAGAAAGGAAAAATATGATCATTTCAATAGACGTGGAAAAAAGCTGTTGATAAAATATTTAACACCCACAAAAACAAGTATTGTTAGAGCACCCTCAATTGAAGAAGATCCTCTTAATCTGATAAAGAACATCTATAGTTTTCTAGTATCAACAGTGCATCTAATGGTAAATCCATTGAAGCCTTTTCTTCAAAATAAGAATAAGACAAGGATGTCTATTATTCTGCATTTTATTGGAGGATCTAGCCAGCTCAATACGATAAGAAAAAGAAATAAACACCTAAAAATTAGAAGGGAAGAACCGAGCTGTCAAAATCTGGAGATAATTAAATCAGAGAGTGTAAAAAATTCCACAAATTATTAAATATTAAGGGGAGTTCAGTAAGGTGGCTAGATATAGGATGGAAACATGAAAATAATTGTCTTCTATATGTCAGAATAACAAACAGGAAACTTAATTTAAAAATAATTCTCAACAAAAATATAGTATATCTTTACAACTTCTGAATACAAGAAGCAAAAACTATAAAAGAAGAAACTAATAACTTGTGGCTACATTATAATTAGAAACTTCTTCATATAAAGCTATCATTCAAAAAAAAAAAAAGAAAAAGAAAAGCTGCAGATTAGCAGATTAGATTGGCAACAGAAAACATATGACAAAGGGAACTTTTAAATCAGACTACTCAAAATGGACCAAGAAAATTAAACCAGGTAATTTGCAGAAGAGCCTAGAAATGACAACCCAAATGTATGGCAACCCAGACATATGAAAACACCTGAAATTTTACTGGTTATTGGTAAAATAATTATAATTATGAGATAACATTTTATTCTCATGAGGTTGGCAAAGATTCAAGAAATTTGAAAGTTTCAGTTGCTGGCAAGAGTGTAGATTACAGCTCATCCACCACTGATAGGAAGGTATCACCACTTTTGGAAAACAATCTGCAAATATTTAAATGGGTATTTATAGCAGTGGATCTGAATGAATGACTATTACATCAACATGACTAAACTCTCAAACAATTGAATACAAAAAGCTTGTAGAATAATATATGCCGTATACCATTATGTGAAATTTAAAAACACACGAAACAATACTGTAAGTAATACATAAATTTAAAGGGTAAATATGAAGAAAAGCATGTGAATGAATATTACTAAGTTCAGAGTGGAATGTATATTATGGTGTTTTAAATCAGGTGGCGAATAAAAGAACACAATTGTTTGCTTTTTATTATTTATAAATTTTGCAGTCCTAAATATTTTAATATAAATTTCTAAAACATTATAATATGATTTATTAATCCATCAGGAACATATCATCTATGTTAAGTATTCATGCTACTGCTAAAAACAGAGTGGAGGTGACTCTCTTTGGCATGGAATAATTGTTAGAAAATTCATGATTACTGTGTACCTTTATAGTTCTAAGGTGAAGATTGATCATTTGCTAGCTTCATTCAACAAATATTTATGAAATGCCTTCTATGTGTAGAACATTATGCTACAGTACAGCCATAACATCTTGATTACAGATGCAAGTATTTGAAAATATTGAAGGACTTTCATTTGTGAAAGTCAGAAAAGATTTCCTGGCAGACACTAATTACTATAATAAATGGAGATGACTGTGGTGCAAGCAAATTATTCAGACCAACAATTTATAATTAATAGATAATATAAACATCATTGACATTTTAAATCTTGAGAAAAATTTAAATGTTGCTGTACTAATGAAGGGATTTTTAAAATTCACTAATCTGATATTCAAGCTTAACATTAGATAAAATTTCCAATATAAAATGGCTTTCTATCTAAATGGTAATTCAGATGAATTTTTGTGTCCACTCATTAAGTGTAGAGAAACCCTAAGAACTAAAAGACATAATGGTGGGGTGCCTGGGTTAAGCATCCTGACTCTTGGTTTTGGTTCAGGTTATGATCTCTAGATCATGAGATTGGCTTGGCTTGGCCACCATTTAGAACCTGGAAGAAACCATAAAGTCCTCCTTCTCTACTCTTGGGAGAAAAGTATCTCATATGTGTCTTTTTAATTTTGTGTCCTGACAAGTCTCACAATTAAAGGGAAAGAGGCAATCAAGAAGAGCAGGCAGGCCAAGGGAGAAATCAAATATTAAACAATGACCAATATTCAAGATTAATATAACTCCAGTGCCTGTCATTCAAAACAATCTGTCTCATTCAACAGCTAGACTTTGTTAAATGGTCTGCATTGATAAGCCATAGTCTGAAGTTCCCTCTTTACAAGTTTATAGACTATCAGTTATATATATTTTTAAAGACTTTATTTTAGAGAGAGTGAGCGAGAGAGAGAGAGAGAGAGAGAGAGCACAAGTGGGGTAGGGACTGAGAGGGAGGGAGAGGAAGGACTCTGCCCTCAGCATGGAGCCCCACGTGGGGCTTGATCTCACAACCTTGGGGTCGTGACCTGAGCTGAAATCTAATCAGACACTTAATGGACTGAGCCACCCAGGTACCCCCAATCAGTTATATTTTTATGTAGACCATGTGTAGAACTGAAGGAGGGACACCTGGGTGGCTCAGTGGTTGAGCGTCTGCCTTTGGCTCAGGGCCTGATCCCCAAGTTATGGGATTGAGTCCCACATTGGCCTTCTTGCATGGAGCCTGCTTCTCCCTCTGCCTATGTCTTGCTTCTCTCTCTCTGTGTCTATCATGAATAAATAAATAAAATCTTAAAAAAAAAAAAGAACTGAAGCAGTTGTCCAAATGGTTCTGCCTTCAGTCTCTATTTTTACAAATATTGATTTTGTTACCCATGTTACCAGAATTTGTTTTATTGGATGATTTTCCAACCCTCCATTGAGCTTTGCCTTCAGAGGTACAGACAAGGCATTGCAGAAATAAGTAAGTTCCTTAATGAAGACAATGTGTATTAATGGTTGAATTGTCAGGCTACATATATTATGTGTTCATGATCATTGTATGACCACAAATGTCTGATCAGTATTGTCCAACAGCATGAGTAGTTATTTAATTTTTGCTACTAATTTCAGCACCTACAGAGCAGCTAAGTACATATTTTATGTGGGCACTTTAATTATATGAGAATTTCTAACCAGGGGAAAGGTAATTACTGAGAAAAGAATTGAAGGATAAATACATGAACATCTCTGTCTTCTCATTGGCAAGGCATGGTAATTGTTTGGACTTTGCTAATTGAGATTACATAATCTGTAGGTAAAAATCTGCAAGAAAATATTGCATTTATCTTTAAACCTTTAATGTTACTATTCAAATAAATACTAGAAACATTAAGGTGCAGTCCTGTAACATGTCATAAATATAAACAGTCTATTAGGTCATTCATTCAGGCATTCATCAAGCATATTGATCACCTATTGTGTGCAAATCAGTGAGCCGCTCTCTGTCTCGATCTTTATGTGGTTGGAAGTTTCATCTGTGCTTTCATCACCTTCCCACACCCCACCCAGTCTATCATTGCTAAGAAATTACAAGTTTGTTTAATCATACTTTTGTGATTAGAGCACGAGAGCTTCATAGGGAAACCTCTTTTGGAAAAAGTAGTTATATGAGTACACTGAAGTTTTTATGTTTATAAAGATGATTTCTCTATCTAGTAGACAAAAGAAATTATCCTGAAACTACATCATTTGAATTACAATTGAACTGCTACATCCAAAGGAAAGAGGAAGCTGTGAATAGAGCCAGAGGACAATTATTATTATTAGAGATTTAGGCTCTTAAAATTTCTAACATACTGATCTGATGAGAAAGGAGCAATTTGCTGACTTTTAGAAGATCTCTAATTCATTTACTCCATTTGGGAATAGTTGGACAAATTGCCTCTTTTAGCTCAATAAGTAGTACCATACTGATTTCTAAAAAGTGAGCATTTTATAATTTCTCACTCTGGAATGAATTGCCTTCCTCCCCTTCCCACACAGGCAGGGGCTGCCTACATACTCTGAATTTTCCAGCTGTGGTGGGGGCAGGCGGGGAGTGTTTCCAACCTTGGGTTTCCAGAACTCTGTCATCCAGTTTAGACTCTGAGCAGATAAGGAGGTAAGTATGAACGGTTAGCCACAATGGATCCACTCAACACCTCTCTCCCTGAAATAGTTTTTTATCCCTGGAACCTGCACAGCATGGCGCTAAGGAGTGAGAATTCTAAAGGAGAATAAAGGAGGATATTATATACACATATATATATAATATATATACACATATATGAGTATATATGTACCTATGTATATATTTATATATATGGTATATATTTTTATATATATACATAAATTGAGTGCCTAATAAGTGTGAGGGCTTCTAGGCACTGGGAACATTATAATGAATAAAATTTAACAAGCATTGAGGCCCTTACAAATTTTTACACTAGTTTATACTGTCATTCCAGTAGGTGACTTTAGGAAATTATTGTTTTTTTCCTATTCCTTAGTTTTCTCATCTGTAAAATAGAGGTTATAGCAATGCTCACTTCATAGGTTATTGGAAAGATTTAGTCAGCTAATAAATATGAATCACTTAGGACCGACATCATAACATATGGGATATTCTTATTGCAAGTAAAGCATTGCCTAAATAAAGATGTTTTTGGTTATTGTTGATGGTAGAAAAGGAAATAAAAATAATTTTCTTTCACTTTGGCTTTTTGCTAGAACCAGAAATGAAGGAAATTAATTCATTAGTAGAAATGAGCTCTTGTTGCATCACTCATTCATTGGTTTATTCATACATTCATTTGTTCATTTCCTTACTCAATAAGCATTTGTTGAGCAGTTACAGTGTCTCAAGCATTATGCTATGGTTGATTACATCAATAAAATCTAGTTTCTGATTGAAGAAGCTTGGACTCAAATATGAACAACAGATAAGTAAATGGACTATTAAAATAGTCCATGATAATTGCAGCGATTTAAAAAGTGTAGATAATATGCTATTTTTCCTATAAGTGTTTAATAAAATAAGACAGCACCCATAGTTATCCTTTGAGCCCCTAAATTTTTTTGTATTATTTACTAAGTGTTATTTCATTATTTAAATTACTGAGGAATTAAATAATTTTTACAGATTTTCCAGATGTGACTTTTTATCTTTAATTTAAAAACTTCTTAAAGGTTTTTATGTATTAAAGTAATCTCTACACTCAACGTGGGGCTTGAACTCACAACCCCAAAATCAAGAATTGCATGCTCTTATGAGTGTGCCAGCCAAGCACCCCTCCAGATATGACTTTTTTAAATGAACATTTTAAGGAGGGCACATGATGTGATGATGAGCACTGGGTATTATACGCAACCAGTAAATTACTGAATACTATATCTGAAATTAATGATATACTATATGTTGGTTAACTGAATTTAGATAAAAAATAAAATGAACATTTAAGAAACCAATTCATTGGGATCCCTGGGTGGCGCAGCGGTTTGGCGCCTGCCTTTGGCCCAGGGTGCGATCCTGGAGACCCGGGATCGAATCCCACATCAGGCTCCCGGTGCATGGAGCCTGCTTCTCCCTCTGCCTGTGTCTCTGCCTCTCTCTCTCTCTCTCTGTGACTATCATAAATAAATAAAAACTTAAAAAAAAAAAAAAAGAAACCAATTCATTTACTGAAATAATTCAAAAGCAGTTTGTTCACTTCTCTGTTTTCTTAATCTGTGAATGTTAAAGACAAGTTTTTTTTTTTTTTTGATGATTTGTGGTCATTTTTCTGAACTTGAGTTTTCAAAGAGCATCGAGTCTATTAAGTCTGTTGAGCAGTATTGTAAGTTTCAGGAAGATTCTCGATCCCCCTTACTTCAGCCCCTACCTCAACCCTCCCAGGGTTGAGATACTTGATGTATCTTTGCCTAAGAAGACATTTTCTTCTTTCTTCCTTCAAAGACACATAATGGTAATTAAAGATTGTTGGATAAGTGACTGAATAAATATGAAATTCATATTTTCTCTGTAAAATTGAAGGTATTCATAATAGTGGATCAAAACTGAGAGTAAGGAGTGTGGGTTGGTAGAAATGCTTTTGAACTTGTGGATTATTTTTTGGCAGATTGCCTTTACTAGTCTGTAATGGTAACAAAAGAGCACTATTCCAATTTAATGATCCAAAAGACAGAAATACCACTGTGTACTATTAGAATATAATGTAATAAAATAGATTTTCATTAGTGTCTTCTAGATTCACTGATTGTTCTATGCCTATCCTATCTGAATATGTCCAAGTGTTTGGCTGCAACTTCATGGAGTTGATTAGTAGCCCTTAAGAAGCTATCAAAATGAAAGCAGTTAAATGAATCAGTAATAAAGGTCCTCAACTCTGATATACCCATTTTCTATTCTTATAATTTGAGCACTCAGGGACATAACAGGAGGAATCCAGTTGTTATAAAAGAAGTATATAATTGATAGTGACAAACGATCAACTGGAGATTGGGAAAAACATTAAGTAGAATACCATCTGGTTCAGAAACTTCATAAAATACACACAAATGTTATTGCACTTCATTTATTTTATTTATTTGTTTTTAAAGATTTTATTTATTCATGAGAGACACAGAGAGAGAGAGAGAGGCAGAGACACAGGCAGAGGGAGAGGCAGGCTCCATGCAGGAAGCCCGACGTGGGACTCAATCCCGGGTCTCCATGATTACACCCTGGGCCGAAGGCAGGTGCTTAAACTGCTGAGCCACCTAGGCGTCGCTGTTATTGCATTTTAAATAAAACTTTAGAAGTCCTTGATAGAAAAGATAGAAAAAAATCGGGAGATTTCAAAAATTTACTCATAATTCTCATAATTTACTCAACAGTTACTCATACTTCTATTTTGTCATGGTTCTCTGGAACCCCTGTATAGAAGAGGAATTGTATAAAGTCACAATTATGAGACCAAAAATTTAAGTTTCATGAAATTTTATAATCAAAGAAGACTACAAAGTATTGCTTGAATTTTTATCTCTTGCAACTTACACTAAATGAGAGTGACACAGCATCATCCTTAAGATCAAAGGCCAATGTATCAGTGTGTCATTTAGCTCTAGATATTTATTTATTTATTTATTTATTTATTATTTATTTATTCATTTATTCATTCATTTATGATAGACATAGAGAGTGAGGAGAGGCAGAGACCCAGGCAGAGGGATAAGCAGGCTCCATCCCGGGAGCCCGACATGGGACTTGATCCTGGGATTCCAGTATCCCGCCCTGGGCCAAAGGCAGGCGCTAAACCGCTGAGCCACCCAGGGATCCTCAGCTCTTTATCTTTTAAGTTAAATTTCACAACAGAAATTTGACTGTCATTTCTCAAAATCCTTATTAATCTCACTGTTTGGACATATTTATATCTGTAAAAAATTCACACTGTTTGCTGGTAATTCATAAACTCAGACTACATTGTACTTGAAAAGATAATCATTTTCTCTGTAGTATCTTACTGATCTGTGTATAATTTAAAACTGGAACATTTTAATTTTCTTAGCTTTTCTTAGTGAAGTGTTACATGAAAATTGTGTATAATTTTCTTGTAACTATCCATGCAGTTGCATTTTATTTGCCCTCAATTTTTTAATACATTAGTAATAAATGCACCCTGGGGAAAAAATAAACTTTACAAAGTAAAAGTCATCTATAACTCTACCACCCATAGATAACTTCGGCAAATGCTCTAAGTTTATATCTTACAGATCTTTTATTATTGTTATTACAAATCTGTATCATCTCTCTCTGTCTTCTACTTTTTTTTTTTTTTTTGGTTCTCTCTGTCTTCTTAAAGAAGTTCTATATCTGTGTCCACAGATGAATCCTCCTCTCTAAAAAATAGGATTGTACTTTAGATGTTATCTTTAACTTCGTTTTTAAATTCAAAATATATTATGATTACTCATCTATATTTATACTTAGGAATTATTTTAGTTTCACATTTTTATTTATATTAAATACTCTATTGTAGAAAACTCCAAATACATAGAAAAATGTCTTATATGGATCCAACAAAAAAATGAATAAAAGATTTTTGCTTACATTTCATACTAATTTGGAGAAGATGTCTGAATATTTCACACTATCTTCTCAAAATATTATATGTTATCTAGAAACAAAAACTCTACAAAATCTTAATATATCTCGAGGAGACTTCCAAAGGATATATTTCTATATCTTATCTCTCTCTTGTTATGAATTTCCATGTCTTGTAAGTATCAATGACAATTCAAAACTTAAAAGTGAAGCTGTAAAATAATTACTCATTATATTTCTTTGAAGATTTATGACATTTCCAAGCCATTCTCTTTTGGTCATTGTATCCTTTTCCTCACAATTTAAAAAAATCCTCAAATAGTTTTAAAAAATGTACTTTTTGAATTCCCACTGGAATTATTGGGTTCAATGGAGTGTCCTGGTGGGTGTGGATAAACTGCCCTCTTATAACTAGTGTCTAAACTGGCTTTTTCTACAAACTCTGCCACCTTAGTACTATAATATATTTAAAAAAAATTCAATTTGAGTGGAAAATGATAGCTATGCTGTTTTCTTTAATTAGAGATAAAATGTTACCAATATTTCTGCAGATTTTTATTGTCCACAGAAGGGAGGCTTTTCAATAACAGCTACCTGGTAGTAAAGTCATTCAATTAGGTCAGTGGCAAATTCCTTTTTGATTTTAAATGTTAAAAAAGCCAGGATTGTATCTTTGAAGCATTGATATAGTATTCAGTGTCATCTTACTTACAAGCCTTTTTGATAATGACTTTTAGGTTAACAGTAAAGATAAAATCTTAAATGAGGTTTATTTTTTAGATCACAACCAAAAAACAGAAGTGTCTTCATAAAAATATAAAAAGAATGCTTTTGCTGGATTTACTCCACTGACTCATGTAGGCAACATCCCAAACTCAAACAGGCGGCAGTTGCTTTGTAAAAGACAAACTGCATCTGTAATCAGTATGACAGGACCACAGATTCCATATCATCACTTCCACCACCTTTTATTCAAGAAAGCATAACTTGAATAATAAAAACACCATCATCAGGTGAGCAAAGTTATCAGTAAGAAGGCTTTGAAATGAAGTGAAAAAAATAGACTTCTGGCATTGTCTTGTAGCAAAATTTTGCATTTGGCCAAAGTTTTGCAATGCGATAGACTTTTTAAAAAAAATTGGAAATGAGATTAATTGCATGGCTAATTGACCTGGGGAAGAGAACTTAATGAGCTCATTTCAAGCCAGGAACTCAGAAAGTGAGTTTTCATCTATTCTTCTATTTAACTAGTTAGAATATATCTCCCCCACAGTTAAACCTACTAGAAGAAGTGATAGTTATATGCTAATGATATCTGACGGCTCCTAGGAAATAAGTGTAGATAAGGCCTTCTCTGTAGTATAGCTACAGATGATAAAATTTACCAGAAGTGAAGTTTGGTCATTAATTACTCATAGCTCCATTATGTAGGCTACATTTTCTAAATCAGACCATGCACTGGAACATTTATGATCACAGGATCCTCTGTTAAATGTTATAGTTAGTATATCGCACAGGGGCAGTCTTATATATTGCTCGTGTCACTCAAATTTCAGATCAACACCAATGCTGGAAAAATCTCCTCTTCCTCCTTCCTCCTGCTCCTCTGTCTTGAAACTTCCGGAGTTCGAATTTGTGACATGTGCCAGGCTTTGTGTTAGGCATTATTTTAATTTTTTTTTTGCATTATTTTAATAATACTGCTTATCCGTAGATTATTTTGAGTCAAAAATAAGTAAGATATTGAGTTGTCTTCCTTTTAGAGATGAGGAAACTGAGATTCACAGAAGTAAGGTAGATTCAAGGACTTCCTGTCCAATGACATTTTTCATGTTGCTTAATCTCTTTAACCCTCAGTTGCTCATCTATTAATAAAGTAGTAGACCATGTTGGCTGAAGGCTTACTATGTAACACTCTGCTAAGCACTTGGTCTTCACAGCAACCTGATGAGGCAGCTGTTACTACCCCCATGTTATAAATGAGAAAAATAAGTCTTAAAGAGGTAGAATTAATTATGTGAGAGCACAGGGCTAGCGAATCAGCAGACAGAAATCAGATGTGAGATATTTATATGACCCAAAGCCTAAATAAAGGATTCAGTGACATAACCCATGTTAAACACTTCCTAGACGGCACAGCACATAGACAGTCTGCATTTCTGCATTTCATGTTACTAGTTACTAGTGGCAGCACCAGTAATTGAATTAAAATGTCTGACTTCAAGCTTATACCTAATATCTAACATTGGATTCTGTATAATTTGATTTACAAATAGTTGTTGCTGGTGAAAAATCTTAAAGAGGTCAGTTCCTCCACTTTAATTTTTTGGGGGCAAAGAGCCATAACTGATAGTATTCTGATGATTGCTACATTATCTTTCTTTTACAAAATGACTTTTGTAAGTTGTTTACTACAAATCATCTAATAACAGCCAATTCTGAAGTCTTAACATAAACCTTCCTCTTTATTCATTGTTCCCATTGTGCCCCTCTCTACATTTTCTGAAGAATGACTACTTTGGATATTCATGTTATAGTCACGTGAACTTTCAGTTAACAGCTCAGCAATTGTCTATTAAGCTTCTACTGTGTAAATGACAGAGAGTGCAAAAGTCAATAGCTTGCAATTCCTGGAAGATACATGTAAATCAACCAATAATTTTGGTTCAAAGTGATAGGCCCATGGTCAGGGTTTTGGGTGCTGTGGGAGAAGAGAAAAGGAGCAGCTATCCCAGCCCAAAGGGCAGGAAATGGTTTTGAGGAGAATCTTCATCGCTCCAAAAAAATATGATACAGGTTTTAAAAAATTGGCCAAAATGGAAGAGTGCATTCGTTACCAATTATTGGAATGCAGAACTACCAATGGGAAAATCATGTTCCCATTCTCATTTTCCTCTCTTTGTCTTTTGTTTTCTTTTTCCACAGCTAAGAAAAACTATATGCTTTCCACTAAAAATTTTGCAATACCATAAAATAATGACACATCGGACAAATTTGTATATATTTTTTCTTTCTGACTTTAAAAATATTAAGGGTGGAAATTGTTCAATTACAAACTAGTAGAGGAAAATAAATACCAGCAAACAATGGTTTTGATTCTAGTTTGTCCCAATAATGATTATGAAATATGTCAAATTGTTCTGAAATAGTGAATGTTTATTGCATAAAATAGTAAAAGGAAATAAACTTTGTTGTCCAAAATATCCAAATAGTTTTTAACATTCTTAAAAAAAAAACAAATTGCAAAGGATCATTATTATGAATAGATATAGATAGAATATGAATAGAATTTTTTTAAAGATTGTATTTATTTATTCATGAGAGACACAGAGAGAGAGAAAGAGAGAGGCAGAGACACAGGCAGAGGGAGAAGCAGGCACCATGCAGGGTGCCCGACATTGGACTCAATCCTGGGTCTCCAGGACCATGTCCCAGGCTAAAGGCAGGCACCAAACTGCTAAGCCACCCGGGCTGCCCAGTAGATAGACTTTTTGAGACTACATGGTTTGATTCTCCTAATTCATAACTTGAATATGTAACTCTGAGAAAAATTGGGCACTTTCAGAAGTCACATTAAACATTTTACAGCAAAAAATGAGGGGGCAAGAAAAATGATTTAGAAAATTTGTTTTGTATGTGTACAATATTTTTAAAAAGATTTCATTTATTTATTTTAAAGACAGAGAATGTAAGCAGTGGGAGGGATAGAGGGAGAAGGAGAGAATCTCAAGCTGACTGTGCTTAGCATAGATTCCCAATGTGGGGCTCAATCTCACCACCCTGAGATCATGACCTATGCCAAAATTAAGAGTCAGACACTTAACTGACTAAGCCATCCAGGTGCTCCTTGTACTTTAAATCTTATCTTAAATTAATTATACTTTATATACAATATAACTTGACAGCCTATAGTAGGTTTTTGGGTGTGTACAAAATAAGAATTTTCTTTCTGATCATTCAGATATTAAAATTAACTTGATAAGTTGAAGTACATACTGATTCTGCATTAAAATGTTAAGGTTTTATTTATTTTAATTTCTTTAGAAAAACATAGGAAAATCTAATTTATGAATATAAATGTAAAAATCCTGAATAATTTCAGCCATTATTTACCATTAATGATGTTGAGTTTATTCTAAGCATGCAAGCATAGATTCTAATTAACTTATTAACCTATGACAATTTGTCATTCAATAGGTTAAATGTTTAAATCAGGACCTTTAATAAGATTGGCAAATTATTTAATATTTTTTTTATATAAAAGCATCTTGTTATTTTGGAATTCATATTTTTTCTTTTGAATGATAATTTACTCAAGATAAATAGTCAACATCATTAGACAGGTTGTAACTTTAAAGACATTTCCATTAAATTCAAAAATAATATAAATATGCTATCATCATGATTATGTGATATATATTACCTGTTTTGCTAAAAATTTTGGCCTATAAAGTAGAAGTGAAGTAGAAGAAAATAGTAAAATATAAATATATATATTAAAATCTATGAACTAAGTCCTCATTATTTGATTGGCAAAAAGAAAAATGTACTTAGTATATAATAAGATATTTAAAATAAATAAGAAAAAACTATGCAAAGTACAAATGAAATTTTCTCAGAAAAGATTATATTTAACCAATAACCAGATGAAAAACATTTAGCTTTATTAGTAACCAAAGACATACATACTAAAACAGTGATTAATATTTTTCTTAAAATCATGAAGGGATAATAATAGTTTTAAGTTGAACAGAATATAAAATGAACATTCTCAGGTATTCTGGTAGTGGGACTATAGATGAATTTAATTTTTCCAGAAGAAATTTGGCCATATATTTTTTAAAGATTTTATTTATTTATTCATGAGAAACAGAGAGAGAGAGAGAGAAGGCAGAGAGAAAAGCAGGCTCCATGCAGGGAGCCTGTCATGGGACTCCATCCTGGGTCTCCAGGATCACACCCTGCCTGGGCTTAAGGTGGCACTAAACTGCTAAGCCACCAGGGCTGCCCAATTTGGCCATATTTAATAAAAACCTTTAAAAATATTTACTTTGCACAATTCCAATATACATCGATTTCAGTTACTATAGATAGATAATACCATGGTTCAACAAAATGGTTCAAATATTCTTATTATGGTATATTAACTGTGAGCAATTGCATAAAGTACAAATTTAGCTGCTGGCTCTTCAGTCTACAAATTACTGCAGAAACAATGAATGCATATTGTGATCAGTGACTCACTGTGACTCTTCTCTCAAAGTCAATTGGGGATTGGTCAGTGCACATCCATTCAAAGAAGCTTATGTTGTGCTGCTTCCTAGTCTGTCCGTAATAAACCCATGTGACGTTTCAGAAACATAAATTAAAAAAAAAAAAGGAATTGAATATTTCTTTCTTCACAGCAGAAATGGCTGTCCAGTGCAGCCATTTGAAAAATTTTATAAATGCAGCTGGAGCCACTCAACAAAGGATAACTTAAAAATGAGGACAGTGAAAAAAAAAAAGAAAAAAAAATGAGGACAGTGGTTATGAGGAATAGAATAAAGATGACAGTGAAAGCACAAATATTGAAATGATGGAAGTCCAAACTTCCATACTTACAAAACAATATAACCCTTCACCAAGGCCTAGGCACGATGCTTGCTCAAAATGGAAAGTTATAGGATAAGAAAACAAGCAAGATTCCAGCTACTCGGGATCCCTGGGTGGCGCAGCGGTTTAGCGCCTGCCTTTGGCCCAGGGCACGATCCTGGATACCCGGGATTGAATCCCATGTCAGGCTCCCTGCATGGAGCCTGCTTCTCCCTCTGCCTATGTCTCTGCCTCTCTCTCTCTGTCTCTCTCTGTGACTATCATAAATAAATAAAATTTAAAAAAATATTAAAAAAAAAAAGATTCCAGCTACTCATTTTTTTTACAAAGAAATGCAACAATTTAATACTCAAAGTTTCAAATGTTAACTTAAAGCCTACTAAATGCTAGTCTGTTATAATTTTTGTTTCCTTTCATATTTATAACTGACAGTAAGAACATTTTTATAGTTTTACCTTCACTTTTTCCTTCTTTGATGTTTTCCTTTCTTTTTGCTGATCCAAGTTTCTGACCTATATAGTATTTTCCTTCTTTCTAAAGAACTTTTAACACCTCTTGCAAGAAAATTTTACTGGCAACAAATTTCAATTCTTGTTTGAGAAAGTTTTTATTTCTACTTCACTTTTGAAGGATAATATTGCAGGGTACAGAATTCTAGGTTGGTGGCTTTCTTCTCTCAACACTTAAGTATTTTGCTCTGATCTCCTCTTACTTGCATGGATCTGAGGAGAAGTTAGATATAATTCTTACCATTGTTCTTCCACAGGTTAGGTGCTTTTAAAACACTGGCTTCTTTCAGGATTTTTCCTTTATTTTGATTTTCTGTAGTTTGAAAATTACGGGCCCAGGTATAGATTTTGTTGTTTTGTTTTGTTTTTGTTTTGGTATTTATCCAACTTGGTATTCTCTAAGCTTCCTGAATCTGTGGTTTGGTGTTCAACATTAAACTGGAGAAATTTTCAGTCATTATTTCAAATATTTATTCCATTCCTTTCTTTCTTCTTGTTATTCCTATTATGTGTATAACTTCTAGTTGTCCCACTGTCAGATTGTCTGTTTTGTTTTTTCAGTTTTTGTTCTCTTTGCTTTTCAGTTTTTGAGGATTCTATTGATGTATCATCTACCTCAGAAATTCATTCTTCAGCTGAGTTGAATCTGTTAATAGGCTCATCAAAGGTGTTCTTCATTTCTGTGTGATCTCTGACATTTCTTTTTCTTTTTTTCTTAGAATTTCCATCTATCTGCTTACATTGCCCATTCATTATTCTTGCATGCTGTCTACTTTATCCACTAAAGCCATTGGCATTTTATTTTATTTTTTAAGATTTTATTTATTTATTCATGAGAGACACAGAGAGTGAGGCAGAGACACAGGCAGAAAGAGAAGCAGGCTCCTCGTGGGGAGCCCAATGTGGGACCTGATCCCAGGACTCTGAGATCACACCCTGAGCCAAAGGCAGATGCTAAGCCACTGAGCCACTTGAGCATACCAAAGCCATTGGCACTTTAGACATAGGTATTTTAAAGTCCTGGCCCTAAAAATGCCAACATTCTTTACATATCTGATTCTGATGCTTGCTCTTTCTTTTTGAATTGTGCAGGTTTTTGTTGTTATTGTTGTTCTTTTTTGTTTTCTTCTCTTTGTTTTTTGGTTTTTGGGGATTTTTTTTTTTTTTTTTGCCTTTAGTGTTCCTTGTAATTTTTTCTTCATAGATAGATGATGCACCTGGTAAGAAAAAAAAAAAAAAAGAACTGCTATATACAGGCCTTTAGCAATGTGGTGAAGTGGGGTGGAAGCACACTATAGTCCAACGATTAGGTCTTAGTCTTTTAGTGAGCTTTGCTTCTAGACTGTGAACTTCACATGTGCTTCTCTGTCTCTCCTACCCATAGGTGGAAAAAGATGACTAGAGTGGGCTGGGGTTAGGTATTTCCTTCCCTAAGTTAGTTAGGCTCTGATAATACCCCAGCAGGTTAGGCTCTGGTTCACTAATTTCTCCTGAGGGCAGATATTATTAAGAAGAACAGTGAGCACTGATTATTTCAAAATGGTTTCCTCTTTCTACCAGAAGCACTAAGAAATTTTCTCCTGATATTTGCAGTAAGAACCTGGCCCAACTCCTGGAAGTAAATCTCACAAAATATTGGGAGCCCCCATTATAACTAGGTCCCTGTGGAGTCTTCAATTTTCAGACTCATTCCTACCAAACCTCCAGCAATTTGTTAGTACAGTTAAATTTTGTCCTCCCCAGAATTGGTTCCCATGGAAGCTTCTGCTTGTGAGTTGTTGCTTCTGTCACTGAGACTCTCTGTTATCCGTCAATCTGTCCTTCCAATCTTGGGAACTGTTTGTCCTATTTTTATTCCTTTAGAGATCTAAGGAGTTATAGATTTTTCAGTCTATTCAGTTTTTTACTTGTTAGGATAGAGTTGGTGACCCCAAGCTCTTTATTGTGGAACCCCAAACTGGAAGCCAAGTTTTAATATTTTGACAAAAAATAAAGGTTATGGCAAAATCATAACTTTTCCCATTGGTTATTAAGATAGTTTTGTGGGGGATCCCTGGGTGGCTCAGCGGTTCAGTGCCTGCCTTTAGCTCAGGGTGTGATCCTGGAGTCCTGGGATCGGAGTCCCACGTCGGGCTCCCGGCATGGAGCCTGCTTCTCCCTCCTCCTGTGTCTGTGTCTCTGCCTCTCTCTCTCTCTTTCTCTCTCTATCATAAATAAATCTTTAAAAAAAAAGATTGTTTTGTGGTTTCAGCTCGCATGGGCACTTACCATTTAAATATTACCTGCCTATAAAATGCTTACTTCTGATTTATAAAACATTTTTTTCAAAAACAATAGTTGCTGGCTGTTAACTCTTTGATATTAGTTTTATATCTAATGAAATGCCTGTTACAGAAAGAAAAAAAATCACAGCTTTATATTTCTTTATTGTTCTGTTCCTTTATTGTTTCAGTGTGATCATTGCTTGCCTCTTTATAATGATAAGCCTTTCCAACAAGGTGACCAAGTTAATGCCTTCAATTGTAAACCCTGTCAATGCAACAACCATTCCAGGAGCTGTCATTACAACATCTCAGTGGACCCATTTCCATTTGAGCACCACAGAGGAGGTGGAGGGGTCTGTGAGGATTGTGAGCATAACACAACAGGTAACTAGCCAATCATAGATAACAAATAACCAAGGGTGATTTGGCCTTTGAGGCCCATGTGTTTTATCCAATGCATGTCATTTTAAATTATGTTATTGCTATCTTATGTAAGAAAGTGTTTTGATACTGCACTATATGATTTCATTTACATAGAATTTCAGAAACAGAATAAATGAGCTAAGGAAAAAAGAGAGAAAAACCAAGAAGTGGACTCTTAACTATAGAGAACAACCTGATGGTGATCAGAGGGGAGGTAGGTTGGGGGCATAGTGAAATAGGTGATGGAGATGAAGGAGCACACTTATGAGGAGCACCCGGTGTTGTAGGGAAGTGTTGAATCACTCTATTGTACACCTGAAACTAATAGTAGTATGTTAGCTAACTGGAATTTAAATAAAAACTTAAAAATGATACTGTTAGGTTAGAAAACAAAAACTTGTTCATTAAACTTTCATAAATCCAAATAATCAGGTAGTTTTCAGAAATAACACTCTAATCTCAACTATAGCTTTTCAGGAAAGTTCTATTTTTAAAAATATATGGGATTTGATTAAAGTATATTTTGAAAAACTCAAGAATTGTTAATTTGAGTATGCATAGTATATTAAGTTTCCTGTGTGACCTTGATCTCCATTACATCTGGATTTTTGTGTAGTGATGTTTATGTTTATTCAGATTTGTCATGGATCCTGGTAATCTGGGACCGCTCTTTTAAAAAAAATGCTAATTAAATGCACAAGATGGGGATGCCTGAGTGACTCAGTTGGTTAAGTGGCTGCTTTCAGCTCCAGTCATGATCTCAGGTTCCTGGGATGGAGCCCATATAAGGCTTTCTGCAATGCAGGGAGTCTACTTCTCCCTCTTCCTCTGTTTCTCACTGCCCTGGTTGCTCATACTCTCTCTCTGTTTCTCAAATAAATTAAAAAAAAAACATAAAATAAAACAAATGCACAAGATTATTATCAAAGTCTTATTCTAAAAGCATACATTATTTTGACTCTTCATCAAAAATTACTGTTTTCTGAAGGGCTGGTATATTAAAAGCAGAACTAGACATCGTCTCAATTTTAAAATATAATGGCCCAAGTCTGATGGGTTTGAAAGTGTACCACTCTGAAGCTTTAATGGATTTATTAGATAATTATTTTTTGAAGATTTTATTTACTTATTTGAGCGATAGAGTGTGGGAGCACAAGCAGGGGGAGGGGCAGAGTGAAGAAGTGAGAGGGAAGGAAATTAGAGCAGTAGTGACAGAGGTCTCTAGTAAGAAAAACAGATGTGCAATGGCCTAGAGGAGAGAGAAACATGGCACCCTGAAGGAGTTGATGGGAGGACAAATGGAAGATTGTATGAGAAGATGCTAAGAAGTAATACAGTGGCCAGATCTAGAAGGCTCTATGAACCATGATAAAGGGTTTGGCTTCTATCCTCAGGTTAATAAATGCCACTTGAAGGTATTTTATAAGAATATATAAGTTCTATGTTTTTGAAAGACACATCTGGTTATAATAAAGTGGAGAATAGACTGGACAGGGCCAAATGTAGTTTGGGATACTATGGTTCCATTTAAGAAATAATGCTGGAGTAATTTAAGGTGGTGCGGATATAGAGAAGTGGATCCAAGAGGTAGGTGGAATGAAAAGTGGCAGCATTTTCTGGTAAAGAGTAGGGTGTAGGTAAGGGAAAAAAAGAGTCAAGACTCCATCCTAACATCCCAATTTGAGCAACAGGGTTAATGTTGGTGCCAGCCATTGAGAGAGTAAACACAAGAGAATCAAAGCTTAGAGAGAAGATGGCATGTTCTGTTTTGCCATTAGTGTTTCCAAGAGACAGGAAAAAATCCTGTGCAATTGGAAATAGTTCTGAAACTCTTTTCTTAAGAAAAAGCTTTTTGTGATGCATCAGAATAGATCAGTATCATCAATACACTTTAGGGGCGTCTTATGCTTGCCACAATTTGTAAGTGCATATTTATTCTTGTAATTATTTAATTAGAACTCATCTTACCCAATAGATTGTAAGATAGCTCTGTGAAAGGGGTATGATGTATATTTCACTTGCTACTGTATTCCTCAGCATTTAGCAGTGTCTGAAGCATGATTATCACTCAATAAATATTCACTGAATGATAAAAAAGAAGAAATTTCTAGATTACAGATAGAAATTTGTGAGTCATCATCATATGCAAATATAAATATTCTAGAAATATTACAAACTCACTTAATTTTTAATTAGTTCATGGTCAATATCTATCTGAATGTGTTTTTCACTTGATTAAGTTATTTCTATAGTCTTCTAATATTGAGCCAATCTCAGCAATGTTTGAACAGAGAGTTTAAGGGGGAATTGATAGTCTTGAGTTTTCTTTCAGCTTCTTTCTGTGGTCTTATATGCTACTCACATTTACTTTAGAACTCCTCTCTCCCATAGTTTGGATTTTTTTCTTATATAAAGTAGCAAGAGAAAATTTCTAAATAATAAATTGTAAACTATAGGAATGACCTCATATTTCTAACATGTCAGGATATTCTATTTAATATGAAATTTATTTGGTATATCTAAACATAATCAATTTCTATTTTGCTATTTGAAATAAAAAATAATGGCCATAAGCAGCAGAAACATTTGCTTTTAATAATGTTAACTATGGAATAATAAATTAAATTTAAAACAGTATCCTTTTTTGAAAACAAGATTTACTTTTAATAATGTTAACTATGGAATAATAAATTATACTTAAAACAGTATCCTTTTTTGAAAACAAGATTTAATTCTTGAAAAATATTTCTAATACTACATGCCTACTTGCTTCCAACTGTATAACCATCATCTCCTTCACATATAAACATTTCTCATATTTGATTTAGATTAAGTGCCTAGTCCTAGAAATAAAGAAAAGTTTTAAGTTTAGAAACAAACTCTTTCACAGTGTATGGGCCCCAACAAAGCAGAGCTTTTTAGAAGTGTGGTATTATATAACAGATGGGAGTTTAATGAAGTAAAGCACAGTTTGTAACAGGTTCATTGTTTCATATGCTCTGGATCACTAAATTGGCAGGTAGAGATGAAAGGTGCATTAAAATGGACGTCCCGAAAATTATAGAATTCCCTCAAAGGAATACAGTCTTTAATTTTGAATTATGCAGCTGATTTTAATGAATTGGAAGTCATAAAGCATAACCTTTCTCCAACACAGGGAGGAACTGTGAGCTGTGTAAGGATTACTTTTTCCGGCCAGTTGGTGCAGATCCTTCCGCCGTGGATGTTTGCAAACCCTGTGATTGTGATAAAGTGGGCACTAGGAACGGTGACTTCCTCTGTGATAAGGTAGGTTTTCAATACTGAAGGTAAAGAATTGCCCGCCTTCAGAAACTAATTTGGGAGATGTTCTACGAGTGAAATTGAGGTCCATATATCAAGAGACCCTCTATGTGTGTGTTTGCTTTTCTAAGAGATGGTTGCTTTGGAAGTGTTCTTTTGCAACTTTTAATGTGAAGTGTAAGGCAATGTACCTGGTCCTTTGCATGTAAGAAAGGCTCATTCTGTTTTTAATTTTAAATTTGTCGAAAATACTGAGAGGGAAGTGATTTCAGGTAAACTAGGAAGTGAATTGAGTCTACGTCTTAGCATTATTGGTGAATTAATAAAAATGATTCTCCTCCCAAATTCCATACAAGATAGTATACAAAGGTCACTTACATTTAGATCCAAATGGAAATTAAAATAGTAGCCCTACTTCTAAATTTCTTATTCCAGCCTTCTCTTTAACAGTACAATGGGTTTTTATAATTTTATACATTTTTATTACTGACTTTTCAAATGTTGGTGTTTGACCTACATGAACCCAGTTCTAACTGACCTGGGCCTATATAGCATAGCCTACTTCAAGTCAGAAAAAGCAACTCTGTATCTAAATGTGTTATCTTCAGCTGGAGCTTTTTACCTGTTCTGATAATACTAATACGTAAAAATATATAAAGGGCATATTTACTTTAAAGAATCAATTCAGTGATTGTATTAATTTTTAATAATTACATATTCCCTTATAAATAATTGAGGATGCACTAGCTAGAAACGTAATCCCACAATCTAGTTCAAGAAAAAACATAAGTTATAGCATGAAGATAACTAAGTTCAGGGCAAAATATATTGGTCTTATAACCTTCAGCATACATTCAAAACTGCTTTAACAAATAAAAGCCAAGTATAAAGTTGGCCAAAATAACGATTTGAAGAACTTCAGAGTGAGTTAATAAAAGAACATTATATATTTTTTTGGAAAGCTTAAGAGTAGAAAAATAACTAACAGATACTTTCTAAAAATTTTATTTTTTTATATTAAGGAACTAGTTTTTGAGAAAGTCATATTACAATTTTGCACATTTTGATCTGTAAAGACTGTCTTTACACATTTCCTCTTTACAAATCTGCCAAGAATATTCAGCATGGATATTTTTTGCTTGATACTCAAATCTCAGCCCAAAGATTGATATATCTTTTAAGATGTCGTCACTGCTCACACAGTTATAAACATATTCAAATTACTTTCTTTTACATTATTCCATATTACTTACATTAAACCATTTATGGAATTAATTTACTTTTTTGTCTTTTTCTGTCCAACACAAACAGAACAGTTTCAGTAATATAATGAGCACCCAATAAATATTTGTTTAAATAAATGTTGAGTGTCTGAAGTGAGATTCTGAGTACTGACCTCACAGTCAGATGATTATTTAGAATAGCTATTACAATATGAGCATTATATAAAATTTTCACTTAAATAATTTTTCTCCCTGAAAATTCAGGGTCAGGTAGCTTTGGTGTATACTACTGAAAAAAACTATGAACTAAAGTTCTACCTCCTGAGTCTCATTTACATGTCTGCTTCTAAAAAATATTCACTTCAAGTATAATGATATACATATGGCAGACATAAAAATAATGTAAATTTTATACTATGCAAAAATTAACCAAAAGAAAGCAAGACTGACTATATCAATATCAGATAATGTGGAGTACAGACAAATAAAATTTCCAGCAACACAGAGAGATATTATGGGTGATAAGAGGACCACTTAAGCAAGAAGACATAGAAATTCTAAATGTGTATGTACTAACTAGTAGAACTGCAATATATGTGAAGAAAAACTGAGAACTGAGAGGATAAAAATTTTAAAAAGTCAACATCTCCCTCTCAAAATTGATAGGAAAAAGAAAATTATCAAGAATATAGAATTCAACATGTCTTCAACCAACAAGATCTCACATCTAGTGAACAGTTCACACAACAACAGCAGAATAAATATATAATACACTTATAGAAGATATCCTGGGATATAAGGCAAGCTTCAATACATTTAAAATAACTGAAATCATACAGAATATGTTCTTTGACCACAATGGAATCAAAATAGAAATCAAACACAGGCAAACAAAAAATATCTCCAATCACTTGGAAACTAAACAACACACTTATAAATTATTCATGGGTCAAAGAGGAAGTCTCAAAGGAAATTAAAAAGACAGTGAACTGAATAGAGATAAAATATAAAATATTAAAATTTGTAGTTGCAGGTAAAGCAGTGATACAAGGGAATTTTATACCATTCAGTGCTTGCTTTCTAAAAGAGAAAGTCTCAAGTCAATAATCTGAACTTCTACTTCAGGAAATAAGAAAAAGAAGAGTGAAATAATCTCTAAACAAACAGAATAAATGATATCATAAAGCTAGAGCAGAAATCAATAAAATTTAAACAAAAACAATGGAGAAAATCAATGAAGAAATGGAAAGATAAATGAAATTTACAAGCATCTTCTAAGACTGACAATAAAAGAGAAAACACCGATTACTAATAGAAATGAAACAAGAAGTATTGCTGCAGACCTTGCAGATATTACAGTATAATAAGGAAATAACTATCAACAACTCTGCACACATATATTTTACAACTTTGGTGAAATAGAGCACATTCTCAAGAAGTATAAATTGCCTATTCACCCAACATGAAATCAATAAGTTGAATAGCCCTACAATTATTAAGGAATTTGAATTCATAATTTAAAATTTACAAAAAAACCCTCCAAACCCAGATGGTTTCACTATAAAATTCTACCAAACATTTAGAGTAATTAACATGAGATATATATATATATATATGTGTGTGTATATATATGTATATATGTATATATAATGTATATATATATACATTACAGCAAAATCAAAGAAGAAAGGTGACTTCTTAACGCATTCATGAATGTATTATCCTGATATCAAAACCAGACAAAGACAGTACATAAGAAGAAAAACACAGACAAATCTCCCACATGAATAGAGATGCCAAAATGCTTAACAAACATAGCAAATGGCTATTCAGCAATATTTTAAGAAGAATTAAACATAAAGACCAAGGTTGTTGTATTCCAGGAATGCAATGCTTGTTCAATATTTCAAAATCAAATGATACAATACATCTTATTCACAGGCTGAAGAAAAAATTATATGATCATAATAATGGATGCAGATATATTTAATGAAAGTCAGTACCCATTCCTGATAAAAACTCTCAGAAAACTAAGAACTTCAACTTCAAAATGAACTTCTACAAAACAGTACCTACTTGCAGCCGACATCCTCCTTATAAATGGAAAACTGCATACTTTCACCTAAGTGGGGAACAAGACAAGGTTGTCCATTTTCATTACTTGTATTCAACATAGCACTGGAAGCATTAGCCAGTGCATTAAAGTAAGAAAAGTAAATAAGAGGCAGTAAGGAAAAAAATAAAACTTTAACTTTGCAGATAACACAATGATCCAATAGAAAATCCTGATGAATTTACAAAAAAAAACCCCAAAAACTGCTTCAAGAACTATTAAGTGAGCTCAATAAAATTGCAGGATGTAAGATCAACATACAAAAAATAAGCATATTTCTATAAGCTAGGAATTAATTTGCAGACATAAAAATAAAAATACAATACTATTTGTAATTGCTCAAAATGTACAGGATTTCTGTGCTAAATTCCAAAATATGCTGATAAAAGAAAGTAAAGAACATCTAAATAAATGGAGAGATATTCTGTGTTCCTCTGATGGAAGATTCAATGCAGTTAAGGTATCAACATTTTTCAAAGTAATATACAAGTTATTATAGAAAATTCCTATCAAAATCTCAGGAAGAATTTTTTGTAGATATAGTAATAGGATGCTAAAATTTGTATGGGAATATTATAAAATATAATATTTTAAAAATAATGTTCATAAATATATAGTATTTTAACTATTTTACTATTTAATATTTATATATTAAAGATAAAATATAGTATTAGCATATAAGTTTTAGTGTAGCTAAAATGATTTCAAACAGGAGAATAAAATGGGAGGAATCACTCTACCCAACTGCAAGGGTTATTGTGTAAGTTATATTAATCAGAATTGTGTGGTATTGGAGTAAGGATAGACAAATAGGCCAATGTAATAGAATAAAGGAATCAGATATAGTCCTACATAAATATGACTAACCAATTTTTGATGAAGATATAAAAGCAATTCAGTGGAGAAAGATAGTCTTTCAACAAATGATCCTCTAGTACTTGCATATTCACAGAAATGAACACAAAATGAATTACAGATTTAAATGTAAAATGTAAACAAATACAACTTAAAAAGAAAATTTGGGGGACATAAGGCTTTTTTTAAAGAGTCCTTAGATATGACACCACATATATAATCCATAAAAGAAAAATACTGATAAATTAGACTTCATCAACATAAAATTTTTGCTCTCAGAAGAATCTCTTAAGAAAACGAAAAGGCAATAAGGAGGGAACTGAATGTATGGAGCACTGGGTGGTGTATGCAACTGATAAATCACTAAGTTCTTTCCCTGAAACTAATAATACACTCAATGCTACCTAAATTGAATTTAAATAAAAATTTAAAAAAAAGAAAATGAAAGGCAAATTACAGACTAAGAAAATTTTTGCAAACCATATATATAAGAAAGAAACATATCTAGAATATATAATGAATTCAGCATTTAGAAAATGACAAATGTAAAACACAAGTGCTATCTAATCAGAAAAGACCTGAAGAGATATATCACTGAACAGAATATGCAGATGGAAAATAATTTTAGGAAAAAACTTCAACATTTTCCATTAGAGACATGCAAATTAAGACTACAATTAGACATCACAATGCAACTATTATGGTAACTAAATAGTGACAATTCCAAATACTGGCAAGAATAAGAAGAAATTGGATCATATATTGTTGATGGGAATATAAAGTGGTCAAGACACTCTGAAAAATAATTTGAGAGTTTTAAAAGAACAAAATAGACATTTATCATACCACCTAGCAGTTCCACTCCTGGGCATTCATTCCAGAGAAATGAATATTTATGTCTGTAAAATCCTGTACATATATTTTAATAGCAGCTTTATGTATAATAGTCAAAAAAAGGAAACAGCTAAAAAGTTTTTCAGTGGGTGAATGGGTGATCAATATGTAATACATCTATACCACAGAATACTACTCCAAAATACAAAGAAAAGAACCATTGACACACACAACTTGGATAGATCTCAAGGGCATTATTCTAAATTTTAAAAAAAGCCTGTCTCCAAAAGTCATATTCTATAGGATTCCATTTATGTAGTATTATCAAACAAAATTATAGGGATGGACAGATTAGCTGTTCCCAGAAGTTAGGGATGTTGAGGGAAAGGAGATGGACGTGAGTATAAGTGAATATCACAGGGAAGATCACTGTGGTGTTTGAACAGTTCTGCATCTTGATTGTGATGGTAGTTATACAAACATACACATGTGATAAAATGGCATAGAACCATACAGACACATTATACAAATGTCAAATTCATGGTTTTGGTAGTGTACTATAATTGTGTAAATGTGATCATTGGGGGAAAGTTAGCAAAGAGTATGTTACTTTTCTATACTATTTTTGCAGCTTCCTGTGCACTTAAAATTATTTCAAAATAAAATTATATATAAAAGAAAGACACAGATACAAAAAAAATAATCACATTGACATCATCAGGAACTAACATAGCTTGAAGACAATGGATAATTACCTTAAAAATTCCAAGGGAAGACATATTGAAGGAAAATTCAATATGCACTTCGAATCAAACTATCACTTCAGTATTAGGTTAAACTCTCATTTTGTATTGATAGATGGTCAGTATGTTACTCATCAAATCCATATTAAAATATTTAATATACAAAATGAAAAAATACAAAACAAAGAATAACATGAAAAAAGAAATGATAGATAATTATGATCCAAATAAATAAAAGTAAAATATATTTTAAAATAATCTAGTGGTCTTTATGGTCTTGAAGCATGCTTTAAGTAAATATTTGAGGATCTAACTGTATTTTTTAAATCAATTTTTTTGTTTTGTGATAAATAATATTTTTATGCCAAAATGGCAGTCAATTTTGTTTATATTGGGTATAAAGCTCAACCCATAGACAAAGAATAGAAGACAGAATGGCTATGAAATGAAAAAAAAATTTATAAAATTGAATTTCTGTAGATGGAGAGATATAAATTTGGGGTTGATGAATTAAGAAGGAGAAATAGAAGAAACTTAACATGTATGTATGTCTCTATCTTTCAAGTAGAAAGTCAATTTATTATTTTTAGGTATGTTATTTAGAGTTCCAAAAAATAACCAGTAAGAACTAAAAATAGTAATACAACCAAAAAACTTCAGTGAAAAACTGGGTACTTTCCTCCTAAGATCAAGAACAAGACAACAGTGTCCCCTATTATCACTTCTATTCAACATTGTACTGCAAGTTCTAACCAGGAAACTTAGGCAAGAAAATGAAATAAAAGCCATCCAGATTAAAAAGGAAGAAATAAAACTACCACTGTTTACATGTAACATTATCTTGTAGGCAAAAAATTCCAAGGAATCCGTTAAAAAGCTATCGGAACTAATAAACAGCAAGGTTCTGCAAGGTTGCAGAATACAATATTAATATACAAAAATCAGTGGTATTTCAATGGACTTGCAATGAACAGCCTTGAAATTAAGAACACAACTTCATTTAAATAGCATCAAAAGAATAAAATACTTAGGAATATATTTAGTAAAAGAAGTCCAAAGTTTACATTCTCCTATAATACAAAATATTATTGAAAGAAATTAATAAATAAGTGAAAAGACATCCTATGTTCATATATTAGAAGCTTAATATTGCTAATGCTCTACAAACTGATCTACAGATTCAACACAACCCTCTGAAAGCTCAACTGGCTTCTTTGTAGACATTTATAAGGACATTCAAGGCACTTAAGAATGGACAAAACAATCTTGGAAAAGAATAGAGATGAAAGACTCCCACTTTCTAATTTCAAAATTTACTATAATTTTGCAATTATCAAGACAGTGTAATGTAATTTAAAGAAATAGGTAGGGAACCCTGGGTGGCGTAGCGGTTTAGCGCCTGCCTTTGGCCCAGGGCGCGATCCTGGAGACCCGGGATCGAATCCCACGTCGGGCTCCCTGCATGGAGCCTGCTTCTCCCTCTGCCTGTGTCTCTGCCTCTCTCTCTCTCTCTGTGACTATCATAAATAAATAAAAATTGAAAAAAAAATTAAAAAAAATAAAAAAAAGAAATAGGTAGATACATACTTACATACATAGCTACAATAGATTTGAGAGTCTAGAAATAAACCCTCACTTTTATATTCAGCTGACTTTTGACAAGGGTGTCAGTGAAAAATAGTCTTTTCAACAAATAATCTTAGGACAACTGCATATGTATATGCAAAAGAATGAAGTTAGATCCCTACTTCATACTATCACAACATAGTCTTGTGTTTTTCAAAATATTAAATGTAGGTTTACCATATGACCCAGCACTTTACCTCCTTAGTATACACCCAAGCAAAATGAAAATATATATCCTCACATAATCTTATTCATAACATTCATGGCTTCTTTATTCATAATGATGAAATGTAGAAATCATCCAGATGTCCATTACCTGATAAATGGATAAAATGTGATATAACCCCTCAATGAGATATATTCAATGATAAAAAGAAAAAAAGCACTGACATATTACACCATGTACTTTGACTTAGGGGAAGAAGAGGGACAAGAAAAAAAAAAACCTTTTAAGAGATGCTTCTGTATAATCTTTTCCACGTACAAAAATCTATTAAAAATGCATAAAAGGAAAAACATGCTTTAAAATATTAACATTTTTTCTTTGTTTTGAAAACGTTTTTCCCTTTTTACTTTTTTCTCTCCCTAATTTCCTTTGTTAGTAATTTTTATTGTAAGATAGAAATAAAGAGAGTTTTCATTAAACCTGGTATGTAGACAGAGAGGAAATATAGCAAGCTAAATGTAGATACATTGATAGAACTTTGTGCATTTAAAAACTGCATATTATTGTCTATCTCTAAATTACATTCATATTTACCTTGATTTATATTATTTTCTCATACTCCGAGTACAGATACAAAGTGTATGGATTATTATAGGTGTGGAAATATAGTGTCAAGTACATCTTGGCTAAATAATAAAAGATTTCCAAAACATGTTTTTTGTCATTTTCAATGGGATAACAGAATACACACTAAAAAAAGTTGTCAACAATGTCAGGATTATAAACTGAAAAATTGAATTCAAGGACATTTAAAAATTCATGCAATTGCAATCCTTAATAATATTAGGGAGGATACAAGGAAATTAGGCAGTAGTTCAAGTCTCATTTTGTTATAATAACTTAGGAAACAAGCCAGCCCCAAATGGCTTGAGTGACTGTGTCGTGCGCTCTGTGTTCTGGAAGGGAACTTTCCCTTTGGCAGTTGTCATTTGAAACTCAATCCAATCTCATAAGATATGGCATGTTTGCCTTATTCTTCCATAAGAAATGTTATAATTCTTCCTCATGTGAGTGCCAAGATTTTGAGAATGGCATGAAGTAATGCTCTGAGTCACTAAATCCTAAAAATACAGATGCCAAAGTTAAGACAGATAGAACATCTAAAGCATATTAATAGTATTAATATTAATAGGAGAAGGGGAAATGGAAAAAAGTCATTACTATTATTGTGGAGTCCTTAATATAGAGTCCTTGGATCCCTGGACTACCATGGATAAATTTTAGGGCATCCATATATGTTTTTCAATTGTATGTAGTAGTGTGTCTGTGTATTTATTTGTTTATGTTTATTTGAGGGACGAGTTGTCAGTACCTTCATCAGACCCAAGAGCTGTACATGAGCCAAAAAAGATGAAAATTCTCTGTGTTGGGGAAAAGTAGGTCCACTTATCTTAAAACCAGCCTTGGCTATTAGCACAGATACATGTAATGCAAGTTTCTGGGGATATCACTGCACTTCCTTCTTGTTTCCTTTGAGCTCAGTGCATGAGTTGACATCTTTTCTGAGTCAGAGGTTGACTGTTCTTTCTTTTTTTCCTTATCTACTGTGACTTAAGTTTAGATGAAATAGAAATAGCCCACACCTGGGTGATGCTTTTTAAAAAAGCATTCTGAGGTACTGGAGGAGGGTCTTAGAAATTATACTTAAAGTACATATGTAGAGAGATCCCAGTCTGCTCCTTATGCAAGGTGGGAACAAATTGGCTCCAATCTGCCCATCCACTGCCCCTGCCCTTCATGTATTTGCTGATGTTCCTGGAGTACCTGCTACAGCCAACTAAATAGGTAATGCTGATGAGGTGAAAACACTTAAGAGAAAGTCCCTAGTATGACTCATGGCTTGAGAGATGTAGAACGCATTCAAGAAACACACATTCAGTGCTTGGGATTTTCTACATCCCTCTTACCTTCTTTCTTTCTTACTTTGCTATGTTCTTGGACTGAGAAACAGACTTAATTAAGCTGCAACAGGCAAGACATGGGAGGCCACCCAGAACAGTTCTCAAATTTCTCATGTGTGTGTGAATATCTCAGAGGTCTTTTTAAAAGGTAGATTCTGATTCAGGAAGTCTGGAATGAGGACCTAGATTCTGCATTTGTAAAAGTCCCCAGGTGATGCCATTGTGCTGATCTTTGGACCACTCTTTAATAACCAAGTTGTTAAAACACTATCAAAGGTGCATATGCAAAAGAAGCTGGATGTGAGTGTGTGTGTGAGAAAGAGGGGATAAACATGAGTGTGTTCTTATGCACAAGTATATATAACTGGACAGGAATGGGCTTACTCTGTTCTATCTTCTGAATCCCATCTTAAAATCAAATAGGTTTCTAAGTTTCCCATATGACTGAGCCTCTGTTAAATTATAGTCAAATTGTACTCTAAGCTGTGTCCTCAGAATTAGAGAATCTAAACTAAGTGATTAAAAAAAATAAAAAAAAACAGTAAGGGAATCTGAAAGTTGGCTGAAAACTGAAAATATAGTTGTAATTATATAAAAAGAAAGAAGAATGGTTGATGGTAATGCTCAATAAGGCATCAGTAGACTGCTGCAATAGAGCCAGAACAGAGAGAGATGATTAAGAGACATTAAAAAATAGATTAATAAGGCAGGAGACTAGGGGTTGAAATGAATTAGATGAAATGGAAAGGCATCAATGAAGGAAGTATTTCCAAGTCCGACCCAAAGAAGATGGAATCATGAGGAATAAGGACCCTACTCACGAAAATTGATTGTTCCGCCAGAGGGATAATTTTCAAGGAAATACATTTAAAAAATGGAGCAGACTATACTTTCTCTACATAATGTACCATTTCCTGCAGTTCATCAATGCTTTCTCATCTGCTCAGAACTAGGTATTTGTCATCAATTACCAAAACATGTCAAAAAGTCACTGTGTGAATTTTCCAGAAATATATTACCTTATATTTTGTGTTACCCACATATTAAGGTGTACAAATAGAAATAATGCACACTTCTTCAGCCTCTGAAAAGCTTGACCCTGAATAGTATGATGTATGGATATTGGCTATAAACATTAGGATGGTGAAGGGTATGAAAGATGGGAAGGTTGCCTAGAACTTAAAGAAAGACATGAAAACTTGGGCATAAGTTGTAGTCTCTCATTCAGAGACTTCAGGAGAGATGAGTAGTAATATTTCTCTTGCATCTGGAAAGCTGAGTATTAACTGTTTAACCTGAGAATGTAGAAGTTCAGATGCAAAGGATAGGAATAAAGATGCTAGGGTTTAAACGAGAAAGAAAGGGGAACATGGATCTGATCTATCAATAAAGGCTTCTACTGAAGGAGTTATGCAAGAAACAAGGTTATGACAAATTTCCTGGAGGTAAAGTGGATGGAGATATAACAGGTGAGGTTCCCACCTTCAGCCTAATTTGAGTTACATGTGTTTGAACACACCTGGCACCTCCTTGGGAATGAGCTTATCCCAAGGGCTACAGTATAAAAACTTGACCAAATAATAACATCCCAGGCACTTAGGGCTAGATTCAACAGTGAAAATGAAATTGGCAAGGATGTTAGGTAGTAATTAGATATTGATTTAATTAACACGTGTGGGGATAATATGCAAGATCCATTGCATTACTATCTGATAGGAGTTAGGATAACCTAAACAGATGTAACAAATAGACCCCCAAGTTACTAGTGGTCCAAACAATATAGGAGTTTATTTTCTGTGCATTTCACCCCTCCAAGGGAGCTGTTCCAGTTTAGTTGGTGGTGTTCCTCCAGAAGACAGTTCAGGGTCATAACCTACTTCCATTGCGTGGCTCTGCCTTCCTCTAAAAAAGGAAAAGATAATGTGGAGAAACAACTGTCACCTTTTGAAGGTTTTGGTCCAAAAGAGGCATACATCCCTTCTGTTATTTTGTTGGTAAGAGCTAGTTCCATGGCTACACTAGTTACATGGAGGGCTAGGAAAATGTTGTCCCTGGTTAGGGAGACACTTCCTAACTACAACTGTGTATTAGGAAAGAGGAGAATGGATATTGATGGAGAGCCAGCCATTTCTATTTAGAGCTCACATGACAGAAATAGCCCAAGAATGGGAAGGGCGCTCTCTTCTATGTGCAGAACTCATTGACTTCTGTTTAATGAAAACCCTGAGAATATAGCACCTCATCAGCACCTTGGGATTACCAGACCATCAATATTGGAAGGAGGTCTGCTTGGGAGTGGACCTCGTTCAAGGCAGAAGTTGGAAGTTGGTCTGCTAAAACTGTGTCAGCACCTGTCAGCAAAGGAGGTTTGGATCTAGATGGAAGGAGAACCAGCTTGCATGCAAGGTGAAAATACTTGTTCATGAGTACGTGTGAGAGAGAAGCCCCAGGGACAAGTGGATGAGAAGATAACTATGGCCTTTCTAGGTGCTCCCAGCTGAGGAGGCAAGTATAAAGAACAATAGTGCATCAAGGATGCTTAGGGACTATAGATTTTGAAGGCGGTTTTGGGAAAGGAGAAAAAATAAGTGGGAAATATCAGAAAAGGAGACAGAACATGATAGACTCCTAACTCTGGGAAACGAACTAGGGGTGGTGGAAGGGGAGGTGGGCGGGGGTGTGGGGGTGACTGGGTGACGGGCACTGAGGTGGGCACTTGACGGGATGAGCACTGGGTGTTATTCTGTATGTTGACAAATTGAACACCAATAAAAAATAAATTTATTAAAAAAAAACACAAAATATGAGTATTTTAAGACTTAGCAAGGGCAACCACCGTAGGATGGCAATATGTGTGCGTGTGTATTGTGTGTCTGTGCATGTGTATCTTCTTGGGGTTATGATTAAAAGGTGAAAACATTTATTTCAATATCAGTATACACAAAGGTATGGTAAGTTTATTTTTAAAAATACTCGGTACATCACTGACCCTTTGTGTGTTTGTGTGTGTGTGTGTGTCTGTGTGTGTTTATGATACTAATTCATGCAAGACAGATTGTAGGCAGCCTCCTTTCTTCTGCCAAACTAATGTGCTGATCATTTCCAGAGGCAGATGCACTCCCAGTATCAAGGGAGAACCGGTGGCAAGGATGCTGGGTTCCTCAGTGTTATGCAGGATTGGGGAATATTTAAACTCCTGGTGAGCTGAAGGACTGGTCTCCACTTTTATCTACCTGCATGTGGTTTTGGTGCTGTGTATTAGAGTCCCACATTTTGAAATGTGTGAAACAGATTGGCAGGTATTTGACATATTGCTTAAAATGCGTGAGGATAAAAACTAGTCTGTAAATTCTCATAGGTTCTATTTGTTATGCATTTGTCATGTGTGAAGGATTATACTAAGCACTTTTAGTCAATTAATTCAGTCCTTACCAAAGTTGGTAAAGGAATTATTAATTTATCCATTGTGTGGTTAAGGACACAGAATCTCAGAGAAATTAGGTATCTCCTCCAAGATCACACAAGTAATAATGGGGTAGAGCAGAAATTCAAGACTCATATTGTTTCTAAAGCTCAACTTGAGGTTAGAGCTGCTGGGTCTTAGTTAAACATCTGTTCTTAGCACTGAGACATAAGAGGAATCCACAGCTGATTGCTCATCTGGATATTTACATACTATCTAAAAGTAGGAAGGAAACACATCCATTTGTTTCAAGATTATTCCAAATCCTACTAATTTAATCCTGACCATTTTTTAGAATTTCTAAATATTTAGGAAATGAAAATGTGTACATAATTGGCAAATTAATTTCTTGGAACCGATATAATTCTCAAATGGAGATTTGGGTGATATTAAAGAGGTAACATAGCTCTCTTAGTACTTAGTTTATCCCAAAGATTCAGCATATTATATTACAAATAAGCTAATTTGAATATTTAGTAGAGCTATTTTCTTTTAGGCCTGATTTATTTAATTTCTTTATCATCTCATATGGACATCTTCCTCTCAATATATTTGAGATTTCCTTTTTCAGTGGTTCAGCAAACTAACATAATAGTAAGCAGGCATTCTATTGTGTAAATTCACAACTTTGATCACTTTTACCAAAATAAAACAAAAATGATTGTTAAATAAGTTAACTTTCCTAAAAGCATATTTCTGTACTACATTAACTATCAACATGGAGAATGTAGTTACTCATGTTGGAAATATGTTTTAAATGCTACCGTGAGATATTTCATATTGATAAAATCAAAACACTTTATTGTTTTATTAACACTTTATTATTAATAACTACTATATTAATTTTGCAGCAGATTATAATAAGACTATACTGTATAGTTGTGGCATTCAGATGACATTTGTGAAATGTTCTAATTTAACATGGTGACATATACTGCATGCATCTTTCACAGGTTATAGCTTCTAATCTCTGAGCGAAAGAGACCTAAATCAGCCAAAAAAAAAGTTGGGGGGGATGATGCAATATGAAATTATACCCTTTTGAGAACTAGAAGGATTGTAATTATAGTACTTCCTCTTAAAACCATTCAAGTATGTAACATTGCTGGGAACAATAGTGTGTGGGAAACCTCTTTACACTCTTTCCATCTTGAACACTCAAAGTATTGAGAAAAAATGTATTCCATTCCTACTATCACTTTCCGCGTGCTTCAGTATTTTACCTTTTTGCATTACTCCTTAGAGATTGTGGTGGGGAAGTTTGGAAAGCAGTTTCTCGGAACTGCCTTTTGGAGGGGAAGGGAAGCTACGGAAATAGACCAGCCTGACAAATGACAGACATTGTAGAATGGAAAAGAAAACACATCTTGGTTTTACACCAATGTAGGAGCCTTTCTTTTCAAATGAGTATTTTCGACAGCTGAGCAAGATGATAAACAGCAGTATCACAAAACACTTAAATGGAAACAAGTATTATGATGTACATTATTCACTTGGCATTCTCTAATTCGTGATATTTATATGTGGCAGAAACCACCGCAGATTCATTTATTTATTTTTGAACTGGAATGAGTATCTTACAAAGGTAGCCTATTATATTAATGTGGACATTTCTTCTTAAGAGAATCAGAAGCTTAAGGAAAGATGTATCTATACCAGAAATATGAGTAGTTTTTAGGGTCCACATATCAGGGCTGAGCTAGCTCCTAGCAGGGAAAATATTCTGTGTAAAGATTGATTGATAGACAGATGGTAGATGGATGGAGATTAGATAGATAGATAGATAGATAGATAGATAGATAGATAGATAGATGATAGATAGATGTGTTTTTCCCTAAAAGCACCAGAAATGCTGCAAATGATTAGATGTTTCATAAATGCTTTTTAAAAATTGCTAAAATTAGTATATTATCAGAATTTACATTCAGATGATTAGTAGTATGAATACTTCAGTATTGACTCAGCTCAGGAAGATGGTGTTTCTTTGATGCTTGGTGATGGACCTGTCAATAATTTAATGAGATGCATGATTAACTCAGGAGAAAAAAGAGACTGAATCCCAAGGAGTACTTGACTTAGAGCAGTGATAGAATAGGTAGCAAGTACTTAAAGCACTAATTCTTAAATCTTAGTGTTCATAAGAATCACCAGTGCAACCTTTTTTTTTTTTTTTTTTTTTTTTTTTTACCAGTGAAACTTTTTAAAAAATGAAGATTCCTGATTCCTGGGCTCAACCTTCAGGGATTTTTAATTCTATAGGTCTGAGTTATCTGGTTGTGGATAATCAAAAAATTCAACTTTGGGATATCCTAAATATATGTTGTAGATTTGTGTATTCCAAAAATTTCAGTATTTAAAAATGCTATTGCTTGATTGAGATGAATATTTTGAAAACTATGAATATATAGGTTTTTTTACATGAGTGAAGAAGAATTTGGAGCATGTAGTCTATAATTCTCTACCAAAATTGAGTAGAAAGTGTTTTTAAAACTCCTGTTATATTTGACAGTATTTCCTAGATACATTTCAGTTACATAACAACTGACTTTAATTGATTTACTTAATCAATTAACATATTTCTTAGGCATGCTATGATGTACCAGGCGCTGTGCTAGTCAAGATGTACATAATAGTGAATAACAGAAACAGAAACCAATGAATTAAATTGATCTTGCCTGAAATGCCTTGTTTACTATCATTATTTTAAAAGAAACTTTGTAAAGATTTATTTTTTTTTCATTGCCAATGACAAACCCATCTTGACTTTAGGATTTCTGTTCTTTAGGTGTGTATTGCTTTAACTGTCAGTTGTGCCTGCCCACTCTCATTAATTTCTCCTAAGTGTGGGGCTTTGCCATAGAAGTGTGGCCAGGTTAGTCTGTTTTGAAAGCTCATGGAAACTGGATTACTCCAGACTTTAATTCCCACGGCAGATCTCTTGCAATTACTGCTGCTGGGTCAATGAAATCCTTTTCCGATTCAATTGCCCATTCTCAAATTGGTGCACTACATCTTGGGTTCTCTAGTTTTTAGGTCCTCCAGAAGTTATATGCTCTGTGACTTCTCTCTGCTTTCTCCCCCACAGATAGTGATACCATGCAGGTCTTGTGACTATTGATGGTTTGTTCCCATTTGCTACATTTTTGGAGGTATCTCGGGATAGCTGGTCACCTAGTTTTGTTATAAATATTCATGACTTTTTTTTTTATTTTGCTATTTAATTCTGTTGGTATGTTAGGATTTGGAAAAGCTTAAGGATTCTGTGGACATATAATCATTGCTCCTGATTCGTCTGGGGTCTGTTTCAACTTTTATTGCCTAACGTAAATGTATAGAATATATGGGAAAAAGGCAAGCCCAAGAAAGCTCTTGTTATTTGCCATCTTATGTCATGGTACCCATTTCACCTCCTTTTTCAACCTACTTTATTCATCAAAGCCTATCTTTCCTTCCACTTTTCACCTATTCACCATATTGCTCAACTGCACTAACTCAGCTTTTCCTGTACTTATCCAAACTCAGTTTGTTATGGGTAATGTAAGTCTCTTAGAAAACCAGAAAAGAGGCCCTAAACAAGTAGAAATGAATGATAAAATGACTGTTCATCAGGTAAGCAGCCAGGCATCAATGTGAAGCTATTTCCTGAACCACAAGACTGATGATGGGAAAGGAAAACAAAGCTAATGAAACACAGAATAAATAGATGAAAGAGGGAAAGGAAAGCTGAAAAATCAGCCAGATAGAAATTGGACACAAAGTAGTGAAAATGAATAAACTCAAAGTTCCTTCAAAAGGAATTCATCAATTAAAAGAAGAGAAAATGCAAGTTGCCAACATTAGAAATTGTTAAAAAAAAAAAAAATGGACCTCACAGCGTATTCTACAAACGTCCAGATAACATGAATAACTCTCTCCTAATTTGATATCTTTGATAAAATGGGAAGCTAACATGAAGCTAACATGAGAAGAAATAGAACATTAATACAAATCAAAGAAGAAATAGAAAATCTGAATACTTTGTATAAGTTAAAAACATTGAGTTTGTAATCACAATTCAAATTTCAAAATTCCTCTTTCAAGAAGGAAAACTTCAGGCCCACATGACTTCACTGGTGAATTCTGTGATAACATAAAGGAATAAATCTTATCAGTCCTATATAAACTTTTAGAAAACTGAGGAATAGTATACACTTGCCAACTCATTTTGTGAGGGCTACCTAACAATAATCCCATAACCTGACAAACCACTTAAAAATAAGTCCATTTGAGCATTCCATGTTAACATAGATGCCAAATAATAATAGCAAGTCAGTCCTGCAATGAGGTAACACATCAAGATTGATTGGCATTTATTTCAAGAATGCAAGGTTGGTTTAATTTTTGAAAATCAGTTAATGCAATAAACCTCCTAAATCCCGTATAATAATCTCAATAGGTGTTGAAAAACTTTTGAAAAAAATCAAAACACTTTCATGATAAATGTGGTCTTCACTCTATAAATAGAAGAGAAATTCTTTAAACTGAAAAGAGCATCTGAAAGAATCTTCAGCTAACATCGTACTTAACAATAAACATTAAACATTCCCTAAGATCAGGAATAGAACAAGGACCTTTTCTCTCACAATTTTTTAAAATATTTTATTATTTATTCATTAGAGACACACAGAGAGAGGCAGAAACATAGGCAGAGGGGGAAACAGCCTCCCTGTGGGGAGCCCAATGCAGAACTCGATCCCAGGACCGGGATCATGCCCTGAGCTGAAAGCAGTTGCTCAACTGCTGAGCCACTCAGGCATTCCTCTTCTTACAATTTCTATTCAGTATTGTAACAGAGATCAGACGTAGTGCAAAATGAAAAACAGAAAAGGCAAACATAGCTGCAAAACAAATCCATGTGCAATGTTTCTAGCCAGATTGCTTCCATCCAGTCCTTCCTATAGAAACTCTGAGACTATCACTGAGGTAGCATATATTATGAGGGGCTAGAGAAGCATGTTGAGGCAACATCATGGAATTTGGACTTTGTTCAGTAACAATAGGAAGCTATTGAATACCCATGAGCACAGAAGTGACATAGTGGTGTTTCTAGTGTGGAGAGGGGAGTGGAAGCAGTCCACCCAACGAGGAAGAGTAATGTATCACAAGGATTGTTTGGAATTGCTAGCACCTGGTGATAATAAAAATCAAAACAAATTTTATTTTATTTATTTTATTTTATTTATTTTATTTTATTTACAGAAAGTGTGTCCTCTTCTCTAAATCTAACACATCTACAAAATACCACAGGAGTATCATGATCAGAATTGCTGTGGATGAAAATTAATTTGATAGTTTAATTAAATAGGTTAGGGGAGAGGAACATATTCATAGAAATCATTCTATATGTTCATGCTGGGTACTGTTTGCAATTCTGAGGGAAGAAGTGGTGGGAACTGGGAGGTATTTCTCTTATAATATCTTATATGACTTACAAGGTGCATACTGTATGTGAGCAAACATTTATCGAGTAATGATGTGAATCCATGAGTTCCTCAACAGGGAAAATACAAGTTAAAGAATTTCTACAAAAGAAAAGTCTATAGTCTCTATAAAAGAAAAGACTCTTCTAAAGAATGTACTCACTGCTTAGAAGATGTCTTTTTTGCCCTCATTTGTATTTCTTTTTTGTTCAAACAATACCCTCCAATCCACCTTAATTTCCAGGATAGACTTCCTGTTCTTAAACTTTTGAGTTTGCTTTTCAAATTCTTACTCTGCTTGGCAACATCAACATTATCTCATTGGCTGTTAGTGAGTTCAGTGAGAACATATAATCTATAGCACAGTAGATTTTTTTCTACCACCAGGCAAATGAGTACATAGGAAGACATCTATTTCTGCTGTTTTAAAAGTGTTGCTTTAAGTTACTTAAAATATACTCTCTGTTACATAGAGAGCCTCTGCTAAATATTGGCTGTGTTCACCCAATTTATTAATTTTGAAATCATACTTCATATTTTCTTAAACACAAAAGAAATTATATATGGATTATCCAAAGCCTTGAATTCACCCTGACGGAATTTCATCCGTTAATGTAGAAGAGAGCTGAAAAGGTGAATTATTGCAGAATCTTACTCTTTTTGACTGTCACTAATATCCCTGTCAAATTCATTGTTCATATTGTCACACAATGGGCTGTGTGCTACATAGCCTGGCCCAGCAGGCTTTTGTGGTATGGTCCAAAATGGAGAAGTCCTGAGTGTGATCACAAGGCAATGTATAGCAGCCATTAGCAAACATCAGTGCTATTCAGAGAAATCCACAAAATGATAACTGGAATGCTTGCCTGATTCTGCTCTGTGCATCCATCTGTCCATCTCCTCGTGGGGAGATGCCATTACCTTGACTTCCTGCTTCTATCATTAGATTTGTGACTTATCACAAGCAGAGTGAATTTAACATGATGGCCATGAGCATGGATTTGGGAGGTAGGCCACTTCCTACCTGTCTGTCTATGATTTGGTTTCTTTTTCTGTAAAATTAAGTGTCATGCATTTCACAAGTGGTAAAATGGCTGAAACTCCTACTATTGTGGGGCTTCCATTGTAATGGAGCTTGGGGAGTCGACGAGAAAGGCCAATATCAGGCAATGTAAAAAGAAGTAAGTTTATGTATTAAATTAAGTGCTATGGAAGAAATTGGACAGTATAGGACACCTCGGGAGTGCTATTGTAGGGAAAGGACTTGCTATTTGGGATATATAGTCAAGACAGGTCTCATGAAGAAGGTGACATTTGACTATAGACCAGAAGGAGGTTTGTTAGGTTGAAATCTGGGAGAAGAGTCACAGGTAGAGGGGGCATCCTATGCAAGCATCCTGAGGTGGGAACATCCCTAATATGTTCAAGGAACATAAAAGATCCTATGTAGCTGGAGTGGAATGAATAAAAGAGAGAAGATGAGGAACATCCAAACTGTTCAGGGTCCTTGCGCAGGATGCAAATGATTGGCCTTTTTACTTTTTTGCCTGCCACACATCCATCAGGTATTCTAGAAGGGTGAATAAAGTTTAACTATTAGTCACTTGATGAATTTACCGTCTACTATTTGTTCAATACCAGTATGAAATATACAAAGTAATCATCATATCTTACCTTTACCAAGCACTCACTATGATCCAGAGATGATACTAGATACTTTTATTTTGATAGTCTCAGTTAATCCTGACAACAGATTGTAGATATAATTATGCTCATTTTATACACAAATAAACTAAGATTTAGGTAGATTTAGAGAGCAGAGTAATTATGCCACGTCCAAATGATTAAGGAATTTAGGTGAGACACACAATAGGAGCGAGTGTTATATTCTAAGGCATAATTGCGTAGTGCATGAACACGCAGGATTGCAGCCATACATACAGCCCTTGGTTTCCATTTGGGGTCGGTCTTGGAAAAGTCACTTAATTTTCCTTTGGAAGTATAGTGCCTCACAGGATTATTTGTTAATAAATAGGAAAAAATACACAAAACATTGTAGCGCTCTGTCTGCAATATTATAACTAACTGTTCAAAAAATTGTTGCTGATGTTGCTATAAGCAAAGGAATGCTTGAGAAAATCAAAGGCTCATTTACTCAAAATGAACCTATTGGGTACCTGCTATGTGTCAGGCATCCTGTTGGGTCTGTGGGTGGTAGAAATGTGCACAAGGTCATGGCCCTTTGATTACTGGGCCAATACAGCACACTGGGAAGACATACTTTCAGATTGGCATATGATGATTATAAGTTAGGACCTGGAAAATGGTAGGATGGCATAATAGAGCAACAAATGCTGTAGGGTAACAGAAGAGGGAAACATGCTTTAACTTAGGAGGAACTCAGTATTGGAAAAGGCTAGAAATGGCAGACACCAACTTCCCAAAGAAGAGGCCATACTACCTGGTAAGTTGGGCCCTGTACTTGACTTTTCCTTCCCTTGCATTATATTATCAATGTGGATGCCTGTGCTTTGTCCTCCCTTTAAGCAAATAAACATAATGTTATTTTTTCCATTTCAAAACTCTTTTGATACTTATTTATCTCCACAACCCTCTTTATGGATCTTTCCTCTATCCATATTTGTTCACTTGATGATACTTAATATCAAATGTTGTCAATACACAGGCAATGCTGAAGTGAATTCCACAATATTTTCAATTTAAGACTCAATATCTCAATTAAAGACTAACAGATATCTCAAATGTGTCCCAAAAGGATCTTCTGGTTCCCTCCAAATCTGCTTCATTCATAGCCTTTCCCATCTTAATTAATGGCAACTCTATCCTTCCAGTTGTTCATGTCAAAAGCTATGATATCATTTTTGAATCGTCTTTCTCTTAGCAGCTATCTATAACTCACCAGCAAACCATGTTGACTCTATCTTCAAAAATATCCATCATCTTTTATTCTGCCTATATTTAATAATGTAATAATGATACAATAATTTAATATTGAATAATTCCTTTGCTTATATCCATTTAGCTTTCTACACATCTGTCCCTAATTATCCCTCAAAATGCTGACATCTTTGCTACATGCATAATTATAAGGATTTTTTAATTTTTAAATATGTCCAAGTAAAATTATTCCATCTGTACAGCCCCACCTCCTTCTCTGAATGTTCCATTCTTTGGATCTAATCTGGACCAGTGGCTGTTTGGGCCTCCTATTCAGCTATTAGCCTGAGACTTTCCACATGCTTCTGAATCTTCATCTCCTTGATCCCATGCCTTGCATTGTCATTGCTGTTGTTTATTATTTTATCTGTGGAATCATATCTCCCATTAGCTTCCTGAGAGAGGGAGTTATGTTTTTTAAATCCTTCCAAATCTGAAAAATGACTTTTTTTTTCTGCATTGGTAACAAATAGTTTGGCCTGGTATTGAATTCAAGATTGGCAAATAATTTTACTCATAATTTGGAAGTTATGATATAATGTTCTGAGTTACAATGATATTATAGAACACTTCAGTGATATTCTATATTTCTTTTATATGGGATTTATTGTTTGGCTGGAAATTTTTGTACCTTTTGCTTATTTCTGCTATTTGAACGTTTTATGGGATTATATGTATATTATTCCCCCCCAACCCATTAATTTTGCTAGCATATAGTGAGCCCTTTTAAACTGTTGCTTAATGTCTGGAAAAATACTTATTTTGTATTAATTCTTTGGCAATTTCATCTCTCATTTTTTTCTACTTTTGTCCTTCTGGAAATGCTCTACTTTTGTTTTGTTTTTCATCTCTATCCTTTTTAGTTTTAAGAGTTTTCTCAACTTTCTCTTTCAATCTTCTTCTTGAGATTTTTATTTTTCCTATTGTATTACTTCCTTCTTATATTGTTTCTTTCTTAAGACTTTTTGTTTTTAAAAAAAAAAAAGACTTTTTGTTTTTTGTGTTTTTAAGTGAATACAACTTTTCTTCCTGGGGATAATAATTATAGGAGTGTGTGTATGTATGCATGTATGTATGTATTTATGTATTTATATTGAGGTGTACTTGGCATTCAATGTTATATTAGTTTCATGTGTATGGCATAGTGATTTGGCAACTATCTACATTATGCTGTGCTCACCACAAATTTAGCTACTACCTGTTACCATTCAATACTATTATAATATCATGAACTATAGTCCCTACTGTTGTGCCTTTCATCCTGAGACTTATTCAAGGCTATATTGTTTAACTGGGTTAGTGTAAAAGTATTCTACCCAAAAGCATAGAAACAGAAAAGTGTGGTATCTGACTTTTTAGAAGTGTATTTTTAAAGGGGAGAAGCATACCCTTCTCTCTGCTTCTTGGTGGACAGAATTGGTTTTAGCATATAAGTAGATTTAAATGCCATCATATAAATGAAGCTGAGGGTGCCTGGGTGGCTCAGTCAGTTGAGCATCTGACTCCTGATTTTGGCTCAGGTCGTGATTTCAGGGTCCTGGGATCCAGCCCCACATTGGGTTCTCTGCACTCAGCGGAGAGTCTGCTTGAGGCTTCTCTCTCCTTCTCCCTCTGCCCCTCCATGTGCATGCTTCTCTCTCTCTAAAATAAAAATAAATAAATATTAAAAAATAAATGAAGCTGAGTCGTGTAGAAGTAAATTTGTACTTTCAGGTGAATTTTGAGAAACTGATTAAAATGAAAACTTTTAAAAAAATTAAAGAACTTTTATCACTTACTATTAAACTACATTTTAAGGAATAGCTTACTTAAAGAAAGTATAATTTATATGTATTATACAAACTTGTAGGTTCTGGAAATGGTAGTAAAATTGTTTTATCTTATTTGAAGGAGAGCGTGTAATCAGAGATCTATTAGATTTTTGTGACTATATAAAACACATACCCATCAATAAATGCCATATATTTTTGCAGACCAAATCAAATCTCTGTCTTGAGTAATGATCTGGATTCCATGGGACTCAGTGAAAGTGGAGACAGGGAACGTAGCTGGGTACAAAGAGATAATTCATGGTCTTTGCATATCTTTATGGACCTATATATATATATCCTTGATATTGAGGTTCATTGTTATCTTTTAAGATTTATTTATTTATTTATTTATTTATTTATTTATTTATTCATGAGAGAGAGAGAGGGAGAGTGAGAGAGAGAGGAAGAGGCAGAGACACAGGCAGAAGGATGCAGGCTCCATGCAGGGAGACTGTCGCAGAACTTGATCCCGGGGCCTCCAAGATCACTCCCCGGGCTGAAGGCAGCACTAAACCACAAGCCACTGAGGCTGCCCAAGGTTCATTATTATGTACAATCACACTTGGTGCATGTATACACTTCTATTTTTCAGAGTATTAAACATTTTCATATAAATTATTTTAGCCTTAAATAATGATTCCAGTGTATTCCCTATAACTCAGATGAGGAAAATGAGGCAGTGATAGATTTCTTAAAATTCCTTAATTAAAAAACCTTCTCTACATCTTTGTAACTGAATCCCAACCTGATATTTTTGAGTACACCTGCGATTAAAGGTAAATCAAGCCATACCTTTCTACATGTAGGTTACTTTCCTTTGTGACAACCCTGCCACCAGTTGTGGAGAGCTAGATTAAGTTTGTGTGAAAGGAAATCAGGGGGAGAAATGCCAGTGACTTTCTAGGAGATTTGATTTGATGTCTACATTGGCATCTCTTTTTCAAGTCCTAAGTTATTTTTAAATTTCTCATATTTTTCATGTTTTATATGCACATGTTCCCTTCTGAAAAGTTTAGGCTCTTAATTATCTCTTTTTAATGAACATAGTATTATTTATGTATAGTAGATAAGCATTATATATTCTGTATATTTCATTTTCAAACAGTAGTTTGAGAAGAATGCTCCTTTTTCAGCTGTTCTTTTACTTGACAGTACTCTGAAACAAATAACTATTTTTGCATTTTCTACCGCACTATAAATCAGCTAAATATACCAAAAGTGACTAAGTCATGTTACAAATGAACCATAAATATGCTGAAATATTCCTAAAAGCAGAATTTTTGTTGTTGTTGTTAGAGTCATCAGGGTTCGTATCCGGAGGCACAAATGGTTCTATTAACAAAGAACTTTATTTTAAACATTGTAAAGACCTTGACAGGATGATATTCCCGTAGAAAGATCTGTCCTTAATTTAAGTACCTGGCATGGATCAAGCAAGTTTGGGTCAACGGGATAGTAGGTGAGGGGGAGCAAAACAGAGAGGTAAAAGCGTGAGACCAAATTAACTGCTGGCTCTTTTCTATTTTCAATCTCCACACGACTATATTTTGCTTTTTCTCTCTGGTGCTTTAGTGCTTAATTCCACCTTTCACTTTTAGTCACATGCTGCTGACTTCTTTGGGGTTTATTTTCACTCGGTTCTATATCTTCACCCTGCTGAAGCTTTCCATGTTTTGTGTCAGGAGGAAAAGTACCTTATTACCTTCTTGTCTGTTTAAAGTTTTTTCCTCCCTCCCTTCCTGTCTTGTACCTAATGAGCAAATTATCTAAAAATAGATACGTTCATCATTCTACAAAATGTTGTATCTTCTCTAGATTGGAGGCCAGTGTAATTGTAAGAGACATGTGTCTGGCAGACAGTGCAATCAGTGCCAAAATGGATTCTACAATCTACAAGAGTCGGATCCTGATGGCTGCAGTGCCTGTAACTGCAGTACCTCTGGGACAGTGGATGGAGATATTACCTGTCACCAAAATTCAGGCCAGTGCAAGTGCAAAGCAAATGTTATTGGTATGTGTAATGCAAAAGTTTACAGTCACATCTCTATTACCATCTGAAATAAAATTCTCTATTTGATTTCTTAACTGGAGAGTAAAGCAAATTTCCTGGCTCAAGGCAAGCTGGAAAAAAAAAAAACAATTTGGATGAAATTAACTGTCTAAAAATGATTAAATTAATAATTCTATCAAACTACAGCTTGAAGCTTAGTTTAATCAACCCTTTAGAAGTTTCTTTATTCTGCAGATGCATTAGTTCACATGGTCCCGTACTAATAAGTCATAGAAAAATATAATTTGCTTACTGCATAGATGTTTCTTTTAGAAAATTAGCACTTTTTCAAAATGTTTTACACTTAATGAGTTCTAAGCAAATCATTTCCATGCTAGTTTTCTTAATAGACCAAAATAAATGGATTTTTTCAAAATATTCTGTGCTACAGGGTCCTTTGTGATAAATCTTTCCATTTTTTTTCTATTATATTTCTTTGAACTGTTCCTATGAAATGCAAAATAAGTCAACATAATTCCACAGATCATGTATATTGGTAGGGTTAGTTATAAAAGGCCACATAATTTTAATTTTGTAATTCAGTGCCAAGCTGATTATAATAAACAGCTACCTTCGGTGTTATTTATCATTTTTTTTATACAAGACCTGCTTTTTTGTTTGTTACTCCCACAGGTATTTTTCAGAAATTAGATTTGATTATAGCAATTTATTACATCCAGCATTTTTGAGGGGAACCACGGCCACATAAGGACAAAATTTATCAAGTGCCCAAAATGCACTATGTACATAATGCACTTTGAAATGTTGATATATGAGAATATTATGAGAGGAAAGTTTCCTGATGAAGTGAGTCTTGTATTTTAACTGAACATGTCTTGGTTCACATAGGAAGTTTAAAAAAGACCTTTGCCTTTCTATTGTCATTCAAGACACCAAGTCTTCCGTGGTTTTTCTAACACTAACCTGAACCTTATAATAATGAAAACATGCCTGGCAGTCACACACACACAAATGCATACACATATATATACACATACAGATGAACATATTCTGAAGAACATTTTCATTTCTGTACAATAACTCTGGAGCTAATTCTTTATCTTTTCTATAGGTAGATATCCATACCTCACTTTATACAATTCAACCAGACAAGCATTTCATTTTAGTTTAATAAAAAAAATAGCGACATGGCTAATGATAGTACACAAGATTTCCCTGGTTTAAAGAAAGATTACATCAAAACCTTTAACACAGCCTGCCTTTATGCATTTCAAGCTTACATAAACTAACTTTTTGGAGAAAAAGAATATGTAACTTGTAAAGAGCAACAGTATCTCTTTATAAGTGCTATCTGTGATGCTAAATGAATTCCAAGACCTTTGAATTCAATCTCTGTCATCCTTTGTTCCTTAATATGATATATGTTTTAAATTCATGATCTGAAAACAAAATTGAAGGAGAGATGTTAAAGACAATGAAATGTTTATTTTTCTGTATCAATGAAATCTTTCCTGTGATGCTTAAATCCCAGAGCTTAAGAAAAGAGGGTAAATCAAAATTTACCCTTTACTTAGAATTTGTTATGACCTCCCTGCCATTTATGGTTTTTGTTGATCCAGATAGTTTTATGCAGAAAAACATAAATACATATATTTTTGAAGATTAAATCATCATTGTGATATTATTTCTAGAGTTATTTCTGTACATCCAGCATTTTTAATAAAAATGTAAACTCGATATGTGTATAAATTCATTTCTTTTCTTAACAAGATTAGCAAATGCCCTCATTCAATTTTACCTTGTTAATAAGAAAAAAAGCTGAAAATACCAGTGTATGTTGTATACGCTTCAGAAAGCAAACTGTGAGAGTTAACAAAACTGTTAAATCTTACTAATGATTCTATCACCAGTAAAATACATTAGCACCAATAATTTTATTAAAGTAGGTCATTCATCTAGAATAAAAAGGGAGAAGAATGTGAATTAAATGCCAAGTGTGCTAACTCGCCTGCACTTGTTAACACCGAATGTGATGCCCTGTAGGCCTTCCTGAGTATCGTTAGGAATAGATTGCCTGTCAGGAATATGTATGGCATATTCAAATAAGCACTGCGCATATTTTTAAAACTGATATGATATGAATCCATGTAGACCAATTTTAATAGTTCAAAATGAGTCATAATTCTTGTTAACAATACAGTTATTTTTAAAATTTGCAGCAATAGTGGTCCTTTTTTATTTTCCTTATTGAAATTAAATGATATGCCTTAGGTGAGTCATTCATCACTGTTAAAGAACTTGCCTTCCATTGGAGTTCTTGAATTTTTATCCATATATATACATATATATTATGCATTTCCTTCCAGTTTAAGAAATGCTTTTCTACATCTGAGTTCCTGAGTGTGTTTTTGACTGTTATTTTAGGACTAATTTTTTTTTATTGCGATCATAGCTTGAAATAAATGTTTCCATTGATTCAACCCCACGTAGTCAGTTATTTAAACCCACAGATATGCAGAAACTGTCTAAAGGAAGCATTTTGCATCTTAACCTTTACTATTCAAAAATTTTTGTTTTATACTCTTTCCTTTTAATACTCTCTCTGAAACTAACCTAAGTTGTCAGAGATTTAAGTTTAGGTGATAAAACATTTTTCTCTGTTTGTGAAATGTATATATGTACTCCTTTAAATAGAAGTAATGCAACACCAGAATTTACTTAGTGTTTAAAGAGGAATGTCCTGAATCACACAATACGACAAGCGATGTGATTGCTTTATGAGCCAAGGAGAGCATAATTTATATTAATTGAAAATAATAAAATATAGGGGCACATAAAAGCATTGAAACAAAAATTGCTCCGGATAAGTTTTATTTATATTAATTATTAAAGGTGTGATATTCGGAAGTATAGATATTATTACACAAAAATAGCTATCAGCTTAACATTTTATTAAACATTGTAGGATCATCTGATTTCCGGGAAAATAACTAATGTGGTAATATGTAATTCTTCAATGTAGCTTTGAAAATTTCATTGTCTCTTGCACGAGCATTTTGTTAACATAAAATAATTAAAAATAATAGTTGTAATATTTGTTAAAGAGCTTCAGTATATAAAACGGAAGCAACATTTGCAGTAAGCATTTCTCTATATGTTAAGTAATAAAATTTCATAAGGCATGTCACAGAAATAAAGTTATATATGACTGCCAAAGTAAGTACCATTAATGTATTTTGAGTATATGACCAGGTCTCTATGGCAGCGCCCGGGAGAAAACACTTAACATTTTGTGTCTGCCTTAAACGTTGGCAGCAGCATTGTTTGTCTTGAAAGCGCGAATAAATTAACATTTTCACTTTTTTAAACAAATTTTATCTTCAGGGCTTAGATGCGATCATTGCAATTTTGGATATAAATTTCTCCGAAGTTTTAATGATGACGGATGTGAGCCCTGCCAGTGCAACCTCCATGGCTCAGTGAGCAAACTCTGCAATCCGCTTTCTGGGCAGTGTGAGTGCAAGAAAGAAGCCAAAGGACTTCAGTGTGACACGTGCAGAGAACACTTCTATGGGTTGGACATCACCAGTTGTAAGGCCTGTGACTGTGACATGGCTGGATCTCTCTCTGGGACCGTCTGTGACGCCAAGACAGGGCAGTGCATGTGCAAGCCCAGTGTTGGAGGGAGACAGTGCAATGAATGTTTGGAGGGCTACTTCTACCTCCAGCAAAATGATTCTTTCCTCTGTCTGCCTTGTAACTGTGATAAGACTGGGACAGTAAATGGCTCTCTGCTGTGTGACAAATCAACAGGACAATGTCCTTGCAAATTAGGAGTAACAGGTCTTCACTGTAATCAGTGTGTGCCTCACAGGTACAATTTGACCAGTGGCAATTTTCAAGGCTGCCAGATGTGTGAGTGTGACTCCTTGGGGACATTACCGGGCACCATTTGTGACCCAATCAGTGGCCAGTGCCTGTGTTTACCTAATCGGCAAGGAAGAAGGTGTAATCAGTGTCAACCAGGTAAGAAAGAAATGTGTTACATGTTCAGTGCACGGTGACTTTCCTTTCATTATCCCATATCAGATGATTCCTCTTTGTTTTGAGGTTGGGACTTCTAAAAAATTTACTTCCAACAACATTATTGTACTTATATTGTCATCAAATGCAGATATAACTATTTAATATGCTCAAGATTATTTGGTGTATCTGTGGTGTTATATTTGGGATGACCCTTTAGAGGAATCCCAGTCAATCAGACATTTTATAATTGAGACTAACTTATATTTAACTTCTCAACTTGAAGTAAACCCCCTTCCTATAACTGAACAAAATCTAAACTAATAAAAGCAAGGATAAAGTTTGCTTCCCAGAGAAAGGAAAACTTGGGTTAATTATGTATACCATGCCAAATATTCAGATGATGAACTGATTTTCTGAATAAATATGACCAAATATTTTTACTAAATGGTCTATATGTTCTGGCACCATATAGGATTATCTAGAATTATTTTTAAATGCCACCAAATTGGCAAAAGAGACTACTGTTTAGTCTCACTGTACCCATCTTTTTTATGGGTTTGCCAACCGGAAGATGGACCCTATCTATAGCTTTCTCCTTGCCTTTGTATGATCTACTAAAGTAATATACTTTCTGTATAATAAAGCCATCATAATATCATGATAAATATACATGTTCATTAGTTACTTAACAGCTGTGCTAATGGTTGATCTGTCTATACAACCAGCTCTGAGTTATCTGAGCCTGTGAAAAGGAACAAGGGACCAAGCAAAAGGGAGATTCGTTTGCCAGAAATGGATAGGATGGAAGTCCTATTTGCCATGACAAAGAATCCAGCTTAGGAGAGTTGAGCCATGCCTTTCCTTTTACATTGGTCAGTGGGACAAATAAATCCAAAGGGATGAGATGGAGTTGATGAAGAGTTAATTCTTCTTGAGATATAAGTATCAGAAAATAATTTGAACCAGTTTCAACATATATGGGGGCTATATTATCACTGACTGTCCCATTAAACCTGATATGGAGTGATGCAGTCAGGATTTAGGTACTAGAAATCTCCCATTGGTACATATCCATTAATTCAATCATTTAATCATTACCATATTCTCTCTCTCTTTAGAAGAACACACTCTGCTTCTGTCTCCCTCTCTACATGGTTAAATGTCTACCTCATTACTGTTCTAGCAATACAGAAAGACTTAATTACCTATTTTCTGGTTACAATTCCAAGAAGGAAATTCTAAGGGACTCAGTTTTGTTAGGGTGGCTGTGCCTAAGGCAATTCACTATGGCCAAGAGTGTCAGGATCACTAAAAAGAAGCATGACTTCTAGGGACCAGTCCTTAAGGTAGGAGCAGGGTGGTAGGTATCCGAGTAAACAGGACAATTACTGAGAGCTGTGCAGATGGCCCACATGACTGCTATAATACATTGCACTCTTTTGGCTTCAGGATCATCTTTCCAAATTTGTAGTCACTTCTTTTATATACTAATATGATGCTTTTCTTCTTTTACTATTTATTAATATCTCTTATTTTGGAAATAAGATAGTCACCTGCACAAATCACCATGATTTACATATCCTTTTTTTCTAAATAAACCAGCCAAAGCTACTAGATCAAATGTTCTATCCCTTTGAGTGATTATCTGTTGTGAAGCCTATTGAGTCTTTTGTTCTGACCTAGAATATAGCTAGATCAACTGGCTCAAATCAGAATGGGAGGATCAAGGGTTTGATCCTCCTCTGAGTTAACCTATTTGGTAGAAGGAAAAAGAAACAGATTTATTGAGTATATTTCCTATTTTTTTCTTGAGTATATTTCTATTGGAGAGTTTTGATTCCTAGAAATATCTAAGAGATTCCTTCAAAACTAATTAAAGGCAAAATTTTCAAGAAAGGAAATATAATCAAAGCATATTATATGGCATAGCTGTGAAATAGATTTATATAGTCATATAGTCAATCTCTGAATGTGATTTAACCAAATCAAGAGATTATTGAGGAGGCATAGAAAAAGCTGAGTACTCATCCTCTATTGTAGAAAGACAATAATCTAAATTTTCAAAATTGAGATGGAACAATATATGGATGTTATAAAGAAATACAAAAATAAAAGCCAGATGAAGGTGGTTGCTGTGAACAGGCAAGAGGACTGCTATTATACACTGTGAGCCTTTAAATTCTACTTGATTTTTTAAACTATTTGCATGTAAATTTTGATAAAAAATACAAATTAAATTTAAAAATTAAAATATTGGAAAGTCATACTCAACCATTTTCTTCCCCCTGATGGTCTCCTCTGTCTCCCACGGGCCTCTTCCTTTTTGAGATTTATCTCAGATGGTATTGGTTTTCTAGGAGAGTATTATCTTCATGACTATTTGCCTAAGCACGTTGGTCATGAAACTCCTCTCCAAAGGTTTATGGCAAATTGTCCTCCCTTTTAAGGAAAATATAGAATGAGGATCATCCCTACTAGTGTAAATAATGATCGTATTTAATACATTCTTGTATTTTACTTATTTGTGTAGATGCTTATTTCCCTTGTTGAAGTTTTGATATCTTGAGAGTAAGGATTATCTTATTCAACTTGTGTAGCTACCATACTAATGTAATACCTTATACACTGCTTGCACTGAGTAAGTGGTTTAATTGAAGACACTGAGAAATAATCAGGAATTTTAAGAAGAGTATCTATGCTAGGGTTCTCCAGAGAAACAGAACCAATAAGGCATATGTATATATATCAGCTGTACTGAGAATTTCCTTCACGTATATCCTTTGTTGGACCCCTTTCCTGAATCCTATGTGTTCTTTTATCTTATATTATATGTGTATTTGGTAAAGAACACACTCCAGTAGCTTGTGAGAAAGGGTACGGGGAAGAAATAATATTTTCAGAATTTTGAATGTCTGCAAAAAAACTTTATTCCATACATAACTACCTGAAATTTTATCATTATTATATAGAATCACTTTCACTCAAAAAATTATTTCACCATTATCTTCTTGCAGTGCCAATTAGATTTTTTTCCCTGTATTTTTCTTTCTTTCTTCTTTTTTTCTTTCTTACAATCTAGAAGCTTCTGTTTCTATATCCCTCATTTCTGACAATTTCACAACAATATGCTTTTGTTAAATAATTCTTCTGAGCACTCAGTGGGCCCTTTTGTCTGTAGGCTAATGTTCTTGTATTCTGTATAAAGCACCTTTACAACAACAACTAGACTAGTGTTTGATCAAACAACTGACCCCAGGTTTACCCAAGTTGACATGTGAAATCAAATATCACAGGGCACCCTTATATGTAATCCCTGCATTCACTGTAGCACTTTTCCCCTGCATCTGTCGAGTCCATGCACTCTCTGGTTTAACTTCTAAAGAGAAAACTCACTGTCTTCTCTCAAAATGCAAGAGGGAAAATCCTCTGGTTTGGGAGGGGGTTAACTATTCCTCACACCTGACTTCAGAAAACTCTGGAATCTTCAATTCTAAACCTTTCTTTCTAGATTTATACCACTCGTATCAATCAGCTTACTGTTGGCCTCTCTACTGCAAATGCTTAGGTTTTACTTGCAGACATCTACCATTGACCTCCATTTCCTCTTCTATCTTTTCTTTTATTTCTTTTTTAGGGATTTCAGAAGGGAAAAAGTGTTCAACTCTGCTTAACTGATATGTTATCTTAGTAGTTTCTGGGTTATAATCTTTTCAGCCAAATCCTTACAGCTTTCCTCTGATTTCCCCTCTGTTTCTACAACCCTGGTCTCTTTTATCAAAGTCAGTCTTGTTGCTTTTACTTTCAAATTGACCCAGAACTGGACCACTTTTTACTGCCCCACTCACCCATTTTTATCTTCCTTTTGGTTTAGCTGACAAGCATCCTAAACTTTCTCTCTCCTCTTTATTCTTCTCTAGTCATTTCTTAATTTGCAGCCAAAGGGATGCTGTTCAAACTTTAGTTAAACCATATCACTTCATCCTTTACTGACTTCCCATTATTGTGGGTAGAAAACATGGCCCACATGAACTGTAACACCCATGATCTCTCTCTGACCTCATTTCCAAGAGTCTTTGGATCATTTGTTCCTTTCCAGGCTACAGTATAACTAATGTTTCTCACATTGTTCAGTGCTCTGTCCTGGGCACATAGGGCGGTGTCTCCCTAGTATATGCTCCATCTGTGTTCCTCTAAGTAAGAAATAGTTACATTTAAAAATTACCTCAGGGGTGGGGCACCTGGATGGCACAGTCGGTTAAGCAACTGACTCTTGCTTTTGGCTCAGGTCATGATCTCAGGGTTGTGAGATGAAACCCATGGTGGGCTCCGTGCTGGGTGTGGAGCCCACTTCAGATTCCTTTTCTCCCTGCCCTCTGCCCCTCCTGCTGCTTAAGCTCTCTCTCTCTCTCTCAAAAAAAGAAAAAAAAATATATATATATATCCCAGTGGTATTTTCTTCTATTTAGGTTCAGGCACAGTGCAAGTCTGTGAGTGCTCCTTTGGTGACATACAGAGAGGATATAGTTTTCACCCTGCCAGGGAGGAAAGAAAATAGTGATCTAAATGCCTAATGGATTTTTTTTTTGACAAAACAAGATATTCTGTACACATGGGTGTAGCATATGGGAAGGTCAAATGTGTTTGTGGACCTTTATTTTTTCTTTTTGGTCCTGCATTCTAGCTTCAGAAATTACTTTGAATTTTTTAGGTGGGTTTTACTGTCTCTTACTGTGAAAGTTACATTGAAAAAAAGGACCCATATCCTGAAGTATCTTTATCATAAACAGATGTTTCACAGTAGCCAGCTCTGCAGTACGCACATTAAAATGCACTGCTGCAACCTGAAGCTTTCTTTCTACTTCTTTAAACACATCTGAGAGACCTAGATCATATACCACAGGGGAGAAGCTCCATGCTAGTATGTGTGAGTAGTGGGGCATGGAGGGAGAAGCATGGGGTAGGTTAGGAGGGATGAACTCGTAAGCCTCCAGACTCCTGCCTGCCTTTCTCATCTGTGGTTGTAAATATTACTGGCCCCTACTAGACTACTGCCCATAGATTCTTGTCCCACTTTCTTAAAAAACATTATTAAGGAAGGTGCATATAATGAAACCTCATGTATTATTAACCTAACCTTACTATGAATGTACAAGGAATAGGCTTAATTCAACTAAAATTTATAGGCAATTTGTTAAAGCAGCAGTGCACATTAGAAGGTACATTAGAGCCACATTGGTTTTAATATGCCATTCAATAACTTGAACAGAGGTTAAAAATGCTGCTTAACCTCCATTAAGTATTTTAAAAATGCTTTAATTTAAAATTATTTGGAGTGTGTGTACATATATGAATGTACACATACCCACACTAATAAATATAGCACTAAATATGTTTTCCCAGTTCGTTTTTTCAGTGCTGGATGACCTCGTAACGTTCAGCAGCAAGCACTTAATCAGAGGCTAGGCCGAGAAATGCAGGGAAGGATGTCAAGGCATCCTGAGCCAATGACCCACCCTTGTCCTTGAGAACCAGAGGCAGAGAGGGTTTATTGAGGACTCTGCAGCTCTGGAATAAAATAAAGGCTAATTTATAATGAAAACAGCTTTGTATGACATGTTTTGTGCTAATAGGACAATTCCTCATGCTTCCCTCTGATATTTACTTTTGGTTTTGTTTTATAATTCATATAGACTATTAGAAAGTAAAACAAAGTATCTTGTTTCATTAAGAAGCATATCATATTTGTTAAGTAATGAGCTCATAAACCAGAATTGCATGCAAGACTCTGCCAGTGGAATCAGAATTAGATGGCTGATATTCCATTAAAAATCAGTGCATCAAAGTTGAGGTCCGGTTATGCCACATATCCTAGTGTTTGGTGAAACAGCTTTGGAGATTAATATGTTTTCCACAGAAAGACCTGAGCCTCAGAATAAGAGCCTCTTCCATGATAAACCACCAGGAAAGAATTTTGTCATAAGCAATAGGGACCATAATCCCAGGCACATCTGTGTGTGTGTGTGGCGGGGTGGGGGTGGGGGGTAGTACATTGACAAGTCATTATTTAAACTTTAACTTAAGGAAAATCTCACTTTCCTAGAAAATTGCCTCATAAAAATGGCAATGATGATAATAGATAATATTTACTGAATGTGTACTGTTTGTTTGCCAGACCCTGGGTTAGGGTTTTATCTGAAAAGTCCCATTGAATATGCACAATATTTATATGCTGGAAGGACCAGTATTTTCCCACTTTATAGTAGGGGAAATGGATTCTAATTAAGTAAAAGAACCATTTATAAATCCACGTCCAACTGACCTCAGTGTCTGCACTCTGAAAGAGTAAACAATTTTTCTGAATAACTCAATATTTGTCAAAATCATTCACTCAATACATATTTGAGGGCGAGTTAAAAAAGATACTCTTACAAGTGTTTGTAGATTCCCTCTTTCCTCAGGCTCATCTCCACCCATGGGTCTAGCTGACTGCGTTAGGTCCTGGGGTATCTCTATTGTGTAATAGTCATAAAATGAAAATTAACAGAGTTCTGAGAGGCTACCATGATCTGGTAATGAAGAGTTGAACTGAGTTGCCTAGAAATGTAATGATTTCCATGGACTAAGTTGGTGAAATTTCTGATGGAGAAAATTTCTGTTGGAGATGGTGACAATGGCATGAGAGAGAAACTTCAGAGCATATCATTGGTTAACCACTGAGACTGGGAAAAAAATGGGACTAAAGAATAAAAATGTATTAAAGTGTTTCTGTGGATTGTGTAAACACTTATCTATGTGTTATAATTTCTAAGACATAGTCACAGCTGTCATTATTTATATTCATTGTTGTTATTGAATTTGATTTTTAAAGAATATGCATTTGGAGGCCTTTCATGCATATTCCCATAAATAGAACAACTAGGTTTTTATAAAACAGAAGAGTCTAATACAATGTTTTCACTTATGTGAGCATGTTATTAGATCCTTGGCCCTAAGAACAGGAGATATAGTTTTGGGATGACATTTTTTTTTTTCAGAAGTTCTTTTCTATCTGTTGATATGACAAAGATTACATTTCATATATATTGTTCCTGATTCATATACATTCCCTGCTACCCTTCCTGATGGGCTAGACCACTCTGACCAATCATTTTATGACTCACAGATTTATCTTTACTATGTTTCTTTAAAGTGCTAAAAAGATCATGTCGTATTTTAAGGGGAAGCATATCCAACTGGCCAGGTACCCAGCCACCTACTCATCTAGCCATCTACCCATTTCATTCACATATCCATATTTTCAATAAACATCTATTGAACATAAAGTACCAGGGGCTATGTTGGTGTAAGATATACAATCATCATTATATTAAGGTATCATGCTTTAGTAGGAGAAATGGACCTGTATGTAAACATAACACAGTAGGTGCAGTATTAGAAATGTCCGATATAGAGAAGTGGTAAAGTGAAGGAATTGATTCACTCTTGAAGGATGGGCGATATGGAAGACTTAGTTGAGCACATAATTCTTAAAAGTAAACTCCTGTTTACTTTTGATAAACTAATCATGGAGAGTGTAACAGTTCAGGAAGAAGGAAGAGGAGCGGATATTTTAAAACATATCTAAACTAATTGAGAAGAGTTGTTTTTTAAAAAAACTCTTAAATAAGAAAAAGTATATCTTGGGATGAGTAATATTAATATTTATGGACTTATTGACATTTGATCAACTATATAAACAATAATTTTAGCATTATTTTTATGTAAAATTACCACAATGTAAGAAAATTATTATTGCTTTAATTTGAAAATTAGCATCACTTACCATAGTTATTTCTGAAAATGTTGATTTTTAAAATCATTACTAAAAAAGTCTTGTTGCTTGGTGTAGGTGAGCCACAGATTTCTCCCTAGACTCTTTTCTTAGCATTATGTCCATTCTCTGGCTTAAGGTGAGAATCATTTCTTCTAAATGGCTTATAATTAGTGCTTAGCCTCAGCTCTGCCCTCCTTTCCTGAATAAGGCCTAGGGGTTAAACTTGTTTTCTTTCTCCCATTTCAAGACCGTGGCAAAGCCTGGTTGTTCATGGTCCTCAGGAGGGACATTGCTAGGAAATGGGCTCTTCTTTTATGCCCAGGACAGTGCTGTGCTGTGCAAATAGCCACTACAGGAGATAATACCAGTTGCCTTGCTAATAACTTTGAACTCTAAGGATTCTGCGAGTCTTCTCTTGGATAAAGCGGCACTATTTTGTAAAATGGGTGACTTTTTGCTTTAACTGCAAAACACCTTGTTTTCCCCATTCAGCCTGTCTTGTTTGGGAGCAAGGGTTCTCTGAAATAAAACTGGGGAAAGTCACAAACTTTAGTGGGCTGATCTGTGCTATATCTATGCGAACTCTCAGCACTACAGTAATGTAAGGTAATAGCATTGTCCTAATGACCGTGCTTCACAATGTGGTACGAAATCATTCATGGAGAGAAATTTCAAAAAGATCAGTTAAAATGTTACGGACCTGAAGATGTGGAACATGAAGTGGAGCTAATGGAAGAAGATCAGAAATGTATTGAGTGAAAGAAAATTAAGGTCAGTTATCTTTAAGCCACACTCTGGAGTTGAAGTTTAAGTAGGAGGGAAGAGAAAATGTTGTTTTCTATAGTTGGAAGTCATAAAAGGAGAGGTAATGGTCTAGAATTAGGCACATTCAGGTAAGGCAAGAAGTAATCACTGAGCAGGAAGGTACCTGAGTCATCCTAATTAGAACTGCTTAAAAATAGGACAACGAAAATACTGGTGGGATTAACCTTTATAATCGTGCTCCAGAGAGGAGGAGGGGAATTAACCACAAGGCGAGTTCTAATACAGGCATTTCCTTGAAGACCTACCTCCAGGTTGCAGCTTCCCTGTTTTTTGTTTTGTTTTGTTTTGTTTTGTTTTGTTTTTCATTTTTGTTTTTCTCTGCTTATATTGCTGATTTTTCTATGGCAGTTTTTATTTTCTAAATGTTGGGCAACCCAATTTTCTGCACCAAAATATACTCCCCTCTTGTCTTTACAGATTTATCTAATAAATCATTTCTTGTAAAAAAAATCATCCCTAATCATTCTAGAGTTCTCCATGGCTTGAAGCTATTGCAGTAAGTCCAAATTAATTCTACTTCTAAGTATCTGTGCTAATGGGTAATTTATCCAAATTGGAGAGCTGTTAGTACATTCATGATGGCATCATCATGAATTTAAGGACCTAGGTATCTTCACAGGAAGAAAAATACATGGAATCACAACCACAGTGGTCTTGAATTCAAAATAAAAGCCTTTGAAGTATGTGACTTTGATCGTATGATGAATCAGGTATGAGAATATATATTAATTTGCATAACTATTTCTGGAAACTCATATAAGGCAGATTGCTATCGATGGATACAAAGAAGCAAATGACATAATATAGTTGTCAATTACTCTAAAAAAATGACAAGATCAGTCAGCTCTTTCCAACAGATTGGAATGGCACTGATTTTGAGTTTCTTCCTTTTCTTTGAGCACGATCTTTTTCTATTTGACTATTTCTGAAGCTTTCTAAGAGAGAATATGCTGGGCCTAAGAGAAGAAGAAGAAATTGTTGATGGCTATGAAAGAATGGCCTGTTTTCAACCAGAGCCTCAACTGAGATTTATAATATGTTCCAATTAGTTTTTGTTTCTCCCTATAGCATAGTTACACACAGTGGATCCACTTTGTGTTCATGTTCTTTTTCTCTTTCAATATCAGTGATATAGACCTAAATTAGTGATCATGACACTTATAGAGATCATTTTCACTTGTCAGAACTTTATTGATTAGAATCATTCTTATGAAACTCAATACCAAAGAAACAAACAATCCAATCATGAAATGGGCAAAAGACATGAACAGAAATCTCACAGAGGAAGACATAGACATGGCCAACACGCACATGAGAAAATGCTCTGCATCACTTGCCATCAGGGAAATACAAATCAAAAGCACAATGAGATACCACCTCACACCAGTGAGAATGGGGCAAATTAACAAGGCAGGAAACAACAAGTGTTGGAGAGGATGCGGAAGAAAGGGAACCCTCTTACACTGTTGGTGGGAATGTGAACTGGTGCAGCCACTCTGGAAAACTGTGTGGAGGTTCCTCAAAGAGTTAAAAATAGACCTGCCCTACTGACCCAGCAATTGCACTGCTGGGGATTTACCCCAAAGATACAGATGCAATGAAACGCCGGGACACCTGCACCCCGATGTTTATAGCAGCAATGGCCACGATAGCCAAACTGTGGAAGGAGCCTCGGTGTCCATCGAAGATGAGTGGATAAAGAAGATGTGGTCTATGTATACAATGGAATATTACTCAGCTATTAGAAATGACAAATACCCACCATTTGCTTCAACGTGGATGGAACTGGAGGGTATTATGCTGAGTGAAGTAAGTCAGTCGGAGAAGGACAAACATTATATGTTCTCATTCATGTGGAGAATATAAATAATAGTGAAAGGGAATAGAAGGGAAGGGAGAAGAAATGGGAAATATCAGAAAGGGAGACAGAACGTAAAGACTGCTAACTCTGGGAAACGAACTAGGGGTGGTGGAAGGGGAGGGAAGGGCGGGGGTGGGGGTGATGGTGATGTGCACTGAGGTGGCACTGACAGGATGAGCACTGGGTGTTATTCTGTATGTTGGTAAATTGAACACCAATAAAAAATAAATTAAAAAAATAGAATCATTCTGCAATCCCTCTCCCTCTTGTTTCAATAAAATTCCTTGTAACATTATGGATGTGCTTATGTGTGTGTGTGCGCGCACACATAGCACACAACACCAAGAACCATTTCTCCCTCATATACCTGCTCCATCCTTCTAGTGTCTAATGCCTTTCTTAATTTTATAGCTATTGATTATATGAAATTTTGAGAAACTTGAAAATATTTGAATCATATTTTTGTTTCCTTCTGCTATAAGAAACAAATACAGGTTTTATAATTAACCTAAATTCTGTGAGTTTTAAAATGGAATACATATGGAAATCAATACCTATTTATAATTTGGTACATTTGTGTGAATGCATCAAATGTTTAGGGAGTGCCTACTTTGTGACAAGCACTGTCCTGGGTGCTGGGCAGGCAGTGGTGAATTCATCAGACAATGTTCCTGCCTTCATGGAGGTTACAATCGGGTGAAAATGAGTTTAATTATAATTTTCATGAGGAAATAAATTTCTAAAGGAAATAAGAGGGATGCCTGGGTGGCGCAGCGGTTTGGCGCCTGCCTTTGGCCCAGCGCGCGATCCTGGAGACCCGGATCGAATCCCACATCAGGGCTCCCGGTGCATGGAGCCTGCTTCTCCCTCTGCCTGTGTCTCTGCCTCTCTCTCTCTCTGTGACTATCATAAATAAATAAAAATTAAAAAAAATAAAGGAAATAAGATGTTTTGAAACTGGAACAGGCATGTTTAAACTGGCCTAGGATAGGTTACTCAAGGAAGCCACAGACCTGATGTGCATAGAAGAGAGCTAAGCAGAAAAAAATGGGTCAAAATCGTTTCAGCAGACAGACCTGCCAATGAAAAGGCCTTAAGATATCAAGAAGAGATATGACTGGAGCAGACTGAGTTGGGAATTAACAGTGAAATGAAACCAATATAGAGGTGGGACCTGCTGGGGCTGGAGGCTGGGTTAGGGACTTGGATTTTTATTCCCCAAAGAGAAGAGGATGTTATCAAACAATTTTCAATAGAGGAACGAGGTGTTCAAACTACACTCTGAAAAATGTTGTTCCAGCTATACCATGAAGAATAGATTGGAGGGGGACAAGAGGGATACCATGAGATAAGATGGCCTCTGTAGTTGAGATGAGTATGTGTCAATCTATTTGTTGACTACTATTTGGGGAAAGTTTGTTAACCATCCTAACCTTCAGTGTTCTCATATATGTGATGGACATAATAAGAATACCTGAATTACCAGCACTCCCTTGAGGAGTGAGGTCATGAATATAAGGCTCTTACCATTGTCTCTGGTCTATAGCATGAACTATAATAAACTTGGTGGTGGGACACCTGGATGGCTCGGTGGTTGAGTGTCTGCCTTTGGCTCAGGTCATGATCCTGGGGTCCGGGGATTGAGTCCTGCATTGGGCTCCCTGCAGGGAGCCTGCTTCTCCCTCTGTCTATGTGTCTGTCTCTGTGTGTGTGTGTCTCATGAATAAATAAAATATTTAAAATCAAAATAAAAAAAAAAACTTGGTGGTGACTTTGACTAGGGAGATGGCAATAGGGATGGAGGGTAGAAAGTTTAAATTTTTTGGAAGATAATATCCATAGGATATGGTAATTAGCTAGATGTAGAGGTAGAGGGATGTGAAGGACTCAAGGGTTTCCAGTTTTAGCAAACTACAGGATGCTCAGTTAAATTTAAATTTTAGATAATCATACATTTTAATATAAGCCAATATCACAGACTTTTACCAAAAAAAACCTCATTGTTTATCAGAAATTTAAATTTAACTGGCCATCTTGTACTTTGGCCACCTTTCCAAAGATGTCACAGGGTCTAGGCTGAGCAGCTGAATGAATGATGGTACTATTTGCTGGAATGGAGATATTGAAGGAGGACTGGTTTCTAATGGAAAGATCATGAAGTAGATTTTAAACATACTGAATTTTAGTTGTCTTGGAGATGCCCAGGTATAATGTAAACTATTTACTCAGCCCTTCTCTGTTTGTAACTGATACACTAGGTAAGAGCAGCTATGACCACATTTGTATTGGGAATTTGGAAGTGCTGTGATAGCATTCTGGTTTTAGGTGTAATCAAACTATCTTTTAAAGAAAAGAATGGATGGGAAGGCTACATAAAAGCTTTTCATTTCTTCTTTTCCAGGTTTTTATATTTCTCCAGGCAATGCCACTGGCTGCCTGCCATGTTCATGCCACAAAATGGGTGCAGTTCATCACATCTGTAATAGCCTAACTGGTCAGTGCATTTGCCAAGATGCTTCTGTTGCTGGGGAAAGTTGTGACCATTGTAGAGACCTTTACTTTGGATTTGATCCTCAGACTGGAAGGTAAACATTTGTAACAATATTTATTTATTTATTTTTTAATTTTTATTTTGTAACAATATTTAAATATTTATATTGGATTATATTTGTAATTAATTTTTCTCCTAACAATGATTTATTTGTCAGTATTTTTTGTAAAAAGAAACATTGTCTTTCCTCCCTAGTTTGTTGGTATAATTTTGACTCTTTGATACCTGCATTCATTGAACATAATAGTAATCTTTGAATATCTCCTAGAGTTCCAATGTATAGGTTGCTGTATGTTGACAGATAGCCCTAGTATTAAGGTCTGGGAATACTTAACTAGATAAAATCCTTTTCCCTCAAAGAACTTGCAATTTGGATGGATAAAGACAGGTAAAGAGATATTCATAGAAGTAAATGCGTGCACATGTGCACACACATACACAGTACAAGGGCTGGGATACGCAGCCTATGTGTGTAGAACCTTTATTTTACATGACCCCTGAATTTATTGCCTTTTTAAAAAAAATGTATCCATTTCTGTTGTCCTGGCCTTTCAAATTTAGATTTAAATGCCAGCAGGAAAAAAAGAAAAAGAAGACAGAGAGAAAAAAAAAAATCAGAAAAAGAAGACCAGCAGATAGAAACATATTTTTGAATTAAGTTATATGATTTTTTCCCTAGTGTGTAAAGTATATTTTGAAAGTAAATTACCCCCTTTTCAAAGTTATGCAGTCTTTAAAGTTTTATATCTCATTTCCTGTATATCTGTGGGCATTTATTTTCATGCATTTATGCTCATTGCTGTATTTTTGAAAATGTGCTGGAATACCAATTCCATGTGTGTTTTTTGGGTCTAGTCAGATTCTAAGTTTGTCTAGGGTTGGGACTATACCAGTGAATTCTTTGGAATTCCTATCCCTAAGCAACTAGTAATATGTTCTGTACACACCAATCAAAGCTGTTTCTCAATGTGTGTGTGTGTGTGTGTGTGTGTTTATAAATATAATTGCTAATTATTCAAGAGTTTGAGATTATCTGGGCTCTTTTCAACTCATTGTCCCCTGCTGCCTACCTTTTGGCTGTTACACTCTTCATTAACACCTCGATTAGAGTGTGGACAGGGTGACAGGGTAAATTATTGAAAAAGAACTCAAAACCAGTGCATCTGGCTTTCTACTAAAATCCAATGCGATTTAAAATCTTTAACATGACATTTAAAATATTTATTAAAATGATTATTTTTCTTATTAGACCTTTTTTATTTTTATTTTTTTATATACCTTTAAAAAGAAAAACAACATCCTGTTCCTCTTCTGTTACTATTGGAAGGAATATCATCTTGGTGGTCTGAGAGCATTACCACTCTTTTCCACAAATACTCAATCACTGTGAATGAGTATAGAAAACACATGATACAGTAAATGTTAAACAAAAACTATTATCTGTAATTCAGTAGTAAAGTTAGAACTGGTTACTGTACATACTGTCTCCTCTACATAATTTTTGTTGAAAGACCATCTCACAAATTCCCCAGTTGGAATTCTTAGGTTGGCTTGTTTCACTTCTGGCCACCTCTGTCTTTAGGTTTCTTACATTTTCCATAGTCTTCCTGGTAACATTTAATTACCAGAGAAAGGACAGCCTGGGTGGCTCAGCGGTTTAGCGCAGCCTTCAGCCCAGGGCATGATCCTGGAGACCTGGGATCGAGTCCCACATCGGGTTCCCTGCATGGAACCTGCTTCTCCCTCTGCCTGTGTCCCTGCCTTTCTCTGTCTCTCTCATAAATAAATAAATAAAATCTTAAAAAAATAATTACCAGAGAAAAATATTTCCCCCAAATACTCTTGTCCTTGGAATACTCATGCACATCTATAATGTTTTGTGCCAACCTCTTTCCCATTTCCCTCCTACTGATCCTCCTCATTGTTCTTCCCAGTGTTACTAGTAAAACCGCTGATGAATGGTAGAGAGATTTCTAATGGTCTGAGCTGTTTCACTTAAATTTAAGTGAATCCCGATTCCTCCATTACACTACTCATCTACTCTTCGATGCTCTTACAGTCAAGCTGACCTTTATCCTGGTCTGCTTCCCTCTAATTTATGTACCCATCCCAGTCCCCACCCCAGCTGAATTCAGGATCAAGAATGATGTACAGAATAGTATGCTATGACCTATCACTCTGCAGTAGGACTCCTGAAAACTGGGACAGGACTCCCTGCATTAAAGACTGGATTTAAATGTTAACCTAAATTGATAAGAAAATGGAGAGCCAAAACATAACAAAACAAAACAAAAAGCAAAAAAACTTCAAAAAACCAAAACCCATCATTAGAAGGTGCTGAGGTAGAAATCAGGAAGGCAGAACTCAGTAAGATACAAAGGAATGGGTGCAATTGGAGTCTAGGACAGAGCCAGAGTGTGAAAAGCCAGGTAGATCCAACGAGCAAAGATTCAGGGTAAGTATGGATTCAAAGCAAAAAGATTCATGAGAAATTTTATATAAATATAATTGAATATCTTTATGTATTAGTTGACTCCTCATTATATGAGTCAGATTAGGAACTACCTTTCAAAAATTACAAATTCTCCTCTGAAATACTACTACTTTTGTTCCATACTCATTGTTCTTATCTTCAGACTTCCAAGTTTCCATTCACTGAGAACTTGATCAGAGAGATGGTCTTTTTTCTTCTCACCTCTCATTGATTTAATTCCCATTCCAGCAAACAATTTTCATGAACATAACTGGGTATTGTTTTGTGTTTGTTTTTGTTTTAATCACTCTGAACTTTTCCACTTCTCACATCTTCCTAATATCAGAAATGGTACTCTATGAACACATCATCTTTCCAATCCTCTTGTTTCCAAATTCCCTCATAGTTAAAAATATATTTTATTTAAATTCAATTTGCCAACATATAGTATAACAACACCCAGTGCTCATCTCAGTAGGTGCCCTCCTCAGTACCCGTCACCCAGTCACCCCATCCCCCAACCCACCTCCCTTTCTACAACACTTTGTGTCCTAGAGTTAGGAGTCTCCCATGGTTTGTCTTCCTCTCTAATTTTTCCCCCACTCAGTTTCCCTCCTTTCCTTTAAAGTCCCTTTCACTATTTCCTATATTCCACATATGAGTGAAACCACATGATAATTGTCTTTCTCCAATTGATTTATTTCATGCAGCATAATACCTTCCAGTTGCATCCATGTCAAAGCAAATTTTATATATATAAATAATTATATATAAAAATAATTATATATATAATATGAATAATTATATATATAAAGTACATAATTATTATATATATAAAACATCTTTTTAATCTAAATGTGAGACAGGAATCCATGAAAATCCTAGAGGCAAATTCCCTCATAATTGACTCCCAACTTCTCTCAAAGCCCTCATCTGTTACCCCTACCTAATTCTCTTGATCAGTCCCATTTCTAACTTTCTCACCTTCTAGTCTGAGGCAAAACCACCTTAATCCCAACCCTCTTGAATAATCAGCTCCAAGAATGGTGACCCTGCTCCTGCTCCGAGCCTGGGAGGACTTGAAGACCATGTGTCTGTGCTGATTGGAACCACTGCCATGCATTTACTTCTCATCCTCTTGCCTTCTCTCCCCCTTTAAACTATTTCAGTCTCTTCAGGTTCTTGTCCTTGCAGCTAATCTTGTCCTCTGCTTCATAGACTAAATAGAACCAGACATAAATTTCTCCAGATTATCTTCTCTCCAGCTCCAATTGGTCTACATTGTTGCTCATTCCCGATATTAAATCTAGTCTTAGAAGAAAACAACATATAATTCTTAATGACATATTTCCTGTTCTTGATGTGTCCCCTTCCTATTTTTCTCCCCTTGCTCCCCAACCTGTGTCCCATTTACATCTTCTTCCCTCTGAACTTTGTTCCATAAAATCCTCCCCTTATTTTATCTTAAAATCTCTCCCCACTGGCTGTATCAGAACTGTCTATAAATATGTTCTTCATCCCCATCCTAAAGCCTCTTCTTTGGACTCTGCCCTGCCCTGTGAGCCCTGGGAGTTGGTCTCTACTCTTTAGCTATTTAATCAGTTACATTTACCAAGAGTAATCTTTTTCTTCTACATTTTCCTACTTCTCGTTCATTCCTCACTCACCAGATTTAGTGCAAGCATTAGCAGAACTTGCAAAATTTGGACAGCTAAGAGCTAGTTAGATGACTTTAAAACACTCCTCCGAGTGAAACAAAAGAAGATAGCCAGATAAAGTAAGTAAAAATGGCTTAAGGAGAAGATAACCTTAGAGAGAGGGGTTTCATTGGAGGAAGAAAGCGGGGGTCAGTGGGTCATCCAATGAGATGGTCTTACGAGATGCCTTGCAGGGTGATATGTGTCTCCCAACGTTAAGGAGACCAGTGGACTGATACATTTCTTAGACCTGGAAAATCTGAATGAGGAGAAACAATCTGTCAGGGAAGCAAGAGAGAGTGGTTTGATGATTTTATACTCCCAGAGTTTCTCAGGCAAGGAAAAGAGTATATTTGTCATGATTAGATAAGGTCTACAAGGAAGAGAGACAGCATGGGGTTGGTTATCTTAGCACCTGTACAAAGGGCCACCCAGAAGGTCAAAGGTGTACAAATAGAGAAAAAAGATGAGATTCTGGTAGACTACCAAATTAGTTAGCAACCATTTGGAATAGAGATGCATCTGATTTCTCTAAAGTTACAGGTGAGAGATATATAGTAGAGGGAGAGAAATAAAAGAAGGAATCACAAAAGTACCACCTCCAGTGGAGTCAGCTTTGTACACTGTGGGATCAGAGAAAGCAGCCTGCTTTGGGTTGCTAGTCCTGGGTGCTCTTACCCCTCCTCTGGCCAATGCATGAGAGAAGATGAAAGTAATAAAGAGAACAGTAATAGAACTCTATCTTCTCTGGTTGTAGACTTGCTGTTCTCATCACAACCGAGCTAAAAAAAAAAGAGGAGAAGTCTGTTCTTTGAAATATCTCTTCTTTGAATAGTTTGAAGTTGTCGGCTAACATACTGGACTGGACAATTTATTATCTGAATTTAGCCTATTTTTTTCCTTTCAGCTTTATTGTGGTATAATTGACAAAAATTGTATATATTTAAGGTGTACAACTTGAAGTTTTGATATACATATATATTGTGAAATGATCACTGCGATCAAGCTAATTAACATATCCATCTTCTTATGTCATTGCTGTTTTCTTTGTGTGTGTGTGTGTGTGTGTGTGTGAGGTGAGGAATTTTTCCATGCCCCCAGCCCCTGGCGAAAAATTTCCTACTGTCTATTTTTGTGAAATTGACTTTTTCATTTTTTTTCTTAGATTTTCTTAGATTTTTCTTAGATATTTTTCTTAGATTTTTTTCTTAAATTTTACATGTAAGTGACACAATACAGTATTTATATTTCTGTCTGACTTATTTCATTTCACTTAGGATACTGTCTTCTAGGTTCATCCATGTTGTTGCAAATGTCAGGATTTTCTTCTTTCTCACAGCTGACTAAATTCCATTGTGTGTGTGCGTGCGCACGCGCATGTGTGTGTGTGTGAGAGACACATCTTCTTTTTCCATCCTTTGATGGACATTTAATTTGTTTCTGTATCTTGACTGTTATGAATGATACTGCAGTGAACATGGAGGGTGTAGATATCTCCTCAAGATCCTGATTTTATTTCCTTAGATATATACCCAGAAGTGAGATCTTATCATAAAGTCCTCTTTCTCATTTGTTGAGGAACTTCTATGCTGTTTTCCATAATTTCTGAAACTAATTTACATTCCCACCAGGAGTATACATGGGATCCCTTTTCTCCACATCCTTACCAATAACGTTTATCTTTTGTCTTTTTGATAATAGCTATCATAACAGGTGTGAGGTGATATCTCATGGTGGATTTGATTTGTATTTCCCTGGTGGGTAATGATGTTGAGCACCTTTTCAGGTAGCTGTTGGCCATTTGTAGGTCTCCTTTGGAGAAATGTCTATTATTTTCCTCTGCTCATTTTTAATTGGGTTTCTTCCTTTCTCTTACTCTTTCCTTCTTTCATTCTTCCATTCTTTCTGTCCATCTGTCCTTCTGTCTATCTCCCTCCCTCCCTCCCTTCCTTTTTTCTTTCTTTCTTTTTTGGATATTGAATTGTATGAGTTTCTTATATATTTGGTATTAATTCCTTAATAGATGGTTTGCAGATATTTTCTCCCATTGTATAGGTTGTCTTTTCTATCTGTTGATTGTTTCCTTTGCTGTGTAGAAGCTTTTCCTTTCAATGAAATTCCATTCATCTATTTTTTATTTTCTTGCCTGTGCTTTTGATGTCATACCCAAAAAATCATTGCCCAGACCAGTATCAAGCAGCTTTTACCAATATTTTCTTCTAGTAGTTTTACAGCGTCCAGTCTTATTTTTGTCTTTAATCCATTTTGAATTGATTTGTGTATATTGCCTAAGGGTCCAGCTTCATTCTTATGCATATGAATATCCTTTTTCCCAACACCATTTATAGAAGAGACTGCTTTGCTCCCATTGTGTATACTTGGCACCCTTACTGAAGATATGGGTTGATTATATATGGATTTATTTCTGGGCTTTTTCTTCTGCTCCATTGGTCTGTCTGTTTTTATATCAGTACCATACAGTTTTGATTAATGTAGCTTTGTAATATATTTTGCAATCAGGAAATGTGATGCCTCTAGCTTTGTTCTTGTTGCACCTGTGCTTTACAATCTAACTGGGGCACCTGGCTGGCTTGGTTGGTTGAACGTCTGACTCTTGATCTTGGCTTGAGTTTTGATCAGGGTTGTAAGTTTTAGCCCCACATTATGACTTCTGGTTTTTCAATGTATCAATTATCATCCTCTCTATTTCTTAAAATTAGCTCTTTCTTTGGCCTCCAAAGTCATATCTCTGATTTATCTTCTCTTTTCCTGGTAACTCCTCTTTTAATCTGCTCCTTCAATTTGTGTATTTGTGCTTATGATTTCAGCCATTATATAATATTAACAGCTCTCCAGTATATCATCATCTGTTCGGCTCCCTGCCATGAGTTTAGACCTGTAGTTACCTATCTTTCTGAGGTTTAAATTTGCGTGTCTTTCATTCTTAACAAGCCAATATCGAATTAATTCTCCTTTTTAAAAGATTTTATTTATTTATCAAGAGAAAGAGACAGACAGACAGACAGGGAAAGGGTGAAGCAGGCTCCATGCAGGGAGCCTGACGTGGGACTTGATCCTGGGACTCCAGGATCATTGCCCTGGGCCGAAGGCAGGTGCTAAACTGCTGAGCCACCCAGGGATCCCCAAACTAATTCTCCTCTACAGTACTTTCCTCATTTCCTCCCCAAAATGAAAATAAAAGTCTCATGCCATCCTATGCCGTCATCATTGTGGTAAAGGGATAGATATAAATCTTAAAATTCAAGTCATACTACCCATATGTGAGTAGGGCTTAGGATTCTAACAGATTAGACAGGATTGGCTCTGATATTGAGCATAGGCTGCCACTAGAAAGAACTATTGGGAGTAAGAGCTACCACATATAATGTAGCTTCTCTGAAATGAATAGAAAGAATAAAGCTTCCTATGACCATTTGGAGCCCAAGGAAATCAGCAGGATTTGTCCTCTGCTAAGTCAGTCATATAGAATGCCTGTGCTTTGAGTTGACCCTTTATTCCACTGATGAGTTCGGCTGTGTCTTTTCACTTTAACGTTGATAATCATTACAGAGAAATCTTCTGGCACAGAAGGTCATAGAGAAAGATATTTCAAAATGTGACAATGAGAATTGCTTGAGTTTATACTTTTGCTCATCATTGAGAAGAGATAAAAATGGATTTTATTCTTTTTATGTTTTCCATTTCTTTCCTGAATGATATTGAAATCTCTTTGTTGACTTCTGGTTGTTATTGTGTGTATATACTAACACTATTTTGAAAATGTATACAAAGATGACTAAAATTTATGAGGTTCCATTTAGTAGAAGGAATTTTTTTTGAAGGAAAAACTCACTTATAGTCTAAACATATACAGATGTACTGCATAGGAAAATAACTATTGGTGCCCTGATGACAAATTTTTTTAAAAAAGGAAGTCAATTAAAATCAATCAAATCTGTTTGACTTAGGTACTTTGGTAGGTACTTACAAATACAATTTTTTCCACCAATTTCCAAAATTATAAGCAGATTGTCAATATTGTTTATTATGCAAGGAGAAGATGCAAGTATCATTGTATCTCTTTTTTAATGATTTAGGAAATAAATTGACTTTCTCATCTGCTTTTTCCATTTATATTTTCAGGGGATCTTCTTTAACCCTCCATGAAGTTCACATATCACATCAGCTCTTCTCTGTGTTATTTTTATTGTACACAGTTATGTTTCCTATATTTTTCCACTGGCTTATTTTCTAGACTTTTTGTATATTCCAAGTGCAAAATAAATAAAATAAGCCCTCACCCTAAACTGCAGCAACAACAGCAAAAATCCACCAAACACAACAATAACAAGCTGGAAAATCATTTGCCTGTTTTCATCCAAGTAGTTCGTTCTTCAAAAGTTACCTATCACAAAAAGGGGACATGTATTTTAAAAAGCTGATCCAAGTGCAAAAATCACTCTGTTTACCTCTGACATATAAAGCAAACATAATTTAATCAGTATCGAAAACAATGAAGCAAAAAAAGTCTGCCCACTGGAAAATCAATAAAGCAAAAAAAAAAAGTATATCGTATTTGTCTAAACCAAAAACAATGAGACAAAAATGGGCCACATTCAATTCATCTCAGTGGGTAGTTGAGACCCATATTTGACACACTGTATATCCTGGTGCTGTCCTCAACTTGACCTGTAAGTACAGTTCCTCCTTCCCATGGCCAAGCCTGTTCTAGTTCATCTGGTGTACCACTGTTTCTCTAACATACCACCCACACATCACAGTCCCATAAAGTTTATCCTCCAGTGACTTCTTCTCTCTGTATTAATTAGTTGTATTTTGTCTTTCTTAAGCCTTAAGGAGCTAGGAACTAAAAGTATCACTAGTGGTCTCCTACCAGCTGACATGCCCTGAACTGTAATTTTTTAAGATAGTAGGAAATTGGAATCTGGACTGGCCAGAGAATCTAAAGGCTTAGACTCCTAAAGTATACAATAAAGTAAAATTCTTCTATGACCACATTATTTTTGGGTTTTCTGTAAACATTCTCCATTTGAACACTGAATTATAGATCTGGTCTGTTAATCATTTCACGTGCATATTACCAGTTGATCTCAATTGGTCTTTCTTTGAGAACCAGATCAATGACTTCAAATGAAAGCAGATAATATACTTGTCAACTTATATCTGTGCATGGTGTAGAGTAGGAATATTGGGGAAAGTGCCTCAGATTCATGCTCCACAGTGACTCTTCGTTAAACAGCTGGCTATTATCTGGGGTGATGGGATGTAAAAGGGCCATAAACCTCTCAGTCGTCTAGCAATCTAGCCATACCACAAAGTAGTGACAGAGTTCCCTAAGAGAGAGCAGAAGTGTGCCAGGACCCTTGAGGCCTACACTCAAGACCATCACATTGTTACCATGGTCTTAGTCTATTGCTCAAAGCAAGTCACAAACCAGCCCATATTCAGGAGTGGGAAAATAGATTCTGCTTTTGGATAATGGAATTGTGTAGTTGGTTTAAAGGGCCTGCATAAAGAGAGGGGGGAAGAATTGTGATCAGTTTTTACAATCTTCCATGATCACCACACAGTGTATTCTTCTTTCATATAGATTCTTTATTATTCTCTAAGAAATACTTGTTTTTATAAATTAGTAGCATAGTGTGATGTAATAGAATTAGCTCAGTGTTGGGCATCAGGATATCTGGGTTCCAGTTATGACTTCTCCACTTGACCAGGCATATTAGTTTCCTATTACTACTATAATAAATTACTACAAATGTAGTAACATAAAACAATGTGAATCTATTCTCTCACAGTTCTGGAGGTCAGAGGTCCCAAATTAACTTTTTCTGGGCTAAACTCAAAGGGGTCAGCAGGCCCATGTTTCTTTTGACTACTCTGGGAGAAAATCCATTTCTTTGCTTTTTCCAGTTTGAGAGGCCACCTACATTCCTTAGCTCATGGCTCCATCTTCATGTTCAAAACCAGCAGAGTCATATTTTCTCTCTTTCTGACCTCTGCTTGGGTTCTTCCAACTTTTCACTCTGACTCTCACCTTCCTGCCTCTTCCTTGTGATTACACTGGGAACTTTTGGGTAATCTGGAATAATTTCTCCAATCTCAGAATTCTTAACCTAATACCATCTACAAATTCCTTTTGCCAAGTAAGATGTAACATATTCACAAGTTCCAAATATTAAGACTCGGACATTGTTGAACAGTCATAATTCAACCTACTGTACTAGAGTTCAGCCAACTATGGCCTGCAGGCCAGATCTGACCTTCCATTTGTTTGTGGGTATAAAGTTTTATTAGAACAAAGCAATATTCATTCTTCATATATTATCTATGATTGCATTCATACTGCTATAGCAACAGAGGCCCGAAATGGCCTAATGGCCCAAAAAGCTTAAAATATTTACTGCCTGTTCCTTTATACATAAAGATTGCTAACCCTGTAACCAGATTCACTGTCACCTTGGGCACATTACTTATTTTCACTAAGCATAATAAAATCATAACTTTTTAGACTTGGAAAGAACCTTAAAGTAATTTTGGTTAGACTCTGCCCTGTACACCTTTTCAGAATAACTGGTTACTCAGCTTCTGCTTGAAAACATGGAACTAAAGAGAACCTCTCTGCCTCATGAAACAACTCATGTGTGTTTCAGACCACTCTAATTCTGAGAAAGATCATTTCATCCCTGTAATTTCTTTAGCCTAGTTTTACTTCTGCTTTCTGGGACCATAGAGAATAAGTATAATCTCTCTTCTACCTGAAGAATTCGAATCACACCTCAAAGTTATTATGTTACTATAATGTGGAGGTTAAGGAAAGTGACGAGGGTTTCTTCTAGATGTAGACATGTGATATTGTTAATATCGTGACTTTTCTGAGATTTTATTTCTTTTAAATATTTGGTGACCAGTCTGTGGGATTAGGTGGGGTGTCAAAAAGGGGGAAAGTGGTAAGGATCTCAGGTGCAGAATCTTGCTAAACAACCCCTTCTCTAAATGACCAGGAATGCCACCTCTCTGGACTCAGATGTCATTGTTGCAAGAGAGTCATTGTGCAGATTTAATCCTGATGAGTCTCTATCTGTGCCTGGGAAGGCTTTGCTAGAGAGGGTGAACTGGGCACCCTTAACTCCTCCCTTCTAGATGAGATGATACCATTCTCACTTCCTCTCCAATAAGCCAATGTGTCTGGATTTCAGTTCACACAAGTAGAATCCCTAAACCCCAAATCCCTCTCCTATAATTCTAATTCCAGCTCTAACAGAATCCAATGCTCTTCATAGGCTGTGACAAAAAGAAACCTAAGAACCTCAGTGAGATGCTTTTCTACTGCAGAGAGGAAATATAATCTTAACCAAAGGGAAACCAAACTCCTCTCTAAGGCACTGTAGCTCTCACGAGATCCTCAACAAGAGGACTGAACTGAGAATTCTTCTGGCCTAAGGGTGTCACAGCAGAGGCCAATCTTGCAGAAAGCGGTCCTTTCCCTGGAGGGAGAGGTTAGCTAGAGGGACAGCTAAGCTGATCATAAAGGGCTCAAAAGAGCTAAATTGTCCTCAGAGCTACATGTCACATTTGATTTATCTGTGATGTCCTATTCTGAGTCTAAAGCTTTCTTAGTGCTATATTCATTCATTCGTTCAGTCAACAATATTTACTGAACTTTACTGTGTGTTAGTCTTTGTGCTAGTGACTAATGAGAGAACACTCTTGGTCCAATTTCTCCAATTCACCTTAAAGCCTCTTTCTTTTTTATTCATTAATAATAATTAATAATCCTTGTCTAAATTCCCTCAGCAATTTGAGATTTCTTCCTCATCCATTCTTTAGGTTGAACGGTTGTCCCCATCACCTACCTGTCAGTAAATTAGAAAACTGGAGGTAACTTCATGTCCTTCTTTGTTTCTCTTTTCAATTTGTCTACCTCATAGTACTGATTTTACTTACTCAACATAAGTAAATCTATCCCTCTCCTTCCCATTGTCCCTCACCATTGTCACCATTTCACCTAATCTAGCAATATCTTGCCCTTGCTTACCTATCCTGCTTGGTTGGCTCTGTTACTCCTCCCTATTCTGAATTTTTATCCAAAAATTTTGAATTGATTATACTTTCATACCTTCTCCTGATGTTTGTTTTCTCCCCTTCCGACTTGCCTGGCATATTCCTGCTCAGCTTTTCATATTCAGCCCAACCATCTTCTCCAAGATTCCTCCTCCTCTTCCTCTTCCTCTTCCTTTCCCTCCTCCTCCTCCTCCTCCTCCTCCTCCTTCTTTAAGATTTAGTTATTTATTTGCAGGGAGGGGTAGAGGGAGAGAAAGAATCCTCAAGTAGAGTTCCCACTGAGCGCAGAGCCTGATGCGGGCCTTAATCCCGGGACCCCGAGATCATGACGTGAACCAAAATCAAGACTCAGACACTTAACCAACTGAGTTACCCAGGCACTCTCAAGATTCCTTTTTTTTTTCCCTTTTCCTTTTTAAAGATTTTATTTATTTGTTTTAGAGAGAGAGAGAGAGAAAGAGAGAGAGAGAGAGAGAGAGAGAAAACACAAGCAGATGAAGGAAGAGGGACAAACAGACTCTGTGATGAGGACAGAGCCTGACGCAAGGCTCAATCTCAGGACCCTGAGATCATGACCTGAGCCGAAATCAAGAGTCGGGCACTCAACTGACTGAGCCACCTGGGCATCTCCCCTTGGGAATGGCTGTGCCATTCCCTGCCACCAGACTGGATAGTTGTCTTTCAACTATCAAATAGTCTATATACATCTTTATTAATGCTGTATTTTATATTCCTCACTACACTTTGAGTTCCTTGAAGACAGGGACAATTCTATCTTATCCCTTCTTATATCCTCAGTGTCTCTTATGGTCCTGAAACATAACTGGACCTCAGTGAATATCATTTATGTCAATCCGTGTATTTAAATACATTTGATGGTACTCATGAGTTGAGGTCCCAAATAGAAGAGAGGTGTTGAAAGAGAAATGTCAATAAAGTGATGTATATTCTGGAACATATCCTTAGACCTCCTGCAGATGATGAAGCTCTGACAACGAAATGCATCATTGAAACACACTCCTTCATTAATAGTGATGTTTTGCAATAATAGTAAGTAGGATAGCTCTTTCTCTTACTTATAATTGCACAACTGGACTAAGTTCCTGGAAAGGAAAATATATGAGATGTGTGATTTAAGAGACAGAAGCAAATTAACTTCTTTTCCATTGTACTCAGTAAACACTGAGCTACAAAGGGGCCCAAACAGAACTATAATAGCAGAGTGCTGGCAGAGATTAGCAATGCTTTACTCCTGTTTTGTTTACCATAATGAACTGGTCAATAAACATCACAAATTGTTTATCTATATAAATCTTGACAGATTACTCTTTATGAAATCCATTTAGCAAGTGAGGTTTTCCCATAAGGATGAAAAATGAAGATTTTAAACAGATTGCGGGAGAAGCTCTGGCTGTACCAGGAGAGTCAGTGTAATAAAGGTTTCTTTATATTAATATTACAAAAACCATTTATCCTGACAAAATCAATATCACAATTCATCTTAGTTTGGTGTTTCTCTTTCTAAGCTTAAAATGTCTTCTCCTTTATTATGTATAATTTTATTTTAATAAACGTGAAATATATTTCATTTAGGAGGTGCTCTTGAGAAGGAATAACTTATAAAATGACATCAAAGTTGTAGCTTATTTGCTAAGGAGTCTTGGAAATGTTTAAAATTATATTTGAGTGGCTGAGAAATTTATGGGAATTATTTTACTTAGGCCTTAATTACAAAATCATCCCTAGTCCTTTGAATTAGAAACAAACTGTAATATTCTGAAAAGTCTCCTATGAACTTCATTCAGGTAAAATTCTCTGTCACTGAAGTCTAACAATTATAACAAGTCAGATAAGTTAGATAGAACAACAGCTGGAATAAGAGACTATAAAACCAGGAATAGTCACATTTAATTACTCAAAATATTGCATGCTTTCCTAAGAAGCGATTTATTTATTCCATTTGGATTCAGAACTTAATATCCCATGGATATTGACGGAGCTGACTTGGAGTTAAGCATGTGGCAGCTAGCTGGAAGAAAATAGAACTACATCAAGGAAAGGAATTATGTTATACACTGGAAACTATTACTCTAAATGTACTGTATGTAAAATAAGTGTGATTGTCTCATGAGTGAATGGTAATAAAAACTGAAATACTCAAGAGACACTTATTCATGAGTAGTGTAGTGATATATATGTGCCTTGGGAGAAGCTTGCCTCTTATTGTTTACGCTTACCAATATTACATTAAAAGCCTACAAACAATATACTCTAAGTAATGGCATATAATGAAATTAAGAGCAAATCAAATATTTTGTTGCTTCTATAATTCCATTTTAATTTCAATGCATAATTTTCTTCAGCTCTGATACTTAAGTAGCCTAAATAAAACATCTATTTGAAATGGAGTTCTGAGGCATGTCTATTCATAAAGGACTTAATATAGTTGTTTGTAGGGGGAAAATGTCCTTTTATCGTGACATAAAAAAGGGCAAACTACAGTACGGTGGTTTTCAAGAGAAACTGTACTTTATTTATTCCCAAGGTGATATTAGTCCATAAAACAAATTTGCAGCTTATTTAGCAGTCCGTAGCTTTTATCGGCCTTTTTAAGGATGTTGAATGATTACCCGAGAGATCATGCTGTAGAAGTTGCAGGGGGATAAAGAAACTCCATCCAACATCTTTATTAGAGAATAGAGGTGAATCCATTTAATGTTGTTTTAAATGTAGCGCATGGAAAGTTCCTGTTTACAAGTGAGTTGTCTTTTTCCATGTGCTGTTTTTGCCTCTCTGATACTTCATGGTGCCAAGATTGCTTATCCTGATCAATGACATTGGCATACACTAAGAATTTGAATAATTTACCCAGAGGAAACAGGTTTGTCCTGGCAGGCAAAATTCCAGGACAGTGATTTTTTTTTTTTTTTTTTACAAGCAACTTTGGTCCAAGAAATTTAAGTTGGAATGAAGTTATCTCATTATATTTGTATCATTAACATCTTTTCATAAATCAGGGTAATGCTCTATTCTACAACCATTCTGGATAAATGAGTTTAGTGCATAAAACAGAAAATGAAATATAACCTATATTAAGGGCATCGACAGTACTGGAACATGTCTTCTTCAAACTCTTTTCTTAGTAATAGTCTTTATAAAACTAAATATAGAATTTTGAGATTTTTATGGAGATCCATGGTTATCACACCCAGTGTTCTTCAAAATTTGATAGATACTTGGAAAGATGATTTATGGGTACATAATCTAGATTTTTAGCTGTCAGAAGAATTGCTTTTTTAAAAAAAATCTACTGTATTCTTAATTGAACAACTGGCATTCAAAATAATCCATAAGATGTATCGTGGCACGAAAAAAGCAATATAATACTTTCTTGTGCTATTAATTAGTTTACAAAGGGAAGGCTGCATAGAGATTTTATCATGAGCAACATTTTGTTCAAGATTGTTTTTCTGTCTTGTTTGATGTTGTTTGTTTATTTGTTTAGCTCAAGTATTCTTTTCGATATATTGGCTAAAACAGATCATCTTATTTCACAGTTATTGATAGTCCTAACTTATACTATGAATTATTAATCAAAACATTATTCTCTTTGATGGTTTATTTGTCTTGTTTTTAGATGTCAGCCTTGCAATTGTCATCTCTCAGGAGCCTTGAATGAAACCTGTCACTTGGTCACAGGCCAGTGTTTCTGTAAACGATTTGTCACTGGCTCCAAGTGTGATACTTGTGTTCCCAGGGCAAGCCATTTGGATGTGAACAATCCACTGGGCTGCAGCAAAAGTAAGTCAGCTCTGGCCTGTACTGGTAGATGAAGCATCATGCAGGGAAAAGTGTCTTGTTACTTTCTTTCTCCATTGAGAACCCATCAGAAGGGCTTAGGCCCAGTGTGGAGAATTTAGGAGAAAAACGGGAAAAATAAGAGAAATAAGTAAGAAAACAATCAGGTTCCACAGCAACTGTACTGGATTTTGAGGCGGTTGAAGGCAGAGTGTAGCTAATGATTAACAAGACATATTCATGGGATCCCTGGGTGGCGCAGCGGTTTGGCGCCTGCCTTTGGCCCAGGGCGTGATCCTGGAAACCCGGGATCGAATCCCACATCGGCTCCCGGTGCATGGAGCCTGCTTCTCCCTCTGCCTGTGTCTCTGCCTCTCTCTCTTTCTCTCTGTGTGACTATCATAAATAAATAAAAATTAAAAAAAAAATTAAAAAAAAAAACAAGACATATTCAGATTTTGTACCGTGTAGTTTATCTTCAGTATCCTATGTTTTATTTTGTCTCTCTGGATGTTAGTATAAGTCAAATTGTAAGCATTTATGTTTCTTTGGCAAAGGACTATCATAATTGCCTTTCTGTGTAACTATAGTCTAAACATAAATCTGGATTTCAGTGAGTATTTAATTAATATTTGTTATTCATTGATTAACTATAGAATTGAGTGACTTCTGTGCAACAGGAATTTCAACATATAGCTTTGGATGTCAGTTGTAGATCATCATTTTGTGAGAATCTTACATAGAATATACTGAATCCTAGTGATTTCTGATTGGTTCTGCCACAAATTTTGTGTAAAAATATTAACATCTGCTCCACTTTTTTTCTAACTATTCTTACACCTAAGACACAGTCTAGGAACTCTACCTCAGGCAAAACTGGACAGTTAGGTTCATTGACTACCTGGCCTACATTTCTTAGTGGTAGTAGACATTTAGTTTTATGTTACATCTTTCTTTCCCTGGGCTAAGCCTTCTTGTCCTTCCAAATGCTTCCAATTTTAAATAGTTAAAAAACATGTATATTCATAATTGTTCTTTCATACACACACACACACACACACACACACACACATATTTAAATCTCCTTTTTAAAATTGTGATCATTGGTGTTAAACACATTTGTTCAACTACTTGCGGTGGTTGTTGCTGCTGCTGTGTTGGGTATGTGTTTCACAAAATTTGTAAAACACTGTGCAAAATTGGAAGCTCAGTAATAACAGAGGTAATTCATTCAAAAAAAATTAGACAAGATTCCTGACTTTGAAGAAGCTTGAAACATAGTCAGCAGAAGTGATGGATACACTTACAGTAGAAGGGAGTGGATAGGGGGCATAGGAAATGCTGGCTGTGGCAGGAGTTTGAAGAGAGCCTGCTTTCCTTGCTGTTCCACCTTGAATTTTACATGGTACTTGCCTTTTATCCTAGCAACAGCCGGAACAACCAGCTTCACAAAGATATGATGTTATTGAAAGGAATGTAGTGCTATCTATTGTTGAAACTGTGAACTACCTCGGGCTGGTATTTTCCTCTGTGTCCAACAGATGTCAAGCATGTGTTTTCCTTGAACATTAGAATGTTTCATGGTGTGCTTCTATACAGTTTGGGAACCACAGGATTATAACTATTATCTTTTCCACTTCCTTAGAGGCCACTGGCAATAGGTTATCAACATCATCTGTAATTCCACCCCCCCTTTTTTTTTACGGATGGGGACTTGAGTTGGGATCTGAGCATGTAATTTCCAGAGTACTGGAGAATTGAATTCAGATAAAGTAGTTAGACCCTCTCTCATAATCTGCTTTCTTATTTCGTGATTCACTTCTTTCCTATCAGTATTTGTTTCATGCTTTCAAAACGATAGTCATTCTCCTTGAGAGAAGTAATACAAAATAGGTATTAATTGTGCTTTCTGTATGCTTTACTAGTGAATGGAGTGAAATTTCATTTGCCCTAAAATTCTAACCATGAACTTAACTAATATATATATGTGTATATATATACACATATATATATTAGTTAATATATATGGTGTTTCACATATATTATATATATGATTCACGTAATATATATATATATGTTTCACATATATGTGAAAACACATATATATATGTGTATATATAATACATATATAATATATATGTGTATATATATTATACGTATATAATTCATAGCTCATTTGTGTTTTAGTCTTCTTGGCACTACTCACGTCTATGTTTATCTTTGGTTATTTATCCATCTTTTTATCACTCATATTTTTTCTTTATCCTTACTTATCAGAGAGGCTTTTGTAGCTGATCCCTTTTAAAAAATATTTTTACTGTGGTAATATGTATACGGCATAAAATTTACCATATTAGCCATTTTTAAATGCACAGTTCATATATGTAAATGCACAGTTTAATATGTATTAAATATATCCCTAATGCTGTGCAACCGTCACTACCATGCACTCCATAACTCCTTACTTCTTGTGAAATGGAAACTGTATACCCATTAAACAGTAATATCTCCCATTTGCCCCCAGCCCCATGTAACCACAATTTTACTCTCTGTCTCTATGACTTTGAATAATCTAACAACCTCATGAAATCACAAAATATTTGCCTTTTTGCAAGTGGCTTATTTCACCTAGCATATGTCCTCAAGGGTCATCCATTTTGTAGCTTATCTCAGAATTCCCTTCCTTGTAAGGCTGAATAATAATCCATTGTATGCATGTACCACATTTTGCTTATCCATTAATCTGTCGGTGGACACTGGGGTTGCTTTCATGTTTCAGCTTATGTGAGTAATACCGCTATGAATATGCGTGTACAGCCATTTCTTCAAGACTCTGCTTTCAATGACTCTGTTTTCAGTTCTGTTGGGCATATAATCAGAAGTGGAATTGCTGGATCATATGGTAATTCTATTTTTAATTTTGTTGAGGAACTGCCATACTATTTTCCACAGCAGCTTTACTATTTTAAATTCCCACTGACAGTGCACAAGGGCTCAAATTTCTCCATATCCTTGCCAACATTATTTTTTATTTATTTATAGTAGCCATCTAATGTGTATGAGATGCTGTCTCATTATAGTTTTGATATGCATTTTCCTAACGATTAGTGATATTGAGCATCTTTTCTTGGTTATTGGCTATTTGTATATCTTCTTTAGAGAACGTCTATTCAAGTTATTTGCCCGTTTTTAATTGGGTTATTTGTCTTTACTACTGAGTTATAATTGTTCCTTATATATTCTAGGTGCATGTCCTTTATTAGATATATGATTTGCAAATGTCTTTTCCCACTCTGCAGGTTTTCTTGTCACTTTCTTGATAGTGTCATTTAAAGCATAGATGATTTAAAATTTGATAAATTTGGGATGCCGGGCAGGTCAGTGGTTGAGCATCTGCCTTTGGCTCAGGTTGTGATCCCGGCGTCCTAGGATCGAGTCCCACATCGGGCTCCCCACAGGGAGCCTGCTTCTCCCTCTGCCTATGCCTCTGCCTCTCTCTCTCTCATGAATAAATAAATAAAACCTTTAAAAAATAAATGAAGTTTGATAAATTTCAGTTTGTCTATTTTTTGGTATTGTTTATACATTTAGTGTCATATCTAAGAAACTATTGCCAAATCCAAGGTTATGGAGATTTTTTTCCCTATGTTTTCTTACAAGAGTCTTACAGTTTGATTTTAGATTTAGGTCTTTGGTCCATTTTGAATTAATTTTTATATATGTTATAAGTTAAGTTTCAAGTTTCATTCATTTCAAATGTGGCTTATCTAACACCATTTATTGAAAGGACTATTTTTCCCTTGGTTCTTGCAAACCTTGTTGAAAATCAGTTTACTATATTCTGTTGACTTTTTATTTTTTTTTATTTTTTATTTTTTTAAAGTTATTGACTTTGAGGCAATTCTTTTTTTTTAATTTTTATTTATTTATGATAGTCACAGAGAGAGAGAGAGAGAGAGGCAGAGACACAGGCAGAGGGAGAAGCAGGCTCCATGCACTGGATGTGGGATTCGATCCCGGGTCTCCAGGATCACGCCCTGGGCCAAAGGCAGGCGCCAAACCGCTGCGCCACCCAGGGATCCCAGTTGATTTTTAATCCATACTTTTGTGTTATTTTATTACTAATTACTCTATGAATTAGAATATGCATCTTTGTTTGCCACAGTCTAATTCAGGTTGGTACTGACTTAATTCTGGCAAAATATGACAGGTAAACTCTTTATATAGCTCTCTTTCCTTCCTGATCTTTGAGTTATGATACCATGTAAATGTGTGTATGTGTGTGTGCATGTGTGTACGTGTGTGTATATGTATGTGTATGTAGTAAACCCTACATTGCAATAACATAAATCTTTTAACAGTAATAAGGTTTTTAAAAATGATTTGAGAGAAGAAAACAGAATAGGAATATGTACATACATACACAGAGTCTTTTTTTTTTAAGATTTTATTTATTTGTTCATGAGAGATACAGAAAGAGAGAGGCAGAGACACAGGCAGGGGGAGAAGCAGGCTTCATGCAGGGAGCCCGATGTAGGACTCGATCCCAGAACTCCAGGATCATGCCCTGAGCCAAAGGCAGATGCTCAACCGCTGAGCTACCCACGCGTCCCCATACACAGAGTCTTTAATGATTACCCACATATTTACCCTTTCTGGTGTTCTTCTTACCTTCACATGATTCAATTTATTTCTCTGTGTCATTTCCTTTTAGGCTGATGGATTTCTTTAGAATTTCTTGCAGGGCTAGTCTGCCAGCAACGTATTCTCCTCCTATTTCTAAAAAATTATTTGCAAGTTCGTTCGTTCTTTCCTTCCTTCCTTCCTTCCTTCCTTCCTTCCTTCCTTCCTTCCTTCCTTCTTTTTGATGAATACATTTTCTGGATAAAACTCTTGATAACAAAGCTTTTTAGGACTTTGAATATGTCATTCTACTACCGTATGGCCTCCATCGTTTCTGCCAGCCTTTAATTATATTTTTCTTCAACTAGGAATAGATTTTTCTCTTACTCTTTTAAAAGTTTTGTTTTTGCCTTTCAGCAGTTTGACTATGATTTGTTTAGTATGAATCTCTTGGTATCCTGCTTGGATTCAATGTACTAGTTGGAAATGTAGATAAATGTTTTCTATCAAATTTGAGAAGTTTGAGCCAATATTTCTTCAAATATTTTCTGCCACTTTCTCTATCTTCTGATTTTGGAGATCCCATGACACATGTTTCAATGCATGGTACACCTGATATTGTCTCAGACCCGATATTGTCTCATAGGTGTCTGAGGATGTGATCATTTTTGTTCTATATTTTTCCTTTCTGTGTATTGGCTAAATCATTGCTGTATCATTATATTCTACCTATTGCTTTTTATTAATTTTTTTCCTTACAGAGCATGTGTGTGAGCAGGGGAGGGGCAAGGGAGGAAGAGTGAGAGAGACAGAGAGTGTTAAGCAGGCTCCATACCCAGCACAGAGCCTGATGCAGGGCTTGACCTCACCGCTCTGAGACCGTGAGCTGAGCTGAAATCAAGAGTTGGACACTGGGATCCCTGGGTGGCGCAGTGGTTTAGCGCCTGCCTTTGGCCCAGGGCGCGATCCTGGAGACCCGGGATCGAATCCCACATCGGGCTCCCGGTGCATGGAGCCTGCTTCTCCCTCTGCCTATGTCTCTGCCTCTCTCTCTCTCTCTCTCTCTGTGACTATCATAAAATAAAAAAAAAAAAAAAAGAGTTGGACACTGAACCGAATGAGACACCCAGAAGCCCCTCTACTTCTTGCTTTATCTTCAAGTTCACTGATCCTTTCTCCTTTCCTTTCAAATCTGTCATTGAGGCCTTTTTAAGGGAAATTTCCATTTCAGTAACTATTTTGTTTAGCTTGGAATTTAATGTTTTTATACATTCTATTTCTGTATTAAAGTTCCTTTTTTACTGTATCATCATCAGATTTTTCTTTAATTCTTAGAACATATTTATAATAGCTGCATTGAAGTAGTTTTTGATGTACCCAATATTGGGGATCATTCAGAGTCTGTTTCTCTTGACTGCTATTTTTATGAGTATAGTTTAGTTTCTTTGAGTGTGTTATAAGTTTATGTTGAAAACACTTAAGTTGTTAGATATTTTTTAGTAATTTGCATAGACTTAAATGGTGAAAAACTTTCTCCACTACCGTGTACAGCTATTGACATCTAATCAGTTTTTTTTTTTATTTTAATTTTTATTTACAGCCTGACTTCTTAGGAGTCATTGCTGTGTCTGAATCAGCCAAAGATTTGGGCAGTATTTGTGCTCACATACTTTCAGACCATACAGCTTCTGCCGATCAATACATGTATGGTGTGGAGGATGTTTTCAGAGTTATAACTAGTTCTCCGTTCTTTGGCATTCACTTTTCCCTGGCTCTAATGGTTTCCTCACATACTTTCTTACTTTTATAGCCAGCTAGGAATCTATGGAGAGCTTATCTCAGGCCTCCCATGCCTCTCTTATACCCAGGATCTCCTGGCTTACTATCTGGTAAATTCACCACTTAACCTAGCTAGGAGCACATTCTCAGGCTAGAAAACCTGTGAGTCTTCTCTCTTCTTCCCAATTGACTGTGCCACTTTTAGACAGCAGAGCTATGAATTTCTGCTGCCAACTCCAAATCAAGCAAGTGACCAATGCACCAAAGCTACTGCTTATGGTCAGCCCTACTGTTAAAACTAACACACCTGACTACGGAACTGGTACTATGGGAATAACCCCTGACCAAAAGGTCACAGACTCTTACTGTTACTACTCAAAGCCCCACCAGTTTTTCAAGAGTAGGTAAATGTTATCAACTTTTTATTTGCCTATGTTTGATTTAGAGCTTCCAGAACAGTTATTTTGATTATTTCATTCAGTTTTATATCACTAAACTCTTGATGTTGCCACAATTAGAAGCACTCCTATTTCCTTTTACTTTTAAAATGTTTTTATAACTTTCTAGATATTTTAAATTTCATCCATAAAAGATATTTTTAAGTTGTTCTCAATAACTGTCTTCTACTTCTTTCACACTAATAGTGCTTAGACATGGATTCATGGCCACATCTTCCATTGTAGTTAAGGTATTGCCATGTCATCAAATTTCTGGTTGAAATGATGTGGGCAGAAGTGATGTGTGGGAGTCTTGAGTTGTGTTCTCATGGGCATGGGGCATGCCCTCCATCTCTCCTTTTACCTTTCCTGTTGAATTGGATATTGGATATCCATCTGGGACCATGCACACAAGGATAACCCCAAAGGATGGCAAGACAAAAAGACAAAGGAAATCTAAACACCTGTCTTCATAGTCACAGTGTTCTGAACCTTTCATTAAAAAGGGATACACACATTCATTTTATACTGAAAATAACCCTGAGAGTTAGACATTATTCTCCCCTTACTATAGATGAGGAAAGATTCAGAGAGTTCAACCAAAATTTGACTACAATCACGCAAATACCAAAGTGCTGAAGCTGGGATTAAAACTCACAGCTCCCAAACAAATCAATGTAGTTACAATATGGTATTATCCTTCCATACAAGAGAGTCTGGCATATGCAATGACCATACTTGGCAATTTTGATGAATGAATATATGACTATTTTCTCAGAATTCACCTTTCCGCACATAAAAGGATGAGTTTAAGCTATCCCATGGCCAGAATTTCATAATATTTCTTTGAGTGGTATTGAACCATCTAAGCCTTCTCCTTTCAGGGTCATACAGGCACCATACATTTACACTGCAAAGTTGAACAAGATTGTGATTAGAGATGGTCATAACAAGTAATCAGCTTTAAACATTTGAAAGAGCCTATTTGTGTATTTGTGTATGTGAATGTTGCCAAGGAAATTCTCAAGTAATGAAAATCATTTTCTCTACCCTTTGATATGGGATGGAAACATGTGTCTTTCTTTCAACCATCCCAAAAGTATTTTGCTGTCTTAGAAAATAGTCTGAAGGACAGTTTTGATTGCTTTAACTCTGAAATCTGTTGTGTTCCTGATAGCATGCAGAGTTTTAGATGTTGTCACTAATATTCACGAAAAATGTTCAATTGCCATAGATTACAAGGCTCTTTCAAAGTGCTATAAATGAGACGGTTTATGAGTCTTTGTGGTTCCACCAAGAACAACAGGACGTGGAGCCCTAAATTAAAAATCACTGGCAGATCAAATGCACTGTCAGTGTTCAACCAATGCAAATGACCATGTCGCATATGGTGAATTCCTGAATTCAAAAATATGAGGTCCTCTTTGGAAATGATTCTCTTTTTCCTGTGTCACTTTGAGATTGGTACTATTCTTGTCCTATGTCTAACTAGGCATATGGGCAGTTAGAGTTTTAATAGAACCATGCAAATTCCAAAGAAGGAAAAAAGATAAAGAGGAAGAGTGAGAGCATATCTTGTTTGAATATTTTTTCTCTAAAAATACGACATCAATATCATCTCCCTTAGGATAAGAGACATTGTCTTTAGGAAGCCTATGCATAATATATGGAATTTTGTATATTTCAAATTCAGTGCTCTTGAAATACTTTCTTAAAATGTTATTATTGGATTATATCATGTCTTTAAAGTGGAGTGTATCCATCATGAATACTGATGAATTAGTAAGAGCTCTTAGTTGAAAATCTTTGCTTGGTCTGCAGGATAACTTCACTTTACTACTTTATACTTCCCCCACTCTGTTCCCCAAGATTTGGTATGGTCTGCATCAGCAGACCCCCTTGCCCTCTGACTCTTGGTTGGCTTCAGCTACTAGTGGGAGCCTGCCAGTCATCTGGAGGGCTGGCAGAAAGGGAAGTTGGAATATTTAATCCTCAGCTTCTTGTAGTGCAGGAGCAGTCTTGAACTGGTCTTGAGCTGGCTGTATCCTGCCATGAGTAGTCATAGCTCCTGTCAAATGATGCTCTTCCTACAGTCCTTTCTGTGCCTGAGTGCTATGCCTCTTTAAGCTAGGCAAGTGTATTAGAAAAAAGCTAACATAGTGGGCCTGACCACTTATCTGTAGAAAGACCTGCTTACAAAGTTAGCCTTTGGCCGGCATCTGGGAACTTGGACTATGTGAGGATTCTCACCATCCCCAGAAGAGGTAAGAGTGGCTCACTGTCTCCTAAATTTTGTCCAACCAAATGGTTTATGCTTAGCTCTACTTTCCTTCTGGGAATCTAGAATTCTAGATTTGGGAATCTAGAATTATGCATACAGACAGAGGCTGTCTATGTAAATACCCCCAATATAAATCCTGGGCACTGAGTTTCTAATGGGCTTCCCTGGTTGGCAACATTTTACATATTTTCATAAACCACTGCCAGGGGAATTAGGGATATCCTGTGTGACTGGAACCTTGTGGTTGGTTTCCCCTGGACTTACCCATGTACCTTTCCCTCTGTTGATTGTACTCTGTTCATTTGCTATAATAAATCTTAGCCATAAGTAGGACTATAGGATGAATCCTGCAATCCTCACTGAGAATCATTGAACCTGGGGGTGGTCTTGAGGACCTCTAAAATAAATAGTAAAGGAGATCTACTGTTATACCCCAGAGTACTGCTCCATTTCTTTTGGTTTTCTTACACTCTCTGCCTACCCTTTTGAAAATAGTTTCTTTATGAAGCTCTTTATTACATTACTTAATTTAAATGTATTTTCTCTCTTCTCCTGAAATCCTATCACCCGGTGACTGCAAATACAAAATACATTATAAAAATATTGATAATTATTTGATTGATTCATCTCTATACATGATTTTTTTTGAAATTTCTTAACAAGAAGATTAATGGTTTTTAAGGTAAGGTAACACAGAAACCTTTTATATCTTATTTAATGAAAAATTCTGATTAGGATGTGCTTCTTTAAACAGATGGAGGATTATGCATTTTGGTAAGCCAGAAGGTAATAAATAAGCTGGTGGCTAATTGTCCTTAAAAAATAGTTAGACATTATTTTCTCCTTTACCTTTATATGTTCAAGGGGGAGGGCATAATGAAGGAAAAGAGGGAGACCAAGGAAAATATGCGGTGATAAGAGATAATGTTTTTGTAGTGTATACTTACATAAAATATCACTAACATAGTGAGATGAATGCTCTTATGTGCCTCATAGAAGAAATTATATTACTTCTAACAATCATTGCACCTCTAACAGGTATGGGTATATCCACATAGTATTATGTTCAAATTATTTTTTGCTAATATTTAGACTATTTAATATCCATGACATCCATGGGCATTTGTATCATTAAAGATTATTTTTTCTTTTATGCTGTGCTCTGTGAAGCAAGACAAGGCAATGTGCTTAAAAATCCAAAAATTATACTAATTAAATATCAAGACTTATTTATGTTAACATAATTTATTTATGTTAACTTTTAAATTAGTTAAGTAAAAAATAAGTGTTATATATTCTTGGATACTTTCTCAAAAAAAAGGAGAAGGAAATAAGGAGAAGGGAAAGAGGAAAGGGAAGAGGAAAAGGAAGGGGAGGAAGAAGAGGAAGGAGAAGAAGGAGGGGGAGGAGGAGGAGGAGAAGGAGAAGGAGAAGAAGAAGTGCTTAATGCAAACTTTAGTGGTCCACTCCCCAACTATGTTTAGGACAGCTGCATTGACCTACAAAATTGTTTTATGCGTATAGACAAAAAGCTTTGTTTTAGAGAACTCATGATGTGTACTTTCTGTTTATTAATGTCCTGGTAAACCACATGTCTTCTTGATAAAGTAATCCTGATTCAGAAAGACCTCTTTCCTGGCTATCTTACTTCAGTGTACCTGTGTGCTTATTGATTGCCTTTGCTAATAAATGCTCCCTCCATTGTAATTTAGCTCCGTCCCAACAACCTCCACCTAGAGGACAAGTTCAAAGTTCTTCTGCTATCAATCTCTCCTGGAGTCCACCTGATTCTCCAAATGCCCATTGGCTTACTTATGGTTTATTCAGGGATAGTTCTGAAATCTACACAACTGAAGATCAATACCCATACAGTAAGTTTAAAGGTTTGGTGATAGAAAAATATAATATTCTGGGAATTGATATATTAGTTAATTTCTGTGACACTGAGGATAAATGTTGTTGTGGTTTCCTGTGCCTAGTGGAGAGTGTTTCAAGCAGAAAAAGAATTATGAGTCTCAGGAGCAATCTCCTCATTTTCAAAACAATGAAATAAAAATGGGAAGCTTCTTGTTTGATAAGCCCTAATGCTTATCAAATTCTCAAAGATAAAAAAAAAAAAAATTACCCTATCCAGCTTTATTGAGGATGTGGAGGAGTTAGAGTTTGCATAAACTGCTGTAATATCTGTGTATGTTCATTGGCACTTTTCATGTGGGAAGTTGTTAAAATGTATGAAAAACCATATCCTTTTGTGTATCATTTGACTCAGCAAATTTCCTTTAAGAAATTTATCTTAAATGAACAGTCATAAATGGACACAAAATATGTTCAGGCCTAAACTATTTGTAATGGGAAAATATAGCAAATATTCAGCTATCCAAAATCTTTCAATAAATTGTGATAGATGGCATTATGGGATCTTTATACATTGGAAGTAAATAGTAGGATGTAATTACCTATAAACTGATATCTTAGTTTACAGTTGATGAATGGAAAGTGTCCATGACACATTGTGTAATGTAATAAAAAGTATTACAAATAATCTGAGTTATATTTTAATTCAAAAATATGTAGAAATATTGGAAGACTTACAACAAACTTATCTATAGCTTTTTCTGGGCATAACAATTAAAGAAGGTTTATTAAATATTTCTATTATATGGATTCAGCTTTTAAATTTCTTAGGTTAAAAATGGACTTTTAAAAAAGTGGATTCAGAGTACTAGCCTTCATGCAAACAATGTAATTTTATGCATACATGGCCATTTCCACAGAAATATAACATGAATTTAAATTGAAAGAGAAATTATGTCAAAAAACCATGAAGACTATCTTTGCATCTGTAACTTTTATGAATATTTTAAAGGAGCTTATAGAAATCAAACTATAGGGGTCCATTGTCTTTAAGAAAAATATCGGAGTAGATGTTTTACATAGTTTCCCTAAAGTCAAAACGAAGCAATAGAAATGTTTACATCCTTTCAGCTCTGTCTTCTCTGATATTTTCCTCTAGTCATGTTTGGCTATAAGCTAGTTTAAGAAAATAGTTTGAAAAACATTGGAATAGTGATTCTAATTCAAGTTTCCATTTTGTTCTCTTTGTTTAATGCCCAATTTTCCAAATTCCAGTTTAACTTACTTAATTAGTTAGAAGAAAAGTGTGTAAGGTTCCATAGAGGGACTGGAGTTCTGTAATCTTCCTCAAAATGGTTAGGAAGATGCCTTGTTTTAACATAGCGATTGGCTTTAAAACTTTTGCATAGCACACACTTCTATTTTGTATATATAGTAGGTTACACTTTTGCACCTCATCCTGCCTGACATGCACCTACATTATTATGTCCACTTTCTGTTAACTCTAAATGTTTCTCCAGTATTACAGCTCTTCTTTGAAGTTAATGGCAACTCTGAACTTCATGATGCAGATTGCAAAGGGAAATGAACATCTGTCTACATCTGCCATGTTGGCAAAGTATCCTAAAAACCTGCTACTAGAATGTTTATTTTCTTCCAAATATCAGCATGATCCAGGTGTCCTGAAACTTAAACTTTTGTGATAGGGGAAGAGAGAGTTATAAAAATATTGGAAGTGATTTTGAAGATGACAGTGCCACTGGTTGGATTATTTCTGAAATTGTGAATTAGAGTCACCCTACTTTTCCATACAGCTTAATTCAATAATAAAATTAAACTTCAATTATACCCTTCAATTCCAGTGGCATGTTTTCCATAGTAACATATTGTGATCTATTTTATAGACCATTACATGAGAATACAACACTCTGGCTCTTATTCATGATTGCACTAATATAGAATCCAAATAACAGTTTCTTACATAATAAATGTGTATTCATTCACTAATCAGACACTTATATAATCCTATTAAACGAGGTATTATTTCCTAAAACCTTATTTTTCATTAAAAAAATGCCACTTCTGGCATTTCTTGACAATCACTATAATTAATGATGTGAAAATTATCTGCATGATGGCATTTGAACAGTAAGAACAATTGGCTAACGCTGTCAGAACTTTGTATCATTCTAATAATACCCTCATGTTTATTACTCTATTTCCAGTGTGTGGATAGCATGTGTAATATGAAAAGGAAACAGTACTTATATTCAGCGGATGAACACAAATCTTTGGGTTAAATAAAGGCATTTGGAATTATAGGTGGAGAATCATTGAACTTTTCAAAGAAAATTAATAGTGTTGTCTTCCGAGAAAGTTTGATCATTTGGTTGAGACCATTATAGAATTCCTTGTTAGAATAAAAACTTTTCCTAGCTTGCCTGATGCACTATGGGAATCTCCAGGACAGTGGTTTCCAACCCAAGATCATGACACACTGGTGTGTTAGCATCTTTAAAGGTCGCAAAGTATTTGTTACTAGTAATAGCACACTAATAAGGGTGGAATAATTTTAAAGTTTTTAAAACTAAGCAAAATTTACATCCTCACAAGCTTGTGCGTAACCAGCTATCAAAAATAGAGAAATGTATAGAGGTCAAGTAAGCGCATTGGGAATTGTACATAATTAGCACCTAATATTATCTCCCCTGGAGCTCCAATCTGGTTTGCTTATAGGTATTTTCCATGTGCTGGGTATGAAGAGAACAGCTATCATAGGAAATAGCGCTCATTCGATAGTATTGCAGTTATAGGGAGTGGCCAATAAATCATGTTATATTTTCCTACTTGAGTTTGGAACTAAAAAACTATACATATGAGTCAGTAAGATGGAAATGAAAAATAAAAGTCATCTTCATTACTGATAAAAGTCAGATTGGAGAATAGACCCTCTCTCCTGTCCAAAGACAGATTAGAAGAGAGAAAAAAATCAATGGGCTGATCTGAGTGTGCTCTGTTCCCGCCCCCCCTTCTCCCCAAATTCACAGTTAAATCATTTCTCATTTGGGAAGTCATGAGTAGAGGATTAGTCATTACATGTTTACTCTAAAAAAATCCTTTCACAGAGAAACTAGAGGATAAATACCTGTACACCTGACCATTGCTTACATAGCCTAAAGACAGTTTAGAGTTTTAGATAGTGATACATCAGAGTGAACCTTGAGATTTCATTTTTACCTTTAATATCATTCTCATTTGTTACTCCATACTAAAACCAGTGTAGTAGTCACTTGAATAATTGATAGAATGAAACTCCTTAGCACCTTCTATCAATATATCACAGGCAAATTTTTCCAGTGGAGGATACCACTTTTTCTGAAGAGGCATAGTAAATTTTATGCATCAGCTTCACTGACTGATTTAACAAATATTTATTGAGATTGTACTCTGCAACAAATACAATGGTGAGTAAGGAGGACATGGTCCCAGCTTCCTAGTATGTTAAATCTAGTTTGAAGGAAAGACTGAGGAGGGCACTTGACGGGATGAGCACTGGGTGTTATACTCTATGTTGGAAAATTGAACTTCAATAAAAAATACATGTATAAAAAATAAAATAAAATGTGAGACGATTATTTACTAACATACATGTGATATATACATATACTAATATATATGATATACACATATATAGTATTATATATATGTAATGGGAGATTATGTCTAGGTTTTTTTCTTCTGCATCCAGGAAAACCTGAAATCTCATAATAGTCTCCCACTCCTCATTTAAGCATGCTCAGTGCATTAAAAAAAAACAAAAAACAAAAACAAAACAAAACAAACAAACAAAAAAAACCCACAACTGAATACCAACATTCCTCTGCCCTAAACCCATTTTAATTTTGGATCATAGGAAAGGTAAGGAATTAGGAGAATATGAATCTGGATTTTCCCAGATTACTTAGGTTCTCAGAAGGTAACAGTTGACTTTATAACAGAAAATTTCACTAAGAGATAAGAATTAGACATCAATGGGAATATATTTTTGTTATTCGATAAGTTTGATAAGCATACTTGGAAAAAAATAATCAGTACCAGGGGACCTGGGTGGCTCAGTGGATTAAGAGTCTGTCTTCAGCTAAGGTTGTGATCCCAGGGTCCTGGGATCAAGTCCCGTGTCAGGCCCCTTGCTCAGTGGGGAGTCTGCTTCTCTCTCTCTGCCTCTGCCTCCATCCTCTGCCTCCAGCTCATGCTCTCTCTCTCAAATAAATAAATAAAATCTTAAAAAAGAAATTAATCAGTGCATACGGTTATTATTATTAGCATCCCCAAAGAAGAATCTCATGCTGTGTTTGTGCAATAATTTGTCTAAGTTATTTTGTTGTTGGTATAAATCTTTTTCTTACAAAAGTGTCGTATCTTGTTAAGAAGGGTTAAAAGAATTTTTTTAAGCATCTTTTTTAAGCATCACAATTGTCACATTCTAGCATGATGACTAACTTCACTTTGGAAAATTTCTGGAGTATTGTACACTCCAGTTTATTTTTCATAATAATATTCAACTATATGCACTATTACAGTCTGTATTTTTACCCGTGTTGCTACAAGGCCTTCATCACTATATTTTCAAATAATTATGTGATACTAGAATTCTATTAATGTCTAATGTTAATATTAAAAATTATGACCTATTAAATTCCACTTTAATTTACCTCAACATTTCCTATTATAAATAACACGTCCATACTTTTATATGCTTTATGAGGAAACCTTTCCCAAGAATTGGATTTGGAAAAGGTCCCAAGACCTTTCCAAGAATTGGTCTCGTAAAATATGTTTTAATATATGCTTGCATACACCATTAGTTTATTGCATCTTGGTTGCAAACCTACTCTGTTGCCTACTCTGTGACAGTGGAGCTGGAGCCTGTAAACATTTCCCTTTGACTACCTGGCATGTTGTGAGTGCCACAGTCTTGCAGTGCATTTCCTTTCCCCTTAGAGAATAGGAAATTCCAGGCACATGCCTAATCACGCCCATTCCCTATCTTTTTTATTTTTTAATTTTTTTTTTTAATTTATGATAGTCACAGAGAGAGAGAGAGAGAGAGGCAGAGACACAGGCAGAGGGAGAAGCAGGCTCCATGCACCAGGAGCCCGATGTGGGATTCGATCCCAGGTCTCCAGGATTGCGCCCTGGGCCAAAGGCAGGCGCCAAACCGCTGCGCCACCCAGGGATCCCCCCTATCTTTCTAATCTTTTGAAAAACTCAGACTTCTCTTGTATCAATTCTCCATTGATGCTGACAAATGTCTCCAAAATTTAGCAGTTTAAAACAACAATAAACATTTATGATTTCACAGTTTCTGTGGTTCAGAAATTCAGGAAAGGTTGCAGTCAAGATATCGGCCGGGTGACAAACATGGCCTGCAATTTGCCAACCCTTCGTTTTGTGAAATGTCGGTTAACAAGTAAACAGGTTACATAGAAGAAACAGCTATTTGTATTGCAGAAATTTCTCTTCTATTTTCTATAAGAAAGACTATATTATATAAAGAACAAGAGTTTAAACAACCTTCTAAATAGTCTTCATTACAAGAGGCACTTTTCTTATGCAATAAAATTAGTCAGTATTTGCTTTATTTCGGTTTTAGATACATGAACCACACTCTCTCTCTTTTTTTTTTTCATACTCTCATTCAAAAGAGCAGATTGTATACTTTCTGTGATTAAGTTATATAAATAGGAAAGCAATTAGAAGTGATTCCTTGCCAATTTGTGAAATGTAACTATTTTTTCCTTTCTTTCTTTTAATTTCAGGTATTCAGTACTTCTCGGATGCTGACCTGTCACCATATACTTCATATTCCTATTACATCGAGACTGCCAGTGTGCATGGTTCAACAAGGAGTGCAGCTGTCACTTACAAGACGAAACCAGGGGTCCCAGAAGGAAACCTGAACTTGAGTTATATCATTCCTATTAGCTCAGACTCTGTGACACTTGCTTGGAATTCACCTTCAAATCGTTCTGGTCCTATAGAAAAATATATTTTGTCCTGTGTTCCTTTTGATGGTGGCCAGCCATGTGTTCCTTATGAAGGTCATGAGACTTCTGCTACCATCCGGAATCTGGCTCCATTCACCAAGTACCATTTTTCTGTACAGGCATGTACGAGTGGGGGCTGTTTACAAAGCTCACCCCTTACAGTGATGACAGCCCAGGCACCTCCCCGAAGGCTGGGTCCACCTGAGGTGCGGATGATCAGTTCCACAGAACTTCGTGTAGAATGGTCTCCCCCACTGGAGCCAAATGGTAGGAATTCCAGGCTTAGAGTTCCCTTTCTGAGGCCAAATATGTATGAGAATCTAGGCATTTGGAATTGTGCAGTAAGCATCTGGCAATTGCATTCGTCTCTGTAACTATAGGATATAATAATTGAGAATCTCTAAAGATATCAGATACTATTTGTACTGGTTAGTAAAACAAGTGTATGTCTTTAATCTAATAACAAATTCCATTCATTTAAATTGCCCCTTAAAAGGCTAATATTATCTTTGCTCTTAATGACATCTGTCACAACACAAACGATGTTTCTAATTTGAAACTCACTTATAAAATGCATTATATTTGACGGTGTCACAAGTTAGGGCACCCATAAGGAGTAAATTTTCTCTTTTAAGCAAGAAAAGGGTATAAAATAATACAAAAAAATATGTATATAGGCTAGCTGGCTCCATTAAGTTAATTTTTTGTCTTCATACAATTGAACCCTTGGTTATATAGGCCAGACAGAAATTCATATATTTTTAGTAATTAATATCATGTACGTACGATGGCAAAACCTTTTTATCAGACTTTTAAGTTACTTGAGAAAACTAGGTAGAAATCAAGTTTAATGCTCCAATATTTATGTAAACAGGGCTTGTGTTAAGTAGATAATAAAATTAAAATCTGCAAATTTGAAAGTATATAAATTAGAGGTGCAATAATCAAATCCTCCTCCCAAAAGCAATTCTCGGTAGAAATTATGATCATTCATTCTGAAAGGGATTGAATTTACCTGGAATAGGTTATAGCTATTTTTCATTTATGGTTTGTTTTTCCCATGAATATGCTTGTCCACAGTATTTCATACACTCATCTGTCTGTCAATTTGTTGTCTTTTATCAAAGTCTCATCATCTAGATTACTAAGAAATGGACAGGTAATCTAGTCAGAAAAATAATGCAAAACTGTCACCTTTACCTAGCCTAACCCCAACCCACCCCCAAAATTGTCTGTCTGATGGGTCATCTTGGGTCCTGTTTTACTTTTCTAGGAATAATTATAAGATATGAACTCTACATGAAAAGATTGAGATCTGATGGAGAAACCACCTCAGCAGAAAGTCGAGTCTTTCAGAGCAGTGGCTGGCTCAGTCCTCACCCATTTGTAGAATCAGCCAATGAAAATGCATTGAAACCTCCTCAAACAGCCACAACCATCACTGCCTTGGAGCCATACACTGAGTATGCGTTTCAAGTCTTAGCTGTGAACATGGCTGGCAGCGTGCCTTCTACCTGGACTTCGGAAAGAACAGGAGAATCAGGTGAAGAGAAATGCTTTGAACTCTACTTTTAAGACTCCCAAGTGGAATTACTGTCCCAAATGAAAGTCAACAGCACTGAAGTGTGTTTTGAAAAGCAAGAATTATACATTTATACAGGCCAAGGAAAAATTTAATATATTGGTTGGTTACGTAAATATCTCAAGGTCATAAAGCACTTGCAGTAAGTTTTAGGGGGGGGGAATAAATGCCTGAGCTATTACTTCAAGGGGGAAAAATAACTTAACTGTAGTTCTAGTCTTTGGGGAACGTTTGCCAAAAATAGCAATTGGTTTCCATTCCTGAAGTGGGTTGGCCGTATGTACTATCTTGCTCCAAATTCAGCACAGTTTATGTTCAATGAAAGAGATAACTGTACCAATTTCACAAATCTTAGTTTGTTTTTATTTCTCTCTCCAAAGCAAATAGTGTAGGTACTAGATTGTACCTAATGATAGAATCCTGGATATTAAAATCTGTAATTCACAAGTGTGCTTATAAGCAGTTGGCAATATGGTAAGGAAGGAGAGTAAAAAATTTTAATTTTCTTAAGATATCTTCATTACAGCAAATGAGATATTTTTAACCCTCTCCCTCACTCTTTACATTGAAAACCCTTCAAATATCATGAGCCTTTCACCAAAAAAAGACGCTTTTGTTATGCTTTGAATCTACAGATATTCAAAGAAACCCATGTCCTGATTTAAATTGGATCTGTTAGGACTGTGGGAGGATAAGGGTAGCTTTAGGTTGATGTCCAAGGGAATCATTTCATGAATAAAATGTGCATTGTGCTTGAGCATCTCTTAATGACTGCCAGCCATCTTGGACAAATAATAGTGCCATGATAGCACAAGTGATGAGCCATGGCATTCTGGAAGGGGAGAATCAAGGTCAGAAATGAAAAGTAATGGGTGAAACTGCAATACTGGACCCTCATAATCTTATGGGTCACTGGCTACTGAACGTGCGATGAGGTCCTTTGATAATACACCTTTGGTTAGCACATTTAAAATCCGTATTAAGATCTCAAGGATGGCAGGGGGAGAATGTATGTACGTATGTACTCTGAGCATTTCAGTCAAGATTTATTGAAAACTTTAAACATTTCTTTGGGGTTATTTAGAACATTTTAGATTTACCTCTTTCTCCAGGCTGTATCAGTGTGGCTCGGTGAAATCTACATCTCTACAGCAGAAACCCAACATGTCACTATGCATTGTTCTGGACTTTGTGGACTAAGACAGATTCAGTTTTGATGACTTCTCCTTTCAAATGCTTCATGAGACTTACAGTTTCCCCCCCAAAAGGGAGGAAACTTATCTTACTTATCTTGATGTACATAAGCAAAGTCCTATATGATTTTTCTCTTGTAAATGGAAAAATATCTTTGCTGGTGGTATAAGGATAGGGAACATCCTTGCAGAAAACATGAAAAAAAAAGGGGGGGAGGGATAGCTTTTATAAATACCAGTATATCTTTTGATGTTTGGAGATCAGAGTATTATGTGAGGAATGGGGTTATGTCAGAAATTAGAGCACGTGTATGAATTCTGTCTGGAGACCTGTAGATAACAGCACTCTGTTCCTGTTATTGTCCTCAATAGTGCCGGCATTCATGACCCCCCCTTCCGTCTCCCCACTCTCACCACACTCCCTCAATGTGTCCTGGGAGGAGCCCGCGGAGAATGTAACAAGAGGAGAAGTTGTGGGGTATAAAATCAATATGGTTTCTGAACAGTCACCTCACCAAGCTATTCCGACAGCGGTGTCACAGGTATTACTATTTTAGAATTGAATTGTCTTCCGTTTGACATTTTCTGAGTTTGCAGAATTCTGTGACCAAATTCTCCTTTATATATTCCTTACGTGGCATGTTTGTTTCTTAACATGACATCATCTGTACAAGGTCCTGTGTGTCTATATCACTTATTTTTTCTAATATAAGCATGTCATAAAACAAAGTAGATATAATTTTGTTTAACAAAATCTGCTTTTTTGCCCTTAACATATATCCTAAAGTATCTTGTAAAGAGCCAGCTTTCAGTAGCTGAGTATTGTCTGTTATCTGGGCATATAATAATGTTTTCAACCAAACCCACAATCAGTTGATATTGGTATTGTATTGATTCTTTTGGAACTATAAATAACACTGACAAGAATGTCTTATATGTCCATTTTGCATATTTCTGCTTCCTAAGAGAATTCTGAGGAATGGATTTATCACAACTTATAGCAAAGGTTATTAATATGTTTAAGGTTTGGGATATACAGTGACATACTTCCTTCCAGTAATTCATACTCTTGCCAGCAGTAATGAGAATAGTAATCACAGCTAACTTATGAAGGCTTTATTATGTACATGGACTAAACCATGTGATATGTGTATAGTAATCCTGGAGGAGGAGAGGCTCTTGTTTCCCTCCAGTTTATGGCGTGGTCAATGTACTCCGTTGGCCTATTTTATCAGCATGAGGGTGGCCGAGGACAGAGGCGGCTGATGTTAACTGGACAAGTCATTCTGTGTACGTGGCCTTTGGCACCTCTTTTGAGGAAGACGCTCTTTGGTGGGCATTAGCATGATATAAAGAGATCTTCACATGTAACAATATCTTCCATGGGACTGCCTACATTCTTCTCTCCCAGATTTCCTGGTTCGTGATCTTCTAGTCTTTTTTTTTTTTTTTTTTTTCATGCTGATGACCAATACTTTAAGTCACTGCCATGTAGTTCAGATGTGTTCTACCTCTGGAGTGTTCCCTTTCCACACAAAATGGATGGCCAGGTGTGCTGCCTGAAGTTCTGCTTATTGAGCAGATTTCTTCTTGCTGCTGGTTTTTAGGGTCATCCTTGAGTGGGGCTGTAGAGCAGCCATCACCCATTTTTGACTTGCAACCACATGCCAAGACAACCCATCTGTGAACCAAACCACATTTTTCTACTCTCTCAGCTCTTGAGGAACCTCCAAGAAGTCACATGTATCATGTGAGATTGAGCAACCAGTGTACAAATGATACATGGGGGTCCAGACAGCCTGCTTGCACAGGATATTATCTTGGCTCTGCTTGTGCCTGTTACCAGATAGCCCCTTCCATTTTATGAGGAATTTCTGTTGGGCCTACTTGGCCTTAAGACATGGCATGTCTGACAGAGCTCAGCTCATGAGGGGTAGCTCTGGCTGCATGGCCATTCGATGCTTTGTGTTTACCAAGGCTCACTGGTATGCCAGGAGCTGTTCTAGTGAATGGTATTTTATTTCCATTGTGTAATATGCCTTTGATCCAGATCCTGTAAGTCTACCTTGTGATTCTTTCATTGAGAGCTTGCCATAAATGTCTCATTACATCTTTTCCCATTATAGGCAGCTCTAAAACCACAGGATCTGATAGGCTTCATGCCCCGAGTTGCTTGACTGATTGCAATGCAGCCTTGACCCGCTGAAGAATCCTTTCTAGCCCTAGGACCCACTCAGAGCTAGCAACACTCCATATTACTCAGTAACTTAGTCAGAATAGTGTTCCCGGATACGCAGTGTGCTCTCTTCAGAACCTAAGAAGGCCTGCCAGACATTCTATTTCCTGCCTCCTAGTAGTAAGTGCAAGATGCAATAATTTGACCTTTACTTTGGAAGGGATGTCCTAGCATATCTCAGGCTATTGGACTCCTAAAAATTTTGCTGATGTGGAAGCCTCCTTATTTTTTAAAAACTTGATCTCTTTCTTTGGAGCATATAATATTTACGAAGACTTCTCCGCACCTGCCATGTCTTGCTTATCTGAGTCATTTAATAGGATGTTATGAATATGGAGAACGAACACTGCCAAAGAGGTTTTCAGTTTGCCTTGAATCGGTGACCTTCAGGCCTTCTTTGTCTTTCTTCAGTGCATTCATTGCACCCAGCAAGAGCTACCTGATTCCACAGTCCTTATAATTACTACTTTCCGCAAAATAGTCCATATGGTTTCCAGTTCCACCAAACCAGTGAACTTCCTTTCACTGGTAAGTCCAGTTCCCCACCAATGAGAATCACACACTAGTACGTGCTAGGGACCATCAATACCCCACCCACTCCCTGTGACGAGGTTCTCTTTGATTGGTGATCCAGCTCCGAAATGTCATTTTAAAGTCTCCTTCCTAGGGTACTCCTAGGTATCTTAGGTCAGGTTCTCCAGGAAACAGATGCTGTGGAGAGGATTGAGTAGAAGGTTTATTGGGGAGTCCTCTCAGAAACAACACACAGAAAGTAGTAAGAGATGCAAGGTTGAGCAGAATAAGAAGCTGAATTGTGATGCACTAATGAAAGGGTTTAATTTGATCCTGTGCATAGTTCTGGAGCTGAAATGACCCCATAAGGTTGTCCTAAAGAAGTCAAGGAGTCAGACCTTTGTACCCCATTGTATTAGTTTCCTGGGACCACAGTAGCAAATCAGCCACAAACTAAGTGACGTAAAACAATAGAAGCTGATTGGTTTTAATGGAGGCTAGAATCTGAAATCAAAGTGTTGACGGACTACTTTCCCTCCAAAGGCTCTCCAGGAGAATCCTTCCTTGCCTCTTCTGCTTATGGTAGATCCTGGGCGTTCCTTGGTCTGTAGCAGCAGAACTCCAATCTCTGCCTGTCTTCACATGGCCTTTTTCTCTATGTTGCTGTCTCTTCTGTATCTGCGTATCCTCCTCCTTTCTTCTATAAATATATCCCTTGTATTAAGACCCACCCTAAATTCATGATGACTTAATTAATTATAACTGCAAAGAACCTCTTTCCAAATAAGATCGCTTTCTGAGGTACTAGGTGAACAAGAATTTGGGGGAGACCCTCTTCAACCCATTGCCAATAGATCTGTCAATATTTTTTAGTTTTTCCAGTAGACGGAGCATGTTTACAACACAAAGGTAGAAGAAGAGCCAATAAATAATTTATGATTCCTTGTTATACTTTTCCATTGGTCTGGAAATAAGTGCTGACTAATTTGCAACTGTCTCAGGTGATAAACACAGAAGTAGCCTTACATATATCTTTTAACGTAAACGATTTAGTCGACCAATCCAGTATATCATAGGATTTCAGGTAAATTTACAGCTGGACCTACTTCATTTGGTCCTTAGTGTTATACAACATTCATCATTGATGTTTTGTTATTGTTTTTGCTATTCTTTTGCTTTGTAAACTATTCTTTCTTCATAAAATGTAGCTTCAAAGCAACTATCATTTGCACTGTGGTATTCTTTTCTAAGAAACAAAACTGAGAAGAAAACATAGTTCATAAAGATATAGCCTTAGAAGTCTGTTTGTTCATATCCCACTTTTGCCAGTTGTTAGCTTTCCATACATCTCTGTGCTTCAAGTTTTACTCATCTGTAAAATAGGAAAACAATTTCTGCTTATCTATATGTTTTTTTGTAGAGTTTAAAGAGCTTGAGGAGTATGAGGTACTATTAGCGATTATTAATGGGATAGGACTACATTGCACTTTTAAAAAGATCATTTTATCATTCAGTGAAGCAGGAAAATATTTCTTTTTTATTAGTGACAAAATTATGTATATGCATCTTTTTTTGTTTAAAGTCCTTTCTTCTGTGGCCAAATTGAAATAAAGATATAGATATATCATTTTATTCTCTTATGCTTTCTGTCCCCTACAAATATCTACTTCATCATATATTCAAGAAAGTGAAATCAAGAGTGGCAAAGTAAAAAATCTTCACCTTCTCGATAATGAAATTTGTATCCATGTTGACCTGAGTGTGTCTTGTTATAAGCTTAGTAAGAAAATAGCCAAAATTTCTAGGGAAGGCCTACCATAAAATAACTGTTACAGACAGTTGCTCTTTGACTAAGAGTAGTGGCAAGGAAATATCTAGAAGTGGTGATATTATCAGTGTAGGATTTCAAGCTTCTACAGAATTCTCTCCACGTCCTTAAAGATTCATCCCAAAGAAAATTTCCAATTAAATTGATCCTTGAAATCTTGTAAAATGACTATATATGATAAAGACAAAGTTTATCTGAGTGATTACTTTATGTGCCCCAAGCTTTAAGGTAAATATCTTTTTAAAATAATGTAATTTATAACAACTATATGTGGAGAAGTAAAGGCCCATCAAAATTAGTATTAATCTACATTTTCTATTTCTCATTATATTTCACTTTGTGTTCGTGTTCCACAGAATAGTTTGTTCAAAAAATGAGTCAACATCCTAAATGAAATAGGAAATACTTCATTTTTAGGGATCCCTGGGTGGCGCAGCGGTTTGGCGCCTGCCTTTGGCCCGGGGCGCGATCCTGGAGACCCGGGATCGAATCCCACGTCGGGCTCCCTGCATGGAGCCTGCTTCTCCCTCTGCCTGTGTCTCTGCCTCTCTCTCTCTCTGTGTGACTATCATGAATAAATAAATAAAATCTTTAAAAATAAAAAAAAAAAAGGAAATACTTCATTTTTAAATTATTTTTTTTTAAAGTGAGTAGAGTTGATGCAATATTACCTTAGTTTCAGGTGTACAGCATAGTGATTCAACTTCTCTATATGTTATGCTCTGCTCACCGTAAGTGTAGCTCCCATCTGTCACCACACAATGCTGTTACAATATCATTGACTAGTTTCCCTATGCTGTGCCCTTTATTCTCATGACTTATTCACTCCTTAATTGGAAGCTTGTCTCTCCCACTTCTCTTTACCCGTCTCGCTCATCCTCCCCACTTTGCCTATCCCCCCACACCTTCCCTCTGGCAACCATCAGTACTCTCTATTTGCATATCTGATTTTATTTTTTGTTTTTTAATTTTTTTTTAGATTCTACATATAAGTGAAATCATATGGCATTTATCTTTCTCAGTATGACTTATTTTACTTAGCGTAATGTCCTCTAGATACATCCATGTTGTCATAAATAGCATGATCACATCCCGTTTTATGGCTGCATAATATTCTGCTGCTTATTTTTGCCACATTTTCCTAAAATCAGAACACTTTTTTATGCTTTATCCTGAAAACAATTTTACTTTCTAAAAGTCTGCATTAATCCTATCAGAGTTGTTCTAAATGGGATAAATTTTATAACAATATTCAGTAAATTTTACTCATTTCAAAATTTTACTTTTCTTGGGAAATTTTAAATCACAGAGCACAGAGGAGAAAATTTTATATCCTCAATCTCCTTCAATAACAATTTTAGAATTAGAAACATAAAGCACTTATAATTTGGTGTTTGACATTTTTCTGATTTCTAAGTGTAATTGCAAGGAAATGATACCAAATTTTAAAATTATTCCTGCATTTTTAGAATTTTTGACATCACCTTTATTTCTGAAAACAATGTTATATAAACGATACAGTGTATAGTCTGTTCACGCTGCTTCCTGAAACTACTCATTTAGGTCATGAAATTTTAAAATCAATACCCAGGCAAATATTCCAAATGAATTTTATCATACTGCTGTAGTGAAAATATCTCGAAAACTACCCCCAAATGTTCCTAACCTTTATAGTTACCTGTGTTTATATTTATGGAGGATTATTTGATATGAATGTATGGCAACATCCCTTAGAAAGAAAGTTTTATACTAATGCTTGGTGTCATACTCTTTGTTTTAACGACTTTTTTTCTGAATATAATTTCCAGTGTTTTTTGTATCTATAAGTAAACTTATATGATTGCTTTTGATCATTTCTAGTTATCATGATGCGACCAATTCTCAGTGATAGTTGTTTAATTATTTGTTTATGGACTATGGCATTCCTCTCAGTCTCCTTTGCTCAAATCTGCTATTTTCACTTGGAATTGTATGATAAAGACAGTATTTCAAAAAATGTAACTGTTTGATCTAATCTGCATATGCTTATTTGTATAAGAAAGAAAGATAATTGAGAATTGGCCTCATGTGGATGCTCAGTAATGTGTTTCCTTGTGTTCCTTTTTCTCTTGTGGTTCCTTTTTTCAAGAAAATGATGGAATTGATTTAACATAGTGACATTTTTTCTGTACTAGCTCCATCAAATAACATGTGGGCATTGCTGCACAGGATTAGTTTTGGCCAAGCCCCATGGTTTTATTTGGACTTTTTCATGATAACAATGACAATGTCACCATCCTTTATCTCTACCATTGGTGACAATAACCATACTACCACGCTGCTTTATGAGGCAATAACTTGGTTTCCTCATTTATCCACTCAGGAACTGGATTATTACCTCATAAAACAGTGTGATTGTACAATTATCAATTAAATCCTAGCTTGTTGAGACTCTTCAAAAAAAAAATCCCTCTTCTAATAGTGGTTGGCAATAATTCCTCTGTCTGAATTCATACAGGATTCATGGATTCTTGACTGCCAAGGTTATATTTCTCACACTGTTTATCTGTTATCTGATTTTTTTTCTTTGCCTTGAAGGTGTTGTACACTGCTACATCCCAAGAACTGTCTTATATTGTAAAAGAACTGAAACCTTATAGGATATACAACTTTACTATTTCTCTCTGCAATTCAATTGGTTGTGTAACCAGCGCATCAGGAGCAGGACGGACATTAGCAGCAGGTAAGCAAGTCTTAATGGACATGAAAAATATATTGTGTCTTTCTAAACAAACACCTATTAAGCTCAATACCTTCTCTAGTTTGGACTTAATACTTATCTTTTCTGATTTCTCCTGCTCCCCGATCAGTAACTCTGATTGCTACCTATATTGACATTTTTAAGCAAACAAAAAGTAAGCAAATGAGCTGAAGTTTGAGAGGTCCATGGGAGCCCTGAGTTGCATCTGTGCCATAATAAGCAATATAATTAGATACAGAGTGACTCCAGGGCTCAGCAACCATCTAAGGTCCTAGTGGCATTCTGACAGTTGTTAGAAGTGTTCAGGAGGCTTCTTATGAGGGTTCAGGATGCTTCTTCCTGACCCTTTCTGTGGGCTTTGGATCTACCCACACCAGCCCTCAGGGGCTAAAGGCAGACATCTAGGAATTACTGGGTTGCCCTGATGTTATATTTTGCCTTTATTGGATAGATGGTAGTATATTTATTAATTAATTTTGTTATTAATAAGAAGCTCTTAAGTTTGTGAAATTCAAACAAAAGACTCGTTATCAAGTATGACCTTAGTAGGAAGTGGTTTGTATAGATTTTTGCTTGCTTTACTTAGAATAAGCTAGATTCATATGACCTTCATTACAGGTATCACTAACACCTACATAACTCAATTCCTCTGCAGTTAGTAGTATATTTTCAAATCAGTTTTTCTGTCTGCAATCAAACAAGGCTTGGTGCTTCTTAAGGAAATGCCCAGATGTGAGAAGGTTAAAAGACTCCGAGATGAATGACAGATATTATGCAAACATATTTAGCTATAAAAATTTTCCCTAGGCTGTTTTCCTGGCTGTATTCAGGTCTGATTCTATTGTATTGTTTAACCAATGTTACCAGAGTAACTCTGGTTCCTCAGAAACCAAACACCCCCGAACCAATTATGCCAAAGTCCTCTAGTTGCTTTGGGTTCTTGAAAAACTTGTTTGGCTCAAGTTATTTCATTCAAGTAATTTTGTTTCTTCAACTTTTCCATCAATGAGATTGACTCCCCAATTCTAAGGAAGCGTGTTTTCCTTCCTTCTTCTAAGGAAGAAGTATTACCTCTACAACCAAAATCTGTGTTTTTACATATTTATATGTATTTCATATGTATGCATACATTTGTGGCATACCTAGATTGTACAGAACTCCATTCTCCTGTAAGACTTTATTTATTTACTTTTGTATATTAGATTATTAGAGGGTTACTGACTACGGATGATAGAGGCAAGCTCCCTGTCTCCTTTTGGAAAAAATGATATAGTTTGGGACTAGAGAACAAAAAAAAAGAGAACTCTGTCTTGCAAGCTGGAGAAGAGTAAAAATAGAAACAACACAAGTTAAGAACTGGCCTGAGAGCAGAAGGATCACAAACATGTGACTGAGGGGAACTGAAATCATGACTTCCCCGGGTTGTAAAACACTTCAAAGTCGTCTGTGTGATGCCTGGGTGGCTCAGTTGGTGGAGTGTGGGACTCTTGATTTCTGCTGGGGTCATGATCTCCGGGTCTTGGGATCCAGCGCTGCCTTGGGCTCAGCAGGGAGTCTGCTTCTCCCACTCCCTCTGCACCTCCCTCTGCCGGCACATGTGCTCTCTCTGTCAAATAAATTCATAATTAGATCTTCAAAAGTCCTTTAGTGTGACTTGCTAACCAATAACAGTATATTCTATGTAATGTTCTTCCCAATTGCTTGTCCAACTCATGTTTGATCCCTTTACTGGTAGGGGAGCTACCCCTTCTCAGACAGATCCAGGTTTGGAGACCTCTTTTAAATGGTGATTTCTTACATGGATCCAGAATATGTCTCTGTGGCCTCCACTCAACAGTCTCCCTCTACTCCCTTGGGGACTCCCCAGAGTCTAATTCATCTTCCTCATGACGTCATTTCCAATAACATTTTCTATAACTAGCTTTTCCTCAGGTCTCTCTCCCACGCTGCATACCACCTCCACAAGGCATTGTGTAGCGCCTCCCACCTGCACCTCACAAGCCAATAGTTTCTACTGCTGGTACAGGCTCTCTCCTCTAGATGAGATTCTTTTTGTGGAAACAAACTAACGAAGCGGACTGAAGGGAGACGTGCCTGTCTGAAGAGACTAGATGGAGTCTGGGGGGTGGAAAGAGAAAAGCAGGACAAATGTCTATGAAACAGATCCTGCCTGGTCAATTCACCAGTGAGAAGAACTGCACTAGTAACACCCACCTTGGTTGCAGCAGCCGATTTCTGTGGCATGGAAGGGACATAGCTCTGGGACGTGGCTAGAGCCACGTGGACGTCTGAAATGGACGTGGACCATTTCAGCTACTGGTGAGGGTACTGGAGGCCACTTCTGTCCACTGAACAGTAGTGAGATGAAACTAAGTCCTCTCAATCCTCTCCGACACTTTATCTTTGAAAGATAGAACTTGGAAACTTCTCATGTTCTCTGAAAGCTGTGAGATGCACAAATTAATCGACTTTTGAAAATAAGAGCTTATTCGTATATTTAGTGTAAGAATGATAAGCCAGGATGCCAGGGTTTAAATTCAGACCTCTGCCATCAGCTAGCTGCATGACCTTAAGTAAACTACATTACTTCTGGGGCTTGATCTTCCCATTTAAAAATAAGGATAACCTATTTTATATAGGGTTCATGAGGATTAAGAAAGTTAAATATTTAAAGCAGTGCCCAACACAGAGTAAATCCTGAGTAAAAATTGTTATTTTTATCACGATTATTCTCACTATCAGTCACAATGCAAATTTATAAAGTTTCTAATATTATCAAAATCAAAAAGCTATTTTACAGTTTTGCTTCTGTAATACTACATAACACAAATGAAACCATGCAGAGTCCCAGCACTAAGGATTATATTACAAAAATAAACTGTAAGAGTGCTAAAGTCTAAAGTCATTATTTTTCAGTTCTGTGAGGACTGTGCCATTCAGAATTATGGTAAGCATTTCAAAATTTTGCCCAAAAACTACAGATTTCAAATTTGTTGTTTGCCGTACACAGTTAACAATGTGCCGTGATTGTACAGTTACTGTATTTTGCTGTGAATGCTCAATTCAGTAAGCATATAATAGGGCTTACCTATTTAGGGCACTGTGGGGGATTCAAAGATAATTCTATTCAGAGACACCTTAATGGTGTCTATGTTAAGATGGTGACATGCAAGGTAGGGTGAACAGGAGGTTATGGAGAAGGGACAAAAGAAAGCTATGGGAACACAGAATATGGGATAGATAGCTTTGATTTGGGAGATTAGGAAATTATCTCCAATGAAATAGCATTGGAGGTGGACTCTAAAGGATTGGTAAGGATTTGGGTAGGTATTTACGGAACACATGCCATCCTAGTCAGTATTTTAGGACTAGCATGGTTCCAGGTACTGATGAGATGAAAACTGGGGTTTATGGAGATTTCTCTGGTAGTAGAATGTAGAATAGACTAGAAAAGAGTGTTTAGAGTCTGATTGATTTTTCTAATAAGAGTCAAGGGGGGAGGAAGTCAAAGGAACAGAAGTAAAAATGGAAGGAAAGAAACGCAGGTGGATCAAGGAAGAGAAATCCGCAGGTTAAGAAGCAGGAAGAATTGAAGATGACAGTAAATATTGCAGACCAAGGTGATGCCATCAAAGATAATGAGAAAGATGAAGAAAGAACACAAGGGAGAAATAAAGCCATGGGTTTAAGTTTGATCATTTGCTAACAACATACCCAGGACAATTATAAGGAGCCCACAGCAGAAAATGCAAATCTGCAGCTTCACAATGATACAGATTTCATAATTATTGCATATAGATGCAGCTAAAACTGTGGATAACAATGAATTAGTAAAAGCAGAGAAAATACAAATTAAAAGTTCACATCTTAGTGAATGCTATTATTTTGAGAGAAAGAGAAAGGAGGAGTAAAGGGAACAGAGAAATGGTCAGAATTAGAGGGAACGGTTTCAGAAAAGGTAAGGGAAGAGAGAATTCTAGAAGGATCTAGAATCCTGTAGTATCATACGCTGTAGGGAAAGCAAGAGGAATGTGATCTACAAGGAAGGTGGCATTGGTGGCCCTCTCGGGAGCCCTCTATTTAGTGTGGTTGAAGCAGAAGCTGGAATGTAAAGGATTGAGCAGTTGCAGGAGAAGATGTAATGGTACATTTAAAATATTCTCAATGTGTACATTCAAACGTGTAAATTTAAAATTGTTTTTTGTTCCTTGCCAACATTTTCCTTCTACCCAATTTCCCTTAAAAGAAATAAATTAACTTTCGTTTCCGTGTAAAAAAATGCTTTCATTTCTGAAGGAAAAGCTATTTTAGTGTTCTCCTGGGAAAATGTTTATTTCTTAATCCCTTAATACATTTGGTCAGAACTCTGATTCTTCTCCTGCCAAGCAGAGAATAAAGTCACTTACATGACAAAAGTATGGAAAAATAATTTTTGTTTGCCGTTTGATTTATTTTCGAGGATATCATTTTCGGGGAGTGTTGAAATCAATAAGAATGAACTTAATTGTTTTTGTTGGAGTGTGCGGAAAAGCCCAGCAATTCCAGATCCAATATCTTTCTTAGCAGACTTATTTTTGGTGCAGGAGAGTTTTCGGTTACGATTTTTCCTAAGATTCAACATCCAGTTAGAACTCATAGATACTAAGCCATAGAAATAAACAATGAGAAGGTCAATCCTTTTTGAAGAGTCAACAGGTTTGCTGTAGGGAAGAAATAAAAGTTGGCTTACAGCTTATGATGCTTCCTGCCCTGAAATTGCAATCGGAGGGAATATATTACTGCCACAAAATCTAATGAATGTGTGGGGAATTAGCTCTTACGTGCAAATGTAGTTCACATGAATATCTTATGGGAGATTGAAAGAAGCCAGAGACCAGTCAAAAACTTTTTTAAAATGGTAACCAAAAGTTGGTAGGAGTGTTCAGCTTTTCCAAAGCCTGGATTCATGAAAGCATGTTTCCTCCTTAAATCTCAGTGACAGAAAAAAAAAAAAAAAAAAAATACCTGCAACAATCTACCTGACTTTCATCAGAAAGCTTGAGGATTGCAATGTGCTTTTATGTATTTTTTTCCAGTGAGAGATATGGTTAGAATCGGTGCATTTCCTCAGGAATATTGCATTGCTGCTGCCTTAGTGTTGGGCCCACGACAAAGCTGAGAACTGGTCTGCTGGGAGGAACTGGTCACTCCCAGGAGCAGCCCTGTTTCCATCTGGAGCAAAAGCCTCCAAGTGGGGTGTTGGGTGGCTCTGGAGTTGCTTCTGGGTGTTGGAGGGTAATGAGCTGATGGCCCCGGCCCTGTTAGAGCCCTGGTTGTTTTTTTCCTTAAGATCACCCTTGCAATTTAGCAAATTTGTGTGCATCCAACACTTTGTGAATTCGGCACAGTTTAAACCTCTCGTGAGAGAAATTCCTTCTGGAGCTCCGTTCCGGGGTGAACAATGTGATATTTCCTTTGCCTGTCATAAATTGACCTCCACGCTACCAGCTTAGAAGTGCCCATTTCCCATTAAGCAAGTAATTAGCGGTGCATTAAGGTTTTTCTCTGAATCCAGAGTAAAATGTATAGGCTGTTTGCGGCTCAGTTGAAAACACACATTGTTTTGCATGCAGGTACATGAGTCTTTTCATTGTGAATAGGACCCAGAGTGATTAAACAAGCACTCTTAATATGTTAATTTATAATTTTAATTACAACAATCTTGTATATATAGTCATTAGTGAATACTAATATAAATATTTTTCTATCTTTTTATTCATAATGCATAAACCAATCATCCAGTTACTTCTCTGAGGTTGCCTGTTTTTGTTTCATAATACAATCTTTGTTCTTAGTTATGAATGCATTTTGTTCGTTCCTGTCTTGAATAATCCCTCATTAAGCTAGTCACTTTCTGCTCCATGCTAAAAAGGAAAAATTATCATGCAAATGTGGCATGCCATATTAAAAAGCACATTACCAAACACTTTTGTTGCTGTCCTTCAATTAGTTTCCCTTCTTTGAATTTAATTCCATTTGTTGTTAAACTACTGACTTGATGTATGGACTCATGAATCTGAAGCTGCTGCCAAGAAAGTGGGGGAAAAAAAAATCAAAGCCTCCTCGAAGAGCTGCAGAGGCGAGCTGAAATGAATTTGCTTCACCTCTGACAAGAACACTTGAACAGCGCTGGAATCCTCTGATGATTCAACTTGGCTAATTATCCAATTATTTATTTCAAGAATAAAGGCACTGTTTTACAATTAGAGAAGTGTAAAGCAATCTGAGAAATTTGGTAATGACAGATGACTTAAGTAACTTCTAAGATAAACAGTATCTGTGCAAACTTGTCTCACTGAGTGTTTCCAGGCAGCAAGTCGTGTGTCGCGGCGTCACTGAGATCCTCAGTACACTGAGGGTTTTGTTTGTTTGTTTTGCTCTTTCAACAACAGAAATTATTTTACAGTTTTAACCAACATGTCACATTTCCGTGGCTCTTAAGCAATGTTTAAGTTGTATTTCGCTTGATTAAAAGCTTTTGGTTCAAAGCAATACTTTTTAATTGCCTAATGATATAAGTCAGTTCTTAGGAAAGAACCGCACATTTAGGAGTTCATTTGCAATATAACTGAAAAATTCATTGCATGGCAGTAAAACAATTTACTGTTAATTACAAGGAGAAGAATTTGCTGTAGCATGCTCACAGATTGCCATGAATCATGCAGCACTCCTAGAGATTTATAACAGATGTGTAAGTGGGATGAATTAGCAGGGTTTAATAACAGAGACACAAATCATGCAGACTTCAAGGAGCTTTAATTGATATACTAGAATGTGACGGGCATGAATCACTCAGCCATTCAACAGCACTGTAACATATGGTCAGCTCAATATGCTGCATCTTAAATCGGTTGGTGAGTCGTTGGTTGTCCCATATGGTGGAAGCAATATATTTTTCATGATTAAAAAAAAAATACATCCATTTTTTAAAGAAATATGATTGCAAAGCATGTTTGTTATTGAACAGTCACCTGAATGCCAAACTGGGTCTTTTAATGATTTTTTTTTTTTTTAACATGGCAGCTTCCCAAAATAAATAGCGGCTACTACTTGTAATACCAGATCGCTGGAGGCATTGTCAGGACCAAATTGGTGCTTGTTGGCACACTTGATCCACAGCAAAGCCTATGGAAGAGCGCAGCTGATGGTAGCTCCGATTGTCAGGGAAATCCTTCAGGCTCCGGCAAAGCAAACAAAATGAAAGGAATGATGTCACTTTTGGAGAAGTTCAGGAATGCCCAGCTTTGCAAAGAGAATAAAATGCATTGACTGGGAGGCACCTACTGAGCAGGGTAGGAAAGGGGCTGTAGTGACACTGTTTCCCATAATGTAGCAATTTGGATGTAGCTCTTTATATCAGCCTCTTAATGAGATGCTCGGTCCTTCAGGAACATTCTAAAGGGGATCCTGGCTGCCCATCCCATGGATGGTAGCACCGGTTCCATATCGTTCTTGAACAATTATTTCAGCTATGGAAACAGATATCCCGGTGCCGATCAGTCACTGGTGGCGTGCAGAAACCTTTTTTACTGAAACTGGAATCTGGCAGCTTTCAGCAGAGCTTTTGCAGCATTAGTAAATCTGACAGCCTTGAAAAAGGAATATTGCAGCCTTAGAACTGTGGCTGCCAGAATTTAATGTCAACAATTAAAATTTATTTTGATCCTTACCTACTGTTTATTACTGTTTGTATACACAACAGACCTTACTAATACAGAGATGCACTATTAGATGGAATTACCATCTGTTCAGAGTGAAATGCTGGCATCTGTCTTAGATGCTAAAACTAAAATGATATTATTTCTAACAAAACAGAATTAACTGCTTTCTACTCTCACCAACTTTAATTTTGAATGTGTGGATGCACGCAAGGAAAGGGCTCATTGATGAAACTTATAATGACCTCTGTCACCAGGTCTGCATTTAGGTACGTGACTTCAGTAGGGGCTCTGTTGGCCTTTGTGGCATGCAGAAATCATAGCTTCTTAAAGCTTTGAGCTTTATGATGTGTTATCTACAGGAAGGCGTTAAAACAACACAATTAGAATATGGAAAAATTGGCTGAATCAAACAGATTGCAGTATATAAAGTATTTTGATAGGGGTACCCTACATAAGTACAAGGAAAGAAATTAAATAGACAAAAATTCATCCGAACAAAGTTGCCATAGGTCCCACAGTGACACCTTTAGGAAAATATAAACTGTATCTTCCTTTTAGACAATTTTTAATTTGCTCCTACACTGACATATATAAAAGATTTATATCCGGTGCCCTCTCCTTTTTTTTTTTTTTTTTTTTTTTTTTTAGGCCTAACTATCCTATTAACAAAGGTCTCTCTAGCTTTTTGAAGTTAGAGAATTTGGAGTATCAAGGACAATGGTGGTTTCCATGCTGACGTCGGTTCGGTGATGCTAATTTCTGAGAAGCCAAACTTCAGTTCTATATATCACAAAATAATAAATTGTGTCACACCAGCATTTAATGCATGTACACAGTGCATTAACTGTAACTGTAGTACATTTATTTGTGCTAGAGGAGACTTGAAAATGATTAAAAAATCAATACTTTGCTGTCAGAGAAGCAAGTGTTACGATGCATTTAAGTAGTTAATTGCATAAGCCCCATAAAAGCTTCAAGTTTGGGTAGCAAGGATGCCATAATTACAGTCCAAGCAGCTACCTTTTATTAATGGTGGACTTTAGGGAACAGTGCTCACTGTCAGCACTGCTGCTGCGTGTGCGGTTCAGAAAGCATGGGTCCTCTCCTCTGCACATCTAGGATGCGAGTTACTTGCAAATTATTGATGATCACCAGAACAACAGCTGGTAAAGGTAGTGTTTATTCACCAAGGAGGCAATTTGCCTTAAATTCTCTAAAAGCAGTGCTTTCTGGCCTTTCTTTATGTCGTAAGATGTAGAGAAGTCTTAATATTCCTGTATGCCAGGCTGGGGTCGAGAAACAAGGTGGCTCAGAGCTGAAGGGGATGAACTGGCTGGCTTCCTGAAGGGCTGAGAGGATCCATATGTCATATGTCCAGCATCCCTTCTGGTTTACTCCTTGAGAAGCACTGCTTGAAAATGTTCAATCATTGAATTTTGAAACCGGAAGACACAATTGGATCTGTCATGCTCTTCAACAAATGAGGCCAAACAACGAACAGAGGGGCCAAATTATGGATTAGCCTGTGTGCCATGACTAGGGACCAAATGAGCCAGTCTAGAAGCGAAGTTTTCTCCTTGCCAGATCGGTTCCACTGCACATATTCTCTCTTGAAGAAGACTAGTAAACAAAGAAGGAGGAAAGGGTGAAATGGATTTTGTTTCTGTTTATCTGGTCAGAAGAGAGAGCAGTGAACAAGGCAAGGCTGGCTGGTTTCTGAGATTCTGAGAAGCTTCTGGACACTGACTGGAGAGCAGATGCAGTAGGATGGGCTCCAACTGAGAAATCATGGCTTCCTGGCCTGGATCTCTTGTGCAAGCCCTGATCCCAGTGCCCTTCCGTGGGTGTTTTGGCCTAGCCATGTTTGGGCAAATTACATTTCTCATGACAGTTTTGCATTTCTGAGGAAAAGTCAAAATCGTGTTCTATTGACAAAGTGCCTGAGGATGTCTTATGTTAATCCGCTCCCCACATAGGCCTGAAACGTCGAAAGGCTGTTCATTCCTGGATTCCTGTCTTTGTAATAGAAAGTTGACGATGTTTTAAGATATTGACACTGCTATGCAGTGTTCATAGGCAACAAACTCTTGCTTGAAAACAAATAAGGAGATTTGATTTTAAAGACCTGCCATCAACCAAAGCTTCTGCTCATTTAGCCTTCCGTTCTTATCCTATGACACTCAAACTCCACACTACATAAATTTTGCACATGTAAATTTATGCATTATGATATGCTATTAATCAGATTATAAAGTAATAAATGCTGCATAAAGAAGAATGTCTATTATCAGAGCATTTTATAAAAGAATACTTACAAATAGAAGAGCTAGGCTGGGAGCTGGATACAAAGCAGGTGGAAAAAATACAAAAACATTGTAATTTTATTCGAAGTAGAAACAGACTTTGTATGTTGTTATTCTTTGAAATGATGGATATTGAAGATCCATTTTGTACTTTACAGCTATAAGAGGATTTTCTAAGTAAATACAGATTTTGAATGTGGATGAATTGTATCCTTTTATAATATGTAATATGAAAGATGTGTTATTGCCTAATAATAGTGCCTTGCATTTGTGTAGAAATTTGCTTTGTAAAACCTAACACAATTATATATATTGTTTTTAAAGCAGTTATTGTCAAGATATTCCACCAAGAATTTATCCTCATGTTATAGATGGGAAAACTGAGGACCTATATAAGCTTTAAGTGATTTTCCTAAGTCATGTGGAATTGGAAATTAAAAAGTAAAATATAATCTCTGAAACATTATTCTATGTTGTCTCTTAATCCAGTTTTGTGATGAACAAATTTATACCTAATCCCTTTACCTTGATAGTCTGAGAAATAATCCTTTATTCCTCCTTTCTCTTAGTAAGTATGTATTTTTGTGAGTGTGTTTAATAGTTCACAAATATATATTTTTCTTTTCATCACTTTACATGTATGTGTATGTGTGTGACCAGTCTGGTTTAATTGATTGAAAATTCCCCCTCTGGTCTTAGGGAAACTGAAGATAATGACTCAGTAGGGTGCTCACCCTTTCAAACAGGCTGGGTTGGCTCCTCTAAGTGAAGCTACAACATACCAGCTGGAAAGTTGTTTGGTTTTTTTTAAGCAAGAGAATAAAAAAAAAAAAAAAAAAAAAACTTAATTTGACTCATTCTTTGTAGTTGACTTCCTAAGAATAGTCTAATTGCTTGGTGGAATAATTCCCCTGTGAATTTAGAAGGGATCCACTACTTGTTAGAATTTAAACAGTCAACATTAATTGTAGTGGGTTCTCAGTAAGAGGGCCCTTATTGATTATAATCATTTTGCCAAATTAAAAAAAAGTGCACTCTCACTTTTAGGATATATTTTTTAAAGAACTATTGAGTTGCTGGAATTCTTTTTGTTTTATTTAACTCTGAATTTATATTCCTGATTAAGAAGTGATTTCGGATTATGCTTTCAATGGGGTAAGGGATTCTGAATAATGTAGTGGTATAAAGCTTCACCATTATCCCTAACTAGCTGGGCGGTTGAAATGAAGGAATATCAAATGTCAAGTAAATGGGACTTTGAGTAAGAGGCTACTTTTTAAACAAGGATAATACTCTTTGGTTCTCTAGAAGTACAGGAGGCATATTCCTAATTTCCCTAAATATTTAGATAAAATGGAAATCATATTCCTAACACACCAAATATATATAGTTTGTGACTCTCTAGATCTTTGCTATCCAGTATGGTAGCCATGATCACCATTTATGGCTATTTAAGCTTACAATAAAATTAATGAAAATTAAACAAAATGTAATTCCTCAGTCTCACTAGCCACATATCAAGTGCTCAGTATTCATACATGGCCAATGCCTATCATATTAGACAATATGGATCTAGAACATTTCCATCATTAGAGAAAATGCCATTGGATGTCACTGGACTAGACGATATTTTTCAAACTAGAATGTCAACCTCTCTTGTCCTATAACACTAGGGAATTGTATGTGGGATGCAGAAAATATAACAAAATAGTTCAAAATTCGTCTTTTGTGCATTTATTTATTGATTTATTTGATTATGACTTTTTAAGATTTTACTTATTTATTCATGAGAGACACAGAGAGAGGCAGAGACATATGTAGAGGAAGAAGCAGGGTTCCTGCAGGAAGCCTGGTGTGGGACTTGATCCTGGGACTGGGGATCATGCCCTGAGCTGAAGGTAGACACTCAATGCTGAGCCACCCAGGCATCCCTTATTTATTTATTTTAAATATTCATTTATGTATTTGAGAGAGAGAAAGAGCAAGAAGGAGGGACAGAGGGAGAGGAAGAGAGAACATCTCAAGCCGACTCCCCATGGTGTATGGAGCCCAACTTGGGGCTCCATCTCACAAGCCTGAGATCACGACCTGAGTTGAAATCAAGTGTTAGATCCTCAACTGACTGAGCCACCAGGTGCTTCTCTTTTGTGCTTTTAAACAGCAAATTTTAGATAGATAATAAAAATTATGTAATTCGTCCTCCCCCATTGCTTCCCTGAACCCAGGACTCAAAAATATTTGACAATCCTTCTTCCCCGGTTAAGCTCATAACCCATAATAGCCTGCTAAAATTTTAATACAAGAATGGAATTCCAAACAATGAAGAGAAACTTCAGGGGGAAAGAAATCTCTAGATGATTAGCTTTTTATTTTGTGTTGGATTATTTTGAAGATGGAGCAAAGCTTGTAGAGTGAAATCTTTGAGAACTCACCATTTACTAATTTTTGGCAGGGAATGCTAAAGGAAATCATGCATAAAATTTACAGATTTATACATATCTAGAAATAAAAACATCGCATGGTTTGCAATAGCAGAAGATGAACAGAATTGTTAATTATCTTTGTAAGTTGATGAACACATTGCTCAGTGCCCTCTTCTTCATGCAAAGTTAAAATAGAATCACAGTTAATTATTTCCCTTTGGAAAGCTGGCCAGCTTTCTAGAGAGTAACAAATAGTACTTGTTCTAAGCTGTTTTAAGGTGAATTGTCTTTCATGGTTTAAGGATATCAATTCTTGTATTCCTGTCATTTTAATTTATGTTTATCGAAATAGGCAAAGACTCTGTGTATGCAGAAGGCTATGTTAACACGGCTTTAGTTTAAATCCTTAAACAGTCAGCTTGGTGATAATGATATTTGTTCCTTTCTTTGCTTGTGCCACTCAAATCCAGCCAACCCACTTTGGGTGGGGATGAATCGCAGCCTATACACTCAACTGTTTAAAGAAGAAAACACAGGAGGGTACTCGATGTAACAAGTACTGGGTGTTAGTATATGCTATATGCTAAAGTCTACCCTGGAAACTAATAATATGCTATATGTTAACTAAATTGAATTTAAATAAAAATAAAAGAAGAAAAAAATCAAATGAAAACTTTATTTTTATTAACTCAATGGTTACCCTTATCCCCTTTCTAGTAGATTGTAGGGAAAAGTCTCTATCTCTGTTACTCATTCCTGGAGTTTCCCAGGAGCCTCCAGAGAATTGCCAGTGTCCCAGGACCTCTAAACATGCCAGTGTATGCATGGGCATACATGGGCACAGGGCATTCCCTGCAGCTAGGCATAGGCCCTGTTGGTATTGTCATTTCAGGGCCCAGGGGGCTGCCCCGAGTCTACGGAACCTGGACCAGAGTTCATAAACCCCTGAGCTCACAGGCTCCTTTTCCTCATGTGGATACACTACTTGGCTTTCAGAGTGGTTTTGCTTATTTGTTTTCCTTTAGTTGCTAAGCTTTAAAAATCAGTAAAACTACACATAAAATGACTATCTTTAATGACGTAAAAGATTTGGCAACTTTGGGTCATCGTTCCTGCATTATTCATTGGCTGGAATGAATTAGTGACTATTCACCGGGCCAGGTTCTTTTTGAACCCCACACGCCCTCTTGTCCCATGAACTAGCCCATTTTAATGATTTCCTTTACTTTCTTGGATCTGTGAATTGCAGCCATAACTTGAAGTGATGTTAAGATGAGGGCCTCTACCATTTGTGATCAGTACCCACTGGCGGTGGGCACAGGTAGTCACAGGCTGCAGGTTTCATGAGGGATCTGGTGGCTTCTGGGTGAGGTAGTTTCCACTCAGGCAAGGGAATTTCTCCAGAAAAGGGGCCACCACAAGCCAATTAGAGACAAACAGGCTCATTGCACCATTATGGTACCAGGTTGGTAAAAGGAATTGAGGTGAGACACCAACAGAGGGTAATACGTAATATTTTTTTCTGAATGAAAAAGAATAGAGAAATTATCTACAAGAAGAAATTTTATTTAATCCTAAAAGTTTTATGATAACTATTTGTTAGTCATTTAAATGGTGTTTGGTCACATTTAAGATAAACTCTGTCTTGTGTCTTCAGTTCATGGAGCCATGTAAATTCTTGAGACCACAATCAAGTTGATCTTGAGTGTGATGTACACAAGTACATGTGTACGTGTGTTGAAATATCTGTGTCCAGAGACAGAAGCTAAGTTCTCGAATGTAACAAGTGTCTTTTGACATTTAGCGCCAACCCAACTGAGGCCTCCCATGGTGGAAAGAATCAACAGCACAACCATCCGTGTTAGATGGCTCGCACCGGAAGAACTCAATGGACCCTCTCCCATGTATCAGCTGGAGAGGAGAGAGTCATCTCTCTCAGCTCCCACAGCCATAATGATGAAAGGAACTCGTTTCACAGGAAATGGATATTATAAATTTCCCAGCTCCACACACCCAGTCAATACGGACTTTACTGGTGAGTGTTTTTGACATCACTCTATTGCAGAGGCACTAAGCTCCAAGATGTTTCTTACTATCTTGTTATTTTTTCACAGTCAGTTTTTACTATACCTGTCCATAGAAATACTAATTCATAAATACTAATTCATATAAATACTAATTTATAACTTCATCTTGTGTCAACTTGTCCATCTTTTTAGTATTCTGGGGGGGGGCGGATGTGGGTAAGTAAAGGGAAGAGAAATATATATGTGGGACAGTAGCCTTACTTGATCAAAGTATGTGCTGGAAACAGGCTCTCAGACACCATTTACCAGAATGTGTTCCTCAGACGACTTTACATGCTCTACAAAAGAAGAAGAGTTCTATGGATGGGTGAGTTTGAGAAATGCTCCATGCTATTAGAGATTCTCAGTACATATTGAGTTATTAAAACCCCTAAAAGCAATTATAAGAAAGCTATTTGACTTGCTTAGCTTGGTATGCCTAATTTTTATTTGCCACTTTTTTTAAGCATTATACCATCAGTAGGTGTTTTGGAGAGCATTATGGGAGAAACTAATTTTGGGGGAATGTACTCTGGATATGTTGGCACTATGGATAAGTGAGGCACTTGCTTTGTGAACAAAATGTTAAGGCATAAAAAATTCCCTCAGGAGTCAACAGAAATAATATTTTCATACAATATATTTTTAAAATGAAAATCAATGCCAAAATATTCCCGATAAAATGCCAAAATTTTAAATGAAGGTAAGCTTCATCCCTCACTTGCGGGGCTCTATAATCCTGCCTCATTTGTCTCACCCAGTTCCTGGTCTTGCTGGTCCTACAATGTTCCAGAAGTCCTGTTACCTTTCCAAATTAGAGTTTCTAAAAGCGCTATTTCACTATAATTACAGAAGACTGTAACTATTTATGTTGTATACTTCACTTTCCCAATTTTTAAAAAATCTACAGAGAATAAGGTTCATGTGATTCTGTAAACTCGTAACAGTATTCATTTAATCCAGGAGAAAGTCATTTTGGAGCAAGTAGTCTTCAAAATGTTGCCTATGTTGAGGACAGATCGTGAGGTGGAATTTAAGCTGTAAAATGTGGCTCGAATATTATTTATTTAATATTATTTATTTTTATTTAAAATAGTAAATAGTTTGCTTTTAAGTGAGGCTGGCTGCTGATGTACGTTTAACGTGAATGATATCCCAGCAGAGATATATTGAGGCAAATGCCTGCTTAACTAGTGGCCTGGTACCTGAGAATCATTGTGGAATATTAGAAATTCAACCATTGAGCAATCATAAAATGTTCAACTTCTGCTTAATATTCGTAAATGTCAAAGAAAGGAACGAAAAGAAAAAAAAAATAGGGATCTGGAAAAGAAAGTTAAAAAGCCTACGGATACAGAGTTGAAAGGCCCTTTCACAAATGGAAATAGAAATTGCCTACCTGGTCCAACATTTGGCTTGTGATGTGTTTCTTGGAGGAAACAGCACTCGTTTCCATTCAGCTGAGTATATCTGCTGCTAGCATGTCAGCTCAGATTTGCTGGCTAGCCAGCAGACAGATTTTTGATGGGATCACCTACTGTTGTTGCAGTGAAAGATAGAGTGGCCCGTCCACCGTTAATAAATTTAGTCGTCTGCACGCTCTCCCTAGCCGGCCTTATACTCTGAGGTGCAAGGGCTAGGGGCAGATGTAGCGTCTGGGAAGTTTTCCAAATTCCTCTTTAAAAAAGTTAGGCTGTAAACACCGGCCTCACTGAGCAGGATCCTTCTGTCTATAACAAAGCCTCCAGCTGCACAGAAAATGTGTTTGGAGTACACATCATTTGAAGGACAAGGCGGGGAGATCACAATTTTGGCTTGAACTGCTCCCTGGAGGTTTGGTGATTCCCAGAGAATAAGAAGTTCTTCTGCATTCAGGCACGTTCTGGGGCATTACTAGCTCCTTTTTATTAGCAGCTTTGTCTGACTTTTAAGGTTCTCTTTAATGTTTCAACCGGGTCTACGTCAAATTATTGGTTTGACCCTTTGGGTCAGTTAGCAGGTTTGGTTGAAAAATTGTATTGAGCTGAGCCATGGTTACATGAAGTTTACCCAATTAATAAGCTAGGGCCAGTTTATAAAACCCATGCAACAGTTTTCTCTAAACTTATGTCTTTCCTAAACGCAGAGGTATGTGAATAATTAGCATCTTCTATTTCTTTTATTTAAATAGTCTCTTATCCAATCCTTCCTCAAGCCTGTAGGTAGGAATTTTTAGCCTCCGAGTACAGAGAAAATGAGACGGAGGTACCATAGCTACTGAAGTTCAGGGTTGAAACGTGAATTGGAAACTTCTGATTCAAACACTGGTGCTTTGCTATGGAGGGGGAAGATTTGTATGTGGACAGTTCTTTGGAAGTTGTAGAATAGGAAATACCTAAAAGTAATAAATGAGGATGGGAAGGGAAGTATTTATCACTCAAATATTCCTTACCCAACACTACTAAACTTTTTTTTTTTTTTTTTGCATTTCTCTTTCAGTTGTTGGCTTTTCAGGCATGAATAGTAAATAGGGTTGGCCTTTTTATTTACTTGCACCCGAAAGCCATTTAGAAACCACTTTTCTTTCCATAGCAATTGATTCCAGAATGTTCCTAGAAGCTAGATCTCTGAATGAAATTATTTTAAATGGGGCTGAAATGCTGTATGTCAAGTGGTGCTATCAACTCACATTTCTATATATTTATGCAGTTTTTTTATATTCTGAGGTGAATTTAAAGAACGAATTTTGGAAGTCTCTCAAATAATTATATGTAATAAGTGACTAATTGTTAAGAGCTAAAATGCTTTTATTTTGAATTGTTCACTTTAAAATATCAAACTCTAAAATAACTTGAAATATGAATGGAGATTTCAAATAATATTCAAAGACAAAATATATAGTAATGTATATTATCGTACATATGTTGTATATATATAAAATAAGTCAGATTTCACCCATTGATGACAAGACTTATAAATACATTCATAGCATGTTCCATAGTCATTAACAGTGTATTGCAAGTCTCAGTATAAATGCTCTCAGTATTACAGTTCCAGAAGGGAATCTCTGGATGGCTCACACCTCTTCCATATTTGCTTTAAGTGTTTTTATCTCATATGATATAATGAAAACAATTTAAAAATATGAGTATACGTTCTAACATGTTGCTTAATATTATATTTTCTATCGTAAATGAACTTCATCAAAATTTACTTCTGGGCAGAAAAACTAATCAGCTTTGTCTTTTTTAGGTTCTGTTTTTGGTCACTTTTCCTTTTGGATACAAGTGTTCTATAAAATAATCTTCAGGAAGGGTATATTATCAGTCATTTACATCATAGTATAAATTTAAGATCAAGTATTAACTTCCTCACTTCTATATGATTACGAGTCAGTGCTTAGGGAGCAGACTAATAAGTCTCAGATCTAGGCCCCATTGTTTATTAGTTAAATGTCATTAAACAAACCACTTGATCATTTTTGTTCCTTTCTTTCCTTTTCTTTAAAATTGGCATAATAATACTGCTTACAATACTCATATCTAGAAGTGGATGAGGATGAAAGGCAATAGCTCACCCACTGAACTCTGCAGTGTCTGCCACACAGATTACTTAGAAGTCATTAAACTTTAGCTATTAACTGTTAGTCATTTAACAAATGTTTGTTAATTGTTTACTATGAGACAGGAGCTTTTCTAAGAGTCTTCTGAAATTTATAAAACCAATATTCTCCTAACTCATCTGCTGTTACACATAATGTAAGATGTGTGTACCTAAATGTTCTATTTAGGATATGAGTAATATGCAGTTTCTATATTAAAATGTGTTATTTAATTTTGTTATTGAAAATGGTTAAATTAATATACCTAGTATTGAAACATTGGATAAATGATTTTTTCCATGGATCTAATCATGCTCATCTATTAAATTGAGGATTGTGCTAATGCCTCTAACTTCTAAAATTCCAAATCAATGAACATTGCATATTTATGTAGCTTCAAAAATTCAAAATAGAGGTTATTGCTGTGAGTTTAAAAATAACTGAATTTTCAAGTAAATTGTTCAATCATTATTTTTTCACATAATATGTTTATAATTGTAGATTAACATAAATTTATTTTTCTCTGTTAATTTGAGGGGATCTGTTAATTCACAGAGATAATTGAAATGACGTGGAAAGAAATACTCAATATGGAAAAGGATATTCAATTCTTGGGTTATGTCGGAGCATACAAAGAAGCAAAAAATTCACTAGAAGTTCATAATATTGTAACTAGAAAATCATATAAACAGTCATGGTAAAATATTCTTCTGGCCACATGGGGTTAACAGTACTTTCTCCTTCCAGAACAAGAGTAGCAAATAGAACATTCCCTTCTGCAGCTGGACGGGGTGATCACTGTATCTTCAGAGGAAAAAAAAAATGCTCTTATTTTTTTCAGGAATGCAGAGTAAATCCACTTGATTTGCACAAAGAATTTAGTCCCTTCCATGTAATGCTAGTCATCCAAAAGGAAGCTGGTAAAAACAGCAAACTAAACTACTGCTCAGATTGGCATTCCAAAGGTGACCCTCTCTCTCCTTGTCACTTTTTCTTCCTATTAGCGAAAACAGGTCCATGATCATTTGGGGGAAGATTTGACTATTGTAGTATCCAGATGCCAATCACACCAGCCTTTTAAACTGCCTTTACTGGTGACCCTGCCCAGAAATCAGGAACTGCCTTTGGGGAGATCTTTGTAGCAAACCACTGGGGAGATGAGCATACATGTGCACCTGGATGTAATTCCCTTTTATTTGTCTTCACGAGAAATGTGATTACTGATGTTGAATATCTTGCAGATGAGAACTCTGTACACTTTCTTCATAATAATGCTGTTCAAGGACACTAAATGATTGTCATACATTTTTGTCTCCTAGTATTTGCCTTCCCCAAAATGACTGAACTAGAAAGAATGCTTTAGGAAACAGAAATACAATTAATTACTGATCTATGAAAAGAGAAATGCAGCTCCCTGAATCAATATTCCTTAAGAGCATATATTTTATATATTTTTTACTCTATGATATATACATGCTTTATTATTACTTATTATTTTTAGTGGGCAGGGACATTTAAACACTTCTTTAAAGGAAAGCTGATTATAATTTGTGGGGAAAGTGCAAGGAGGGCAAACTTCAGATAGACTAATTAGTAAAAGCATATTAATTCTGACCTTCAACACCCTTGGTACCTAGTATTTGTTGTCCTCTACCTGGGAGCAAGTAGTTTGTCTAGAAAGTGCTTAAAAAACCAACCAACTAACCAACCAACCAACCAACCAACCAACCAATCAATCACCCAACCAACAACAGCAACAACAACAAAAATAACAAAATAAGTGAAATGCCAAGTCCTTCCAGGCAGATTTAAACCACAAGTTTTATTTTACCTTTGATGTTAGATGTTAGGCATAGCTGTGGAAAAGCAAATACGTGAGTTGACTTTATGGCCTCAGCAGTTGAATGAACAGGCAGTAATGATACAGAAAAGTAAAGGCAAGAGTAACAACTGGACTTTAGGAACAGGTAGAGAAGTGGCTCTTGGGGAATAAAGAGGCTCCTGGCGTGTTTCAGGTTGACAGAATCAGAGGAGAATATGAATCTGGTTGAGTGTATCTTTATGGACTGGTAGAGACGAGGATCAACCTGCCTGTCTTCTGAGAATCACGGAAGTCAGACCAACCCATGGTGACCAGGGACATTAAGAAGTAAGGGTCAAAACTGTCTTGTTCTTACTCCCTTTAGTGGAGAGGTGTAAAGCTGACATTGTTGGATGGGAAGGGATCAAATTCATCATAAAGGCCAATTTATGATGACTGCACGTATTTGAACCCTTGTAATTTTTTAAAAAGTGACGCATTTTGAAGCCCGTTTCCATAATGTCGCCTTGGGTTTGAAATGTTAATGGTAGGGTTGGTTTGGGAGTAAGTTCAGTTTCACTTTGGAATTTTATCTCTGTTTTCAAAAAAGAATCCTTTCAGCACATGACTTTTTCTTTCACCAGTGTGGTCTGGCTTAGGTGGTCAAATTGAATGAAATTTGAAGTTTCTCTTTGCATGACTAACCCTCCCCCTGCCTTTTAATTTTTACGGTGTCAGTCTAGAGTAGGAGGTTACAAAGTTCTCCTGTAAATGTCCGGATGTTAAATATTGTCCACTTTGCAAGCCTTGAGTCTCTGTCCCAACTCCTCAGCTCTGATGTGGTGCTGTGAAAGCAGCATAGGTGATACAGAAACAAATAAGGGTAGCCTATTTTGGTTTGATGGGGTTTTTTTGTAAAAACACTTTATTTACAAACACAGACATCAGGCTGGTAGTTTGCCTATGTTTGGTTAAGTGTCTAGTCTTAGTTCCTTAAATTAATATATAATTTCATCATTAACAATTCATTTTTCTTTCTTCTGCCCTGATGCCAAGAACCTTAAAGATGCGTACAAGGTAGCTCAGATAAAAGAAGCAGGAGAGAACCAACACAACAAAACAGATAGTAATGCTTGGTAAATGGAAAGATCTTGAAACAGCACCTAGTTTTTCCCAACAGGGACTTATGTTGTCAGTAAGCCAAGTCAGCATTGACCATGCTGATGGGATAGAATAATATTTACATTTGGGGCAAAATGTTTCTATTAGTTGATAATTCTTTTAATCAGCTGTGAGGCATCTGAGCTTTCCTTCTCTGTCACAATCACACCAAAATGTATTGTCACCTGATATACACAGTGCATATTTGTTCTCACGTCCTCCTACCACATTCTCAAACACACTGTGTCCACCATGTCCCCAGCTTTTCTACGTGGTCTCACATTTACCTACTTAAATTGTCCAATGTCTTTTCCTTCCAATATGTTAGCCATTTAAAAAGCTTCCCTAAGCTTCATTGCTAAAGAAAAAAAAAATTCTCCATCTCTTAATGACATTCAGCATCAACATAATAGAGATTAATTTTAGTTTCCTTTTCATCCTTAAATGGGTAGAAAGGGGAACTTTGAGCAGAAAAAGAATCATTAATGGTCAGCAATGATAGAGAAACCAGCTCCTATGAATAATTGATTAAAATGAATTATTTTGTATATATTTTTTGGAAAAAATTAATTAAAGATATTTAAAGATCTACACTTGCCGTTATGTTATATCTATTAGGATAAATATAACACCCATTGAAGAGTATAGATTAATTTTGTTTCTACTCAGAATTCAAATAATATCAATACCAAAATTCCATATCTTTCAAAACTATGTTCTAGTATTCTGAAGAAATGTCTTATGAAATCATGCACCTGGAGTTCCTTTGTGTGGGAAAATTATGCAGACCACATTTAAGTTCTTTACAATGGGGCATCTGGGTGGCTCAGTGGTTGATCGTCTGTCTGCCTTTGGCTCAGTGCGTGATCCCGGGGTCCTGGGATCAAGTCCCACATCGGGCTCCCAGTGAGGAGCCTGCTTCTCCCTCTGCCTGTGTCTCTGCCTCTCTCTGTGTGTCTCTCATGAATAAATAAAAATATTTTTAAAATATTTAAGTTCTACACATTGAAGAAAGATCACGTACATCACCCTCAGTGTTTATTTGGAGATTCAAGAAGGGAAACTCAGGAGGTGCTTGGGTGGCTCAGTCTGTTAAGCCTCTGACTCTTGATTTCAGCTCAGGTCATGATCTCAAGGTCTTGAGATCAAGCCCCAGGTAGGACTTGGAGCTCAGCAGGAGAGATTCTATCTCTCCGTCTCCCCCTGCCCCTTCTCTACTATACTCACACATGCTCTCTCTGTCTCTCAAATAAATACATCTTTTAAAAAGAGAGAGAGAGAAATTCAGTTATATACATTTTCTTGACTGAGGAGAAGCCTCAGTTTGGAAGTCCTTTGACCTTAAGTTCAGAAAAAGGAGGGACATAAGCAGGAAGGAGGGGGACACACACCCCCATAGACATTCAAGTCACCTGAGTCATCTCTGGCTATGGTGGCCATGTCATCCTCACAAACAAAGGGAGTCCTGGGAAAATTTTGTAAAGGAAAGATAGTGACTTGTGGGAAGTTTGAGGGAATGAATGATATAATGATTCTCCCTCCCATAAGGCAGAAAATTAAAAAAGAATACAGATGTCTCTTTCTTGGCTTCTGCATCTCTTCATCTCTCTCCCTTGAAATCTGCTCCTTCTTCTGTGCTTACCGCTGTGTCTGCCAAAGTGAATATTACTAATTGCCTGAGATAGAAACCTAGGAAGTTTCTTGAACATGATTTCTCACTCCATTCCATCAGTTGTTCCTCCCCTGGCCATTCTTCCTCTGATAGATCTCTTGAAACCGTCTACTAGTCCTACAGCTACTCCTTAATCTGGGTCTGTGTTGTGGGTCTCCACACCAATGTTTCACTCTATTCTGGGCTGTTTTTCTAACTAATGATTGATCTATCTTGCCGTTCTCTTGCTTAAAACCTTTCAGTAGTTTCGTGTCGAGATGCCCTGCATGAACTCTTTTCTGCTTACTTTTCCAGCCTCATCTTTCCATCCTGCCAGCTCCTGGTTTCCTCTCCAGCACTATGACTGTTATTCAGTCTCTGCTGTTTGATGTGCTTCCCTGTCTTAGATGCCCAGGTCTTAGAATAGACACTTGCCTTTGCCTGCAATGTGCTTGCAAGTGCTTCTTCTTCCTTTCACTGGACTAACTCCTACCCATTATTAAAGTGTCGGCAGAGCTGTTCCTCCAAACAGCCTTCCCCCTTCTGCCCTGGTGCCAAATCTAGATCAAGGGCCTCTCCTATATCCTACCACAGATAATGCGAATTTCTCTATTTTAATCCCTACCACACTCTATTAGAATTGCCTGCTCACTTACCTGGGTCCCAAGCCGACTGAAATGATGACTGTTTTCTTCTGTTACAACATTTGTCCTGGCACAGCAGAGGACCAGATGTTCAATAAATGTTTGGTGAATAAAGAATTAGCTAAATGAGTTAGATGGAAAAAGGAAAATCTGTAAGAAAGATTGCTTAGCCATAAGAATGACTTAACGGTAAGATTCACTGTGCAATAGAACGTATTACATGATTTTGAGAAGCTACCTCGTTGGAAGTTGAGATAGCCTAGAGTGATAACTCAATTTGTTTAGCCTCAATTGGCCTAAGATGTCTAAGAAAGTATGTTTTAAGCTATGTAGTACTTGAGACAAGAAGAAATTGTTATTAATGGTCCTTAGTTGATGGTGGAGTTCCTTCTGCATCAGTTGTTATACCTGAAGTGCTATATCAGGCATTGTTCTCTGCCCTATAGCTCTCGCGTTGTGTTGTTGGAAACTAGGTGTTGCACGTATCTTAGACACAGGATCTCCTTAGGCTTATTAAATTTTGAGGTTAATGAATATTTTGACACTTTTACCTATACATATCATTACGGCTTATTGCAATAGGTTTAAGATGACAGTCATAATAAACATATATAGTACAATAAAAAGCACTTTTAATCTTGAAAGTGCTTTATAAACAACAGTGATCAATGCTATGGATGGATTAACAGCATCAAACTGATTGAATTCTATTTCAAGGGCAATGGACATATTGATGTTGATATTCCAGTCCAGCAATGTAAGCAGCGTGAGGAGTGCAGGTTCTGGAGTCAGACTCCCCTTAAAATCTGGCTCCCCAACAAGCTGTGTGCAACTTGGCATGACTCACTTCCCAGCCCTGTAGCTCAGTGTCTTCATCTGTAAAATGGATTATTGCAAGGTTTTAGTGCAGGAATCACTGTAAGGGATTAGAACACAATATCTTTGTGGCCATTGTTATACATGCCTTTATGGCTCACGTTTCTTTAAATTCAGGATTTCACATTACGTGTCTTTCCACTCATACATACATATATTTTATGTGCCTAAACCACGTAAATCTTGATGATACTCCTTTATTACTTCTCTCTACTACATTTATCTGATAAGTCACTTCATTTTATTCAATCTATGAACTTCTGACCTTGGTGTTTTTAGCAGCCTTTCTTCTTTCTCTAGAGACTTAGACACTCTGCATCTCATTTCTGCATGTCTCGTGGCTACCTTTACATTTTAACACGCACTTGTGAATCTAATTCTGTTTCTTCTCTTTTCTTCATAATCCAATCTTCTTAAAAACTAAGATTCTCTGTGTGTCCATTTCCTCACTACAATCTGTCACTTGTATTTGTTTCTCCCACTTCTTCATTGTAAATGCTTTCTTCAAGATTATCAATAATTTTCAAAATGAGACTTTAAAAAAAGATTAAATTTATTTCTTCATGAGAGACACAGAGAGAGAGGCAGAGACACAGGCAAAGGGAGAATCAGGCTCCCCACAGGGAGCCCGATGTGGGACTCCATCCAGGAATTACAGGATCATGCCCTGGGCTGAAGGCAGATGCTCAACCACCTGAACCACCCAGGCATCCCCAAAATGAGACTTTTTAAATTCCTCCCCTCCCCTAAATAATAGTGGCACCATTATATATTTTTAAAAATATGCAGAAACCAAATATATCTCACCAGGTTTCCTCTGCAATTTTCTGCAAACTGATTTTCAAGGCTTTCGGCCCTCTTTCCATATCTACCTTTAGATGAAAGAACTCAATTGTTTTATTAGTCTACACGCAGATGTTTCTCAGTTTCACCCCATTTGCCAGATGCTATGATTGGTGGTTCAGAAAGAGTATTGAGCAAAACAGAGAGAGTCCCTAACCTTAGAGAGCTTAAAGTATTGCAGCGAAATCATGCTTCAAACGTGTAATTAGATAATTATAAGTGATTTCTGTCTCCAGCTATGAGAGACAGAGCTGTCTCCAGCTGTGAAGGATATAAAAAATCCTCATACTGAGAGAAACAAAGAAAAGAAACTGAATAAAATTTCTTAAAAATATGGTTGTTCAAAGACATTACTGAGTAACTAGGACTGAGTAACTAGGACTGCAAGGACATGGGAGATGAAGGCCCTAGAAATAAGGAAAATCATACAGGTGAGACTTCAATTTATCTTTGCTTTTTCCTTCCATTTTATTTGGTAGTTCCCAAATAGTATAGTCTTAGGAAAATGAAAGCATCCCTTGAGAGAGAAGTAATTAAGTTCAGGACCTACCAAGGAGGAAGGATCAGGTATATACACCAGGCTTTCTGTTGAAATCCTATCGGTAAGAGTAAACCAGAAACAGACTGGTCTTCTCAAAGCCCGAAGTAAAGCCTTAACCTATCTCAACTTCTGATAGGATAAAATTTGTTTGCCTGCCAAAAATATTTCACTATTTTCTAAAAGGAGATAACATCAACCAGAATCTCTAATTTTTTATACATGATATCTTCTAGCCGATCCAAAATTACTGAGAATACCAAAAAAATGGGACCAAATAAAAATGAACCAACTATTGCTTCACACAACAGCATGGATAAATCTCATGACCTATCACTGTGTGAAAGGAGCTAGAAACAAAAGAATCTAGTATTCCATTTACATAAGTTTCAAAAATAGAAAAATGAATCTGTGGTGACAGGAAGCTAAAAAGAAGTAATAACTAAAATGAAGAGAAGACAGCTCCTGAGGTTGGTGGGATTATTCTCTATATTGTTCAGGGAGGTGTTTATATGTGTTTGCTTTGTAAATGTCCATTAGAATATGCCCTGATAATGTGTACACTTTATTGTTATACTTCAATTTGAAAAGTTGCAAAAAAAGAAAATAAAACAGAACAAAAGAAAGATTTTATGTGTGCAGAATCCAAAAGTAAGAGTAGAGAACTCCTAACAGGTGACAGGAGCATTTAACCACTCTAGAGGATTCATGAAGGCCTCCCAAAGGAAGAGTTTTATAACCTAAAAAATGCAGTTTGAGTTAGCTAGGCAAAAAAGGCAAGGAGAACACCCCAGGGAGAGAAAGTGGCGTGTGTAAGTGCCTTGATGTGGGAGACAGCATGGTATATGAATAAACAAACATGAACAAGCAAAACTGAGAGAGTGCTGTATAGCCAGAGCACAGAATGCAAGGGAAGATGGTGTTTGATGGGGCTGAAATGCTAGAAGAAAGCCCATTGTGTGCTTTTAGGACCATCACATTTGGGATTTGAAACTTAGTTTTATCATCTCTATAAGCAGGTTGGGGACTGGTGCTAAGTAAGTTTTTCATAAGGGTTTGATAACCCTGATATTTACTAAGATTGTGCATATACTTTTTATAGATTGATTAAAAGTGACCATTTCATTCAATCATCTGTTAGTTTTTTTTTTTTTTAAGATTTTATTTATTTATGCATGAGAGACATAGAGAGAGAGAGAGAGGCAGGGACACAGGCAGAGGGAGAGACAGGCTCCATGCAGGGAGCCAGACTTGGGACTCCATCCCGGGTCTCCAGGATCACACCCTGGGCTGAAGGCAGCGCTAAACCGCTGAGCCACTGGGGCTGTCCCACCTGTTAGTTTTGTCAACAGAATGTCTCACAAAATGTTAGAAGACCTTCACTTGTAAGAATTAGCCTGAATAAGAGGTTAAAAAGAAAAAAAAAAAAGCAAATTCTGAATTCTACCACAGATCCTAATTACTGGAGAAAAAGCTAGAGATTTGCATTTTGACAAGACCTCAATATCGACTCAGTTAAACATACGCGTACTAGATGGCCCAGCCATTCCTCTCAGGGGTGTTTGTCTAAGAGAAATGAAAGAAGTTGTCTGTACAAAAGGCATGTGCATGAATATTCATATCCCCCATATTCACCTTGCCCCCAAACTGAAACAACATAAATATTCATCAGTAGGTGAGTGGATAAACAAACTGTGGTATGTCCATACAATGGGCTACTACTCAACAATACAAAGGAGTAAACTACTGATATAAATGACAATCAGATTGACAATCAATGTCAATCTCTGGTGACAGGCTGAGTATAGAAGGCAGAAGAGTACTCAACAATAATTCTTAAAAAAAAAAAAAAAAGCAAACTGTTAGGACAAAAAGTTAAGTGATTGCTTGAGGCTGAGAAAGGGGGTGAAGGAAATATTGTGTAGTAATCATAGAGGTGGTTTTACAGATATACACCTCTCAAAACTTATTGAATTGTACCCTTTAAATGAATGTAGTTTATTGCATGTAATTTCTACTTCAATAAAATGGGTAAAAGAAAAAGAGCACCAGGGCAATAATGAGAACCATTGATCTGCATTGTGATGGAAAAATTGCTTTAACTTTATTTAGAGAAAAATCAACCAGTTTTTATATTATTTAATTTACTGGTCCTGAACTCCTTTAGATAAAGATGTAAGCAGTGTATACACTTCAGGCTCAACACTGCAAATTTCACTGAAATAAATTGGTATCCACTATATATTTTAAAGCATAGGAAAATGACTTTTACTAAACCATGCTGATAGCAAGAATCTATACAATTTCAACAAAATAACGTGGGTTTTTTTTTTTTCTCTACAGAAAAGGATTTCTTCTGATCTCATTCACATTAGGACAGAAATTTTTATGAACACAAAGGGCTGTAGTTTGTCCATTTTTCAGGCATTCTACTACTAGAAGAAATTTAATCAGTAAAAATATGAAATACACATTTGCATATGCAGTTGACCAGTTCTCACTTCGATTCTGTTGCTCCTCTGTCATGCATTTTTCATAGCTCGTATAATTGGTGTTAATGTGTTATGCTATTAAGTTTAACTGAGAAAACTAGTTTGCTGAAAACTGATTTCTTCTGCATACTTATAAATTCAGTAGTCAAAAAAAATTAGAGAAATATAATTAAGTATTGCAAAATCAATTTGACACTCACTTAAAATGTGTTGAGTGGAGGCAGCAAGCAGCAGCCAAATCTGATGCTGTTGTCTCCTTGTTTATTTCATAAAACTGTGCAAATTAGAACTCTAATTTACAGAGCTGTTAATGCCTCATTAAAAACTTTCAGCAAGTATCCTATTTTGAGTTTTCTTTTTTTCCCCCTTCTATCGAATATACATTATCTCTGTTTTGTGGTCATGAGTAAGACGATGCATTTAGGATTACTACTTATCTAAGCTGGGTATATGAAATGAAAGGTTTTTAGACATCACATCTCAGGAAAGGACACCAGCAGTGCCAGTTAGTTGTTTTTGAAAGTGATGAATTTCTTTATTTCCTTTGTTCTTGCTGTTTTGGGTAATGTCTTATGCACTAGACTCTCTATTGGACAATGAGAGTATAGCTGGAATCTAGTAGACTTGTTTCCTGGTCTCACAGGCTTTATGCACAATAGAATCCATGGCTGCTTGACTACCTTTAGCCATTATTGTATACTGCTGTTTTTCTGTTCAATAATGTTCTATAGGTAAAACTAAGGAGTCAACAACAATAAAAAAAAAATCCTCAAACACTAGATTATGACTTAAAAAAAAAAAAAGCTTGAGCTACAGACATAGATTTGGTAGTTATTTCAGACATGCTTCAAGCTATTGGTATAACACACAACTCCATCTTACCATATTGCCTTTGCCTCTCCCAAGTAGGGATACATGTGCCATAGACCTTTGATCACCATTAGGATAAGTCTGAATGCCTGATCATGGAACTGATCTAGTTTTCATAGGAATTTGGAATTGGAGTTCAGGGTTAACCCATCTATCTATGTATCTTATCTCTTGAACATAGCCAATAAATTTATTGAAATAAGAAGCAGAGAGAGGTGAACTGCTGTGTATGTGGAAGGAAATAGAGAACTAAAGCAATTGAACAGTTAGGAGGACAGAGAGAGGAGAAGCAGGAGAACATTCCTGAAGCTTTTCCCACTCCCTGTGAACAGGTCTTTCCTAGACTGGGCTGTGTCCCTGGACTTGAGTTTCAGAAAATACCATTATCTTTTTTTTTTTTAATACCATTATCTTTGAATAATAAGTTTCTTCTTCTGCTCAAGGTCACTGGAGTCTGAATATGCAACCAGAGATTCTTAACTTAAGAGGAATTCATCAGGATATGACTAGAAGTTGAAGCCATGGAAATGTGTTCAGTGATTTAAGGATGGACCTAGAGGGAATAGAGGGCTTTCAGGGATAGATAGTAAAAGAAAGCTGACAAGGAGTAGCTGAAATGTAGATAAAGGACCTACCTGGAAGTCAAGGAGAGATTGATGAACTGGGTAATGGTTACCAGTATCAAATGTTGACCGGTGGTCAGGTAGGCTAAAAGCTGAAATTGGTGATTGGATTGTATCATAATTATAACTCGTCGTTCTGCTCCCTGAGCAAACTATTTTATTTTATTATTTTTTTAAAAGATTTATTTATTTATTCATGATAGACACAGAAAGAGAGAGAGAGAGACAGAAACAGAGACAGAGACCCAGGAGGAGGGAGAAACAGGCTCCATGCAGGAGCCTGATGCAGGACTCGATCCTGGAACTCCAGGATCGTGCCCTGGGCCGAAGGCAAGCGCTAAACTGCTGAGCCATCCAGGGATCCCTGAGAAAACTATTTTAAAAATACAGTTTATGATTTTAGATTGTTTTTGAAATTTCTAGTGCAATGTAAATTTCTAATACATACTTGATAACTGAGCAATCAAAATTTCTTGGGGCTTATTTTCAAAAGATATGTATTTATTTTAGCCAATGATATTCTTAAATCTTTGAGGAAATGTGTTTTGGTTAGTCTGGCTTTGTATATTTTCAATGAAAACCCATACTAAAGATATGTCTGCCAAGTATTTTTTTGAAAATCTGTAGTCCAGGATGCATAATTTATTCTGGGATGGTTAAAATTCTAGGAGAATCTTTTGCTCTTTCCTTGATTGTTCTTCCCTCTCCTCTGAAAGAGCTGTATTTAAAACTATGGGTTATTTCTCATCTGAATAGCTAAGGAAGATTACCTACATTGTTACTGATGTACTTGCTATTTTCTCACTGTGTAACATTGTGGCAACAGATTCTTAGTCAGTCTGATAAGATAAAATGTTCATAATACTTATGGGATAAAAGGGTATCATCACCCCTCAGATCCCTTTAAATCCAATCCCTGATCTACATGAGATTAAATTTCTTTGCTCTCATTTACTAGTTCCCCCAGAAGGAAGTCCTGATATAGCTACTGGGTTCCCGCCTTCTATTTTGACAGTCAGAACAGTAGGTAAGGTTTTGTGGGGTTTTTTGTTGTTGTTGTTGTTGTTGTTTTTCTGCTTAGCAGATACCATAGAAGATCAAGACTTCCTGGGTTGTAGTCACTGACCTTGCCAGATCCTTTCATATTTTCTCTAGATTTGGTCCTGCAAAATCAAGTATTAAGCAAGTTTGACCATCCAGCTAAATTCCATAAGGTCATCTATCACATTACATAGAGTAATGACTTTAAGTTAATTGGTCATTAGTTTCATGGTTTGTGTTTCTGGTTTTCTGGTGGAGCTTCCAGAAACTTCCATGTAAATGAAAAAATACGTAAATAAAATCCAGTCAAAACTTCTTTTAACTATCATTCTGATTACTTGCTTTTAAAAGACTAATGTGTGTGTGTATGTGTTTTATTTTTTTAATTTTTTTTCTTAAGATTTTATTTATTTATGAGAGACACAGAGAGAGAAGCAGAGACATAGGCAGAGGGAGAAGCAGGCTCCATGCAGGAAGCCTGAGGCGGGACTCGATCCCAGGAACTCCGGGATCCTGCCCTGAGTCAAAGGCAGATGCTCAACTGCTGAGCCACCCAGGCGTCCCTGTGTGTGTGTTTTAAATAATGCCAAAGGAGTCAGATGGGTTTTCTACTCCTCCGTTTGTTTCAATCATCAATGAAGGATCATATTTTTCATCAAATCAAAAAAAAGTTAAATATTACCATTTGTATGTACAAGTAATATTCATGGAACCACTATTTATTAAGCACATAATATTTATGAAATGCTGCCGTAGGTAATGTGAATAAAGGAAGGATTAGTAAGATAATTTTACTAAATCTTGTCCTCAGGAGCTCTAATGTATACTAGTTAACATCTTAGAAGAAGTACCTAGTGTGATACTGTCAAAAAAAAAAAAAAAAAAAGAAGAAGAAGAAGTAGAAGAAGAAAGAAAAAAGGCAACTGCTACCTCATGTTGTATTAGCAGAATTGTCAAGGATAAAATAAATAATGTGATTATTGGACTCCACTTGGCAATCCTTAGAGCTTGATAGGAGTACCATGTTCCATTTGGGATGGCTCACTTTTTAAACCATAGACAGATTTGCCAGAGGTTTCAAACGAGAGCAACAAAAAATGATGAAGGGCTTTGAAAATGGGGCCTCTAAGAAAAGGCTGAGAGACCTGAGAATGTTCAATCTTAAGGAGAAAAGACAGAGGGGACACATGATAACTGTTTACAGATGCATAAAGAGGCGTTATGGAGAGGAGAGGGACCTATTTTTCTCATTAGTCAACACAGACACTTCAAGAAGTAATGGGTTTAAACATGGGGAAAATTCAGGTTAAATATTAGATTAAATTATGTAAAATTTAAATATTTAAAAGTGTATGATACCAAATGTAATTAAGCAGTGGAGTTAAAATTGGCATAGGGATGTTAAGATTGAAAACAAATCAGATCCGAATCCAGGGGGTTAATAATTAAAAGGGTTCACATTTGCATAAAGTGTTAGCATATTTCAAAATACTAACTAGTATATTGTTTTACTGGTCTCTCAACGATCTTAGGAAATAGTCAGGGGTAGTATCAACTGGTTTTCTAGCTAAGGAAATGGAATTTAAAATTGAGGTTTAAAAAAAAAAAAAATTGAGGTTAAATGTTGGTTCCCTCCACCCCTGGCCCAATTAGACAAAACTACTAGGTGATCTGGGAACAGAAGGGCGAGAGTAGGAGCCAGTTCTTCAGGTTTTCCACCAATATGTTTTCCGTGGATTCTTGCTCCCTTTTCATTTGTGACATGATTTTCATTGTGGGAAGTTATTTTTGAATCATTTGGAGTTTGGTAGGGTTACTCTTGGCTTTTAAGGTACTAAATATGTCCTATGAGTTTCCTTTTATTATATTAATTGGCTGAGATGAGAATTGGTCAATGAAGGGACACCTGGGTGGCTCAGTGGTTGAGCATCTGCCTTTTGCTCAAGGCATGATCAGGGAGTCCCTGGATGGAGTCCGGCATCAGGCTCCCCACAGGGAGCCTGCCTCTCCCTCTGCCTGTGTCTCTGCCTCTCTCTGTGTGTCTCTCATGAATGAATCAATCAATCAATCTTAAAAAAATAAAAAATAAAAAAAGAATTGGTCAATGCATAAAATACAGGCCAAGCAGAGATATTGTTTACGTAAAGGGGCAAGAAATATGATTGATCTGATATCTATTTTATCTATCCTCTGTCTTCTGCTATTTACAACTGTAGAATAAACTCAACATTTCGGTATTATGTTTTGAGAAATCATTGCCAAACCAAATATAGTCTCTAGAGGTGGTGTGTGATATGGTAAGGTTCTGCTTTTTGCCAGTACCAGGTGGTGGGGCTATTTCAATTTCACCTTTTATGAATTTCATATTCCTCATCTCTAGATTGAAAACTGTAATATCTTCTGTTTTATTGCTAGACTGACAGTGAGGATCAAATGAGAAAACACATGTCAAAGCACCTTGTTCTGTTCAAAGAAATAAACTATCAGCTATAACTGAGCATCCACTTTGCACTGGGAGGGGGGAAGGAGTGCGTTGTTCTGTGTCAGAATATGTCAGATTCTCCAATCTCAAAAATATAAGGATCTTCAAAATCTAATGGAGGAGACAGACTTGCAGACTATTACAGTGCTCTGTATAAGGAGAATTGTTTTTCCCAACAGAGGGAGGAGGTAGCTGATACCAATATGTTACCAAGGAAAGGTCACTTGATTGGCTGCCAAGAGCCTCGTGACATCTGGGAAAACTTTTTGGGCTCCGTGAACCATGCACACAAATTGTGCAGAGAAATAATTCAAGAGGCAGGCTGTATTGAAAGGCTCTTAGTATGTATGCCGAGTCTGATGAGGGAATGGAGGAGATTTAAAGAACATTCTAGCCTCTATAGACTCCTGCCAGGCTCAGTAGGGTGGCATCGTCCCCCACAGAGCCCAGAGTACCCCCCAGCGGGCATTCCTGTAGGAAGGCTGCTGCAGGGATGCTTACTAGGAGGGTACAGAAAAGCTTAATGGCCCCCTGTGCATAATGTTGAAAGAGGCTCTAATTTTTGTTTTCTTCTGAGATTAACGTGTGTATATTGCAGGTTCAAAATGGTAAGAATCTTAATTAGAGTTGCAGGAAGTTGCATAATATACTCCATGACTTACTTTTTCAGCACATCAAGTAACAGCATCTATTTGCCAGATTATGAAGGTTGATGGAGAATGAAAACTGTAATTTGAGTAAATGGGATCTCTGCCCCCGCCCCCATTTTTTTTTTTTTTAAGTTAGTCACAGAGTTTAAAATGCAAAGAAGTAAATCTCCCAAGGGAGCAATTCTATTTCATCTGTGGAGGAAAGACATATGTTGTGGCTGATGAAACCTCTGTTGTGGAAGCAGAGCCAACCCCAGGACAAAACTGCAGCAGATCCAGCGCCTTTGGCAGCCCTGCAACCCAGCTCGGTCCCTCTCTCCCGGGAGCCTGCAGCCACCCAGTCCACCCAGGGCTGCTTGGGCCTAATCTGGAGACTGTTTCCCAAGGCCTTCTCCTCCAGCTGATCACCTTGGGGCAGTTGCCTGCCTCTCTTGAGCTAACATGTACCTGTCTCGTGGCCCATCCCTTTGGGCTCCTGATCTGGACAGTAGGCTAATTTGACAGATGTCACTTTGATAGTATGTCAATGGTAGCAACATGTTTCTGGGCTTTTCTTGTCCTCACCAGGACTGTATATTCACTTACTCAGCGGCCTTCTGGGGATGATTTCAGAACTCAATACATGAGATTGGAGTACAGCTCTGTGGGAGAGAGGGTTTGAGGCCTTATTAGGGCTCTATTCATATATCCACCCACATAGGAAAGCTTTTCTTCTTCTTTTTTTTTTTTTTAATAAATATTTACCGAACAGCAACAAAGTACCAGGCATTGTGTTAAAGTATAAAGATTCCTAAGCAAACAAGGCATAATCCATGACTTTAAGAAGTCAAGGAGGTACAGAACTCTATATAAATATTTCATATAAATCACTCAGCTGTTCAAAATCTTAACTGAACATCTACTATGTGCCAGACATTTTGCATGGCACCAGGAAACAAACAAAATCCCTGCCTTCATGGAGACCATATTCTAATAAGCCGCACCAAGGGAACAGGAATTCATAATAACAATTTTCTTTTTACTCAATAAAATGAAAATCTTATTTTCCTGAAGTGTATTATCAAATTATTATTTCTAAACCTCATGTTAAAAAATTCAAATTGTGCAAAAAAGAAAAGGAAAAGAAATTCAAATTGTCCTTGATCACATTTGATAAGGATTAGAATTACCTTAGTGTTTTGTTTTAAATACATTGAAAGCAGCCCTTATTTGAAGGAAATTCATTTTGAATTCTTCATAAAGTTGGTTAATTATCTTCTAATTAATTTTGTGTGTGTATTCCCCCAAACTGGGAAGAGTAAAGAGATGGAGTATGACTCTGCAGAGCTTTTTTTAGGTAAAGCATGAGATCAGATTAATGCTCATGTAAATTAGAACTTGGAAAAAGTACTGAACAGCAGGATCATATTATCAAAAATCTGGCTGATAGGTTTTGAACTCACTGAACTGAATCTATTTAGAAGTACATTTTAGGAAGCCCAAATAAACATCAACACTATGGTCTATTCTAAGTTAGGATCTTGCTTTGTCTATTTTCCAGGTGATAAAACACTGACTGTTATTAGTGTTATCATCAAGCATATTGAACAGTCTGGAAGTTAATAGCAATACACTGACAGATAGTCCTAGGAGTAGAGGGAAAGAAAACAAATTTTTATCTTTTTCTCCTCTATAAAGGGGGTGGGGGAAGTCAACACCTAGAGTCAGCTGTGGCTCAAGGGTCCATTATAACTTCAAGATTTTTTAACAGCCTGTGCCTAGGGTCTGTGAGATGAATTTTGTTTCAAAGTGGTGACATGGGCAAATGTAAACTCCTGGGAGCGATTTCAGGCGAGTTGAGAGTCCTATCTAAGCAAAAATGGACTGAATGTGGAAGATGGAATTCCACACTTACTTCCTGACCTTGGCTGATATTCCTCAGCAGTTGGTAATTAAAGGAGATCCTGAAGTTAAGAAGATGAAGGGGAAGCAGGGTAAGATCATCAGAATTGGAAGAATGTAGATAAATACGATGGGGGAACAAAGAGCTGGCCCCACAGATGAATGGGGTATACTTTGTGTTAAGGTAGCCTTGGGATATGGAGGTGGTAGGTTTGGGTTAGCAAAAGGGAAAACCATACCTAGTTTTAAAAGTTAATTTATATTGCCTTTTAGCCAAGAAAATCCATCAGCTGTTTCAGTTTCCTGTCTGTTTCATCCGTTTTCCATCCCAGCATTATGCTGTCTTCTCCAAATCTTTCTGGGCCAGATGGCTGCACCAACACCATGCCCATTCTCTTCATCAGAGAGAGACTCTCCCTGAGTCACAAGCAGGGAAAATATAAGGTTATATAACATCTACATATGATTGCTAGAACACAGTCGAATAAAAATTAAAAATCCATCAAGCAATCAGCTACAAGTCAATAAAAAAAGGTCAATAAAAAGCAAGGAAGGGCCAAGAGGACAGAGTTGGTATTCTGGAAAGTGCCAGGAAAAATAAAAGGCAGAAAAAAAAAATTGTGGCAAGATCTTCCTCCCTGTGGCCTCGGGGAAGTGCATGATAAGAGTAATTGAAGCTCATAACCCATGATGAAGGGTACAGTTGGGGCAATAGACGTACATTGGGCACCATGTTAACCGTAGTGGTTCTTTAACTCAAGACAAAGGTAGCAGATTTTTGTTCTACTTTTGCAAGTTTTTGAACATGCTGAGCCAACCCGGTTATATTTATTTATTTGCAGTTTCAGTCCACCGGCTGCTGCATTTTTGAGCAACACAAAGTGTTTGATTAGCTTACTTGAACAACTGTGTGTTAAGAGGTCTGCTAGGTACTGCCATTATCCTGTACAAAGATTACTAACATATCCTCTGGGCTTTCAAAACATTTACAATCTGGTAACAATATGAGATTAATTTTTACATGTGGTCTGCATATAACAATCTGAATCTGATACAATCACATTTTCTCTATATCTCATACACCAAAAAATTCTTTGGGGAAATTACTTAAAGAAAACTAGAATGAACCTGTAAAGGTTTCCTACATGCTTTATCAGAGGATTTGACTCCCCGTTATATTAAGGCATTCATCATTTCCTTTTTCAAATGCAAAATATATTATCTTTAATTGGCGTTAGCGAACCATACCAGCAAAATTTGTGCGCATGTGAAAACATAGCTCGATCGAGATTGTATAGTCAACCGATTGCCATTTGATTCTCTAAACATACAATTTCTTATTCTGAATGCAATGCTGCAAATAAAGTGAATAGGTGAAATAGTCACTTATTATTTAAATTTGGATTAGTAGTCTGACTGTCACATATCTCCAAATGGTCATACTGTCCCAGTTCAAAGAAACGTATTTTACATGCCAACAAAGAGTTTTATAAGAATTGGGTCAGAGATTTTAAGAAGTCGAGGTTGTGGGTTCGGAGGATTTTATGCATTATAATTCTCAAGTCTCATTTCTTCTCACTTCTCAGTGGGGTCATTCATCCTATAGATGTGTGAGTCCTAATCAAAATAAATTATATGAATATGTCTCTCTGGGATGACTCTGCATTGGATAATACTTTGTGGTTTTTTTTAAATTTTATGTTACTTATGGGTTATGTAGTATAGTATAATTTTTAACCTTCTAAGTTTTAAAAATAATTTTTGTGCAAATATTCTTATATCCCATGGCATTGATGGCAGCACTTCATACCACTAAGTATTTATTCTTATGGTTACTAATGTGTTCATTTGCCAGGGCTACCCACAAAGCTGGCAACTTAAACACTAGAAATGTATTGTTTCAAAGTTCTAGAGGTTAGAAGTCCAAGATGAAGATGCTGGAATGATTGATTTCTTCCAAAGCCCGTGAGGGAGAATCTGTTCCAGGACTTTCCTCCAGCTTTGGGAGGTTTGCTGGCAGTCTTTGAGGTTTGTTGACTTTGACATCACCCCGATTTTTGCCTCACCCTCACATGATGCTTTCCTTTCGTGTATGTTTGTTTCTTCACATGGCACTCTTTTTTTTCCCCTTAATATCATTTGGTTTAAAAATTTTTATTTATTTATGAGAGACACAGAGAGAGAGAGGCAGAGACATAGGCAGAGGGAGAAACCAGCTCCCCACAGGGAGCCTGATGCGGGAATCAGTCCCAGGACCCCCAGATCTGCCCTGAACCAAAGGCAGAGGCTCAACCCCTGAGCCAACCAGGTGTCCTAACATGGCCCTCTTTTGATAAAGACACCAGTCGCACTGAAGAAGGGACCCATCCTATTCCAATGAGCTCATCTTAACTAATTACATCTGTATCAAGACCTTATTTCCAAATAAGGCCATATTCTGAAGGACGGGGGGTTAAATTCAACATATAAATTCAGGAAAACCCAACTCAACCCCTAATAATTACTCTAAGTAACTGATGAGAAAGCAGAGTTGGTTTGGTACAGAAAGAGAGAACTTAAGCAAAAGAGAAATACCACCGCCCCCCCCCCGCCCCCCCGCCCTTGCAGTTCCTCACATTTAATTTTTTTTTTATTTATTTATTTATGATAGTCACAGAGAGAGAGAGAGAGAGGCAGAGACACAGGCAGAGGGAGAAGCAGGCTCCATGCACCGGGAGCCCGACGTGGGATTCGATCCCGGGTCCCCAGTATCGCGCCCTGGGCCAAAGGCAGGCGCTAAACCGCTGCGCCACCCAGGGATCCCACATTTAATTTATTTAAGAGGAAATTATGAATTTGCAACCAGCATGTGTCATGGTAAAGTAACCAGAGCAATTGGATGACATATCAAAAGCTCTAATAACTAGTAAATACTAATCAGAGATGCTGTGTGTTTTTAGTTGAAATTCATCCTGGAAAATGCAGCATAATTAATTGGGCCATTTATTTTAGCCTGAGATTTCTTATATTTGTAGTGATGACGCAACGATCTTCTTTTAAGTTTCCCTCAGAATGCTTGGGTTCAGACGCTAATAGCATGGAGATAATGGTTTCATTAGCAACTCCTGCTGATTTTAGTACACTCAAGGCAACAACCACAATTCACCAACCTGAGCTATTTTTCAATATTCTTCTAAGTGACTTCATGATTGTACTGATATGGAAGAGCATTGTTTGATCCTAACCAAAGATACACGATTGTCTTCACAGATATTACAGTATGATAATCACATCAAATATATAAAATGCTGGGCGTCATGTATTTCTTTATAAATATGCTAAAGACTAATGATTAATAGTAGCTTTGACATACGTTCACTGTTTATTACATAAAGAGATCAATTTTGGACTCTAAATGCAGGATCCCAACACACCAAAATTCTAATCATTTGTTTTTTCTTTCTGCTAGTCACAGTGTTTGTACTAATAAGGTTTACCATACTGAGATGCTGTTTATCCTCCTAAAAGACCAATGAGTACTTTATTGAATATGTACCAATCCTGTACAATTGTTTTCGTATGTGTGCAAACTCAGTGGAAAAGTTATTCATTGACTATAGTCATTTTCCCATTTGGTGCATTTGCCTAACTGTACTATGTGGGAGTCACAGTAAATCATAATTAAGATCCCCTTTAGCTCCAACATCTATGATGTTTCTGTTGATGATGATAAGCCCTTTAGTCAGCGTGAGTTTATTGCAATCAAGATCAGAAATCATGGGAAGAAGGAAGCTGAATATAGAGAGAGAAAAGGATTGAGTTAATATGGTAGCTAGTCCTTGGACATAGATCAGAGTTTCTTGATCATTGATATCTTATGCTGAATGTAATGGCTTACTTACCCCCTCAACAATGTAGTAGGGTGTTCACTTGTGCCTTTTCATTTAATCCCCTCCTCAGATGTGTAAAATAGGTCCAGAAACGATAAGTAACTTGCCCCCAAATCATACAGGTAGTGTATTTTACGGGTGGTATTTAAATCTTTGTATTCAGGCTCCAAGGCCTAGATTCATGGGAGGCTTCCTTTGTTATACCACTAAATAGAAAGGTATGCAGTTTCCCTCTTCTCAGTCTTCGTCTCTGTTTGAATAAGCTGTAGCATGACCCACCAGTTTGAGGATACAGTTCTTGCCTGCACAGAGAACCACAGCTAGACTAATTCTCTTTTTTTTTAAATTATTTATTTATTTATGATAGTCACACACACACACACACACACACACACACACACACACACACACAGAGGCAGAGACATAGGCAGAGGGAGAAGCAGGCTCCATGCACCGGGAGCCCGACGTGGGATTCGATCCCGGATCTCCAGGATCGCGCCCTGGGCCAAAGGCAGGCGCCAAACCGCTGCGCCACCTAGGAATCCCTAGACTAATGCTCTTAAACTTGTATGCCTACCTGCTGCTGAGCTGTGGTCACCATCCTTAATGACCACCACCTCACTTTAGCTTAGCTCTTCACCTGCGTCTGTTTCTGGTACCCACATTTTGGGATTCTTACAGACACAATGTCTAACTACAATAACATCAAGAGGGGGTTTGTGGACATGTTTAACTATTTCTGAAGGCAATGGAATCTATTTTATGGACAAAATGTCCTGTTCAAGCCACGGATACATAAAGTTGCATTCAACTATGACAAAAGAAGTACAGTGTGAAAAGCTTGTTCATTAGATGGACAATTTTTATCATTTTTTAGTTCTTCTTCAAAGGGAGACTTTAAATTGATTTAACAAAACTGGTTGCAAATGAACCCAAATACACTTCGTGTATTGTCTCAAAATACTAGTTGCCATAAAGTTCTTTAATTATTATAGTTGACTCGACTGGAATTTCAGGGTTTTCTGTTTTATGTCTTTAAAATGGGAGCATTCCTTGTCCTGTTCTATGCCCTGAAACATTACTATTCTCTTCTTTTTATTTTTTAAAAATATTTTATTTATTTATTTGAAAGAGAGAGTGAGAGAATGAGCAGTAGGGAGGGGCAGAGGGAAAGAGAGAGAAACAGACTCCCCACCAAGCAGGCAACTCCACACAGGTTTGATCTCAGGACCTGGAGATCATGACCTGAGCTGAAGGCAGCTGCTTAACTGACTGAGCCATCCAAGCGCCCCTTTATCCTCAATTGTTTTTTAAATTTGTCTACTAATATCCTCATTTATTTTGGCTATGTCTCTTGGAATATATATTTAAAGGTTTTTGCATGTGCAACCACTCCTGTATCAAACTGTATGTGTAATTTTCCTTCATTTTTTAAAAAGATTTTATTTATTTATTCATGAGAGAGAGAGAGAGGCAGAGACACAGGCAGAGGGAGAAGCAGGCTCCATGCCAGGAGCCTAACGCGGGACTCGATCCCGGGACTCCAGGATCACGCCCTGGGCCTAAGGCAGGTGCCAAACCTCTGAGCCACCCAGGGATCCCTCCCTTCATTTTTTATAAAGGATAGTAAAACATGGGAGGAATTTTTCAAAACTTCTGTGTTCTCCATATTTTGCTTTGGTTTGGAAATTAACATCTCTATATTTTAGGTATTATAATTTGAGGCTCAAAAGAATTGTTCTTACAAAGCATAGAAAATGGGTTTTGTTTTAATTATTTTTAGCTCTCAGTATTTCTGAATCAAAAAAACTATGCATTAGTGTTCATGGGCAAGACAGATCACAATACAGAGCAGATACCCTATAAGCAACATGATAGATTTAATCATCTGATTCATTATAATACAAATATTGTAATCTATCATAATATTCAGTGTTCCATAAATCTACAATTCTGTGAAAGGGATAAGAAAAAAGGAATTAAGCTATCAGTGAGTTTACTAAAAAAGGAAAAGAGATTTCCTGATTATCATCATTCAGAATTAGCCAGACATATACACGGTAATCATTCATATTTTAAGCAATAATATGAAAATCAACATAAAGCTCTGAAAGGAATAGCTTCTTTTTTTCCCCTCTAGAACGTGAAAAAAAAAATAGACCTATGTGCTAATTTAATTCACTTTAAAGTTAATGACATAATGGTTTCTGGAGCATTAAATAGGAATAAATATTGCTCAACATTTCCATGTCTGAGCTCCAGAAATAGGGCTTATATTTAATATTGCCTTATATTTCCATGCCTGAGTTCAGTGCTCTCTCCTCCTCTAACTTCTGATTCTCAGCTGTGGACTGTGATCATCAGTCAGCAATCACAATGAAGGAGCCATGCACCTTACCTTCTGGTTTCCTGAGGCTTGAAACACTCAGTTTCTCCATTTTGAGTCCTGTCATAAGCCCCAATTTTAATGACTCTCCTTTATGTTTTTTTTGGTATAAGTTCACAAAGTTAAGCAACTCTATAAGTGGACAGATTTTGAGATTTCCCAGTTGGATATGATCTGAGTGGATAACAGAGCTGATTCTCTTGATACACACTATGTAGTCTATAGACTATTGGGTTCTTCCCAAATAGCCATTCCAAGGAACACTGGGCTCAATGCAAAATATATTTAATATGTTGAAATACATTTAGAAAACATTATGTTAAATCAAGGTAATCTGATGTTTGCTGTTGTTATTGTCCTTTCTGTTGATGCTGTTGCATGATATCTTAGGTTATTTAACATGCAAGTAAAGATTCTTTATAAATTTCAGGGACTGAATATTTTCTAAACTTCATTAACCTTGGAACTCTTTTTCTCCCACCACTCCCACCACTGCACTTATTTTAACATTGCACTTAGCAGGGTTCCACATATCAATATTTTGGGAATTTGAGGATGAAGATATATTTTTCTCATTAAAATTGAATTCTTAGCCCACTGGGAGAGAAAACACATTAAGCTTTTATCAGTCTTTAACATTTTAACATGGATTAGACTTTCTGCTCTTTCTGGATTTTAAGCAGTTGAGAGTAGGCTTTCATTACAGGGAGAGGAAAAGATGATCTGAAGTGCCATACATCCCTAGGGGATTTCCAAGTGGAGTACCATCATGAATGTTCCTAAGTTGGCAGAGGACAGCATGGTGCAATGTAGGGTTGCAGCAGGGCCACTGATTATAGAATTATAATTATATATTGGAATTTATATTATATATGTTAGATAATATTCTAATAGCATTATAACTATATTTTGGAAATTATGTTTCAGTTTCTTCAACAAAATTAATTGACTAGATAGCGGCTATTAACCTTGTAGCTCTAACATTACTGTGTCTCTGACTAACTTCATAGCCAAGGATGGGCACCAAGAGAAGGAAAAGGATGAAAGCCATGAAAAGCAAGGTTGAATATGAATGTTGCATCCATGATAATTTGCCTAGGGCTGGCTCTGTAGGAGTTCATGACCCCCGTCTCCCAAACCAACCCAATTTTACAGAAAGCTATGGAGAATTTGTAAGATACCCAGTGCTATAATGACCAAAGATATTTGCAAAGTAGACCCAAAATACATATAACATATCTCTGTCCTTCTTTCTCTGATTCCAAATAAAGGAGTTGGCAATGTGAAAAGCAACTGGCTGACACTGTAAGAAAGCAAAATGTCCTGAGTATTAGATCTAAGTGAAAAGCAAAATTTATGTTTCTTTTGTTTGAAAGGGAAATCTTCCCAGATCAAGGGGTTGGAAAGATAAGTAAAATAATACTCCTTCTTTCAAAGTTTAGGAGAAAAGATGAAATTAATATATAAACATGAATAAGATGTGTCATACCACAGTAAAGGGAATAAGAAATTGTATATAGAGTGGTTAGAGACCTGGATTCTAGAGTAGCTGGTCCAAATTCCTGGGTTGAACTCAGAATTCATATCTCATCTTGACCACGTTACTAGGTCCTTGACACATTTATAACTCTCTTAACCTATCTGCGTTTCAGTTCTATCCTGTGTAGAATGGTGGTGATAATAGTAAGTGCAATTCTGTCTGATAGAGCTATTGTAATAATTAAAATGTAAAGCATCTAGACTACCTGACATACGATATCAAATACAAATGTTCATAATCATTAATAATAAATTCTATCTAATTAGAATTATCAAAAAGGGGCTTTGAAAAGAAGGTAGCAATGAGAAAATCTGTAAAGAACAGGTAAATTTTAAAGATCCAAATAGATTGAGTATGGTATTCTGAGAGAGGGACAATCGTGGATAAAGGAATCAGGATGAGAAGTCCAAGGGCAAGTTTGAGAAATAGCAAGATGATCAGTTTGGGTAAAGTACTGTTCCTTTACTGGTTATTTTGACTGTTTTGTGCGAAAAGAGTAGATGACTCTGGGAAAGTTACATTTTGGAAGTTTTTGAAGGATAGGAAGAGAGATTTCCATCTAATTTGAGTTCAAATGGGACCTAATGTTTGCTCAGGGGAGTGATGTGAAAACGACTGTAATTTTGGAAGTGTAATTTCAAGATAGCTCTGTAGGTTGTTTCTAAAATAGCCTTACAGTAAAAAAAAAAAAAAAAAAAAAAAAAGGCACTGGACTTGAGTGGGAAGATAGAGATTCAAATCTATCCTTTCTACCTTTATGGGTAAACACTCTGAAACTCACTCAGTGTCTTACTCTTTAAACAAGGGAAAGCAATATCTAAATCACAATTGTTTTTAGCATTAAATAAATTAGATGAAGAAGGACTTAGTGCAGCTGCTGGGCAGATAGATTCACTTAATTTTTAATTATAAAATATCTCATCAAAACAAGTAAAGAATAAAAGTGGAAAATATGCAAGGTCTCTATCTTAATATTTATCTACATTCTTTTCATAATAATCAATTCATCAGATGGTTCAGCATGCTATTCAAATTCTCAGCTCCGAAATTATCAACATTTAATATCCCATCTCATTTCTAGGTTACAGTGAATTTCTCAAAAGTTTCCAGAGTCCCTGAGGTTATTCATCGTGAATTGCATCTTCTGGGTTGACAACTATAGAAAGTTTAAAAATACACTGACTTCTGAATCAGCATCTTTTTCTTAGAATATAGATAGCAAATCTGGTTGGCGGTTATTTTCCAATCATTCTTCTGCCATGCTGATGCTCTCTAATGGCTCCAAGGAAAGGGACAGAAACCATCTTACAAATAAAAGCAAAATTAATAAAAGAATGTGGGGTAATTGACAGTTTTGCTACAACAGCATCTAATTTGAATTCTTTGATACTTATTCTTTACTCATTGATTTTTTTAGGTTCACCGATCCTTTATTGGAATTCTCTCTTTTAGTTTTAGATTGTGAATTGCTATATCATTTGGGTAACTTTACAGAATCACCTTTATTATTTTGTCAGTGTTGTGCAGCACAGATGGATATTAGAAGGTCTCTGTACAAATGCCAGCAATGGAGGTGGTAACATTGTTCTGAGTGCTTCCTCATGAAACAAATCAGATAAAGAAGAGTAAATGTTGCCAAGGCTGGCCAGGACAGATGAAGTGGATCCAATAATAGACATCTCAATGGATCGTATAGATGATTCAATATAGTGTGACCTTTCCTTTCAAACTCACTCACAGGAAACATAATGCCAATAGGGTACCCAGAATCCTGGCTTTTGTTGTTGATGTTGTTGTTGTTGTTGTAATAAGTTACTCACTTCCTTGAAAGGAAACCCCATTCTCTGCATCTCAGTCATCCAATAAAATACTTTGTGAAAAGAGCTTGACCAATGTTAGAAAAAGAGAATCTTAATTCTAAGGCCATTAAAAAGAGCTCAACCGATAAATAAATTAAAAAAAAAATTTACACACACACAGACACACACACACACACACACACAGAGCTCAACCATGGCCTAAAGTTTTCCCTCCTTTCTCGCCCACTCATTTATTGGTTTGGTATATACCATTAGGAGAATGCTGTGACCTCTAACTTCTCTGACAGCATCAATCTGGTCTGGTAAGAGACCCAAAAGTTTTAAATATTTCTTAATGCAAACTATCTCTGTGGTGATATATAGTCACAGCTAAAATAGCTAAATCTGAAAACCATTGCATTTCTCCGCAGTGCTACCTGTAGGCATTGGCATGAGAAGAGCTACACATATATGGAGCCACCATATTTAAACACACATTATAGAATCAGAGCTTATGCTGGCCAATTATATCATCATGAATCGCATTTCCTGTATCCCTTTGGATCATTATAACAGAAACAATCATTTCTTAAATAATAACCATTCCCACAGATTAGACAAAGAACTGCCTGGGATAAAATTTTTTATTTATGTTTTTATTTTTTTCTAAGATTTATTTATTTATTTATTTATTTATTTATTTATTTATTTATTTATAGAGACAGGAGAGAGAGAGAGAGAGAGGCAGAGACACAGGCAGAGGGAGAAGCGGACTCCATGCAGGGAGCCCGACGTGGGACTTGATCCCGTGTCTCCAGGATCATGCCCCAGGCCACAGGTGGCGCTAAACCACTGTGCCACTGCGGCTGCCCCGGGATAAAATTTTTTAATCAAATTTGGTTAGACAATCATGAATCAAGTATATTATTAAGGTTCCATGGCTTTGTTCCCCACCTCCCCTAGAAATAGGGAATATTTTTTTTTTGTAAATTACTAAAAGCAATAATTTCTATTTTAATTAGACATACTCTGTCTTGGCCTCAGTTTCCTGTTTCATTAAATTAGGATAAAATAGTTTTTGTAAGGATTAATGATTGAATGCATGTGCTTAGACTAAAGTCTGACACATAGCAATAGCTCAACAACTATTAATTGGAAAGAAGCCCTTCTACAACTGTTCCATGTGCATGCAGGCATTCTCTTCCATGGTCTGCAAGCAGTCAGCAGCACTATCAGAGGAACTCTTTTAAAAATTAGGCTTATATTTTTAGTCTTTACATTGCACTTCTAGTTTGACAAGGGGAAAAGATATCATATAGCACCTTTTTGTAAATGTAAATTTCCAAAGTTGCAAGAATTAACCCAATACCTCATTTGCTTTTGAATCAGTTAAATTGGCAGCTGTCTGGTAGTGATGAAAGACCTAGGCCATTCTCAGATGATGTCTACATGATGCCAAACAGCTAATTGAATTAAGCCCTTGTGGAAGACATAACTAGTCCCACCCCTCATTCCCCAGATGAAGAGATGGAGGCCAAGAAATTTGCAGTGATTTATTTATATCAGGGGCAAAATCTCTATTGATATTCAGAACTTCTAGCCTAGTGATTTTTCTACTACATCTCTTTGTCTTGAGATTTGGTTTCCCTTGGCTACAGGATTAAAGAGGTGGGACCATTAGCAAAAATAACTGATAAATTAGTAGTGTGCTTATCCAGAGGCTACTTTTACTGCAGCTTAGACTATTTGCAGTGTGGTTGAAAAATATGGTTGGTATTGAACAAACAAACAAAAAAAATTACATAATCAAAATGGATATTTCAGCTCAAATACTAAAACTTCTATACTACGCAATGGAGTGTTCCTCATTCATCTTGCTCTCTACATTTTCTCTAATTTGCTCTCTGTCTCCCCATTTCCTCTTACCTCAGAGAAAATGCAAATGTTTTATTTCTAGAACATGGCAAATTGGAAACTCAAAGCACCAAGGATAGGGAGAAGGGAGCAAAGAGTGGCTTTGCTGATAGAAAGGACCCAGAAACTATTTGAGGGCATGATGACATTGAATGATCTTTCTGGCTAGCAGACTGGTAAGTTTTGTTTTGTTTTGGTTTGGTTTAAGTAACACCAGATTCAATGATAACAAATGAAAAGACAGGAGTCCTTGAAAAACCCAGATATTCTATTTAATTCTTACATGTCTACTAGACATTTTGATATTCAGGCTCAAGATCTTCTGAAGATACCGTTCTTATTCAAGATGTTATAAAAAGCTGTTGGTCATATGTAAACATATCAAGTCACAGAAAGATTAAAGCACATTTATCATACTCTAGAAAATAAGAAAATGTTGGATAGAACTAGAGGGTGTTATGCTAAGCGAAATAAGTCAATCAGAGAAAGTCAATTATATGATCTCACTCATATGTGGAATTTAAGAAACAAAATAAGATCTAAGGGAAGGGAGGGGAACATAGAACAAGATGAAGTCAGGAAGACAAACCATAAGAGACTCTTAATCATAGGAAGCAAACTGAGGGTCGCTGGAGGGGAAGGGGCTGGGGGGATGGGATAATTGGGTGATGGACATTAAGGAGGGCACAGGATGTAGTGAGCACTGGGGACTATATAAAATTGATGAATCACTGACCTCTACCTCTAAAATGGATGATATACTATATGCTAATTAATTGGATTTAAAAATTTTTAAATGTAAAAAACATATAAAAATTAAATTAAATTTAAGTAACAAAATGTGTGATACATTTTATAAAATTGTACTACAAGCTTTAAAATAATTCTGTATTTAAAGAAGGAACTTCTGCTAACTGGAAACCTGGGTATGCAGAATGCCTTCCAACCTGATGATGCCAGATAGATGAGGTGTTACTCCCCACAGCCTCTCAGTGGAGACAGGAAAACACTTCCTCTACACTGGTAACCCTTAATTAAACTAAGTTTTTGGTGTGTCTCTTCAGGAGAAGGTCACCATGTCAACAGTAATGAGGGGAAATGGCATCGTGAACATTACTGGGTGAGACGCGGTATATTTCTTACTTTCAATTATTGTCTCCTTGTTTGAATCATTAGCATTTGGCAGATTTGTTGCTGAGTTTGTTGTTGTGATTTAAAACTTGGTGTTAGGTTGAATATGTTCTTATCTTGATCTTATATTTCTGCCATGACTTGCATTTCTTGCTGAGTTTCTGACTTGAATTGCTCTACTTTTTTTGCTGAGCTTTTTGCTTTGTCTTGTTGTATTTCTCTCTGGAGGTGTTTCTACCCCCCTTCTTCTTCTTCTTGCTATATTTCTAGTTTGGCCTATTGTATTTCTCTGGCCCGTTCATTAGCTTTTTTCTTTTTTCTTTTTTTTTAAGTTATTCTCTTGTTCAGTCTATGCAGTACCTAATCAATATGCTTCCTTGCTTACTGCAGGATTTCCAAGTTATTGTGTTTTCTGTCGGCTTTGATACTGCCTGAGAGGGGTTTCTGTGCTTTGGCTAATGTGCTGTTGTCTAAATTTGCAGGGTTTCAGCTCATTACACTGACTTTAATTTTGATGTATTTGTATTTTATCCAGTTCAAGTCATGTTTCTTTCCTCTATCAATTTAATTACTTTCTGCCTGGGCAAAATTGTGTGTATACAATTGCTGCTAAAGCGACAAAAGGTTTCTATTTAAATTACCACCCAGGACATCAGCAATTCAGTCTAAAAGATACTCAGAACACCTCTGATTGATGTCTTACCTTTGTGTGGGAAAGGAAATCTAGAATATTGAGAAGGCCTTCTTTATAGAACTTAGTCAAGCCTGGTTTATAGCTGTGGAGTCATTAATGTAGGAGATGAGTATAGGGCTGTGGGGTCACTGTACTGCTTCTCTGTAAGAAAGAATATATGACCAATTTCTATTCTGTACAAGTTATGCTCTGAAGCAGGGGGAAAAAAATCTTTCTTAGGTGTTTAACTTCTATTTAGTTTGACTAGCCAAGTCCCAGCTCTTATTTTTCCATGGATGTACAAGTAATATATAAGTTCCTGGATTTGAATCATGGGGTTTCTTTAATCATTCTGCATTTGGATTTGTTAGCCACACATTGATTGAATTTCCACTGTGCATGGAATGTAGCAACTGATCTAAAAAGAAATGACTTGGGAAACATGATAATTCTTCCTGTTTGCAAAGATGTCTGATATTGGGGGAAAAAAAAAGAAATAGCATATGAGAAATCTATCTTTGAAAATAGAAATAATGCAGACACCTCAACAAATATTCAATTGGTTATTTATAGGGTTTAAGTTGCAGAACCTGTGGGCATAACAATTGTAGGTACTCTAGGAAATTGTAGGTGCTCTTAGGAGACAGAGGCTTCTAGGTGCACCTGAACACGTGTCATAGATAAAGTTCATCAACTGGCTAGTGAATATGATTGGCAAATGTGCTCTCTGCTCTCCTCATTGGCTTGGTTCTGCTTTATGGGGTAAGAGCTTACTCTTCACCTACTCTGTTTATATCATTCTGTATTTCCCTCAACAAGCAGTTCCCTATGCTCAACAAAACTGGACTATTTACCAAGAAGAAGAAGGATTTTTTCTTTTCTTTTTTTTTAGTCAGTTCTTTTTTGGTAAGTACACCTTCTCTAGTACTGGATAACTTCTCTAGGCTTCAGTTTTTTTTTCATCTGTGTAGTGAGAATAAATGAAATGTGAGAAAAAAAAATAACATTTATAAAGTATTCAGCTCAGCATAGGTCCTAAAGTGAGGACTCTGCAAGTGGAAGTTATTTCCCTTGTGCTTTTCTCTTGTCAGTGGAAAACTAAATTTCTGGCCTATTTTGCATCCAAGATTTTTATGACATACTACATTAGCACATTTGACCTTGATAGGAAGTGATATTCCATAGTCTAGTTGGATAGTAATAGATGGGCAAATGCTCTGATTCCTGTGCTCTATATCATTTCTCTTGCCAGGGGTAGAGCCATGTAACTTCTACTCTCTACCCCATTCCCTGGGGTGAGTACTGAATTTACCTGCAAGATTCAGACTCATGCTTTAAGAATCTCAGGAAGTTAATCCTAAGTGACTTTGTACATACTTTTGACAAAGGGTCTTCTAGCACATTCCAAGACCCATGCCCATTAGTCCCATTTTCTTTCTTGGTGTTAGCAATTGACTACCTGTATGTTCTTAGAAACCTACCCAGTACCCTAGAACCTGTGTTGCTGCCTAGCTCTTACCAGGCTACCCTCCCAGACTAAAGTCTACTTCTGAATTCTTCTTTGGACTCTAGCTTCCTACTGCACACATAGCCCTTGTGCCAAATGGTGGTGCAGTTTGTGTGGCCTTCCAAATTTCATCTACTGATGTGTGAACATAGTTGTTTTTGTCTGTCCAGATTTCCAGCCCTATATTTCTTCCTTCTTTCTTTAGTCTAAACCCCTCTGTTGTATCCCTATCATGTTTCTCTTTTTTTAATATTTTATTTATTTATTTATTTGAGAGAGAGAGAGAGCACAAGCAGGGGGAGGAGCAGAGAGGAGGGAGAAAGAATCTTAAGCAGGCTCCAAATGGAGCACAGAGCCTGTTGCCAGGCTCAAATCATCATAACCTGAGCAGAACCAAGACTCCAACCTTTAACCAACTGAGCCATCCAAGCATTCTTCCCTGGTACGTTTTGTGTATTTGCTTATTGCTCTACTCAGCCCATGTAATGAGGAACCATACTTTTTCCTGGGCATGGAGTTGGGTATTTATATCACCTACCTACCCATGTAAAAATGTCTACTTGGATTCCACCTTTTATTCCGGATCTGCTCTGCTCTGCTGTGCAGCATCACTCCATGTAACGTGCAGACTTCCTGTAGGTTAATAAAGCATCATGGTTTTGCTCTATAATAACTCTACATGTTTTTTATGATTTTTGAGTTTGTGATCTTTTTGTGACAATTCTTTTTAGATGAGAACATTTGTGTGTGTGTGTGTGTAGCCCTTTTAGTATTTTACTCATTGGATTCAGTATGAACTTACCTTATTCCAAACTATGTTCGATATTGAACAGGATTCTAACCAATATTTGGGGCAGTAGACAAGGAAGGGTTGTGGAATTTTTATGAACTATAAAGCAGTGCCCATCATTGTAATGAAGCACCTACATAAAATTGTGTAATATGTGAGTTTCTTATTCTTCAAATAGTCTAATTGATTGTTCATTGGGCTCACTCAGCCAAAAGTAGAGAGAAACTTTGTACAGACATCATTAGTTTTTCTCCATTTAGAGATTAATCATGAAGAGCTCTGGCTCTTTAATTCTGTAATTTGTATATTTAATGGGCTGCTGCAGAATCTATGACAGTAATTAGCATAGCCTGAAAACTCATTAATACGCAACAACATGATTAATGCAGCATTAATGCAAACATGACTGAAGTTATTTGGGTTATGTAGTAAGAAGATTAAAGCTAAAATGTCCTGTTTGTTTTACCAGTGGTGAGTATAATAGGGTGGCAAAAAAATAAAATAAAAGCAGGTATCAAATTAGTTATTTTAAAATAGGGGAAAGAAACACGGCAAAATTTAAATCAAAGGGATTTCCTTTTTCACTTACATCTGAAATCTAAGGCATAAAATATTGTCTACATTTCTATTTATTTGTTTATCCATAAGTTTATCATTAGTAAAGATGAGCTCATTCAACTTTTTGGTTTAACCTAGTTAATCTTTCAGCAGCTGTAACATAATATTATTAGTCTTACAATGAAGAATTTTTAAATAATACCAAACTTTGACCAATACATGACACACTTATTTTGAAGCTAATATACTTGAAGCTAATATATTTGAAGTTATTGGCTTTGACAAACAGTTAAAGGATCTGTTCCTAATATAAAAGTTACATCCCATGCTCTCTTCTCATTGCATTACTATCTTAAGTAAATGTTTGATACTTTAGAAGATACTACTATTTTAAGTCCTTCTATTTCAATAAAATCATTCATTTCATGTTAAATAATGAAAATTCAATAATGTTTGGGGAGGTAAGACTGTAAAAGTTAAACTAGTTGTTCTTACCCTCTCATATAGTCATATTGAAGCCCATTTTAAATCTAATATAATATGCTTTATTAGTCCTCAACTTTAAATGAGTTATTTCTTAATCTTGTCATCAAATGTCAACCATCATTTATAATATCTGAAACAAAACTAGCATATTTAGGTTCAAGCATCTTGAAATATACAATGTATATATCTGCTTTCTTGTGCCTGCTTTATTTCAAATCTGTATTAGGAAAATGTTTTTTTTTTTTTTTTCAACATAAAATCAAGTGAATGTATACTAGATACCTGGCTCTTCAGTAGGCCTTGAGGAGACAAAGCAAATCCATTCTATCATATCTGTGCTTAGAAATGACCGTTTCATAGGAGAGAAGCTCCTTTCAACCTAAGGATTTCAAATGATATGAACAAAACTGCACCATGGGGGGGGGGGGGAGCAAATCAGCATTACCTGCTGCCAACAGATGGCACTATTAGTAATGGCTGGAACCTTGACTGTGGGGCCAACGGATTTGCTAATAGACTTTGAGAAGATAGTCAATTTGTAATGAGAAGAGCCTCTGTAAATGCAGTAAAGTGGCAAACATGCTCGATTTTCTTTAGGGGTCCTGCCAAAATTTCTGTAAAATTTCTTTAAAATCCTGTATATAAACTATTACACTTAATTCAAATATATCTTCTTCCACGTAATTCATGTGTGTAAAATTAAGTTGTAGAAATTTAAAGCAACGTATTTAGGGGAAAACTGGTCTTTATGATCTCTATAATAATATATTAGATTAGCCAACCAATACTTACAAAACTAAGCAACTAGATTCTACTGAAATATACCAGTGTTTGACTTATTTTTCAAGGGGAGGACCTAGACACAGAGAGAAAATGCACCATTGGGTAAAATCATTTGCCTCTAATGTTTTATTTCACCTCTATGGTTTTTAGTGTACTAGAGAACTGTTTAATCATACCATTACCAAATTGAATAAATGGCTACTTAGTGATTACTGGACTATTTAGTGATGGAATTTTGGAGCTTCTTCTTATAAATAAGCTTTCTTTTAATATTTCATATAAGACCATCCTAATAAATGAAATGGAACAGAATCTATTTGCCACACAATATCTCAGCCTTTTCTTTATTTCCATAAAGTGATGAAACGACCAGACTTTCTTAGAATGTAGCCAGTCCTTTTTCTAAGAAGTGATGCAGCTTGTTCATCCTATCCTCATGCTGCCATTAACGGTGTTTCTAATCACTGGTTCAGAAAACTGGAGAAATGAGACATTTTTGTTTTGTCTTGAATTGAACACAGCCAAGAATTTAATCCATGTCGAGAAACTTGCTTTTTTTCTGTAGATATAATCCAGGGGGGCTGTTGTTGAGGTCTTTAAGGGTAGTAAAAGGATGCATTGGTTCATCCATTGTCATGAAGATCAGGAATGGTTTTTGGTGTGGATTTTGGGAAAGCAAGGAAGAAACATGTTAACTAAAGATTAAGACAAAGACAGATATCATCTCTAAACTCTAAGTTCTAGGGTAGTCTGTTGTCACATCTTTTCCATGTTAGTATTCACAATGATATACACTATACATTATACATTTCTGAGGTAGAGCAAGAGCCTACTGTAATTTTATACAGAACTACAGTTCTGTATAATAAAGGATCATGTACTTGTAGGCAGTTTGTGAGAAGTTTGTGTAGGTGAGGATGCAGAGGCTTTTGTTCTCACAGAGAAGCCCTGAGATTGTTCCAGTGGTAGATTTCCCTCTCTCCTTGGAGTTGTATAGATATCCAGAGTTTCCAGTTACAGGATTTATGTTTTATAATGAGTAAAATGAAGGTTCCATATGGCCCTCTGTTGTTGTTATTTTTGTTAATTATTAATACCAAATCAAGGGCCTCCAAAAGCAAGCAAATTCAATGGATTTTAATAATAATGATAATAACTAATACTTATATAGGGCCAGATGGTTCAAAGAACTTTTACATATTGACCCATCTTATCTTCCCAAGAATCTTGTGAAAGAAGGAACTATCATTATTCCCTTTTATACATGAAGAAAGTAAGTACAGACAGGTTAAATAATTTGTCCAAGATCACACATGAATAAATTCTAGAGTTTGAACCCAGGCAAAACCTGGCTGTAACATCTATTTTTAACCACTAAGCCAAACATCAAATTCCTGTGTCTTTGGAGTTACACCAGAGATGTCTTAACAAAATGGAATAGGACATTTGGACGAAAAAAAAAAAAAACATTGTTTTAACTCTATCAGTGCTGTAATGTAAGTTGGAGATCAGGTGACAACCAGGCAGCTACCTCCTCTTTAACCAGCAAGAGGGAGGGATAGGTCCTATCCTGTATTCTCTCTTAAGGACAATGTAAAGGTTGTTGATTCCTTTTTATACCTTCCACTTTTTCCTTCTCTTTACTTTCTCAAAAGTAGTTAATATATTTCAAGTGGTTGAGAAGAGATGAAATTGAATTAACTGATTAAAATGTAAAAAGTTCATTCAGAAATAGATTTATCTACACACAAACAAACATTTCTCTGATTGACTTCCTTTCACTGACTTGAATTTACCTAATATTCTAGTGCCATGATGATACATTAGGAATGAATTAATAACCAAATTCAAATATATACATTGTTACCATGCAGATCTATTTTCCTCAAGTCCCATAATAATGTGAATTAATGAAAATGTAATTAAGTTGCTGAGAGAATGTACTCAGTTACATCTAAGAATTTGTGTTGTAACAATAAGTGATTATGCAAGACATGGGCCACTAACAGGATTATGGGATTTTACTCTTTTATTCATCAACATGCATTTATTAGGAACCCAGTATTTTTAAAATACATCTCTGGAGATAAGAAATCTTGGAGTCTGACCACATTTATAGATTAGATATTCCTTGGCTTGGAAGGAAAAGACTGGTCCCTTTTTGTAAAATGTCCTTTCTGGAAAGTCCCCCAAAATGTTACTGTAGTAAAACGGTTGACCCTTAACAGAATATGGTTGCCCAATCTATAGAAGACTATCAAAGACAATGTGATTCTAGGCAGCCAACAGACTTTCCTGTGCCCTAATAACAATGAGCAAGTCAAGTGGGGTAGGACAGAGATAGATTGGCCATTGGTTTTATGGTTATGATAAATTAGCATTCATGGACCTTTAGGTGTCTCTGTATTATATATTTATATAAGAGACAATGTGGTGTCCTTATGTCAGCACATTCCAAATTGGATGTGAATTAAGTGTTGATCTACCAGAGGCCCATAAGTCCTTCGGAGGAGTTCTTGGGAATCCTGATTTTGTTTTCCATTTGTCACAATGTTGAAAGTATAGCTAGTTCCTTCATCTTGGATTCCTTTAGTCTTATACATAGAATTCTATCATTTAAGAGCCATGAAGTAAATATAACATTATCTTCAAAATGTAGGATCAGAATCAGAAGCAGACATTTTGGCTTCATTTTGAACTAACAGCATATTATTTAAAAGTGAAACAAGAAAATTTGTTTTTAATTTATTCCATTTCTGGGATCCTACCTTGCTTCAAAGGAGTCTGAAATACTTTCTCATACTGGTACAATTGCTTGGGATCCACTGAGGTTATTACTGGAGAGGTTTAGTGTAGAAAACCCAAAGCAAATTTCTATAATGGTGCTTGGGGTCATCAAAAACCTTCAACCATTAGACTTGACATGAAAGACACTGAAATCATTGCAAGGTCAAGGACATTTAGCAATTGTAGCAATGCTGAAAGTAAGAATTTGATGGTTTCCCCACGATGCTTGTTTTTCAAAATAAAACAACATTTTAGTACATTTAATAAACTTAGTCTATTTCAAATAAAGTTTTGAAATCCCTTTATTCAGTGTGAATCAATATTAATTTAATTCCATAGAATATGTATGCATATGTGTATATATGTAAATGTGCAACTGTATATATGAATTATATATGTATGTTCATGGACATATTCATGCACCTAGATCTTATTTGAGATATAAAATATGAACATAGAACTCATATGTATTATAAATATAGATCTGAAAGTTTCAATGTTATAGAAAGAAAAAATGATACAAATTCATTTTATTAAAAGAGATTTTCATAACTAACATTTTTTTTAACCTAAGCTTAAACACTTCATTTGCTAGAGTTATTTGTTATTACCCTAATGCACAGGGTAAAAAAAAAATAATTATTTTAGGGAACCAAAATACAGGTTGAATTTTATATCTTCTCTATAAAATAATTATTACAATAGATTATAATTTGCAATTCAATTGTCATTTAGTAACATTCAGTTTGTATTTTCGACTATCATGACTTCAACACACAACAGTTTTCTAAAATGTGCTCAAAAGTGGGGAGAATTTATGTGATAGATGAAATATTATAGCTGTTAAGGTGATTACAATTGAAAATATATAGCATACATAAAAAAGAGGGATGAAAATTTATAATTACTAAATGCTGATGGAAGCATTTGATTAAGATTAGCACTTTTCTCATATTTGCCCTTGTGAAATTCTGATTTTGTGTTAATGATTATATAAATATTTTGGTATGAAGGGCAATTTGGGGGTGTAACCTGGAGATGGGCAGATGGATGGACATAGATATTGACAGATCTATGTAAACAGATCTATCTAACCATATAAATTTTTACCTAAAACTTCATGCAATATAGAACCTTAGTCCTACATTAGTAATTCAGATTAAAGCTATTCAGAAGAGGAAATCATTTGAGTTGTTCTTTGGTGACATTTGTGCCTTTTACAACCTTTGACTTGTTAATTGCTTTTGATAATAGTTTTTGCATTGGTGGTTCTCTCCATGGGGAATTCCATTTCTCCATAGTTTACTAACCGCCCAAAACATTTCTCCTGGAAAACTTCCTTTGAGTGTTCTTTCTTCCTTTTTGAGATGGATCCTGGTCATGTTTAGCTCTGCCTGCCTTCCACAGAATAGCAACTCAAGAAATAAATCTTGAAAATATAGAATCATTTGAAAAATCTACTAGAAGCATATTTATCTGAAACAACAGATAATGATTGGACAAACCAAGAGTCACCATTCTACTTAATGGGTAAAAAATGTTATCAATTCTTATTAAGCCAGGAAGAATAAGGAATGCTTATTATACGTACTGTTATTTAATATTATTCTGGAAACATAGCCCATGTGTTAAGACAGAAATAAGAGGTATGACTATTGGAAAGGAGTAGACAAAATAATTTTCCAGAAAATATGAAAGTATATACCTAAAAAAGAATACTCAAACCTACTATAAATGATAATAATGTTACGGTAGGATGGCTAATTAAAAACAAATGCACAATTTTTTTTCTATGACTTTGGCAATTAAACATTTAAAGATCTTATTTATAATGGCAATAAGGTATCCAAAATTTTATATAAACTTAAGAAAGACATGTACAGGCTCAACTTAAGGAAAGGAGAAAACAGAAACTTATAATAATTATCTTAGTGTTAATTTTAATAGTGAACGAGTTGAGGGGTAATTAAAAATAGAAAAGGTTACTGAGAGGAAGAATAAATTGTCAGATACCAGAAATATTATGAAATAATATGATATTTTATTGCTACAAAAATATATCAGTGGAACAAAATAGAAAGTTTGGAGTCTTTAATATGCTACAGATGAATTTCAATCATTAAACATTCATTCAGCAAATATTTTTGATCATCCATTGTGTGCCAGCTGTTGTTTAAGGTATGGAAAATGCAGTAGTAAATAATACAACGTTCCTCCCTCACGGACTGTGTCATCTAGTTAGTTTTTAAATGTTTAAGGAAAAACCTAGGGTATATCCCGATCTCACACTGCATGTCAAAATAGATTGTAAATAGAATATAATGCTAGACATAAAAATATGGGAAATGAAGAGAAAAAATATAAAGAAGTAACAATTTTTGAGTTCAGAAGCCTAATTATAAAAGCAAAGAGAAGGAGATATTATTGAAAAGAAATTGATTTTAAAACATAAAAAAATGGCACACTTTTTGTATTAAAAATAACATTTCAAAGATAACCTGTAAAAAAATAAAAAGGCAAATGGTTGTAATATGTGACAACAAAATGATACCTTTAATAAGAAAAGAGCACTTACAGACTAGTAATAAAGACAAACTCCCAAATTCCAAAGAAAAACCGGCAAAGAATTTTGGAAATACCTAAATGCAGAACTGTGATGAAAGAAATTCAACTTCCGTATTTGTCCTAAAAATACAAATTAAAATTAGAATAAGATCCCAATTTTAATCTAAGGCCAGATGGTGTCTCCCAGATATGCCCAGCCAAATCTCCTCATTATACTGGAAATATTTTCCCTGACAATGGTTGCAAGACTTTAGATAAGATATGGAAAGGAAATTAAGCAACTTGAGAAGTCTCTTGCAATAAAGTCAGAAATGAAAAGGCAGTTAAATGAGAATTCCAGTTGATTAATTTATGAATTCACACACAACTGCAAGATTTTAGAGATCGTCTAACCCAATACACCCATTAAGATGAAGAACCTGAGGCCTGTTCTGTGCAGGAAATGAAGGCTCTGATGTATGTATGTTTCAAATACTATCTGGTGATATTGCTTCCTTGTACTTTCATTATTTGGACATTATAATGCATGATTTTTCCTTTTAACAGTGACATTCAGACAGTTAGTTTTTAATTGTTCTTAGGAGGTAATAGGGAATTATTTAAAAGATGAAATCTTTGTTTTAGGAAAATTAAAATTAACTACAGTTTCCCCAAACTTCCTACTCAGTAAAATTTTACTCTTTTTTTCTCCCCTGGCATTCCTCTACTTTTTATCCTAATCTATACTTCCAATGTAATTTTTTAGAATACTGATCTAATGTTTCTCATGTTCTTTCATGGTCACGGCTGACAATTTAATTTTTAAAAAATGAAGAAATAATATGTCTAAATAAATAAGATAAAATTTTGGCATTCTAAAAAAAGTTAGTTATTTGGGGGTTAAATCCAGAGCATTTATAATATTTTCAGATTAGTTTTCAATTGTTATTTTGTCAAGTATACTCAGTAAAGATTTTGTTATTCATGTATTTGTGGGGCTGGTTACCATAAATATTTTATTAATGGAGACATTTTTAGCACCACCTAATGGCAGCCAAGTAAAAAGAAAAACCTTTTCCAATTTAGAATTTATTTGCATAATTCAAATTAAGCTATATAGCAAGAGCTGCTTCTGTATGAAACTGAAGTTTTCCATTCCCTGATGTACCAAATAGGCTGCTAGAAATCCATCTCCAAGCCATTGGCTTGAGTGGGAATGAAGCATAACGGGTATTTGATAATGAAACCAAGAGATTTCTGCTTTCTTTATGAGAACAAGGACAAGAAAATATGTAATAAAATACATTCATTTTATGTGAAGAGTTTTATTTTAATTTCAGGAATTTATGCATCAAGACTTCATTCTCCATACCCTAGTTAATTTCCTGACAAATATACTTTATTATACTAACATATTTAATTTGTGTAGTTTTTCAGCAGTTATTTATAAAGCTTTGACCAATTTAATATACTAATCTAATAAAGGATCTTTTATCAATGGTAGATTTTTTTTTAAAACTAAGAGTCCTATCTTTCTGTTTATTCTATTAGAATTTTTTAGATTGAATGTGAGTTGAACAGTGTGGTTTTTATCAGAGATATGTTACTATAGCTTAAGTCTATTTATCTCATATGGTTCCTAGCAAGATTTGGGAAATGTGTTGGCTGTCACATCCTTAGCTTTAGGATCAATGGATCAGGTTATGGTATGCATCTGAAGGAGAGTTTAGTGATAACACGAGATGTGAATGCCCTTCATCCTCATTTCAACACTTTGGCCTGATATTTCTTTTGGCTTAACTTGATCATCAAATAATCACTATTTTTAAAATAATATTGTCTCCTATAAAATCCAAGATAATCTGTTAAAAATATGTCTTTAATATAATAGACTGCAAGTTGGCTAGATTCAAGAAAAATTTTATATATATATATATATATCTCCATTCATCAAAGCAACTCATATGCACTTTACTTTTTTTAAGATTTATTTATTTATTTATTTATTTATTTATTTATTTATTTATTTATGAGAGAGAGAGAGAGAGAGAGGCAGAGACACAGGAGGAGGGAGAAGCAGGCTCCATGCCAGGAGCCTGACGTGGGACTTGATCCCGGGACTCCAGGATCACACCCTTTCCAAAGGCAGGCGCTAAACCACTGAACCACCCAGGGATCCCCTCATATGTACTTTAAATCATTCAGGGGGCAGTGAGCATTGTCCAGGCGAGGGGTGGCTGGGAGAGGTCTTTGCTCAATAAGTGTTTGACCTAAAGACTTAACTAATTTTGTGAGGTCAGTGTCTAAAAACTTAGATTGAAGTTTATGAATCACAGCAAATTGTAATGCTGAAAGCAAAAAAATAAACATTTGACTAAAGGGTTAAAAAATATACATATATATAGCTGTTGCTTTCCTATTCCTACAAAATCACTTGTAAAATTAATGGGAACTTGTGCTTCTAATTTGGATGTAGATAAGTGAGAAAGACTCACTTCCATTGTTAAGAAAATCTTAGACTAAATATCATAATTTTCTATGAGGCTATCAAAGAGCAGGTAATGCAAAAACCTGGGTGAACTGAATTTTGGGAAGAAGTGAATGCTTCATAGTTGATCACAGACCTGTGGAAGCTTCCATATCTGAGGATGGGTACTTGGCCTCAGAGAAGTAAGCCTGATTTATAAAGGGAGAATTTTCAGGATTGAGGAGAAACCAGCTGTGCCTTAGACAACACTGTCCTTGTAAGAAATCTAGAAGAAGGGATCCCTGGGTGGCGCAGCGGTTTGGCGCCTGCCTTTGGCCCAGGGCGCGATCCTGGAGACCCGGGATCGAATCCCACATCAGGCTCCCGGTGCATGGAGCCTGCTTCTCCCTCTGCCTATGTCTCTGCCTCTCTCTCTCTGTCTCTCTGTGACTATCATAAATAAACAAAAATTAAAAAAAAAAAAAAAAAAAAAAAAAAGAAATCTAGAAGAAGTCCAAATGCAAAAACAAATAGGTGAGCCCCCAAATCCTACAATGTCTAATCTAAATATAAGATATTTTCCCAAGAAAGTGCCTGCTGAAGAGAATCTAGAAATGGACTCTTATAAATTCTTGCAGTGATTGGATTCTGGAGTTATAAAGGAATGTAATCCAAACAGGAGCCAAAAATATCTATAATTTCAATCCAGTCTCCTGTCAGCTTAGATATAGATAAAATCAAAACAGTGACATCACTAGTCATTTTGAGAGGGGCTAATCACAGGTGAACTCAATCTAATTAAAGCTCAATTTCAGTTCAACACAGTCATCAGAGGCATATTCTCAGATGACCAAATAATTGAAATTGGCATGCAAAAAATTTGTAGCAAGTATTATAAATATTTTAAAGGATTTAAAGGTAGAGTTTCATATAGTAGAGGAAGAAAAAGTATTTTAGAAGAGAAATGATAGCTCTAAGAAGTAATAAAATAAAAACTACATTTGAGAAATAAAAATATACAACAAAATCTTTATTGGATTGGCTTAACAGCAGGTGGTGCAGAACAAAAAGGTTAATGAATTTGAACACAGAGAATTATGAAATAAATAAAAACAGAAAAAAAGATTGAAAAAATAAACAGAGGATCAGTGACCTGTGGGATAAAATCAGGAGTGCTAACATACATAGAGATGAAGGATTTAGGAAGAAAAGAAAGAAAATAGGCAGGAAAAAATATTTAGGAAATAACTATTCATAAATCTTCATATTTTATGTAAAACAGCAACCTATAAATAAGAGAAGCTCAGGGAATTCCAAACAGGATAAATACAATGAAAGCCACATCTTAGGCACATCTTCCATTACTAAAAACCAATGATTAAAAAGAAAGTAAACCAGCTAGAGGAAAAAAAGACACATAACATACATACAATGAAAAGAATGACAGCTAGCTTTTCATTAGAAATAATACAGGCCAAAGATAATACAGTATCTAAAAACAACAACAAAAGCCAACCTGAATTCTGTATTGGATGAAAATATTATTCAAACATGAAGTTGGGAAACATTTTAAGTTAAACAATAATACCTCATGAGTAGTTCTAAACTACAGCAAATGCTAAATAACATATTTTCAGGCTAAAGGAAAATAATACCAGATAGAAAATAAAAAAATATATGAATAAATAGACAATTATTTTCTTGATTTCTTTAAATGATATTTGGCAAAAGCAGAAATATATATATATATATTGCATTTCATATGTATATAAAAGTAAAATTATGACAAAACTAGCACCAAAGATTGGAAGATGGTATATAGAAGTATGCTGCTATAGAGATCTTGTATGTGAAGTGATGTAATATTAATTTGTGATTGCTATTATAAGTTAAGAATGTATATGATGGCCTCTAGAGTATTTTAAAAAGTTAGGCTATTAAAAATTAACTCATTTTTAAATAATCCATGAATCAAAAAAATAATCACACAGGAAACTTTAAAAATTGAAAAATTAAAAGTTAAAAAACAAAAGTACAGCGTATCGGCTTTGGAATGCAGCTAAAGTTGTGTTCACAGAGAAATGTATAGATTAAGTGATTATCTTAGAAAAAAAAAAGATCCAAGCTTTTCCAAGTTTCTTATTAAAACTCTAACAAAAAAGTAAGCCCAAATAATAAGAAATGGGAAATAATTAAGATATTATCAGCTATCAGTGAAATTGAAACAGAAAACAAAGCCCAAAGTTGGCTTGCAAGATTATTGGGAGGTGGAGGCCAGAATGGGGAGGGGAATTATTTTGGATTATTTTCAAAAATCAATCAATATGGTTCACTTATTAATTAACTTATAGAACAAAGTATCATAACATCTCAATAGGTGTGGAAAGCATCTGACAAAACTTAAAACCTACTTATAATGAAAACTTTTAGCAAACTAGGAATAGGGAGGAACACTCTCAATTAGATGAATGAGTGCTACAAATTATTCTACAGTTCATACACGTAATAGTGAAATATTGCATGCTTTGCTTTTCAGATAGGAATCAAGTCAGCATTCAGATTTTACTGGTGGTCCCAGCCCCTGCAAAAAGCAATAAGATAAAATAAAAGGCATAAATACTGGAAAGGAAAGGAAAAATGTCTTTATTTGTATTTAACATGATTGTGTATGTATGTTTAATCTCTAAACAAGTCCTAGGATAAGACAAATTCAGGAAGGTTGCAGTATAGGAAGTCAATATAAACAAAATTAACCAAATATACTAGAAATGAATAATTAAAATGCAAAAGAACATTTAAAGGAGCATTCAAAACATAGTATTTTAACAGAGGCACCTGGATGGCTCAGTTGGTTAAGTGCAGACTCTTGGTTTCAGCTCAGGTCATGGTCTCAAGGTTCCAGGATCAAGCCCCTGGGTGGAACTCTGTACTCAGCACAGAGTCTGCTTAAGATTCTCTCTCTGTCTCCCTCTGCCCCTCTTCCCTGCACTTGTGTGCATGCTCTCTCTTGAAAAAAATGAATGAATGAATGAATGAATGAATGAATAAAAGAGAATACTGAACTTGATGAATGCTGTGGAAACAGGTAAAGCAGAGAGTTGGTTAAAATTGTTAATAGCCCAGTCCTAATGAGCCAATTAGTGAAGTTGGAATGTGAGTGTGAGAAAAAGACCTGTAGAAGATGGGAAACAAACCATGCAGAAATACCTGGGAAAGATATTTATAGGCAGAGGGAAGAACAATTACTGAGGTAGCCAGAGTAGAGATGGGGAAAGGAAGTATAGTAGGAAATAAAAGGCATAGTGAAAACCGGATTATTTAGGATATTGTAGACTATTGGGTGACTTTCACTTTTACTTGGAGTAAGACAGGAAGACTTCAGTGAGTACCACAAAGAGGGACGTGACCAGAATTGTCTTTTTTAAAAAAGATTTTTAAAATTTATTTATTATAGAAAGAGAGAAACACAGAGAGAACACAAGTAGGGGATGAGCAGAGGGAGAAGGACAAGCAGACTCTGTGCTGAGCATGGAGCCAATAGGGGGACTCATTCATATGACCTCATCTGAAATCAAGAGTGGAATGCATTATTGACTAAGCCACCAGGCACCCCCGAAATTGTCTTTTAATGGCATCACTCTAGCTATTATTTTAGAATAGACCATAGTGTGTGTCTATGTGCATGTGTGTGTTGTTTGGAAGGGGTGGTCATGGAGCAAGGATGGGAAAAGGAAGATCTGTCAGGGGAAACAATCACAATGATCCAGGAGACAGAAAATGATGATTTATAACATAGGATGATCCACAATATATAAAGAACTTGAATAAAGCAAGCAGAAACAAATAAAGTCTGCAAAATTGGGCAAAAGACATTCATATGTATAGCTCTCAGAAAAATTCATGGCTATGTTTAATGTCTGTTACATATCTTTATGAAAATACATATGAAAAATCTCAGCATCATAAATGGAAAATAAAACTAAGACTTCGCATCTCAGATTTTGAAATGTCTATTGTTTACCAGGGTCTGGGGAAATGGTCATTCACACTATTTAAAAGCATGGGGGTTAATTATTGCCTTTGAGAGGTGATAGATGTAGCAATATTTATAAACGTTTTAATAATTCTTAAATATTTACCCTCATCAACTGGACATTATCTTATAGCTTAGAACTATAAGAAAAAAATGTTTGTCACAGTATTGCCTTTGTATAAAAAATAGAAACCGACTAAATGCTGTCTATGATAAAATTATAAAATAAACTATGGTAAATGTAATTATCATCAGAGAAAAATGACTATCTTTGTGAACAAATGTGGAAAGATATCTGCCAAATGTGACTTAGTGAGAGAAACTTGTGGAAACATTATTCAAGTAGCTAAGATATGGAAACAACCCAAGTGTACACTGGTGGATGAATGGATAACAAAAATGTGGGGTGTGTCTGTGTGTGTATGTGTGTGTGTGTGTGTGTGTATAAAATTCAGTCATGACAACATGAAGCATATTATACTGAGTGAAGTAAGAGAAAAATTCTATAAGGTCTCATTTACATGTAGAATAAAAAACAACAAGAACAAGAACAACAAAATCCCTCAAACTCATAAAAGCAGAGTAGGACGATGGTTGCCAGAAGCTGGGGAAATATTGGTCAAAGGGTACAAGGTTGGATTTATGTTGGATGAAAAATCTAATACGTAAGCACGATGACTATACTTAATAAAACTAATAATACCCAATAGAGTATTGGAAAGGTGCTAAGAGAGTAAATTTCAAATGTACTCAGTACATACACACAGGTGGTAACTGTGAGGATATGGTATGTTAATCAGCCTGACTATAGTAATCATTGTACTATGTATATGTAGTTCATGTTATCATGTACACCTCCAACAAAGACAATATTGATTAAAAATCATATTTGAAGCATGTAGGATAGATTGTGTGATACACTCCAATTTCAGTAAAGAGAAAACAAATAATGACGTGTGTGCTCGTGTGTGTGTTTTTGCGTGCAAAAAATTTCTGAGAAAAAGAAAAAGTTTGCCAAAATGTTGGCGGTAGTTTCTGTAATGAAGGCAGGTGGGGCTACAGAGAACTTTCACTTCTAGTTCCTATAGTTCTGTAGCATCTGAATTTTATATAACTTATTTATTAATTTTTGGCAAACCTCTGTATCGAAATTTATCATATATTCAGAAAAGTGCAAAAATCGTAAGTTCACGGGTTGGTGGATTTCAAAAACTGGCCCTGTGTAACGAGCACCCAGGTGGTTAAATAAAACATGTGGGACCCCCAGAAGCTCTGCATTGTGCCCTGTTCTATATCACAAGCAGGGCTACCACTCTCCTGACTGCTGACACCATTCGTTTAATTTGTCTGGTTTTGAACTTGATGTGTTGAGATTATAGAGTGTGAATTTTTTTTGCCTAGTGTCTCTTACGCAGCTTCCTGTTTGTGAGATTTATGCAAGTAGTTGCCCGTTGCCCGTTTGCTATAGTTTGTTCCTTTTCATTGCTATATTGTATCCCATTATTTGTCCTTTCCACAGTTGACGGGCATTTGTGTATATTCTAGTTTGATGGTATAATGAAAAGTATTGGTATAGATGCACTTGTATATCTTTCTGAACCTATGAATTTTGGGGGACTATATACCTTGGGGTGGAATGGCTGGATCCAAAGTTATGCATATATTTAGAAGACATACAGATAACTTATAAATAGTGCCAAACAGTTTTTCAAAGTGGTTGTAGCAATTTCAAATCCTGCAAGTAGTTTATGAGCATTCCAATTGCACCACATATTTGGCTACGCTTTTTTTTTCTATTTCATTTCAGCCATCCTACTGGATGTTTAGTGATACTGCATTTTATTTTATTTGGCATTTCTCTGATGAGTAATGATCCTGAGCATCTTTTTTATGTTGATTACTCACTGGATATCATCTTTCTTGAAAAGTCATTTGCCCTCAATTTTCTTTTTCTTTTTCTTTTTTTAAAGATTCAATCTATTTATTTGAGAGAGAGAAAGAGAGCATGAGCAGGGAGGATGGGCAGAGGGAGAGGGAGAAGGAGACTCCCCACTGAGCTGGGAGCCCAATGTGGGGCTCAATACCAGACCCCGAGATCATGACCTGAGCCAAAGGCAGAAGTTTAACTGACTGAGCCACCCAGGCACTCTTGCCCCCAATTTTCTAATGAATTGTTGGTCTTTTTCTTGTTGATTTGTAGGATATATTCTGGATATTTATCTGTTACCAGAAATATGTATTGCAAATATCTACTCCTACTATGTTAGTTCCCTTTTCAACTCTCCTATTCATGCCTTTTGTTAGACAAAAGTTCTTAATTCTAATGCAGTATAATTGCTCACCTTTTCCCTTTCTAGTATAGTTTTACCTCATTGTTCAAGAGCTCTTTGCTTATTCCATGGCCTTATAACTGTATTGTTTTTATGATTGAATGTTTAAAGTTACAAAACAGTTGTATAAAAGTTAAATGTTGCCAGTTATAAATCTTGGCTTTTTAGATTTTTTTAAAATGCTACGCCATGGATATATGTGTATTTTATGCATCTATGAACAATAAGAGCCTAGAAGAGTGGCTGCAGAAAGTATGTGTTCCCTAAATATTTCTAAAATGAATAAATATTGAGATAGAAGAATGCTCTGTTATTTCTCCAGATATATTAAACTTTAGAATATTTCCTCTCTGTTTTTTCTTTGAAATCAAAAATCTAAATTTTAGGCAAGTGAGAAATGTATGTTTTTCATTCCTTTATTCACTTTAGTCACCATTACTCCTTAATATGAAACTTTAAATTAAAAAAAAAAAAACACTCTGGTATTGCTTGGCTGTGGTCCACATGTCTTCTTATTCTTGGGACAGGATGAAAGCACGATCATGAGGCATAGGGGAAGAAGGTTCAGGTTCAATCACACAGCTATATTTAAAACTTCTGCTCTGTCAGTGTACCACATATCTGTTTCCATTCTTTTGCACAACACAAGTCACATGGCTGAGCCTAAAATCAAAGGATGGGGATATATAAATACATAATCTTCTTACAGGAAAAGGAGATGTGATGATGTTGAACAACAATTAGGTGTTTTACCATTCTGTCTCATGGTAAATTCAATAACATTTTCTTTGAAATATTTTACATATTCATCAAAAGATTATTATATTTATATGTGAATATATTTATTTGTGAATTTAGTTCATTTAAAAAACTGATTATATGATTCAAGGCATTGAGCTCAAAAGATAGGATTTATCTATGTCTATTGGCAATTTTATCAAGTACATGAAGTTCCAGAGTATGTGTGCATTTTTCATGTCTTCATAGAATATATGCAAAAAAATTATCTTTGTAATGTAAGCAGACAAGTGATAAGACTGAAGTATCTGAAAAAGCTAAGGGAAAGTTGCCCATACAACATCAAATCAAACTGCCCTTAATTATACTAAATCCTCCCCTTTCATAAAAAAATTTCCTTGGTTTGTATTAAGTATTATATTTTAGTTGGGCTAAAAGTTATTTATTTCTTTGTTATATGAGTGTAAAATTTGTAAATTAAATGTTACATCTGAAAAACACATGCACTGGCATATCCCATAAATGGCATAAATGGCATATATTAGTTGATTTATTCCCATGTGTAATTCAACTAAACATTCCTGTAATTCTTACTCCGATTCCATTTCATTCAACAAATTTCCCATCAGTTCAGAAAAAGTAATTGTATTTCTGGATTGAGCAATTATTAATTTCTTCCCTCATTCAAATCCTTGCTTTTGCTTTCCTGTCTACTCCCACATAGCTGCCTCCAGCACACTGGTAATAGAGAGTTTTATTATCTTCATGTCCTGAATTGTAGCTGTTTTAATGAAATACCTCTAGCTAGCTGTTTAATTTTAAGACAATGGTTTTAATTATAGTATTTGATATCACATATAAAATTTTAAAAAATAGTAACAGAAAGTTAAGATGTCTGATGGAGAGAGCTACTCTAGACCCAAAGGAGAGAAACTTAAGAGAAGAAGAGTTGGTAAAAATACAGTTATTCTCTAATCAGAATGTAGACCAACGCTTTGGCCAAGTCTATGCTTTTCCTGGTAGCTATCTCCTCCTTTCACCTGATCAGTCTTTATTTCTTTGCCTCCCATTTCTTTCTTTATCAGATACTTGTGATGAGTGCTCCACACCCACTACCTAGTTATCTATTCTGTCAATCCTTATCACCTGGTTACTTGGGCTCTGGATCATTCCATTATATTGAAAAAAAATGCTGTCTAATTACCAGCTCTGTAATCTTTTCTTCAGGTCTAATTATTCTGGACTTACAGGAAGTGTTACATGGTTAACTTTGCCTTCTTAAAGTTCTCTCTTATCTAGGCTTCCATTTTATAGTATTATCATCCTTGTTCTAACTTTGTTATTGTTCTTTTTCTTAAACATGATGGGAGGCATTTCTCGTAAAGGTCCTTTTTTGTTTCTCTACATTCTGCATCAAAGAGACATGGATTATTGACAGGTGATTGCTAATTTATTTTTCTAGCCCCATCTTCTCTTCTACGATTTCATTTCTTATTTCCCGATGATGGATAGTTTTTTTTTTTAATATCATTAATATAAACACATTGTGTTTATATTAAACTGAACTTGTATACTCAACCTATATTTTCTCTTTTACCTGACCTTTCTATTTCTGTTAATAATGATGCTTTTCCCCTCAGTAATTGATGAAAAGAATTCACCATTTTGTCCCACATCATCACTTCATATCAACATGTCTTAATGAGTTTCTTCTGAAATATACAGAGTCCTTCTTTCAATCCATTTAGTTACTTGTCAGTTCTTAATTAAAAATTTTATCATCTTATTCCCCCAAAGCACAGTGATATCCTAAATGGTTCCTCTGTGGCTAAATTATCTGTATCTTTTATACATGCCCCCATTAGTTTGGTTGCCGTAATCCCAACTATGAGCATCCTATTTCCTTCCTCCACCCAAGGTTTAATGCCTTCCTTTGGTCTGTAGGATAAATGCCAATCTGGAAGCTCAACCATTTCAGTCCATTTAGTAGAAGAGATGATCTAGTAGCAGGAGTTCAAATGAATTTGAATCCCAAAGAGCGATTTGTTGAGACAAACCTTATTCTGTGGAGTTAGAGAAATGCTAGGACAGACCAGGTATAAGTTTAACAAAGACATAATGTCCTAGCAGCCAGGAGAGAGAGAATGAGTATGAGGCAATGCAATATCCAAATGGGTAGGACAAGTATGTTTTAAAGGGCACAAAGCACAAAACCTAGAACCTGAAGATACAGAAGCTAAGAAGGCCAGGAAAATTTTGAGTTGACTCTTTGGAAAGTCTGAAGTCCTTATTCCTGGCTTGCCTTTGCTGGTATTAAAAGATTTCACTCTAAAGATGCTTATCACATAACCTGACTTTCCATCTTTGTCTTCTGTTCAAACTTCTCAGGCTGGATAGTCTATGGCATACAGCCCAAGATGTAGTCTTGCCAGTCTCTCCAGATTCATCTCTTAACTCCCACCCACACATCCTACATTCCTTAATACTTTCCATACCTCTAAGCCTTTGTACAGTTTTTCCCGAACTGCTTTCTACTCTCTGAAAACAAGCTCTGGCTTCCTATTCTCTGTGAAACCTTCCTCAATCCTTTGAATCAAATTATATCTTACAAATATCTCTATATAGGTTTTTGTTTTGTCTTTTTTCCTCAACTAGAACTTAATATCAGACACTGGCTTGTTAGTTTTGCTTCTTTATGGAGCAGAGTACTCAACAAATGTTAATGTTCCATTGATGCATGTTTAAAAAATGACAATCCGATACTCACAAAATGACTTCTGCTTTCCTGCCTCCACACCTATGCTAAAGCTTCCCTCTTCCCTCTGATGCATCTCTCCCCTCCATTCTCCTCCTCCAGACTCTCAAAGGATTTAATAAATGCACCTGGATATCCTGTAATGAACTGGAGGTGGAAAGATGAGTCAGAAATGATTCCTGCAGTAATTGTAGCCTCTTGAACTCAAATGAAAACCCCACATATGTAGGACATTTGGTTACTAGCCCAGCCTGAAGGGAGTTCCCTCTCCTTCCAACTTCCATGGTTCCAGTTGACCTTATGACTACTCAGATCAGTATTCACTCATTACTTAAACTGTTATCATGAGCTGTTTTTGATTCTTATGTAAGTTCTTGACCTCTTAGTTGATTCCCATCATACAATTTGTCTGTTAACAAATACGTTTTTAAATTTCCAACTAAATTGGGAATTCGTTAAGAACAAAGACTGTACCTCTTAAGCTCCTTTGCCAGTTTCAATACATTAAGCAAAATGTGTTACACACAAGGAAAGATGCTGTGAGTGGGATACCAGGTGTTGAGACCATGTGGGGTAGTGAGAGACATCTTAAGAGATCATCGCAAGCTTCCTCTGCTTCCTAAACTGGAGAACTTCCTGCGAGACAAGAGCATCTTGAGTCTAGGGCAGTAGGTGATCTAATGGGTGAGGGAGACCCTGAAATTCTGAAAGTTGCAGACCATTTGGTTACAGGATCCTGTTTCAGAAAATTAGCTCTATGGACCACTTCACAACAAGTCTTTCTAGTTTTTAGCTTCCGTTAAAAGATTGATTCTTTAAACCTCCTAAGTATTTTAAACAAGGCCCCTGTGTTCCTTTCATTCATTTCAAAAACCCATTTATTTTTATGGCTCTGCTAATATTTTCACATTGATACTCTGAGTATCCAGAGTATTATTTTGGGTTGACAACATATCTTTTCATGTTGATGAGTTTTGCATAAATTGAAAGTACATTATATATTGATTAGTGGGTGTGCAGGCTTGAGTTTCCAAGAACAGGTTGGCATTCATAACGATATATTTCAAACCAAATGGCTAGGACCATCCCAGTACATTGCCGTGTATAATTCCCTGACTGTACTCACTACATCATAAATAATAATGAAAGTAAATGTACGTTTATCAGAAAGAATCAACAAAACCCCAGCACTGATTTGCTGATTGCACTTGTCTCACCAGGCATTAAGGCCAGCTTTCGAACAAGGGTGCCTGAAGGTTTGATTGTCTTTGCGGCATCGCCTGGCAATCAGGAAGAGTATTTTGCACTTCAGTTGAAGAATGGACGTCCTTGTTTTCTTTTTGATCCTCAGGTAAATGAGTAATGATAAGACTTGATATTTTTGAGAGTGGGCGAGGTGCCAGGGACTGATGAAGGTGCTTATATTTTCACATTGAATCCCCACCAAAAACTTGGAAGTAAGTACTATTATTATCCCCACTTTACCAATGAAGATAATGAAACTTCCAAAGTTGCTGGTGACTCGCTCACAGCTAAAATAGAAGAGCTCCCTTGCAAACCACATAATCTGACTGAGAATCTGCATGCTTAACAACCATATGCTACCTCATAATGAACATGAAAACTTTAAAATACATTTGAATAGATCTATTTTTATTTTCCTTGAAAGCAAAATTGTGTCTCTCTTTAATTCTTTCACTTTCTCCCTCCCTCCTATCTTTTTCTCCCTCCCCCTCCCTTCCTCTGTTCCCTCCCTCCCTCCATTGTTTATCAGCAAATATTTAAGTCCCTGTTAGGTACTATAATGCTGGGTATTGCAGGCTACAATAGCTTTAAAGTTAAAAGCAACCATGCCCCTGTGAAACAATCTAGGTAGGATACCGTGGAAGGATTAGTTTAAAATATTCATGAATGTTATGAAAGAGAAGTACAAGATGCTGTGTGTTATGGGAGCATAAAATAAAGGGTCTTTCTTTTCTGAGTTGTCAGTCTTCTCTGGAAATGTGATATTTAACTGAGGTGCAAAACAAGGAGGAAAGTCAGAACAAGAGCACATGTCTGTACAGGAAGATACATGTTTGAGGTGGGGCAGAGCAGGGGACATGCTAATGAGAGAGAGAGAGAGGGAGAGCGAGACAGAGAGAGAGAAAGAGAGAAAGAGAGAAAGAAAGAGAAAGAAAGAGAAAGAGAAAGAAAAAGAGAGGGAAGGCACTGGGAATAAAATCTCCAGGCCGAGCAAATAGCAAATGTTAGATGTCCAAGGTAGACAGGAACATGACTTATTCTATACGTGGAGATGAATGTCATATGGCCGAGGGATAGGACAAAGAAAAAAGTGGAAGATTGAAAAGCTGGGTGGAGACCAAATCATTTAGTGCTCTGTAAACAAATGTGAAGTTTTAAATTTTTCCTAAAGGCGATGGGAAAATCATTGAACAGTCTTCCCTTTAGTTAAACAAATATTGGTAAGAATTTGACATTAGGTACTGTACCAGGTCAGTGAATAATTGAGGAATGAGTAAGACTTTGTAAAAGATGTCTTACCTTCCATTTCCTCAGGGTTTCAACCTAAAACTGTGATCTAAATCACAAGTTATGCTTGCCAAATAGATGTTTTATGTTATACTGTAAAGCTGGTCTGACTTTTCTCTCTGTATCTAAGTCATGGGCCAAGAGCTCTGGGTGAGGATCATCACTTAATGCACCCTGAACACCCGCACACTCTGGAGAGGGAAGGCAGGGCAGCTGGAATAAGTGACTCTGAGCATTGTGCCAGGTTCCTTGCAGGGTACCCCAAGAGGCAGCAGGGAAGGTTCCTCTTGTCCCAGGAAGCTGGAAGAGCCACGAGTTGGCAACTGGAAAGAGCAAGGAAGAACAGTTTACACCTGGTGTTTGGACAGGGGCCTGATAGCTGCAAGGCCAGGACTTGGTAGGTACTCAGGCATGGACTCCTGGGTGTCCCGTAGAATTGCAGTTTCTTAAGGGGGACCAATAGGTGGGCAGTGAGTAAGCAAAGAAGAAATAGCATCACACATAAGCCGATCCAGCAGCCAGAGAGAATGGGAGAAGCAGCAGCTGTCTCAGGAGGCCACGCAGATGGCAATTGGGAAAAAAAAAAAAAAAAAATACCCACAACAGCCAGCATACTGAAGTTGATTCAGAGACAGAACTGAAAATACTATTTATCATTTGAAAACTTTAAGTAGGTTCATTAGGAGACACTGTTGAACCTCACATTAGCAGGTCAAAATATGTCCCAAACATACAAAAAGAGAAAAATGATGGAGGCCACTAACATTTTTCAGAAGAAATTCAGAAGGAGAACAAAAACACACGTGCACAATAAAAAGGATTGAAAGGATGAGAGAAAAAATAATGAACTATAATGCAAAAGAGTGTATCCTTTTACGGGAGCATTGATTATAAATTTATTGCAAGGACTCATGAAGTTCTAGTCAAGGTTAAGCAAAACTAAGCCTTCTGTTGGACCTCTGTGTGCCAGGCGTGATTCCACGTGTCCACTGCATATGTAAACACACACACACATGCACACACACTCATTTAAACACCACAATGACTCTATGAGGTAGAGACTCTTATTATTCCCACTTTACAAGTTAAAAAAAAAAAAACAGAGCCACATTTAAATTAATTTCCCCAAAGTCATCCAGCTAATTAGTGATGAAGTCAGGATTGAAAGAAACTCAGGCACTCCACCACCAAAGACCATGATGTTAACTCTGATACTATATTGCCTGTCAGCATGAAAGAGTAACGCTTGTTAATACGCAGAGACTCAGATAAAATACCATCCCTTCACCTTACTGGAAGGAAGTATTTCAGCAAGCCTTCTAACCAAAAGGAAGAAAAAGAGACGTCTGACATATGAAGAGGAAAAGGAGATGTGAATATTAAACCGGGCAATATCCACCTAAATGTTTAGGGGCAGTGTGACTAGGAATGTGTTTTGTGCTGCTAAAGAATCTTTGAAATAGAGGAGACACATGGAAAATGTGAAATAGACAAACCTCCAATAGTTGTTTGGTGCTAAAATGACTAAATTTGAAGGAGAGGGAAGGATAAGTGATTTAAAAGTTTCTAACGGTATCAACCTAGTGGAGAAGACAGTTGGGGAACGGATCACATTGATGTCTTATTTTCACAACACAAATAGGCGAAAATGTTTTGTTTTAAATGCTGTGAAACAGACATTAATTATTAACAGACTGAGAATGTTCCAAGAACATCCAAATTAACAAGGTGAAAAGAGAGACTAAATGTCAAATGGTCAAAATCAACAACAATCATGAAAAGAAAGGAAACAGTAGAGTGAAATAGAAGAATGTCAATGAGGAAGAAAATATGCCTCTGCTTTTCCTCCCTCAACATGTTAATATCTGGGAATAATTGAGAAGAAGCAGATGGAGAAAAACCTTAATTGTATAACCATTTATTCATAGAGCTTTTAAAGTATACAGAGTGGGTTCACGTTAATTATCTTACTTCATTCCTGAAGTAGCCACTTGAGGTAGTATTGTTTTCATCCCTGCTTTAGATGAAGTGGCCTAGCTAGGGTCACACAGTAATTGAGTGATGGGACTGGCACTGGATTTAGTTTATTATTTCATTCCACACAGTTTTGCTAACCATCTATTACACCAGGCACCGTGCTATGCAGTTATGCACTGGGAACAGAGTGATGAGAAGTGAACAAAACACCACTCACTCCTGCCATCCATTCATCTGGGCCTCCTTGTGTCACAATTGGAGTACAGAGTCTCTGCTTGAGTTGGACAGGGCAAGGTGGGAACAGGACCCAGAGCGGTGTCCTCCGGTGGCTTCACACTAACTCACACTCACCGTTGGTCCTGCCCATTGCAAATGTCCATCCCAGTAGCTGTGTGGTTCTAGATGACTGTGCGCATCTCAGAGCAGCATCTGCAACCATACACTTGGCCTAGGTTGTTCATCACCAACTTTGTGTACCATACATACACATGCACATGCTCTCTCTCTCTCTCTCTCTCTCTCTCTCTCTCACACACACACACGCATTCTTCAAACACATGGGGCAAAGTCTTTGCAGAATTAATCCAAAAATGATTTCCCCAGATCTGAAGCATGACCGGCATCTCTTTGGGCAGCATAGTTCCCCTTGTGAAGAATGTGGTGGGAATTGCTTAGAATGCTGCAGAATAGGAAGGTGAAGGGGTTAACTCTGCTCAGCCACAGTATTGTCGTTGTGATCCTGAGAATGGCTGCCAGAAAACTCTCGGACTCATCTTTTTCATCTCCTTCTCAATGATCAGAGAGACAGTCCAGTGTAAGACATGATAGCAGAGTTCAAGGAAGCATTCCCAGGGCATTGCCAATCATTTCTGTCCTTCTCCCTTTTCCCTTGGATAATTACTGAGAGCACAAATCACACATCACTGTCGTTAGCTTTTCCAGCTGCTCTGTCCCTACCCTCCATACCCAAATCTTAGCCTGTATAAAAAGTTGGTAGGTGCCAGCCAAGTATGAACTGAATTGTTATAACAAAAAGTTGGTGGATCAGGAAAATGGGAAAGGTTTAATTATTCATGCCTGGTAAGTGAATTTTTATCTGGAACAGTAGTGTCTCTCCACGAGGCAAAAGTTACCTGCATTTTCAGGAAAGTGACAATGAATTAATTCAAAAGAAAATAAGATATTAGTTGAGTAGGATTCCCTTAGGATGAGAATGTGTGATCAGATCCATTATACTAAGTGGGCGTAGGACGTGGTGCTATCTCTGTATGAAACAGTGAGCTCAAGCTAGCGGAGACTGTGTCCTTCCCCACCACCAAAGAATTTATACTCCAATGCGGGTTAACTGAATATATCTACAAACTTTTTAATGAAAGCTCTACATATTTTCAGATAAAAAATTGTTGAAACTGAGGAATAGAGAAAATTCTGATTATTCTTCTATAGTTTTTTCTCTTTTTAGGTAGAAATATGAATACAGCGACTTGTAGAAAGTTAGAAGTATCTCAGATTTAAAGAAGTTAGAAGTTCGTTTTATGTACTTCCCATTGATGTTCAAATTATTTATATTTTGAATACTTTAGGTACCACTGTAAGCCAGTTTTCTTTCCTTTGTCTTTGAATGAGATAAGATTATCTAATGAACACCTTATTGTACTCATCAGACCAGTAGTTATTTGCTTTATGTGTCTTTCTTATCAGACTGTACAGTCCAGTGAGGGCGAAGTCTATCTGTTTTGTCCTGAAACAGATCCTTGAGGCTAAGTCCTTGGAATGTAGTAGATGCTCAGTAAATAAATGTCTGTTGACAGATTGACTTACTGACTGACTCAATAACTGTTAGTAAAATATACTCATAATTAAAGAAAATTACCCATTTTCTAAGATAAAATTTCCAGCTCTTCAATGATTATTTGACAATTTAGTTCTTATTTGTTTTAATTTCTCAGTTTGTTGGAAATTGACGTTTAGGGGCGCCTGGGTGGCTCAGTTGGTTAAGTGCCTGCCTTTGGCTCAGGTCATGATCCCAGGGTCCTGGGATCAAGTCCTATGTTTGGGCTCCCTGCTCAACGGGGAATCTCCTTCTCCCTTTCACTCTCCCTCTGTGTACTCTCTCTAACAAATAAATAAAATCTTAGAAAAAAAAAAGAAAAGAAAAGAAAAGAAAAGAAAAGAAAAGAAAAGAAAAGAAAAACTGACTTTTACTGATGATGATTTTAAAATTACTGTCCTCAATTCATTCAAAATAGTTAAATTTGCATCGTGGTAAGAGCATTTTATAGATATTTAAAGTCACTACTACCTAGCACAGCACTTCAAAATAACTTGAAGTCATTGTGTACATTTTTGAAAATATGTTAATAAACTAAGTAATGAATTTCTTATATGACAATGTAATCCTACATAGAGGCAATAGGTATGAAAACTTATTTGATTTCCCTTCCAGTGATTGAATGTATTCTGTGAATAAGTATTTGGGGAAGGGGGAAAGATTCTTCACAATATTTAAAATTGGATATGTGAACTGAACACTTGAAATTATTGTTAAGAGTCACAGTAAATAAAAAGTCTTCCGATTTTTAATTGTATTTTTTGTTGTCTCTAGGAATTATTCATCATCTCCCATTCTTTATTTGATTAATTCCAATTTCGATATGCTTGGTCAGATGATATTTTATTGACCAATAATGCCTTGTGGTTATCATTTAAAAGTTTTATGTTCAGTGACATTAAGAAGAAACTCACACAACAAAAATGAGCTGCAAAAACGAAAGCTTTAAAACAATTCTGAATGGCATTTATTTAACATGTCTGGTATTTTCCAAATGGAAAGAACAGACTGTATGCTATGACACTAGAATTGATCGCAGAATTATTCTCTTCACATTGGTGGGGGAACATAATTTTCGAATGATCATCAAAGAATAATATGCTAAGTTCTTCCAAGTATAAAGCAAATTTGGCATCCTGAGGCTCTATGTTATGTACTTGAATTTGTCTCCAATAAATGTGATTTCTGATGGAGAGAACTATTAATGCTTCAAATTGTTGCCAAACATAATATGAAGAACCACTTACTCAGACACCTGATCTTTAGAATGCAGCATCGTTTGTAACAATTTTAACGCTAACTAAGTACACTTTGATGAGACAGCATTTAATAAAATGCTCATTAATTTCATCATTAGCAAGGGTATGCTAAGAAGTAAGCCAGTTTCTTATGTCACGCCCAATTAGCATCCCATGCTAGTAATCCCATTAGTATTGTTGAATTCACTAATGGAAAAACTAATGGGCATGCTACCAGGGCACATTAATTGGGCACGACACCAGTTCTGGTTTTAATTATTAAACTACGATAATGAAATGTGTGTTTGTAAAATATTAAAATGTTGAAATAGGGTTGAAGAAAATAAAAAGTATGTAGAGGAAAGAGATACAAAGAAAGTCAACCTAAAAAATTCAAGGACTAGAAAATGGAATGTACCAAATGGTCATCTTTCTAGCTGATCGAGTTGTCTATAAAAGTTGGGCTATTGTCCACATGAGAAGCAACCCACCCATCCTCATGGGAAATTGAAAGCTCTTTTTTGGTAATATGAATTTCTATATGTCATACATGTTGCCATGCTCTGTATGAGGCCTGACAGGAGCCAATTAAATGTGTAGAATGGACATGTTACATTGCCGAAGCTATTTTAGGGAAACATAAACAGAAATGTTTTGCTTAAGAGGGTATGACTCACGTTGCCCTTTTGGTGATACAAATCTTCGATTACGTCAAGTAACTATCACTTTTCTCTTTCTGAAAAATGGTATTCCAAAATTATGGGAATTCGGCGAGACACTCCAACAAATGAAAAAATATTTTGTAATATTTTTTACCCAATCTTATTTTGTTTTTTAAAATTTTTTACTGGATTGAAGTTCATTATTGCTAAGAAAATCAGCTTTATTGAAAAAGAAATCTATTTTCATTTAGAAGGTGTAGAGCAATTTTCTGGTGGTTTTTGTCTTTAATAGTAGTAGTAGTAGTAACTGATGGTGACAAAGTTGAAATATCTTCTACTTAGTCATATTTGCTCACTAACACTACAAAGGGTAATATTTTGCTAAATATGATATGCTAAAAAAAGTGTTCACTTGACTAGAAAGTACCGGATGGAAGGGTTCTCTTCTACTTCTCTTTTTCTGTTTCCTCATCCTCACCTCCTTTCTGCTAATCTCTGTTCTTGATGTCTGCCATTTCCTACCTTTAAATTTTTAGGAACTCATTTTTAACTACAATGCTATGACCTCAGATGCAAATATAAATGCTAGATTTCAGACTACAGAGCATTGAGTACAAAGTTTAACTGTAATACTTATGTTCAATATATTAATAACCGGATAATTTTTAGTATGAATCTCACACCTTCTGTTTAATAGCAGTGTAGGGAAGGTAAGAGGAACTAAGTTGCCAGACTTTAGAACAATCTGGATTCAATGGTATTTTATTAGTTTTAAATTTTTATTTCACATTTCTGCCAAAATTTTAAGAGCTAAAATTTTAGAATAGAAAATTCATTACCTTTCTGATTGAATATAAGTGCTCAAAATGCAGGTGTACTTGTAAGAGATTTTTTTTTTTTTTATATTCCAAAGAGAAGATCTTTTCAGGTTTGAGCACTGTGGTGTTTACAAAAGGACATCACAGAAATGCCAGAATGATATTAGGCATCAACTTTAATTTTGAGTTCTGTTTGAAACTTATGCATGCTTCCATCATGATCATGTCAAAAGTTATAAATTGGTTTTTAGCAAATATAGAATTATATGCCAGTGAGTTAATAAACATAAATATTCATTCATTCATTCATTTATTCATTCCCCTAAGGGGTCTTCAATGGAAGTAACTACAACCAATGATGGTGGGAAACAATACAGTGATGGCAAATGGCATGAAATAATAGCTATTAGGCATCAGGCTTTTGGCCAAATCACACTTGATGGGCAGTACACAGGTAAGAACATGATATATGCTGATATGCTGATGTTGCCATACTTTTCTGTTGTTTATATTTCTACATTTTTTCTTTCACCTTTATCTCCTCTCAATTGCATCTGTATCGCTATTGAATTTGCCTTTGGAGAGCTCCTAAAATGATGAAGGCTGGGAACCATTTTCTCATTATGCACCGTTTCAGTAAAGCAAAAATAACAGCAAAGTCATCCATAACAACTTTGTCTTTCACAATTCTTTACAATTTGCAAGGGCTTTTACTGATATTCTCTGGTGTTATTTTTGACCTGCAGAAGACAAATAAAGTAAAGCAATTATTATATGCATTTTAGAAATGATGAGCCTGCGTCTCAGGCAAGGTAAATAACTTTTCCCAATTTACACACTTGGTAGAAAGTGTTCTTGGAACACTTCTCCTGTCTTTGAAGTTCAAATTTAGTATTCTTTCCATCCTACCCTCTCTACTGTCCTTATATAATTATAAAACAGTTACAGTACCTGTATGATGATGCAGGCTTTTATTAATGTATTCAGGAAATACATAATTGAATGAGCACCTACTGTATGCCAGGTATTGCTCTAGAAGCTATGCATACGGAGAGGGAAATTTACATTTTAGATGGGAGAGAGGCAGGAGACAGAAAAAATAAATATTGAACAGTATCAGATAGTAGTATATTCTGAAAATAATAAAGCAAAAAAAGAAGAAATTGTGTGTGTTTGTGTGTATTGGGAAGGGAAGGTTTTTGTTTCATAAAGGCTGTTAGAAAAGGCCTCTTTGATAAAGTGACATTTGAACAGCGACCTAAAGCAAGTAGGTGGTTAAGCCAGGAGAATAACCAGGAGAAGACTGTTTCAATACAAGGGAATAGTTGGTGGTAGGGTCCTGAGGTGGGAACATATATATGACATGTGAAGGACCAACAAGGAGGCCAGTGTGGGAAAGAGTGAGTGAAGGGACTAGTAATAGGTTGAAATCAGAGGCTTTTAGGGCTGTATTACATAGGGCTTGTGGGCTTTTCCTTGGAAAAAGGGAACCCATTGGAGAATTTTGAGAAAGGGGTGGCATGATATGACTTCTGTCTTTAAAAGGAACACTCTAGGGCAGCCCGGGTAGCTCAGCAGTTTGGCACCGCCTTTGGCCCCAGGGCGTGATCCTGGAGTCCCGGGATCGAGTCCCACGTTGGGCTCCCTTCATGGAGCCTGCTTCTCCCTCTGCCTGTGTCTCTGCCTCTCTCTCCTCTCTGTGTATTCTCATGAATGAATAAATTAAAAAAAAAAAAAACTTAAAAAATAAAAAAATAAAAGGAACACTCTAGCTGCTCTTTTCAAATGATTTTTAAAGGGAACAAGGGTAGAAACACAGAGAACAGTTAATAAACTTCTTTAATAATTATAAAATAATTCAGGCAAGAAAAAAAAATGATTTCTTGAACCAGGGAGGTAAAATTGTGGATATCATAAGAAATCTGGATATATTATAAATGTTAAATTAAAAGGATTTGATTCAGGTGGAACAGGGGTTGGCAAACTACCCATGGGCCATATCTAGCTCATCACTGTTTTTATAGTTTTATTGGAGTACAACTATATGCATTCGTTATACATTGTTGTCTGTGGCCATTTCAAGCTGCATGGTCTACAGAGCCTAGAATATGTACTACTTGGCCCTTTACAGAAAGAGTTTGCTAATCCCTAATGTAGAACATGACTGCTAAGTTTGGGGCCTGGGCAACTGAAAGAATGCAGCTGCCATAAATAAGGTTGGCAGGATCATGGGAGAAACTGATATGGAGAGAGATGTTCATGTGAATGCCTTCAGTCTTAGCATCTGTGAGGCATCCAAGTGGAAATATCAGTAGGTTTTTGGATACAACTCTTAGTTCAGGGAAGATTTCCAGATTAAGGATATATATTGGGGATTGTCAGCTAAGGATGGCATTTAACACCTACTTACCAGATATAAGGAGGACTAATTAGAGTGGTTTGGGCTCTGAGAAAAAAAAAGAAAATCCCCCTCCTCCCAAGAAAAGATGGAGTTAGAAATGTTAGAAATCTTAACATGAGATTTTCATTGTTATACAGTATAGCCAGGGACACAGGCCTCTTCTGGTCTTGGGCCTAGTCATTTGCAAGGTGCCCTAGCCCTCTACTCTAGGTCATCCTTCTAGAGGACTTAGGACATCTGTGTATGTGGAGAAAGAAGGAGATCTGAGAGGGGAGAAGGGCTGATCCTTCCAACATCAAAATGTTAGGGCCATGAGGAAGAACCATTGAAGAATGATAACAAAAAAGAGAACCAAGAAAGTGTGGTGTCCAGAAGATCAATGAAGGGTTTAATCATTTGTTAAATTAGTAGAACCCAGATTATCCTGGTGAAGTTGGAATTCTCATCTCCTTTTCCATAGGTTCTTCGGCCACCCAGAATGGAAGCACTATCATTGGAGGGAACACGGGAGTGTTTGTGGGAGGACTTCCACAGGGTTACACCATCCTCAGGAAGGATCCCGGTGAGTTTGCTGGAGGGTAGAAGATTTGTATGTTATCATCAAAATGTACAACGCAATCAAGTATGAAAACATTATTTTAAAATATGAATAATAGTGTTATATTCTATCTCATGCTGTATTTCCTATATCAGTATCCCAAAAATGTCGCTTAGGTCTCTTCTTTTCTAAAGGAACTGTGTATTACTTGCATTTAAATTCTTGGTGCCATCCCTTGATACATGAAACAAGTTTAATAAACTTTTGCTGAAATGAATGATACTAATTTCAGTCCAAGGTATCTTATTTTAGGATTATTTATCAATTTTTCTAAGATTTTAAACTTGAAGCAACACAGAAATGCGAAACTATGGGCTTGATTTATATTCTAAATAGGCTAAAGAGCATTCCCTGAGTCCTGAGCATGTGATCAGCACTGAACCAGTCCCTAGGAGCCCATAGATGAGTAAAATGTGGTCTTTGCCACAATAGAGGATATATAATAGAGGGCATATAGTGCCGAGCAAATGCCATAAGTACTATAATTGAGACTGAGACAAAATAATTCCTATGTTTTTAGAACAAGAGAACAGAAACTGATTCAAAGTGAAATCAATAAGAACTAACATGGATGAAGTGAACCTTAGGCAGAAAAAAGTCACCTTTCCAAATACATCGCTAAGATTTTAGGGTTGTTTTCCCATGTCCTCTTTGAAGGGCATAAGGTCTTCCTAGTCTCTCCCAGGAAGTAAAATATAACTACATAAATATTACAAATGAGCTAGAACCTAGATAAGTATAAATTGTGCATGCATGGTGGTCTTTAGGGAATCCTGATGAAGATCAAAAGGAATAACATGTTTTCAGTGAAACTTGGAGAGGGATATATTTAAATATCCAAGACTGAATATAGTTACCTCCTGAGAAATATCTCTCGAGTAGAGAGGGTTTCATTGGACTACTTTAGACAGAAAAGTCCCTTGAAAATATTCACACACACACAGACACACACACACACAGACACACACACACACACACAGAGGGAGAGCTCTCGAACCTTTGTCCTAGTTCCTTATCCATCAAGCATACTTCTTGGCTACATCCATGCACCAGGAGGGGAGCATACCCTGATACCAAGCACCCTTCCTGTAGAGGACACATCTTCAGTATAAATAAATAATCTTATATTGTGCATATGAATTGCTTTGTAGAACTTTGATTGCTGGTAAATACCTTCCCTAGAGTCCAATCATACACTCCAAAGCTGAGAGCTAAGCTTTGCATTGATCCATAGGGACAGTGCTGTACGAAATGTTTCTGTTTCTCTAATTTTCTCATTTGCCCACTTTCCTTTCCAACCCTCTATTACCACCCTGTTTGCTATATTCATAAACCCCGCATCTGCCCGGTCTAGAGTATCCTAAAATTAAGGTCAACATTACATTAATTCCTAAATATGAAATCGAATTATTGACTTCTGTGTTTAGCAGACTGGTTCATCACGATGAAGAAACTAAACTACAAACTAATAGATCTAATAGAAATACTTCCTTCAAGTCTTTTAAAACTTTTTACCACACTTTTATTTTTAAGACTAGATGAAATCTCATTAGTTCAGAAGGCAGTACTCTGGCTACTACTATAAACACAAATTTTTTGCATAAACATCTGTTTCTGCATATATGATGGGTCCGAACCAAGGCTAAACATTATGATTGTTACCACGTAGCGTAGGTGACAGCGTGGTGTTTACGTGAATCATCAGGAGGTTTGCAGTAAATAGGTAGTGAGAGCTCTTGCCTACTTCTTTTATTTTAATGGCTCATAAAATTAATTGCTTGCATTTTTTTCCCAAAATACACATTTCTTGATATCTGTCAACTCCTACAGACATAATCCAAAAGGGTTTTGTGGGCTGTGTCAAGGATATGTATTTTATGAAGAAGTATAATCCCTTTGCTATTTGGGAGCCTCTGGTTTGGCAGAGCGCTGAAGAGCAAGTCAACGTGTATAACAGCTGGGAGGGATGCCCCACTTCATTACAAGATGGAGCCCAGTTCCTGGGAACAGGTAAGCTTCTAAAGTAGGCACCAGTGGTTGCTTAACATGGATGCTCTAACCTTTGCACAATTTAATCTCCCCTGTCCAACTACTTTGACCCCATTTGACCCTAGTATCACAGAAATACTAGTGATGCCATGATATGCATAAATACATTCTCAAAGTCTGAATGTGTAATATAAGTTGTAAGACTTACAAACCTGTATTCGTGTGCCAGACCTCTGCTAGCCCACGGCAGTTCTTGGTTTACTTGTGGTAGTGTCAAAAATATCTTTTATTAGTCAGTTGTTTTACTTAGAATGTACTTTTATTCGGAAAGATGTTTCAAAAGCATTTTATTTACCAGGTTAATACACAAATATCTACTTATCCTATTATATAGACGGACAGTATTCTCAAGAGTAGAATTTCAGCTATATAATGGGATGAGTAGGCCATTAAGGGAGAGCTGAAAGATGTCACCACCATTACTGCCATTGCTCCAAAGGCTGCTGCAAAGGCAAGAGGTAGTATCCCTGGCCCACCTCCCCAGCTACAGTCTCTGCCTGGCAGGCACCCAGGGTGAGGGTGTGGAAGGGAGTCCGGTGACTTCGTGGATAGGACTTCGTCAAATACAAGCCCACCGCTGCCTCCTACATTTATAACTAAGCTGGTTACTATTATTAAGTTGCTTAAACTATCTTCAGAATAGAAAGCTAAATAATCTCCCAGTCTGTGCACTTTTCCATTGCTCTTTTCTCAACACTGTCATTACTCTGAATTTCTCTTAGTCAGTGCAATTTGTTATTGTGAACACTGATATAAAACAGTCCTAGTCTTAATCATATCCACGGTGTAGAGAGTAAATTTCTTCCTCTTAAAATGTATGTCAAGTTCATGCTGTCTCTTCTATACATTTCCAAGGGGGATTTTCTTTTTTTTTTTTTTTTAAACTTTTTATTGGAGTTCAATTTGCCAACATGTAGCATAACACCCACTGCTCATCCCGCCAAGTGCCCCCCTCAGTGCCCATCATCCAGTCACCCCAACCCCCCGCCCACCTCCCTTTCCACTACCTCTTGTTCTTTTCCCAGAGTTAGGTGACTCTCATATTCTGCCACCCTCACTGATATTTCCCACTCATTTTCTCTCCTTTCCCTTTTATTCCCTTTCAATATTTTTTATATTCCCCAAATGAATGATACCATATAATGTTTGTCCTTCTCCGATTGACTTATCTCACTCAGCATAAGTGAAATGCTTATTCTTCAGTTCTGTCCACATTGAAGCAAACGGTGGGTATTTGTCCTTTCTAATGGCTGAGTAATACTCCACTGAATACATAGCCCACATCTTCTTTATCCATTTATCTATCGATGGACACCGAGGCTCCTTCCAAAGTTTGGCTATTGTGGACATTGCTGCTATAAACATCGGGGTGCAGGTGTCCCGGCATTTCACTGCACCTGTATATTTGGGGTAAATCCCCAACAGTGCAATTGCTGGGTCGTAGGGCAGGTCTATTTTTAACTCTTTGAGGAACCTCCACGCAGTTTTCCAGAGTGGCTGCACCAGTTCACATTCCCACCAACAGTGCAAGAGGGTTCTCCTTTCTCCACATCCTCTCCAACATTTGTGGTTTCCTGTCTTTATTTTATATAAATTTATTTTTTATTGGTGTTCAATTTGCCAAGGGAGATTTCTTAACCGATTTGCGTCTTCTTTTGCATAGATTTTCCTGATGGCAGGGTCTGTCCTAGTCTTTGTACCACCTTTAAGATGCTGGCAGTAGTGCTTTGCGCATGCTGAAATGCACATGTTCTTTTCTTTAAAGGGTTCCTGGAACTCCATCCATACATATTTCATGGCGGAATGGATTTTGAGATTTCCTTCAAGTTCAGAACTGACCAATTGAATGGATTGCTTCTTTTCGTTTACAACAAAGATGGACCTGATTTTCTTGCTGTATGTTAACTTATTTAGTTAAATTTACTTTAAAATATCAGATATAACTTTAAAATAAATAAGGAAAATTGGGATTATGTGTTAATATTATGTATTAATATTATGCTAGGTTGGGATTTCTTTTGAAATTCACTTTTGTTTTCATTTTCTTCCCTAAGTCATTTTTAGTTTTAGAATCCTGTGAAACATTTTGTGCTTTGGAATCATGAGTTTTTTTTAAATGACCATTGTTCCTGTGGAAATTGTAATTATAATTTTAGCAAAACAGAGTAGTTATGAGGAATTAAGAAAATCCCATTTGATTTCCATATATATATATATATTTTTAAATATTTATTTATTTAAGAGAGAGAGGATGTGCATGAGTTGGGGAAGGGGCGGAGGCAGAGAATCTTCAATCAGACTTCCCGCTAAGTGCAGAGCCTGGCACAGGGCTTAATCTCAGGACCCATGATATCATGACCTGAGTCAAATCAATGCTTAACTGACTGAGTCACCCAGGTACTCTTATAATAAATATATAATATTTCATGTTATACACATATACATAAAGGTATAAATGTACAGTGAATACTCATGAACCTACCACCCAACCCAAGAACTAAAATATCACTTTTTGCTTTTACTTATAGGCCCTTTCCTAATCCATTTCCCTATATCTCTCTAGAGCTAATATATACTCAGAATTTTCTGTTTATTTTCCCCTGGCATGTAGTTATAGTTTGAACACTATGTATCAATGCCTAAAAATTCTTGTTTTTGACATTCATAAAAGTTACATCATACTCTACCTTTAGGCAATTGTTTTCTTGTACTCAACATTTTTCTGAGTCACTCGTGTTCTCCATGTAGATACACATTTTCATGGTTATGTAATTTGTCTCTTTTCCTGTCAATGACATACTGGTTGTTTCCATGTTTTTACTATGGCAACTAAAGCTGCTATGAAAATTTTTATACATTTATCTAACTACAGGGGGCAAGTGTAATTGCTCTTACTTGCTTTTCATCAGACAGGCAGATACCATTATCAAAAATTAGTATGTGATTAAAGTGTTAATTTTTTAAAAAGCTATTCTAAAGAACTTACATAGAATCAAGGGAAAATTATGAGCACTTTAACCTCATTGCTCATATCTAGGCAAATAGATAATAAAACACATGTCTTAGTGATTTTATGATTCTAAGATATTTTCACTTCATTGATTTTGTACATTCCTAGATTATATCCATTTTGCTGACCAGGTAAGTGGAAATATATCTGTTCATATTATTTATTAAAATTTCAGCTTATTTAAAGTATTTATTTGTCCTCTTATTTACTGTTTGCCTCCCTCACTGAAATGTAACCTCTCTGAATACAGGACTTTGGCTGTCTTTACAGGTGCCTACCTCTTGCGCTTATTAAGGGTTTGGTAAACACTGTTGGATGAAAGAATGAGTGAACCTGTGAATGAGTTCATGTTGTAGTGACCCTCACTAAGCATTCTTTAATCATCTATATGTGTATAAATTCTGGGGAGGATGCAAAGATATTTTCCTTAGGCCTTTCCTCTTAAAGACCACTTGCCACTATTGGAGGGTCACACATCCTACTATACCTTCCATCTTCCTCCATTCATTCACTTAGGAAATATAAGACATTTCCACTATATTGAATAGTAATATTAACTTTAAGCTTTAATGAAATTAATCTTAAAGCATCAAAACATTTAGACAAATATATGTTGAGTATCTGCTGTGTGCTAGGCTTTCTTTTCGTATTTCCAAAATAGCTATAAAGGAAGCAGACGTTCCTAGAAATTACATTCTACCCTTCCATATCTGAAGACTTAGGCTTTTCCCAGATTATCTCTCAATAAGAATTCTTCCCATTATCTTAAGTAGCTTCAATATACATGGCTATCCTCTAGAACTTGATTAACTCAGAAAGTTTTCACTGCTAAAATCTTAAATCTCAAAATATATCCTCATAAGCTTTCAGCTCTTGCTCTCTCTTACTGAGTTCACTAAGATGATGAAGCCATTGGCTATCAGACCACTTTCTGTTTAATTTACTTGCTCTCCACCTCAGATACCATAATAGAGCTTTTCAACCATTTTTCCATCAATACTCTCAACTTGTGTCTTCAATGCCATAACCCTGGGTCAATCAGCCTAGTTTCCTAGCTTTTCTGTCTCAACAGCCATTTTGCTGATCACCATAGGAAAATTGAAATAAGTATGAAGACAGAGTTTTGAGGCTTCTGATTCCTTCATTCAGCAGTATTTCTTGTTTACAGGATTTGTTCACAGATTAGTTGTGGAACATGAAAGAAAGAGAATGTCACCCCTGGAAAACACCACAACCTGAATGTCTTCAGAGAGTTTCATTCTTAGAATGGAAAGAAACATAATCCCTTTATCTTCCAAACTCTCGACCTCCTGCTTTTTTGATGAGTCCAGTCTGGTTTCACCCTCTCCTGATCCAGGAGAACAAATACTTAATTACCATGTTTCCAACCAAAGTTAGTATTTCTAACTCTATTCTAGATTCTATCCCTTTTCCTGCAAGAGCTTGTGCTTGAAATTATCCTCCTTTTGTTAGTTCCAAGGTTCTCCATTGGCTCTTCTCCCTCAACATAGAAAATGGTTGAGCTTCATTTATTTTAAATTTTTTTCCTTTGACTTTGAAAATTATTCCTTTGTACTTCCCTCCCTTTCAGTGTCTATTGCATTGAAGGTAATTACTCTGATTAGTTCCACTTTTTTTAATATCACACTCCAATCCTCAAAACTACTATACATATGATTCCTAGTCCTACCACTGCAAAACGTTTTAGTGTTGCCAGGGACCCCTGCATTTTCTAGTCTAGTAGATAATTTTCTATCTTTATCTTAACTGATCTTCCTCTATCTTCTTTTTTTTTTCCTTAACATATTCTTCCCTGCTGACTTTCCAAAATACTAGTTGCTCTTGATTTTTATTAAATCCTTATGGTTTCTCCAAAAAGATCATTGTCAACTTAAAGAATTATATCTACTCTACCTTCCTCTTAAAGTGTTGGTCTGGCTGAGGACTCTATACTCACTCATCTTTTCTTTTGACTGCTTTTACACTGACTGGATGATCTTGTTTATCTTCTCATGAACCTTTTCTATTTTACTGGCCTAGATCTTTATGTTCAACTGCCTCAAAAAATGTTTCTTCTGGGTGTTTTTAGACATCTCAAACTCAGTATGTTTAAAATTGACCTCATTCCTCACTGACAATGATTATATCAGGTCTTCCTTTCCTAGTGCTTTCATATCGTGGTGGTAGTCAAACATACCCAAGCAAGAAAGAGCATGGGTATCCTTGACTTACTTTTTATTCATCTAACACATTCAGATATTTGTCAGGTCTTGCTGAGACTTTAAAAGCTGAGTTGCTTTTTAAAATACTTCTTTGAGTTTTCACTGACCTCACTACTGTTATGTGTATTTCAATGGTTCTCATCATTTTTCTCACAATTGTAGTGATTCCCTAATAGATTTCTCCAGTTCCAGGGCAGCTTTCATTTCCAGTATGAACTTCCTATGACTGGAAGGGTAAACTTTCAGCACAAGATAATAGTGGAAAGAATATAACCTTTGGTGTCAAACAGATGAAAGATGTATGTTTTCCATATCACTCAAATCCTCTGAAACCTTGCTTCTACATACTTGACAGGACTCTTTCTAACCTCCCTCCACCATATGTATCCTCTATCTTACCTAATTTAGTATTTGTTTTCTAAATCTAATGAGTTCATACATGTCCCCATGCCATTGAATGTGCTGATCCCCCTGTGTCGAAGGATACTTCATGGATCTTACATATTTCCGAAAGTTGTAATTTAAACCTTTCCCAGTTCCCAGGGAATAAAATGTATATGCTTTCTTTGTTGTCATTGTACTTATTCTTCTCTTGGTTATGGTATTACTCCCAGGTGTTTGCCTCTGCTGTTGGACAACGTGATTCTTGGGAATAGTGTTGATCTTATAGTAGCAGGTTCATGGAACATAGTGGGGGAACTCAATATTTATTGCGTGAATAGACACAGGACTGCTTATCCAATGTGCTTCACAAAAATGATATTTATATAGAACAAGTCTTAATTTTTATCTGGAATTGCTTAATCTTATTTGACATGATTGATCTCAATTTTTTAAGTATCTTATTTTTGCTAGTTTGAGTTCTAACAAAATAAAAACATAGTAGATAAAATAATTTCAAGTACCCATTTTGAAGGGAAACATATGGAGGCATTTCCTTTACCATGAAAATTTGGGTAAAATATATTCGTATTAGAAAATGACACCTTAATCTAAAAGAATACACATAGAAGCAATTACCTTCGTTAGAGATTTAGAATAATAAAACTGAAATATTGAATCAAAATCCATCTTACAAATTTGAAATTGAGTTCACCAAGCAGTTAAAATAAGCTTAATCAGGCTTGACATTTCATTTTCTTATTGTCTTGTCATATTTTTCCCCCAAATTAAATTGATATATGAAGTAGTATTTTCTCATTTTCTAAAAACTCAAGTAAAAATACAGTCATAGTTCAAACTATTCTCTTCATTCAGTCACTTATCTTTTACCTGTGTTGCACCCCCCCGCAAAAAAACATAAATAAAATAAATAAAACTTTTTGCCTACATTCTGTTGTATTACACTGTATAATCATTACTGGGTATGAATCTGTTTGACTCAATACAACATTCTTCATGTCAATTACAAGCTTGCAAAATACTCCATTATATGTTACTCCAGTCCTGCTTAGAATAAAGTGGAACATTTTTATAGAGTGCTTTCAGGGAAATTTGTTGCTTTTCTTCAAGAAATTGACCTTCTGCTCTCTCCCAAACTGCCATTCTGCAGTCTTTTTATATACCTATTTTCTTTTTTAATGTGAAATACAGATAGAACTGAAGAGTGGAATATTGAGCTTCCGGTTCAATACCAGTCTTACCTTTACACAAGTGGATCTACGGCTCGGGATGTCTTATTGTGATGGAAAGTGGAATAAAGTGATTATTAAAAAGAAAGATTCCCTCATAGCAGCAAGCATGAATGAACTGAGGGAACGTGTGTCACAGTCCAGAGCACAGCCACTGATGGTGAATTCCCCAGTCTACGTGGGAGGAACCCCACAGGAGCTGCAGGACTCTTATAAACACCTGAGTTTGGAACAAGGTAAAGTCCATCTGGAGGAATTCTCAAGTAAATACAGCTCTGGTCCTCCCAGGCTTTGGTGGTTCTGTGTTTTAAGATATAGCAGCAGAGTCAGGCTGGAAGCAATATCTATCCATCCCTTTTTTTGAAGCTCTAAAAGAAAAATCATAGAATATTTCTTCAAATAGTCCTATAGGTTGCCATTAAGAGTGTGCCCTTACACCTATTATAATCAATATACTTATCCCAACTTATCTTCAGCAAATATAATTGTAATTTATGTATATATTTCCTCATGTGTTTTCTGGTTCTTTCTGATACTGATCATTATCTGTAGTCACAGATGAAAAACATAAACTAGGTTGGTGTGTACAGCTAAGGAAAATGGCATTAAATTCACTGGGATTTTTTTCTGACATAACTGCTAATTGTCTCTGCATTTCCATGGAGCTCTCCTCTAGCAAAGCACATGAAAGGCTGGGTGTAGTTGAATTTTAAACATACTGGTGAAAAAAATCTATATTTCATTTATTATTAATAACCATGAGTGAAAGAAAAAGTGCATGAGTGCATGACTTATAACTAAAGCAAGCATTTAACTCATATAATGAATTTGAACATAATCAGAGAAATTATTAATTCAAAAAGGCTGACAGTAGCCGAGTGCATTCTGTGTGCAGAATTCATGGTTCTGAAAGCTTTCCATGAGAATAAGTGGGTCAGCACTTCCTACCAAGCCCATGTGTTTGATATGATCATTTAAATCCCCGTTTTACAGATGAGGAAACTGAAGGGCAAAGGCACTTTCCCAAGGTCAGTAAGCAGTAAGGAAGCCAGTAAGCAGAGAGCAAGCCTTTCTGTCTTGGGCAGCCTGGTTGTCAAAAGCCACTCTCCTTATTAGAGTCAAGTGTTTTCTTTTATGGGCATTGGCCAGTGTTCCTTTTGTGTGAATTGGGGAAAGCACAGAAACTTCTAGGTTGTGAGGAAGCATGCCCCCCTGTAGAAAATGTTCTCTACATATTTCAAAATCTATGTACAGCGAATGGTTAAAATTTCCACAAAGCAGTCTTTGCCTATTTGGTAAGTACATAAAGATTTAAATGCCTTTGAATAGAAAATATATGGCAAGCTCTAAGGAGACTTTTAGAAGGGTACTAGTAAGGAGTTAATGAATATCTGGGGTGTAAGACAGTAATGACATTTTCAAGGCACTTAAGATGTAACAGCAGCTAAAAATATTACATTCATATAAGAGCTTCTCCTGGTTTTCAGGTTTTTGAGGTTAGAAAGAGCTTGAAAACCCTTTATATGAGGAAGATTACTTGATCCTACTTACATCTAGGACAAAAATCCCCTGCGTATGTGCAATTATACTTCTAAAAGTACACAAAAACCCATTACTATGATGGGCATAGAGACTTGGCTTTAGCCAAATTTTAACTGAAATTATAAGACGATCATCATAGAAGTTTAACATATCAACATAAACCCAACAGGGATAATTTAATCTGTATTGTGACGAAGTCTACGATACTGAAAGATATTTTATTTATGGGTAATACTAAATTTTTATCATTGCAGTATCATGCCTATCAGTGGTCCTCAAGACAATTGATAAAATATGGAAGTATAGAAACTGGAACATAGTAAGAACTCAATAAAATTAGCTGTCATTATTATTACTATTCAAGATACATTGGAATCTCCTGGAAAGGTTATTAAAAATGCAGATTTTATGACCCTATTCCCTACGATTCTGACTCAGATGCTTTGAGTGATACTAATCTATATGGTAACTGCATGTTTTATACAGCGATCAGGAGAATATTCACCATATGGGGGTGCTGCCTGTATGTAGTGAATTGCAATTAAAATTAATCATGTGCACTTACTGTATTTTTTTTAATCCACTATCAAATGGTCTTAAAATGTTCTGTGCTTCTTAATTAGCACCTTTTTTCAGAGGCTCTATTTTGTGGTCATATTAGAGCTATTTTTTTCATATCCACTAATATTGTAATCTTCCTTTGAATCAATGCAAATTAACTTTCCTCTGTAGTTTGGAAATGCTGGGCAACCTAATTTGCTGAAGATGCGTCACCTCAGATCATGGGCATTTATCTTAGAACTACCTACTGGGGACTATCACTTACCTGCAGCGTGGGGGTGATGGTGGCACATGGGATCACAGATTATGCTCTGACCCAAGCCCTGTGTGGAGAAGGCAGGAGTAGAGGCTGGAAGCCAGCCTTCCTATGGGCCAGTGCCCCCATGTTGGGCTGCCTCTCTCAGAAGGGCTACTGTTTTTCTGATTCATCAGCTGTGGAGTTCTGGACCACCTTTTAGTTATTCAGGGGCCTTGAGGTGGGGAGTCATTTTTGATTCTCCAAAGCAAGCAAAGGAGGCATCTCTAATTTCTCCCACAGACAGGCCCTTTCCCCTCCTCCTGTCCTAACACCCCTCCCAAAGTTTGAAGGTAATTGAAGAATACGTCCAGGTGGAAATTACTCTGGTGCAGAGTTGGAAGAATGGTGACTTAATTGGACAAAACTTTGTCTGCGCTAAGATAGCAGAGTGAGGACCACACACTAGAGCCCAGGATTCTTTACCTCCAAGGCCTGAGGTCAGAGTACTACTTCCTAAGGAAGATTAATACTTAGAAACCGTATCCAATGACTCTCTGGACCTTTCTCTTTATCTCCAGAATGAAGGAAGACCACCTCTAGTGGCCTTTCCCAAATCTAAAATTTCACCCCATGAATTAATTTTTAAGTCATTTCTTTTTTTTATTAAAAATTTTTAGAATTAGTGAAATATACATAAAATTTACCATCTTAGCCATTGAGTGTACAGTTCAGTGGCATGAAGTATAATTACATTGCTGTCAACCATCAGCACCATCTATCTCTGGAAGACTCTTTCCATCTTGCAAATCTGAGGCTCTGTGCCCTTTACACAATAATGGAGCTTTTCTTGTAACAACGTTCAGATGTTTGCCAAAGCCGCCTTTCCACTGTTCACACTTCGTTGTTACGAAAATGTAAGTACGGAGAAGTTAGGTAACTGAACTCCAAGCTGTCAGGAAATTGCTGCTGGTAAAGAAATCAGAATCCCTAACTTCTGAATTTTCAAGCATATGCTTTTATATTGAGCTTCATTGCTTTCATTTCAACTCACCCAACTTATGTGTTCAAGATAGACGAGCAGTACTGATCAGTGGGGCCTAAAGGAACGTGAATACAAGCAAAGACATTTTGAAAGGAAATAGGCTGCAACTTAATGTGTTAGAAGACATAATAAGACATCATATAAATGCTGAAGAGAACAATTTGCTCGTTGTTACTATTAGCTTATTTTCCTGTTAGGCATTGCATTATGTTTTATTTTCTCTTCCTGCTGATGTGCTTTACTCTTGAAAAGAGCTCAACCTGTGTTTGGACCTTTCAAAGTTGACAGTATTCTGTTCAGAAAGAGTGTGTGTGCACATTATCTCAACTCAGTCTGTCTCTTCTTTTACAACTGTGTGCAGTTTCCTGCGCAGAGCGCTGCCAACGCTCATTGAGCGGATCTCTGTTTACACAAAATAGCATGTAATCCAAAGCCACCACTACTTCCTGGTTGACTGGATGACCTCTGGTCGTCTAACAAAAGAGCAGTGCAAACTCCTCATCTATTTCTTCCACATTTCCTGGTGAACTTCCCAGAACTGTGCTGCACTGTGGTGGTTCTAAAGTCAACTGGGTAAAATATGCATTCTGAGAAATCTCGGATGCTGCCATTACCTGAAGGGGATTTGCTCCCTGTCATGCTAATGTGAACACAAGACCGTGATCATTGTGTATTGTCAATATTATGGAACTCCGTGAAAATGGTAGAGCATAGGGATAGCTCCTCTGTAGGCTGATTTAAGCAGGACTTAGTTCTACAACTCAGAAAATGATTCTAACAGAATTCATGTCAGTATCTCCAGATACCAGTGTATTTTGAAACTATATCCTCCCTCCTGCTGTCTTGCATAATAACCCTCAAAGGGTATTTTCCCCCAGTGAGCTTGTTGAATAATTGTGCCCCTTCAAATATTATTTTTGGCACTAAAACAATGACTTATATAGGTGACTGAATTTTCCAGAATTGAGGGACATATGGCTACCCCTCTACCATAATGTCTAATTGCCTAAATTGTATTTCATAAGACTAAGCAGAATGAAAAAATGTGGGCCTAAAGAAGTATAATAAATACTTTCAATTGCATATAATCCAGCTGAATTATAATGATCACCTTATATATTTTTTCAAGATAACATAAATGTAATACCTCTTCGTGGCAACTCAGCCTGGTAAAAAGCAGAAGGAAGCGTAAAGGATCTCCCCAAATGAGACTCAAAAGTTTAAAAATTGTATCTACAGCAACCCCCATGCCTCATCAAAACGTAGTGCTGCAGAGGACAGAAATGATTGGTAATTAATGACTCAAGCCTTTTATGTGATATTAATCCCTTACTATTTGCTAGGTTTCGGTGGTTGCATGAAGGATGTTAAATTTGCACGGGGTGCTGTCGTTAACTTGGCATCTGTGTCCAGCAGTGCTGTCAGAGTCAATCTGGATGGATGCCTATCAACTGACAGCGATGTTAACTGCAGGGGAAATGACTCCATCCTGGTTTACCGGGGAAAAGAGCAGAGTGTTTACGAGAGTGGTCTCCAGCCTTTTACAGGTAATGTGGAGGTGCTCTAAATTAAATGTTACATGTCTCCCACTTGTCGCCTCTTCCCTCCCTGCCAGCCCACTGCTAGTCTATATGAGTAATATTTTAATCTTTCTGCTGCTTATTTCCACTTAAGAATACCTGTATCGAGTGGTAGCCTCACACGAAGGAGGTTCTGTATACAGCGATTGGAGTCGGGGCCGCACACCAGGAGCAGGTAAATCTTATTTCTCTTAAAATGTCTATGTGCACACACATGCCCATGTATGTGCATACATATTCACGCATGTAGGAAAAAGAAAAGACTATAGTACCTTGAAGCAAGCAGTGTGTCTGTAATCTTATGGCAGAGCATGCCTTGGTTTGCAAATGTCAGTGGGTAAAATGCTTAGGAGGTTACAGTTAATGGTTAAAATGCTTAGTAGGTTGGTGTTTTGACTTCTCAGTTATTCATAAGGGTTCACTCAGGCTTGATTCTTTCGTCTTCAAATGCAGAAGGAAGGAGGGTCAAGTTGTCTTAAGGATTTGATAGGCTTGTGTCTATAGGAATATATATATATATATAACCTTTGCAGATTGCATAGGACCCAAGAAGCTAATGTCAGGATTGATTACCATTGGGTGGGGGTGGCACCTTCTAGCCTGTCTCCCACAGAGGGTACATTTGAAACCTGTACCCTGGTTGGAAGCAGATGTGTCTTTTATGGCATCATGGCAGATGTTTGCCATGGTGGTGACTATTAGGATCTTAGAATGACTCCCCCAGGATAGAAATTGCTGATTGGTCTAAATTTCTTGAATTGGAGGGGTCGGGGGGGGGGCGGGAAGACCATGAGATAGACTATATTAGATTGAATCTCAGACAACTGATATTATAAGTGCTCTGTACTTCTCACAGTGACCACAACATCTTTTTACATGATACCCTCACAAGAAGCCATTCATCTTGAGAAGTTTTGCGAATCAGTAGCCTTTTGCCATTTGGAGTCAAACATTGGTCAGAGTCAAATACATATCGTAGGACTATCATTTATGTCTCTTGAAGGCAATTTACCCTTAGCAGGTCACTTATCTAAAGGTGTGTTTTTCACCAAGATACCCTCTCATACTTACTATTAACCAGGGGCTACTAACACAGACAACTTTTGAGAAATCTTAATCTAAGATAACTAAACACAGAGATGGGCCGCTAAGAATGGCTTTTCAAAGCTCTTTGCCTACAGATTTTCCAGAAGTGGACAAACTGACACTTTCCAAGGATGTTTTAAATTGTCATCTATTTACAGGAGAGACAATGAGCCGAACGGTCCCTTAAAATCCTTTTCAACTTCAGAACTTGGAAAATGCTGTGATATAAAATATTCATTTGTCACTGGCACATCCTCTGCCCCTATTTGCACCTCCTCGACTTGATTAACAAATACCCTCTAAAGCTTGCTTTTAGTCTAAGTCAGCAATGTAAATAGGTGTCTGGAAAGTGCATTGCTTCCCTAGCTAAAGAGTGCCCGTTTTGAGTACCACCGAGAAAGTATGCAAATAGAGCCCTGAATTTATAGCAATGATCTGACCACAAAGTCTTATGCCATAAATTCATATTTACAATCTGACCACAACACTGAGCAGCTACATGCTCCCAAGGGTGGGAGAATAATTGCACTATTTAATTATTTTTGAGTCAGTTTTGCTCTGTCCCTTATGAGAAGGCCATCTGTTAGACGGCACTGTACTTTGCCCTGTACCACATTTCAGAACTAATAAAATCAACATCACTCCCGTTGTCCCTTTGCTTGCATCTTGATTGCGTGGCCTGTGGGCTTTCCATAGGCGCCCGTGGTGTTTTAACAGCGCAGACAGTGGTTCTCGGCCTCTGGACGTCTCCCCCCACTCTGTGTTCACTTTGTTTCCCTTGAAGCTGTCCTATTTTATTGGTCTGAACAGTAAAGTCAGAGAAGGAGGATATTTGATGTGGGAAAACCAGAGTGATCCTCCATCGACAGGGCTCAGGAGTCCACGGGCAGCGAGAGCCGGCCTCTCATCCATCATCCTGCCATGGAGTTCCTTGGGTTTTTCTCAGTGTTCCCAGAGCAGTCGGCTGTGATGAAGTTGTTACTGATCAGAACGGTGGAAATATCTAATAAATAGTTAAAGGTTATGGATTTTTAAAATTAGGGGACTCAGCTTGTGAGTGAGGTTTTGCGATTCCCTTAAACTTCCTCATTCTGTGTTATTTCTGAGCTGCTCTGAAGAGAGTATCTCTGAAAGTGATTTTGTATGATCTCAAGGGCGCCAGTTACTCTACCCCCTGAAATGCAATTAGGAATGTATCCTGTATATCATATCTGGGAGAACTTCGCTTTTTCGAAATTAATTTGAAAAAACAATTGAATTTGGAAAATTAGATCAGACGTTCAAGTACAATCCAATCACATTTGTGATATTTTTTGGCTAATACACTGAAGATATAAAAGTGTCAAACCACTATGTATAATAACAGTCTAATTATCTCGCTTCAAAGGGGTACATCATTATATTGTTTGAACTTGTTATCTGCCTACCATCCACCTCCTCCTTTATGAGTGATGTTTAAAACATGTCTGGTACATTAAATGTTTTTGGAAAACCTGGACTAGACTTGAAAGAACGTTATGTCGATGGAGTTTTGATGGTTTTGAAATATCGCTTAAACTGAATGGCTCAAGATGTGCAGTCATATTAAATCAATGCTGAAAAGTTACAACTCTAATAAATTGTATTTATGCTAATGGTTGAGTCTGATTTACTGCGGCCATTAAAAGTGAAGAATAGGAGCAAGAGTCTTCTGAGAACGGCCATTTTCCCTGTTTTCTCTTTTATTCTTTCACAGCTCCACAAAGTGTGCCAACTCCCTCAAGAGTCCGCAGCGTAAACGGATATAGCATTGAGGTGACCTGGGACGAACCCTGTTGTGGTGAGAGGAGTAATTGAGAAGTACGTTCTGCGAGCCTACAGTGAGGATGACCCCCATTCACCCCGTAGGCCCTCAGCCACGTCTGAGCTTTTCAATACCAGCACCCTCACAGGTAAAGGTGATTCCTCAAGGAGCAGACTGTATTCATATATTTTTTTTTGTTTTGATTCTAAATGAAAACATTCTTTAAGGGTTTATTTTTTTTTTTTTTTTTTCAAAAATGAGCTATTCCTATATTTTTGCCTGGTTAAAAACAGCAAGAGCCATCTTGATATAAGAGATGGAAGCTTATATCTGCCTAGGAGGAAGAGGATGATTCTATAACGTTAATGGGCTCTTATGGAGAGCTTTATCACAAGGTTGAGACCCTCTCTTTCCCAAAAGATAAGGGGACAGGTTGCCCTAGCCCTTAAACACCCCATATGCCTCATATCGGAGTCCTAGGTATACCCTACAGGACCAGCTTACCCATTTCACCATGCAAAAATGTACTCTTTGGGACTAGCCCAAGTTCATAGCACCATTATTTATTGGAAAATTGTTGATTAAACCTAATTATGTCCAAGGTTGGGGAGTATGAGAGCACCAGCAGTTTGACTGGCAACCCAGTGAATCAATTTCTCACAGGGCGCCATGCCATGCAGAACGATTGCAGGACAATGTGCTCATACACATTGCACGTGTGTCCCATACTCAAACATGTGCACATGTAGTAAGACAGCAGTTTTCAGCTTCATGAAATGTTAAAGCACATTTAAATGCAGAGTCAGATTTATTAAGCCTTTGACCAAAAAAAGTAAAATGCATCAACAAATTTGATAGAAAAAAAATTTTCCTGTCAAAGAATTTTATAACTTGAAAAACTATATGGATTTTATTACCTTTTGATGTCTGTTGGTCAACGCCATCTAGTCTTTTCATCCTTCTTTAGATTCCTTAGAAACTACCACCCAAATCTATAACCAATTAAACAAAATTTCCCATCTTCCAGTTCCTTCTTCCCTATTTTACCCACCTGATGAAAGCCAACCCGATTAAGCCCATTGTTTGCCTTTGCCCGGGCTGCACATTAGAGCTAAGTGAGCCGGGAAAAAATGAGCAGTTTGTCACTACAAATTCTCAGTCCTCATTTTCAAATGGGCACTCGGTAATGATGCCAACTGTACCGTATTTCTATAATAAGCTCCTTCTCCTATCCTCCTCATTAAATATTTTAGATTTTTCCAAACTATCTAAATGCTAACCTCCCTTCCTCCTCCCACTCAGCTGATGGTCTCACATTAGATCATCTTAGACACCAGAGAAGAAACAGAATCCAACATATAGGATTTCTGTCACTCTCTTACTAGCAAACATATATATTAATTGCATTTTTCTGAGTGATAAGGTTGTTATTAGGGGTGAAATGCATTAATGCTTGCTACGACATTTAAAATTCTTTTTGGCACATTAGAAGTATTTGCCATCATTATTATCTTTAATTTTTACATTTTTTTCTTTTCCTTCCTGTTTGTACAAAGCTTTCATTATTCTATAAAAAATAAAATCTTCAAAAGTCCTCTGGACCTCTGACTCTTCCTGCCTTTTCAAAGATGTGATTGATAGCTTCTCTCCCTCCCGATCATATGTTTTTAAAATATTTTCTTTATTTATGCATGAGAGATACAGAGAAAGGGGCAGAGACATAGGCAGAGGGAGAAGCAGGCTCCCTGCAAGGAGCCTGATGTGGGACTCAATTCCAGAACTCTGGGATCACGACCTGAGCCAAAGACAAATGCTCAACCACTGAGCTACCCAGGTGCCCCCCTCCCAATCATATTTTAATCTCTCTCTCCATGATAATGGTTCACAAGTTATGGCTCTGGGACCAGCATCAATGGCATCACCTGAGACCTCATTGTTAATGCAAATTCTCTAGCCCACCCACACATGTTGGATCAGTAACTATGGAGGCAGAGCTCAGCAATCCTTGTTTTATTTAATTATTTATTTATTTTAAGATTTTTTAAAAGATTTATTTATTTATAACAGAGAGAGAGAGAGAGAGGCAGAGACACAGGAGGAGGGAGAAGCAGGCTCCATGCAGGGAGACCGATGCGGGACTTGATCACAGGTCTTCAGGATCACACCCTGGGCCGAAGGCAGGCACTAAACCACTGAGCCACCCAGACTGCCCTGTAATCCTTGTTTTATAAGCCCTCCTTATCTGATTCTGATGCATGCCAAAGTTGGGATAACCACTGCCCACATGGATTCTTCCCAGGATCATTCAAACTCTATCCACTCACATTGTTAAACATAAACAAACAGACTTGAACCAATGATTAAAAACCTTCCTTTTATCTAGATTCCTTTCCACCTATGGCTCCCTCTCTCCTCTTCCCAAACTTGCTTCTAGCAAGAATATTTGTGGATGTTGCTCCCATTTCTTCACTTTATGGGACTTCTGGGCACTTCCCTATTTACCTATATAAAGACCACTACAGTCTTGATCTTGACTGCTCAACATCATTAGGCATAGTAAACTATTCATTGTTTCTTGAAATATTTCTTTGCTTCAATGACCCTGCTGTTCACCTCCCAGTTCTCAGCCCCTTTATTTGGTTTCCTTTCTTTATCTTTCTGAAGCTTGACTCTACATTTTGGAGAACCTCAGAGTTTAGACCTGGAATCTTTCACTCTCTTTCTGTTTTTCTACAGTCTTGTTCCAGGAACCTCATCAATTCCCAGCATCAAATACCATATAGATGGTACTGACTCCTCAGTCCACATCCCACCTAGATCTCCAAATGTCTGTATTCAATGGGCATTTGGAAAGATGGACATTTCTAACAGACGTCTCATAATCTCTGACCATATCCAATCTCATAATCTGAACTGACCATATCCAAACCTGAACTCCTGTTCTCCTGCATAACCAGTGTCAATAAATGACACCTGCAGACATCCAGCTAATCAAGCTTGAGAATTTTGTTCAACTTTTCACATTCTCTTCATGCCTCATATCCATGTTTATTGACCGATTTTCCAAATTATGTGTTAAATTCAGCTATCTCTCCCCATATCTACTGTCAAGCCAAACCACTCCAATCTCTTACCTAGACAACTGTGATCCTCTTTCCCACTAACCTCACTGTAAGTCCATTCCAGAAAGCAACCAGACATCGTGCTTTCTCTTCAGAATCCTTCAGTTGTTTTCTACTGTCTCTGTCCAAATCTCGGTTTGTCTTAGCGTCTCATCATTTTCTGGACTTCCAACTTTTGCTTTTATAATTAATATGATTTTTTTAAAGTCTCTATATAAATCTTTGAAGGAATTCTCAATAATAATGGTAAGATGAATATCTCAAAATGGAACAACTGAGTCAAAGCCTTTTAAAACATTATACACTCTTGGACTTTGAAGTCAAGCAGACATTGATACAAAACTTGGCTACCTCACGTCCCTGAATTTGGGGAACTTATGTGTCCTCTTGGACCTTTCTTTAATGTCTTAACCTATGAAAGAGATAATAATATTTATCTTGGGAGAATATTAAAAATATTAAGTGTTATGATATTCTAGCTATAATGCTTTTTAGCTTTGGAAACTTGTACAAATCAGTTAACACCTGTGTGTTTCTGATTCCCTACAAATCAATGGGAATGAAATAACTACCTACTTTGTAGCTTAGCTGTCAGGATCAAATGAATCTGTGTATATGTAAAGAACACACAACAGCATTTGATACATGGATTGCAGTGTATAAATGTTAGCTATCAGGTATTTTTAAGGTGTGTGGCACAATGCTTAACATATAATAATTTCTCAACAAAGGATAATGATTTGTATACTACCAAATTATATGCCAAAAGGCTGTACAAAATATACTTACCGGAGTAAGCACAATACAAGAGGGTACATTTCATTTCATCTCAGCTGAACAAGTTTTAGAGTTTAAAAACAACTTTGTAATTTCTCAAAATATAGCAGAATATGGTTTTGATTTGGCTTGATTACTAGAGACATTAAGTATTTTCAGTATTTACTGGTCATTTGTATTTCTTTTATGACATTCCTAGCAAGTTTCATTGTCAATTTTTCTATTGGAAGACTCGTATTTTTCTCATTGATTTAAAATATCTCTTTACATATGAAGAATATTATACTTATGTTTGCATTATATGTTGCAACCCTCATTTCTCATTTTTCTTTTCTTTTTATTTTAATTTTATTAAAAAAAGTTTTCTGTAGTTAACATAGTATTTCAAAATTTTTCTGTTAATTTTCTATGAGCGATTTGAAAATATCTCCATTCAGGGTAGACTAATATTTGTTTTTATTGGATATGCCCTATTGATAATATATAATGCATATTCTCTGAATTAGTAATTCTAAATTTGAAGTTAAATCATATCAGAAAGAGGGGACAGAGAGGCTTTACAAATTATACTAGCCTCTCCTAAGATTCTGAAGGATATTCCTATGGAGGGAAATAACCCCCTAGAATGAAAACCAGTACAATATATTTATTATTGGATATTACTATAGGTCCTATCAATCATGTGAATGTGTATGAGAAAATAAAATTAGAGAACTATTGACCAATTATTATTTATTTTTAAATACCCAATCTGTATTGAAACTAAGGAAAAGTCTCAACTACTAATGTAATTTTATTAATTTCTCTTTTGGAAACTTGCTTTTTCAGTGTATTTTCCTTTTTCTTATTACTTTACATTCATTATTCATATTTTTAATGTTCAAAATCATTTTAGGTATATCTCTATAAATAGAATCTCATTTGATTTAGTTTTCTCTTCAATTTGAAATTGAATTGGCAGTTTAACTTATATTTATTTTTATAATTTATATAACTGCCCTTATTTCTACCATCATATTTCATACTTTCCACTTTTGTTATTTTTAATACTTTTAAAAACTATTCTTTTATTTTTTTATTCTTGCCTGTGTGGACTACGAATTCTTTAACTGCTTTCTTTCAAGGGGTTTGAAAATCCACAGACACAGACATATGTAGGAGGTAATCTTAAAGATTATGGAGCATTTAACGGTAAAGAGAAAGTAATACTAGAAAATGTGGTGGGAGTAAGGAAGTGAAGCCAGAGAGCTGGATTTGCTGGAGATGTGAGGGGTGTGGTGATTGCATAGTGGAAGCTGCTTTGCGATTTGGTTGAGATAACAGGGTACTGAGAGAGGAACATAAGCAAAGTAGATCACAACCAATTTTGTAATTGACCTTAAATTAATCCCCCTTTTAGCATTTCTGAAGTGACTTTGATGAGATTTTATTGTTTACTTTTGGTTGTTAAAATGGCATTTTTTTTTTTTTTGAGGCAATGTCAATACTGGATCCACAAGGTAATTTAGCTGTATTGGTTTACATAGGGTTCTTAACCAATTAAGTTATTATAAAATGTGTTGGTGTCTTTTCATGTATTTCTTTCTGTTATAGAGCAAGCTCTTTTATTCTTCAGACTTGGGTCCTTCCTTGGCTTGGAAAGTTTGCTGTTGTATATATCATTGTTTCTTCTGGTAAGAAAGAGCAGTTTTCAACATTATCTATTTTTTCCCAGTTTGCTCTATTTTTGTGGTCCAATACACAGCTTGCAGAGTCAAGTCAGTAAGGTTCAAATTCCAGCTATGTCACTTGTTAGCTGATGATAGCTGATGATGATCCCAGGCACGTTGAAAAACATATCCCTATATAAGAATCCCATGTTCTTACCTATAAACTGAATGTAAAAACCGGTTATGGAATTGTGAATATTAAAAAAAAATGAATTGTCTGTATGGAATATTTTGATTTTTTTTTTTTTTTTTTTTTTATGATAGTCACAGAGAGAGAGAGAGAGGCAGAGACACAGGCAGAGGGAGAAGCAGGCTCCATGCACTGGGAGCCCAATGTGGGATTCGATCCCGGGTCTCCAGGATCGCGCCCTGGGCCAAAGGCAGGCGCCAAACCGCTGCGCCACCCAGGGATCCTTGTATGGAATATTTTGCTCAGAAACAGGCACATAGTGAGTGTTCAACGAATTAATTCTTATAATTCTAGGTATGACTTAGTAATTCATTCCCTTTTCATTTTCTGATTTTTCATGATTGATTCTGCTCTTTGAACTTTCTAAGGTGATTTTTAAATTTTTCTGTTTCAATCTTTTCTATGATTTGCATTTGTTCCTCATTTCATCCAATTCACCTAGATTTCTGCCTACCTCCCAGTATTCTCAGTTTTTCATCCCTGTCTTTTACCACTTACCTTCCATCTCTGGCGTCATGGACTCCAAGTTCTTTTAGATCATATTAATAGCATGAAACTGAGGATTTAAAAATTTTACAGGTTTCCTGAATTCAGTCTCCCCCAGAGCATAATAGTCTGTATGTACTTGAAGTTCTATGCTCTCTTCCTTTTGAGTCACAGATATTCTTCTCGTTGGCCAAATGCATCCTCAGCTCCCACGTCCATAGTTCATTTGCTCCATCCCTAAATTTACCTTCAGCTTCAGTGTTCACTCAGGACAATTAAATAATTTTCAAATCACCTGACTAGGCATTTGGTTTCTGTTGATAAAAAACCTTCACTGGGATCATGCCAGGTCAGTTGTGGTAAAACTTGCAGTAGACTCACAGCAATATATGAATCTCAACACCTTTCTCCCCAGTGTTTGGTGAATGAGGAGTTCTGAGAAGCTGTGGGCATTCTGTGCCCAGCTGTGGGTTCAGTTTGCCCTGGGCTCTTACTCTAGTAGTCCATTTGTGTTTGCCTGGACTCCTTCCAGCTATTTCTAAATCTTTGGTCATTTCATTGGTATTCTTGTAAGGCTGTGGTTCTGAACCATGAGTGCACACTGAACTACCTAGGGAGCTTTAACAAAATCCTGATGCCTAGGCTCCACCTACAAAGTGTCTGATTTTTTAGTTTAGAATGCAGCCTGGGCATCTATATCTTTAGTGTCTGCAGAAAATTCTGTTGTACAGCCAGCAATGGGAAACACGATTGAAGGGAGGCAGTTTGACACTGTGAGCAAGTCTCAGTTTTACCCAGAAATGCTTATAGCCACTTTCACCTCCCACCTGAAACTTGAAAACGTAGGACAAAAAAGGATAAATATCTATATAAAAATGATAAAATATGAAAATGAAGTAGATAAAATTAGCAAAGGAAAATCATGGGACAACAAAAATTGAGTGCCTGAGTATTGGGAGGAAGTAGAAAATTATGATCACACAAAATGCAGAAAGCAAAAGGGAAAAAAATGAATATTAACTAAGCAGCGGAAGAATAGAATAGTGGGGCACAGTATTTACCATTCATGAATTTGGCTACCGGTGGATTAAATGAGATAAATCCCAGTAGCAGTGGAGAGTCCAAGGGTTAACAGCCCCGCTCAGGAGCAAATGGGCCCCTTTGGGCTGCAGGGTCTGGATTCTGTGCCCTCTCAAGGCCAGGGTTCAGAGCGGGGAGTTCTTGAAAGTTCATTTCCTCAGCTGGAGCCTCAGGGTAGAAAGCCCTGCAGTTATCACTCCAGTGTATCTTTAGACTTGTTGCAAAGGGCTCCAATTAACTCTGGTAGCCTTTGCTGATTTTCCCTCCAGCCCTGTTAACATGCGAAGTTGCTTCCCAGAGAGACAGTCCTGGCATTTCCCTTCAAACCAAGGGCTGCTCAGAAAGTGACTTCACAATTTGATTTGAAATTATGTCAAGAATGAGTGGATTCAAGAATTTGCACATATGCAATATTTTTTTCCCTTAAGATATTAAACATATAAACTTATCTGCATAATTGGGATAGAATTTGGCATAGTGCTAGGGCTATAATTGGTACACAAAAAATATTTTCTCAGTTTCATTGTTGCATTGAGCTAAAGCCAAATAGTTATATATTCCTTGTTTATAATGATAAATAATGATAATTAATTATATTTATTATTCACTGTAGTTGAGCAGAAGAACCGATAACCTCTCAGATTACCCAAATGAGTCTAAATTTATGTAGAAAAATAAATGAAAGACATTTTAATTTATAATGCAACTCATATTATAGCTTTTGTACTAAAATTGGTTCAGTCCTCATATACAATAGACTCTAATCTTCTACTTAAAGAAATTGGGTTGCATACTAAAGATCTGCTTTTCGTTTTTCTTTCTCTTCTGTATCTTGGTAGTAAAAACGAGTGATTCTTAACTCTTTTGGTCATAAAGTGATTTCTGGGTTGCTTATAAGATACAGATTCTTGGGTCTCCTACACAAGAGTCTGTATACTTGAGCTAGGCTTTGTAAATCTGCATTACCATCAACTGGAGTGTTCCAATTGATTCTCTTGAAGAAGGTCTGGGGATTATATATTTAGGAACATGAAACAAGGAGGGAGAATGGTCAGCTGAGAAGATATCATTTTTCACCTGCTGGGCTTGAATTTATCCCTGCTTTGTTTTCTCCTGCCTCTTGTACCAGGTGTGTTAGCTTTGCAGGCAGAATAATGCTGAGGGTGAATGGAGAAATAGAGGCAGAGTTAGAGGGCCTCTGATCCTCTGAAACTTAGGGGCAGTACCTCTGAATGTTGCCCAAGGAAAAGAAATGAGAATTACAAGAGATCTTGGTAAAATCCAGTCTGATTCAGTTGATATAGAGATGGTGTGAAATTCTGAGTTTCTAGCAAGGCCACCCCCTATCACCATCCCCAGGTGTCCAGTAGAAAGGCACAGAGCTCACTATTTATATAAGAAACAGGAAAACAGATCAACAACAAGTTCTAAATTTCAGGATGCCCATGGGGTTTAGTGAAAAAAAGATCCCAATGCAAGTCAGCGTAGGAAATATAATTGTAACCTTATAGTAGAATCTAGTCTACATGTACTTAAGTTACAAACATTTCACTACAGATGAAAAACAAAACCTTTTAAAATAATGTCACAGGCAAAGGATGCTATCCAATCCTGAAATTGCCAGTATCTGTTATCCGGGAAGAATGTGCAAATAATTTTAGGGTTTTCCCAATCATTGACAAAAAAAGTAAAACTCATTGTTGGGGTCCCTACACAAAGAATGAAGACCCAAGAGCCCTAGGGAATCCTTGATTAATGAAAAGTTAGAGGCATACACAAAACCAAATGCACTGTACTTTATGGACCATACAAGGAGCTGTCAAGGAGAATTTAAATCATAAGCGATTTTGCCTTATGCCTGACTTTGGAACTTAACCCCAGCCATTGGTCCTTCAATAAGGGTGATGCTACTCTTTCTGTGGTTGTGCATGAATGTATATGTATATGCACACATTCGTATATGTTATATATATATATATAAGTTTATATAATATAAACCATTATAGTTATCTGAGAATCTGAGAAACCTGCAGAGAAATGATTGTAATAAAAGCTTCAGGGCACCTGGGTGGCTCAGTGGGTTAAACATCTGCCTTCGGCTCAGATCATGATCCCAGGGTCTGGGATTGAGCCCCGCATCCAGCTCCCTGCTTAGTGGGGAGTCTGCTTCTCCTTCTTCCTTTTCTGCTCCCTCTGCTTATGCTCTCTTGTACTCTCTCTGTCTCTTTAATCAATCAATTAATTAATTAGTTAAATCTTAAAAAGAAAAAAAACTTCAATGTTTCTTTTTCTATTCAGCTAGGAACTCTTACTTCAAAACTGTTAAGACTGCCTATGGATGTGCTTTGTGCACACATGTTATTTTGTTATTTTTTCATTAGACAATAAGCTCCCCAGGTCAAGTATCATATTTTATGTTTAAGTCTTGCTTGGTATCTTGCTCAAGGTAGACGATCAGTACATTTTTCTTAACTGATGAAGAATTAGACAAATGAACAAATGCAACTTTCTGCTACCACTTCTGTAGTTAATGAAATGTTAATGTTGTTTTATCCTGTCGAGTGGAGTATTGAACTAGTGGTTCTTACTAAAGTCTCATCAGTGCGGTAGTTCTCTAATTTTATGTAATAATATACAGAATTATCACAAGTTAAACATATATTTGGAACTTAAAATACATATTCCCGATGGAGAAAAAAACTGTTGGTAGAGTAAATAGAATTTAAAAATTAGTTCCCAAACTTATACCTCATAATGGAACTCAAGTGCTATAATTTGCAATTAAAAATAATGGAAGCCTATATTACTATAATGCTGATAATTACACAGAACAGAAAATATTCATTTATTAAAAACAAAAGCATTATCTACTCCATTCTAAGCTAGCACTATTTCCTACCTTTACAATATGCTTTTATTATTGTTTTTTCTTAATATTCTTTGTTGTGCTAAACTACAAATACCAAGGAAGCTGCTTTTATCTGTCACAATGTGGTCTCTAAAGTAGAATATTATATTTTTTTAAAAATCAAAGGTTTTATGGGGAAAGATAATAAAGATGAGTTTTCATTTTTATTTAATTTCACTGAAAGGATCCAAATAACAGTGACTTAGACAAGATTAACTTTTTATTTTTTCTGGTAATAGGTGTCCACAGTCAATGTAGGGATGTTCACAGGGACCCATACACTTCCATCTTTTTGTTATGCCATCCTAGGGACTGGACTGCTGCCTCATGGCCCAAGGTGGCTGCATGAGCTTCAGCAATCCAGTCTGCTTTCCATCCAGCAGGCAGGAAGGAGGATATGCACATTCACTTCAAAGACATACTTCAGAAATTATTCCTCCACTCTGTATACTTGTGTGTGTACTGGTATAGTCATGTGACTATGAATTTAAGTCTATGAATTTAAAAAGTCTGTGAACTAAGTTCATAGTCACATGGGGATAGTAGTTAGCTGTTAAGAAATGTTGTCCCTATTCAAAATGGCCACTTGTCCAGCTATCTTTGTATTTTACTTTAGAAGGAAAGGAAAATATGTAATAAGAGGGTACTTAGTGTTCTCTGCCACAACAGGCAAACTTCAAAATCCATTTTGAGGGTATTCTTAAAGGATTCTTAAAACTTTAAAAATCCATTTTGATGGTATTCTTAAAAGATGGATTTTGAGGAAGTCTTTGCCATTTTTATAGTACCTCATAAATTAATGTTCCATATTTGTAGTTTATTACAAACTATTTCTTTAAATGCAAATCTTGAAAGAAATGGTCTGAAAAAATTCACAGGACAAAAATATGGCCTATGACATAAATAGTAAAAATAGAAATGATGTAATGTTCTTGCTTAGCTAATGTAGAAGAATTTCATTAGGTAATGCAGTGTTGATGAGTTAATAGCTTTGTCTAACTCTCCTGAATACATAATGTGCCTGAACTACTGGCACATTGTGAAATCTTCAAAGAGACCTTTTTACAAGTTATTCATTTTCTTTTATGAAGTAAGAATCTGCACTGCAGGATGCGGATTTCTTATTGGTAACATGTACCATGCTTAAAAATGATGGCGACATATAAATTTTGCTGCATGGTGATAATCAGCTAGCCATGTCATGATACCACAGTAGTTGATAGAAATACTTCAAGGTTACCGATCAGATTTAATAAAGAAAAAGAACAGTCACCCCCAATTTTTCTGTTTTCTAACTTCTGACCATTTTATATTCATACTGCATTTGGAACTAATCACTTTTTTATGTGTGTGTGTGTGTGTGTGTGTATCTCCATGTCTCATGTTGTACTCAAAAGCACAGATGTACACACGTGCATCCGTACAAGAAATCTTATGAATCAGTTGTTCTTAAAAGGGAATATTATAGACATACACACTTGCTCATTTGGGGGGATGAGTATGCTACTTCTTATTTAAACACAGTAGGATTTAGCAATGCATTTGAACCTTTTAACAAAATTTAAGGTGTAATTTTAAGTAATCTGCTACAAAAAGTGTGCTGTTCTTTTTAGGGACATTATTTCAACCCTTTTTTAAAATCTTGTAGAACAAAGGTTTTGGTCAAATAGCAAGAAGGATAATCTTGGAGGCAGAAGACATAGGTTCTAATCTCAGCTCTGCTGTTGGACTTGAGCAACCCTTTCTACCCTTTCTACACTCTGCCCTACAGCAGCCCTGTCCGAGCAATGGGATAATAGTAGGGGACCTAGGGCTCCCATCTATAAGCAATGACTTTCATTTCTCTTTTCTTTTCCCCCTGTCTCGTTGCCTGCCTCCCTAGTTATCTGAGTCCAGTATTTTCTTGGAGAGTCCTAAGAATTCCCAGTGTTGGCCCCTGAGGTCAGATGAAGAGCTAATATGAGTGGATGGCTTCAAACCTATTGTGGAATTAAAATGAAAATGACAGAACCTATAGTTCTTTCCATAAAGGCATTGATTAAACATTTGAGGCTAGATGTAAGTCTGCTGGAAGAATCTTAACTGGGTAACAGTTTGAGGTCAATTAAAATCCCTGTGTAAACCATTCTCAAAGACTAGGATTAGATCCTATATTTCATAAAGAAAATAAAAGAATAAAATTTCTTTCCTATTTGGAAGCATCAAAATCTGTTTAGTTTTTTGATCCAAGGTACATGATTTTCTAATCCCGACTAGAAGTTTGAAACAAGATCAGAAAGGCCATTTGAAAGAAATTAAATGTAAAAAAAAAAAATGGTTTACAGTTTTTAAGGGATTACCTTAGGTTTGGGGTAAGGATGTTTACTGTTCCACTTTTTGGTTCATAGGAAAATTGACTTTCATTTGACAATTATTAGAGATCCTTATTTTCATTTCAAATATTACCGGAAAATGCAACAACAACAAATTGCCACCTTTGCAGGCTATTAAGAACCAGAGGAGAAGCATCGTGGGTGTGTTTCCAGATCTCTGTTAGACCATTAAATTTTCATCCATATTTAACAAATGTCATTATTCAGTTTCATGGGGTCACTGTGTCAAAATGTCTGTGTTAGAACTTTAATTTATTTTCAGAGGTTCCTTTAAGTGGGCAGAAAGCATGGCATGTTGGATTGATTTACTCTCTTTAATTCATGCACTGGGTTGGTTTGCAGCTCAAAACTTATTCTGGAATGTATACTTAAAAATTAGAATTTATCGGCACAGCAGCCGAATCTTACACCAGGACGGTCTCCCTCTCTTCTGCTTTCCTTCCTCTGGCTGGTTTTGTTTTAAAAGGTGGGTTCTTGCATTATGTCTCCAGGTAGCAGTAGCAGCCCTGCCTGTGTGGTATCCCTTACCAGATGGCCCTCTTAATAAATGCCTTGCTCTTGCCCACCCTCACTTTCTTGATCCAAATGTGAAATGCCAGCAAATAAATAAGAGCATTGTACTCTGATGAGTTCTCTTGAGATGAAGAGAAGCCCTGGGGAGAAGAAGCTAGAAACAGCTTTTCTGTTTGCTGGACTGCTCCTAATTACTGGCTAGTAGGGAGAAGACACTGTTTAGATAACATAGAATTTAATGGGAGAGAGAGGGAGGGAGGGAGGGAGGGAGGGAGGGAGGGAGGGAGGGAGGGAAGGGAACAGAGTGAGGGCAAGAGGGAGTGTGTGTATGATTTCAAATGCCTTCGCTGACATGAAAATACTCCTGGATTGTTAGAGTCCATTTGAAATATTGTGCATGATCTTTGTGAGGGGACCACTGACTTTGGTCTCGGGGTAGGCAATTGCTGCGTGCAGATCTCCCTGCCAGACTAAAAGTGCAACAGAAATGAGTGGGTAATGAGAGTAGAGCAGCCAGTTCTTTAATTGAATTAAAAGCTGGGTGACATCAATGCAGACACCTGTCCAATTACAGACAGGGCAAGGTGTTTACCATTGCTGTACAAGCGATTCGAAGATGACAGAAATCTTTCCGCCCACAGATTAACATAATGAAGGAGAACAGATTACAGTGGATGCCGGCCAAACACCTAGGTTGGCAGCTGGGGGTGGGGGGGGAGGAGTGTGCTCAAGTATGTAAATAGAAATGGGCTTTTTTTTTTTTTTTACCTCCTCCAAAGATGTTTGGCCTCAAAAAAGGATGATGCCATTTTGCTTTGTGTCTCAGGCCTGGTTTCCGACCAGAGCATTTATACTTGTCTGCATCTAGTCAGACGAGTTCATCGTGAAATGGCAACGTCACAGCTGGCTCTTCTTTCATCGTCTTCCTGCTTCTCAGCACACAGAGTTCTGTTAGAGGCTCAAAAGCTTGCACAGGGGATCCCTGGGTGGCTCAGCAGTTTAGCACCTGCTATTGGCCCAGGGTGTGATCCTGGGGTCCCAGGATCAAGTCCCCCCTCAGGCTCCCTGCATGGAGCCTGCTTCTCCCTCTGCCTGTCTCTGTCTCTCTCTCTCTCTCTCTCTCTCTCTCATGAATAAATAAATAAAATATTTAAATTAAAAAAAAAAAAGCTTGCACAGCTGGGGTCAGGTCCACAATGACTTTCTCTTAGGTAGGCCGCTGCCTCCAATGACTGAGATTTCTCTTTGGCTCCTTTGAAACTTGAGGCTGGAGCAAAGAAAAGTGTTGGAGCTAATCATCGTTGGTCAAAAGAAACAACATCTGTTATTTGCCCACTCCCTGGACTGGATCGAAAGAGTGGGAGTCTCTTATAGGGAGGGGGACAGCTGAGTGGCTCTGAGCAGATGGAAAGTCTTCGTTTTTCCATCAAGCATCAAAGTGCCAACTTTAGTAAACCATTGTAAGAGCTGCTGGAAAATAGGACACGTAAAGAAGTGAAGGGACATGTCCTTTGCATTCAAGGAGCTCCCCCAAATCATTTTGAGGGACTTTTAAATTTCAAGGTTCTCCTGGATAAGGCTATTGCCCTCTGCTAGGTGGAAATCCTCAGAGCACAGAGTTTGGATTCAGATACACCAGGATGCTTAAATGTTCTACTGTGATGTGCTTTATTCCCGGAAATGAAGTCCCTGTCCCTATTCTTTCAGCTTGGGCTTTCTGCATGCACCAAGGCCCACAGGACTGCAATTCGAAGGGAATAAACTTACTTTACTTCAGGCTCCCTTGGTGTGGCATGTCAGGATTTCTCAATGTTAAGCATTAATGCAAAATGCATTATCGCTTCGCAGTGAGAGATCTGGTCCTGCTGGTGCCAATGATTTTAATCTGGTTACCAACACTCCTGTGTTTCATGGGATACTAACACTTTTAAGACATCAATAATGCTTACTTTATGCTTATTGAATGTTTTTTCAGCTCATCCTCTTCCATTATCAAAAGAGACTGGCAGGTTTCCTGACATGGTTAGGACCATTTTCTGATTTCACAGAGTTTTGTGGCTGAAAGGGAATTTGAGAGGTCATCTGGCTGGCCTAGAGGTAGGGGCAGTCTAAAATTCAAAGGAAAAAAAAAAGGCTCTTCTGTGATGTCTCTCAAAGAAGGAGACTCATATCCCAGCCAATCTCAAAATTTCTCACTGTCAGGATGTGCTCTTTTATTATAAATACCGCAGGTGTCATAAAAGGAGATTATCCCACTCTTATTGGGTTTTCTATGGATGCAGAATATATGCCGAATTTTTCTGCCTATGGTTCCTTTGCAAATATGTCCCGCTATATATTTTTCAGTATTCTTTTTAATATAATACTGAAAAGTACTTTCAATGATTATCCTTTTTCTTGGTCTTTAATTAAACATAGATCTCCTATCACACTGGGCTAGGATGTCCAGATTTTATAAATGCCCTTGTCTGCTTGCATATATGCAAGCATTCTGCTTTATGTATTAATCTATGTAGTACTACCATTAGGAACCTTCGAGCTCTAATATTTTCTTAGATTAGAAACCTTGTAAAGATCAAATGTGTTCTATCGCACCTCTCCCAGAAGCATAGAGAAGAAGAAATGATAAATACTTTTTGATGATGATATATTGTCATAGTAGTACTACTTTTTTTTTTCCTAGAGAGTGTATAACCTAAGTAATATTTTGAAGTACGGCCGTTAGGCCAGTCACTCAATGGTCTCTATGGATATATCCAAGAAAAGCTATCTGAGTTAGAATTGGAGAGAGCATACTTACTCCTTTTCTTTGGTAACAGCAGAACTTGTAACCATCAACTTCAATCCATTCTCATACCCTCTTCAGTACTGAGAAACAAGATGTAAACCACATGTCCCAGACAACAGGATGATTTTGTTCTGAATTAGGGGCGATGACTTGGTTGACCAGCCCTCCCAACCCCTCACCATAACCTGACAATAGAAAATGCTGAATCATTACACCACTCTTCTTTTTGAAGTGGATATTACTGATTTATGTTTGGGGAAAAAAATTATTCCAATGTTTTGATAAACTTTATCTTTGAGACAAAACATTATGAGCAAGATCCCCACTGAAAATAGGAAAGAAATACCACTTCAGCCTCAGAAAGTGCAGCACATATTTTGAAAGTGTGATTTACAAACCATCCAAAACTTTCCACCTGGGATTTGAAGTTGGCAAGAACCAAAACATCAGCTTTCTTTTTCTTCTTTTTTTTTTTTTTCTATTTTGCCACTCTCATTTCTCAGTGTTTATTATTGTTTCACCTGCCTTAAAATGGGAAATGTGAACACTTTGATGAATGGCCTAAAAGATGATCTAGTTTCTCTCCAGCATCTTTCTTTAAGAATCTCAGGATTTTTCTATGAAATACAATTTGGCCAACTTCTCTACCAAAGCACAAAGCTGAAGAAAGCAAGTTTTAAGAGTATTCCCTGATTTTTAAGATCCTTAAGGTTTAGGGGTGGAAAATTTAGCAAAGGAATTTTGTAATATGCATATACAGACAAAGTAACTCCTTTAGTGAAGGCAAGCGAGGTTAAATAAAACACTAAGGGCCATTTAGTGAATGTGAATTCTGTATATGCTTTGACATGATCCTTCTTAAAGTCTACGTTTAAACCTTTCTTGCTAAGTTATAATTCTGACCTTGTACTTCCACCATGATTTGGAAAGGAATAATGTCTTAGGGTAGGGTATTTTGTGAGGTCAGTTTTCAAAACTGTAAAATAATGGAACTACTTTCACAATGTTTCTCAATGATAGTATTACCTGGTTATATTAGGCATCTGCATACTAAAGATTTCAGAGCACCAACCTGTATGTGTATAACCACTGTGTCTCTTTGGACATGGTATTCCTCTGTCCCAACTAAATCATGACCATCCCTAAGACACAATGCTTTACACATATGTCACATAACTTAAGTGATAAACAAAGGAAGCTAATCTTATATCCCAACATGTTTTTCTTGTTTCCTGTAGGATTAAAAGTCATTTTCTGGGGGCTGTTTCATGTCTTGTTACTATGGCATTATACTCATTCAGACATGCCAGTTGTTTTATTTTAGACTCTTACAGTAGATTCAAACTTGGCAATGAGAAGACGTGACAAATAACCAAATATTTTCAAGGATAAAATGGCTAGAACATATCTCATAAGGCTACCTTAGATTTGAGTCTGGACTTTGGGGATTATGGTGAAATATTAAGAAATGGGAAAACAAAGCTCATGAAATAGTTTAGGCTGTCAGGTCTGGATTGGAGCATATTGAGGATGAAATGCTAGTGGGACATCCATGTGGGATATATGATCTGCATGTAGAGATGCAGAACCAGAGCTGGGGGGAGTTGTGAAGTCTGTAGATACAAAGGAAAGATGGGGCTTGATGAGCTAACAAAGGTAAGTGTTTAGAATAAGAAAGAAGCTTGAAGACCCAATCCTATAAAACAAAAGCTATTCTATTCAAAGGACTGTGAAGGGAAGCTGAGGCAATCAGGTTGAGGAAAGAAAGGTGCTCTCTGGAGCAGAGGAAAACAACTCAATGGCACAGAGAAAGCTCAGAGAGTCAAATCCAGTAATAGAGGGAAGATGAAGATTTGAGAGAGAGTTACTTGATCTGATAGAGATTACTAGTGATCTTCAAAAGATAAAAATCAGGATTTCGTTGCACAACGCAGGCAGGAAATTGGATTGCAATAATAACAGCTTGAACTGACACAGCCTGTGCTAAAGCTCTCTCCTTACATAGCTCTGTGTTGAGCAATCTATACTCCTAAACTCACTCAATCTTGATAGTAAGACTATGGGATAAGGACTGTACCATCCCCATCTCACAGATGAGAACTGAGACCTCTTCTTCAAGACAGGTATTGTTATTACCTATTTATAGATAAGGAAACTAAGTCACAGAGATCTGAACAACTTGCCCAAAGCCATACAACAAATCAGTAGCAGAACTGGCATTTGAACCCAGGCAATCTGGCCTCTGTCTGTTCTCTTGACCACTTCACCACCACATGATGAGGATGCATAGGTAGTGATGTATACTTTCTCTTAAGATGTTTTGTGGAAGGAGAAATAACTTCTTAAAAGAAAATGAACTTGGAATACCAGTCATGGTCTGGGAATTTCAAGAAGTGACAGTCACCGTGCGTGGCAGGAATGAAGGAGAGCAGAAGGTTGGGGCATGAGGTGGATTCGAGATTAGGGGCTGCTGAATTTGGCATGACGGAGTCTTATGTGTATGTGTGTTGGGTCACTGGCTTGCTGTGTTCTTTGGCCATGAGTTAAGAGGATGGTGCCAGGTGTAGCAGAGAGGGGATCAGGGGTCCAGGGCAATGCCTGGGGAACTGTTGAAATGAAGACTTGAAGCCATCACTGGGGACTGAGGACACATTCTGCTTTGGCACCTCCCATGTGACCTCAGGTGCCAAAGCAGATCATGCTACGTTCTTTGCCTCATCGTGCTCTTTGCTCCTTTGATTTTTGAAAATTGTCTATCAGGGAGAGGAAATAGGAAAACATATTTGTTAAATTTTATGTTTGAATGGTACAAAGCTGTCAGAAAGTATTGGCACATTTAAACAATAATACACTCTCTAGGCTATTGAAGGTTTATGCAATAAAGGGTTACCATGACTGGGACCATCTTTTTTTGTAAGAATGATGACAATCTAGGTGGTTAGGATTAAAGGCAACTCTGAAGAATGTCCACAGTGAAAAACGATGGTGAGCAAATACGCAAATATGTTTTTGATACCTCTTTAATTCCCAGGATTAAATAAATAAAGAGCTTCTGCCTTGATTATGAACATCAGTAAACAAAATGTGCTTTCATTTCTACAGGTACTTTTAATTGCCAAACAAATCTTATATATTCACCACCAAGCCAGGTTAATTCAACACTTCCGTGTGCACCACTTCTGTTTAAGACAGGTGTCTTAATTAAATAAACTAATAATTTTGCAAGTAGAAGCACAAAAGCATAATTATCTAATCTGCTAATTGTTCAACTATGTTGATTTGCATATTTGTTAGTTGTAACATGAACAAATAGTTTGTATACGTGTATCCTACCGCTAAAGTAATGAAGCCACTCTTGGGATTAGCATTTCCTAAAGTGTGTTAATAGATGCTATGTAAAAAGGACGGTAGTTGAATAAGGTTGAAAAATGCTGGGTTAGAGAAAATTGGATAGTTTTATTCTGCAGGAGGTCTAGAATCCTAGAATGGGATAATATGCATGTTAACTATCAGATACTCTGTGCTCTGCTTCACGAACTATGTATGGAAACCCATTTTTACAGGGGAACATCTCAGGGCACTAATGTTCTGAGGAGCACATTTGGGGAAATGCTGTTTCAAGTAGTTTTAACAATAAGTTCGTCTCACAATTTGTTTCACTAGTCGCTCCGTTCTGTAATCAGCACACAGGCAGGAAAATGAATCATAGAGGCATATTTTTTGTGCCTATGTGTCTATGTCTCTACATCTCTCTCTCACACGTGCACACACACACACACACACACACACACTCTGCTCTTTATAGCTGCTTACAGTAAACATGCAAACCTCCTTTTTTTCCCCTTTTATTATAGGCATATTGACAGGCTTGCTACCCTTCAAAAACTATGCAGTAACCCTAACTGCTTGCACTTTGGCTGGCTGTACTGAGAGCTCACATGCATTGAACATCTCTACTCCACAAGAAGGTAAAGTAATTTCAAAGGTCTTGACTTCCACATTTCAGTTATGAATAATAAAATAGGAGAAGAGCTAAATGCTGCAAGGCCATTTGCTGGAAAACCCCAACCTAATTTGATGACAAAGTGCATTGCCAGGCCATAATTGCTCCATTTTTTGGGGGGGTGCGAAAATGAATCAAACTCCATACCCTTTAATGACATGCATCTTTAATAGCTGTAATGCAGATTAATGGGCTTTTTAATTGCTGTTACATTGTTCATGCAAGAGCCTTGTCATTAATATGAAGCATCTGAAAGATTAATGAAAGCTTCCTCATTTTACTATGGCTCAGAAGTAAATCTAGAGACAGTCTGACTAAAAAGAATTGATTGTACGGCACAGTATGAAATTGAGAATCAAACGGTTGATTTCCATGGTCTCTTTGAACTGCTAAACACCAGCACAGGCAACAATTATTTCAGTATGATGGAGCCTCCAAATGCCGGTTGAGGCATTATTAATCACTGCTCGGTTCCTTCTGACTGAAGTCTCACTTTTGTTGTACTTGGAACTTACAAACTGTTGGCATAAATTAATGTTTCAGAAAGCATACGTTAAGAAGGCAGTGAGAAAGAGAAAATATTTTAGCACTCCAAAGTGAAAGCTTTGCTCAAGCATCAGAACGCATCACTTCAAGAAATAACAGCCCTCCAAACATTTGAAGCATTGTTACTTCATATTTCTCTCTCCTGGATGAGAAGGATTACACATTCCTTCTACTGTCTAGTTGTCAAGTTATTTAGGAGATTGAAAAGCTTGATCCTCGGGGGAAGAGTCCGCCAGTCTCTCTGCCTCAGCATCCAGCCGTCCGCCCTTCCTGACTCCCTCTTTTCCCCTTCCCTCTTGCAAATCCTTTAGCAAGTACTCCTCACACAGAAGACATAAAAAGAGAAAGACAATGACCCATATGATGAAACAGGAGAGAGGGGTCTGTGAAATCCTTCGGGTGACCTTTTATTCTTTGTGCCTTGCACTTGACCCAACCAGAGCCTCCTCACCTGGACTACACTATTGGTAACCCATCACCCATGTTTTCTCAGGGTTCTCTCAGTCCAGTCTGCACAGGAAAGCACTGTTTCTCTTGAGGTGCCATTGCTTCCTCTGGAGCACATGAGCCATGGGATCATCTTGTCCTTTTACAAATACTTCCACCAGCCTCAGTATGGAGCAAGCTTCCTTATTTTCTCTATACCCATCACCTTCTCTGTCCAGGTTTTGCCTGGAACCCTTCAAACCTACTTCACAGATGTAGCCCTGAGGGATTCCTACTGGTCCAGTTCACCATTCCCTCTTCATTATTTAAGGAATTCCCAACTTCTAGCTTTTTCTTAAAGTTACTGCCAGCATACCAAACCAAAGATGAATTTGGGGCTGATATCTTAAAACTTTTAGTTCCTATGCTTCTGATTTATTCACCATTACAGAAAATGAACAGAACTTTATTTTTTAAAGACCTTATATACAATATTGTTTCCATATATAATTAATTCAATCCATTCTCTACTTGCTGGTTATTTTTATAGATACCTGTAGGGTTTTTTGTATCTATTATGAACCACCCTCACCAGTATTGTCCACCTTAGATCTAAAGCTCCTCAAGGGTAGGGACTCCATCTGTTCAATTTGCTTTAACAGGCACAGCCCCAAGTGGAGATTATGGGCTAATAATACCCTTGATGAAGTAATTCAAGCATCCGTCAAATGAGCTCATGTAATATTCCCCATCCATCATTGATGCAAATTCTCATAAATTCAGGACAGTTATTTAGTACTTTTCCTAAAGCAATTACTGACAAGCTGCCCACGAATCAGCAATATTGTTATGCATGGGACCTCAGGTTTATTTCATGATTTATTGGTTTGGGTCGAAAAAAGTTGGAATTAGAAAAGTAAACTAAAATTAGACTCTATAAATCTTTTTTTTTTTTTTCATAGCCCCGCAGGAAGTTCAGCCACCAACAGCCAAATCTCTTCCCAATTCTTTGGTACTGTCCTGGAATCCACCTAAAAAAGCAAATGGTGTTATAACTCAGTACTCTTTATATATGGATGGGATGCTAATCTATTCAGGCAGTGGAGAAAACTACACAGTCACAGGTAAGGCTTCTCTAGGTATCAGTAAATAGGTCTGGTCTATGTTAGACTATATATTTCTGGTATCTGTTGTCTATAGTTATCTGAAAATGTGGTTTTTAAAATTGGGGTACTTACTCAGTATCTCTCTTTTTTTTTTCTTATTCTGTCTCCTATTCTTTGGTCCCCTGTGTCACACTCACCATGCCCGGTTGAGTCCATGTCATTTCAAACAAGTTCCACAGTCACATGAGTTAACTACTTTAACATCCTCACGAGTGCAAGATCATCTTAAGACTCAGATGTGTGACTCGGTGTAGTCTGAATTTTTAATTGTTTGAGAAGAAGCATAGGGTAGATGCCCAAACTGTATTATAATGTGTGACGACACTTGAGTAAAATGAAGTAAATTGCTGAAAACCTTGTAAAATGCAAGAAGCCTATATTACATCTTGTTGCCAGGTATTCAAATCATGCTTCTGTTAGTGTAGTAGTTACAGTCTTTATATTTTATATAATATTTTAAATATTATATGTGACTATCAGGTAGGATATCATGAGTCCGATATTGATTGATGAAAAAACTGAGGCCTAGAGATATGACATTCTTCATGAGAGGTCTCAACAAGGGAGAGTCAGAGGCAGGATTAATCATTTATGTATTCACGCCTCCACATTAATGGCAGGTGCTGAGGTTGTAATAGGGAATCAGCCACACACTGACCCTCCTCTGTTGGTGCTTGTGTCTTCATGGGGACACAAACAGATGCAGGTATGAGGCATATGTGGACAGAGCTATGACGTTTACCCAGTGACATCCTCAGAGTTTATAGTTTTTGTATCCTCTCTTGATGAAGAACCTTCATTTTAATATTTTGTTCCTCGAGGTTGGATAGAATTCTCTAATACATGTCCTAGGAGGTAGGTACTATTATGATTCCCAGCTTATAGATGAGGAAATTGAGGCAGAGCAAGTTTAAGGAATATCTTCAATATCACACAGAGCATGAGTGGGATTTTGATACCAATCCATGCATTCTGATGGTGATGAAGAGCCTTAAACAAGTTATGTCACATCTGAGACTTAGTTTCTGAATCTGTGTAATGGGAACTATTACAATTTTCAAGATTTTAAAGAGAGCCAGTTCTATAAATAAAACACCTAACATGTTCTTAGCACTTGGTAAAGAGAATACTCTTATTTCCTGTAGAATACAGAGTTCAGGTTTTAAACTTTAAAAGTTGATTAATCTTGTCCTATGTCTGAAGGCAGTACTTTAATTAAATATTATAGGCCACAGAAATTCCTTCAAAAGAAATGAAAACATCATGGAATGAACAATACACATGAATTAATACTTAATATAAAACACTTCTGTAGGACCACAAAGTATCATCATGCATAATAGGAAAGCACATCTTTTAGGCCCAGTACAGACATTTCCTCTGAGAAGCCTTCTTTGATGTTCCAAGTATGAGTTGATATGCCGCAGGTATGCTCCTCAGATACCTATGTGCCCCCTCTTGTTTTTTTGTTTGTTTTTTGGTCTTGGAATAAGATTACTTATTTACTTGTCAGTTTGCCCTTCTAAACCATATGCATGATAAAGACATGACCCTAAATGTCTTGTTCATTACTGCATCTCCAGGACTTTTCACAGAGTGGGACTAAATAGTGTTGAATGAATGAATTAAAGAAATCAGCTGATTGCTGGAAACAAAGAAGTGAGAAAGGGGAAATTGTGGAGGGTAGGAGTAGAGTGGGAAAGAAAAATGAGAGAGAGAATAAAAAAAGAAGGTGGAATAAGAAACTAAGATCCCCCCCCCCAAAAAAAAAAAAAAAAGAAACTAAGATCCCTGCCACGTGTAGACATGACTGCAAACCCAGTCCATAAGGAAGTTGTGTGGCTGATAACAGGTCTCAAATGTAAGCCTTGACTATTTCCAAAATGTACAGAATGCCTGTGGGGTGACACTGTGCACAGCCAGAAAAAGAACAGTGTGAGGAAGACAGGTGGTCAGAATTCACATTGATTTCCAATACTGCTTCCAAAATGACGCCAATTCTGTTTTTGTTTGATCAACAGAACCATGTGACTTGGTGTCTGCAATGGAAAATCTTGGCAAATGTTATCATAGAGGATTAGTACACTAGATGCTCCCAAACATAATATAATGTAAAGAAAGTGAAATATTTTATATTAAAATATTAAATTTTATTAAAATATATATTATATATTTTTTATTTAATATATATAAAATATATTTTACTATAGTTTTATAGTGCCTACAACCATCTTCTTTAGCTACAGAGGTTATAGATTCTTCAGTGGTTTTCATTTATTATGTCAATTTTTAAAGATTAAATCTTAGGTAGTATTTTTTTCCCTATAGCCTTCTTAGCTTCTAATAAGCAACTGTATTTCTTGTTCTCATGCCCAAATGGCAGAAGATATGAGACTGCAATACAAAGGAGAGAAGCAAAGCCGAGAACATTATGATGGGATTCAAAGTTGTGTGTGATTGCTCTAACATTAAAGCTAGGAAACCTGAGGCCTAGAGAGCTTAAGAAATTCCAGTCAGTATGGGAGGAGCCACTTCAAATCTGGATCTGTCTGGCCTCAGAGTCCATGCTTTCATTCTTTACACATTCTGCTGATCAACTTACTACATATTATGTAATTTTTACATAAATAAATATTCTATATTATTACACATTCACATAATGTGTAAATGTTTTGTGTAAATATGTAAATGATCAGCATATTAACATAAACATATTGTGTAAACATGCAAATATTTACACAGCATGTGAATGTTACATAATATGTCAACATCACCTATTTACATAAATAAATATTACAGATTATTACATATTATTTTATTTTTCCTCCCAACAACTCTGACAGGGAGACCAAAGCCTGATTACAAACCCCAGAGCACCTGTGTTATTCTTCTTGGGCTGCCATAACAAAATACCACCAACTGGCTGGCTTAAACAACAGAAATGTATTTCTCACAGTTCTGGAGACTAGAAGTCCAAGATCAAGGTGTTGGCAGGTTTGGTTTCTCTCGAGGCCTCTCTCCTGGGCTGGCAGACAGCTGCCTTCTCACCATGTCCTCCCAAGGTCTTTCTCCTGTGCGCACAGCCCTGGCGTCTCCTCTCCTTATGCGGTCACCAATCCTGTTGGATTAGGGTCCTCTCCTTATGCGGTCACCAGTCCTGTTGGATTAGGGTCCCTTATGACCTCATTTAACCTTAATCACCTCTTCAAAAGTCCCATCTCCAAGTATAGTCACATTGGGAGTTAGGGCCTCAAAATGTGAATTTGGGGGAACACAATTCAGTCCATTAGAGCACCCTAAAGTGAGTGTTTTTTCTACTATGAGCATCGGCTGAATGCCCACTTCTGTACAGATTCTTGAATTGTGTGAGGATTGAAGAAAGTGGCCATTAGGATCCCTTTCAACTCTAAGATTTTATATGTGTAATATGCACTAATTTCGGGTCATTTATGTCTTCAAAGTCCACCTGTCCGCTAGGAATCACAGAGAAGGCCACAATGGGAATTCCCAAAAGGGAACCTGTGTTTCTAAAGTCAGTCAGCAGGAGGCTGATAGAGGAAACTGCTCTAGCCACTTGAACAGGTTCTAGCCAATTCTGACACTGAATCTGTGTCATGTTTCATCATCATATGCATCCATGATATCATTGGTACTTGTTGCTCGTCTTTGTATGAGGATCTTTGTGAACTAATCTCCTTTCCATGCTGAGATGGATTTGCAGGTAGAACCTGCACTCTTGAGGGCTGGTGCTATCAGTAATAGTGAGAATTTAGGGCTACTGGAATGGGTCTTTTCAGTGCTGAAGTGTCTATTCCTAGGGAGATAGAGAAATAGAAGATGCAGTCTAATGGATTAGAGAAATAATTGATAATATTTTTCAATTATAAAAGCACTATATGCTTATTGAAGATAAGTTAAAACATACAGATGTCTAATACCTGATAATCCCACCGCACTGATAGAAACTCAATATAAGATGTAATTCCTTCTAGTACTTTATTCATTTTAACAAAATTGATCTAATGTATAATTTTGAATCCTTGCATATTTCCTTATTATGACTACGTCCCATTTTATGAAGCATTTTTTTCTGAAAATATTTTGGAATATTTTAATACTAATATTATATCCCATCCAAATGTACACTAATGCATCTAACCACTTGAAAGAGTTCAAGTTTCTAATTTATCTCTCTTTTAAATGTGTTGTGAAAAATATTATTGCATGTAATCTTTGTTTATTAGATTCCCAAAAAGGGAACAGCAAAGTCTAAGGTAGTGGACCTTTCCAAAATATTTGATATACATTTTCATACTGTTTCCCAGGAACATTCATCAGCAGGATATATTATATTCTTAAATCTTTGATAATTTTGCAAGTGAACAATATTATTTTTGTCTGCATGTTGAACTACTAGATATAGGGTATGCTTTTTGCATGTTTATTAGAAATGTGTATTGTACTTTGATTCAGTTGATCACAGTCTTGAACAAAAATTTAGTAAGTCAGGAATAGTTTGGAATTTTCTCACGAACTGTGTTTTATACCCTGTTTTCCCTGGTTGTAATCATCTGCACTATTTAAAATTCCTGATTTCTACCCTATCAAAAACTTCCTTAATAACCTGGCTTAATGTGTCCTCCTACATATTCAGTGTCAACCTCTTTTTCCTCACTCTTAACTCCATTTATTTGTAGCTTCCTCTTAAGTTCCCACATAGAACCAACATTCTTCTGTTATGTGTAGCAAATGGATCTTGCTGCCATGGTGAACACAGGTAAAAGTAAATGCATTTCAATTCAGAAGCCACTTAGCATCTCGGTGACTTGATTTTTTTCTTCTTTCTCTTAAATATGAAGCATTAAAAGTCAAAGGCATTGCTGCACCTTGAGTTAGTACAAAATATATTTAAAAATGCATACAGTTCAAATTTTTTGCCTTGCATAGGCCATAAGCTAGTAGTATGGTGGGTCAGTTGTGACACTGAAAAATGAATCCAGTTAGAGAACCTCCCGAAGGCTGTTGATGTTTGCTATAATAAATAGCACACACTTTAAGTCAAACTTTTTCATTCTGTATTCAAAGGTAATGGATTTTTCGTAACCATAGTAACCTTGGTGTATTTCTGGATAAATACATGAGGTATATACATTCTAGTTTTATTTTTGAATATAAACTACCACATTATGTATTACTAATAATATGAAAAATAGGATGTAGGTTAGTATAATGACAGCTTAAACTAGTATGCATTTTTCTTCTGCAAAAAATAAATATTTATCAAAAGTATAGGTTCAATTAATTTTTCCCCCAGTTTTGTGGTATTCTGGTGGTGCCATTTATCTTTTTTTGCGAGATCTCCATTAATCTCTTATTTCTGTCCCATAACAGATTTTTAAGAATTTCGAGGTAAAAACAATTGTGCTTTAAAGCTTATGATTAAAAACATTATTGAAAGATTGAAGGACCTATATTGATACCACCTGCAGAGCTATTGCGAGCCACTTAAGATGTGTGTTTATAGTATGTTCATAAACAGGTAGGAAAAAAGAAACCTTTTGTGAGACTGTTCAACATCCCAGGATTGTTTCAAAGTTCAGGTTAGCTAGCATCCTGATTGATGATGACTATCCAAACTGTAGCCAACCAGATCATTCTCATTTTAAATGAGCACCCTACCAGAAACTGGCAATCTTTAAGAAGTTTGTGAGATGTTTCAGAGAATCCTACAAAGTTTTCAGAGATGAAGATAGCAAGATGGTGGGAACTGGGAGAAGTATACTATGGTCATGATAAGGACGTTTCTGTGAGTTGTGTGAACTGGTAAAGAAAGAATAGTGATCCCTCTGGACAGTTCTTTTTTTTTTTTTTTTTTTTTCTTTTACTACACAAATTGTTGTTGGTGAACCCACCTAAGTCATTGCTGTTTGTAACTTCTAGAACTCCAAACGGGTAAAGGTCAATAAGGACTCTGTAATTTAGATATAGATGTATCAGACCAAACCATAAAACACGTGTAATTTCAAGTGTGTCATCTAATAAATCTATAGTAGGATTGAATATTTTTATGGATAGAATATTCTTATGGATAGAATAAGAGTGGCTGCTTTCCAGCACCAGAGAAGGCATCTTCCCACTGCTGCCTCATCAGGACCTGGGCTTCTATCACCAAATGCTAAAGAAGCAAGGATAATAGCAATGTATGAGGTGAGCATGTGTGTATGTGTGTGAGAGAGAAAGAGAGAGAGAGAGAGCAAGAGTGAGCATATGACAGAAACAGAGAGAAAAGGAAAGGAAAAAGGAAAAGTAGATGAATATCTGGTAAATTTAGATAATAAGTATTTATATCTTTAACCAACTAAAAGTGGTTAAAAAAAAACTGGGTTTTTTTTTTTTTTGTCTCATTTGCCAAGGTCACAAAGAACCATGTATAAACAGCAAAATAGAAATGTTCATCTTGAATCTTCCAAACACTTAAGTCTGACGACGAGAAATTTATTGCAGAAGAAGCTGTATTGCTTATGGCACAATAAAAAGCATTTAAAGGTTAGGTACTTCCAACCAAGCGTTATAAGAAACCTTACCAATTCTCTACAAATTTGAGCTAGATTATATTCATTCACACTGATGGGTTACAAAAGATCCTTTCTTAGCAAAATAAAACTTCACTTTAACCTTGATATTTTCTGTAAGATTGCATTTTTGAATACCCAATGCAGTGCATCTAAATCACTCCTTTTTGCATAAAATAATATTATTGAGGGGATACTGTTAACATGCTTGTGTTCTAATCCATAAGGCCGAGTATTAGTAAGACAGAGTTATATGAGGGTTTTCAGGTAAGGCAATGATCTCATCTATGAGTCATGATGCTTCTTTATTACAAACTGAAGTTGTACTTTGTGCCCTTTTTATGTCACAGACATGTAGCCTTAAATTATAAAAAGTCTAAGAAACCTTGAGGCTACAAGGGGAAAAAGCCTAAATTATGAAAAGAAGCTAGATCACTAACTCTGTGATCAAAGACTCCGGGAGAGTTGCTCAAGGCTTGGCCACATACCACATCCTTGGGTCAATGAACAGGGGATGCTTTACTCTTAAAGAGTAACTTAGTGACTAAGGGCCAAGTGAAATGAAATAACTTGTACAGATGTCCAAATATCAGTTGTGGTTAATTGTAAACAATACAACCAAACTGTCACTTTGACTTTAAGATATTTCTACAGTGTACCAGTATGTGAAGAAATTAAACATGTTTAGATTTATATTTTAAGATCCATATCCAAATATTATCTATAATCTGTTAACCTAAGTGATGAATATTATCTTCTCAAATGGTAGGAAAGGTCTTTGTATTTGGAGAGATTTTAGAGGAACAGAGGGAAATAACACCCAGGTAGGAAAGTAGTAGAGTTCAATCTGGAAAAGTGATGGAAAATGCCCTTCCATTGAGACCTTTACAAACAGAGGCTAACTGCTATTCCAAACACCATGAGAACTGCCATCATTTTTTAATTTTTTTAAACTTTCTAATTGAATGATAAATTCTTATCAAAAGCATATCTTGAGCATACAACTTGATGAATATTCACAATCTGAACACTTCCACGGAACCAGCACCAAACCAAGAAATAGACACTTTTAGCACCCTAGAAGCCCCTTGTTTTTTGCCTTCAAATCTTGTCTACTGACTCAGGTGACTGCTTTCCTGCTAGCACAGATTTGTTTGCGCTTTTCTTTTTTTCTTTCTTTTTTTTTTTTTTTTGCTTTATATGGACGGAAGTAAACAGCATTTATTATTTGTTTGTTTATTTATTTATTTGTTTGTTTATTTATTTATTTACTTTTGTCCCCACCTTCCTTTGGAGGATATAGGTAGAGACAGACAGTGGATCAGTGGAGTAGTCTTTCATTTACCCTGAATGCTCTGACCTCTGGATCACTGCTATAACACTATTAGTTAATATTTTCTGACTTTCTAGAAAGCCTTTGGAATATTTATGGAATGAAACATCTGCCTCTTCCTCCAAATACAAAACAAAGAAATAATTATAGAAAGTCTTTATCTATGAAATTGAAAGTTAGCTCATGAAATCACTGGCCTGTGTACACCAGCAAAATAACTTCCAAATGTCCGTCCACTCATGGAGTATTGTATGGCCATATACCTTATGGAGCAGTAGAAGAATATTGAAAACTGTGGAAGGATATAAAAACAAACACTTTAGTAGACAGCATGTAACACATGAGTCTATTTTACTTAAATATCTGTGTGTATACATGTATACGTGTGTTTATATATACCCATGTGTTAATAGTGGTTATCTTCCAGTAATGGGATTTAAGTGTTTTATTTTCTTTAAGGGGAATCTTTTCATATTTCATATTCTCTACACTCTAGGTATTAGAAAGCAGAATTTTCATAGTATTTTTTCATGATTTTAATATCTATGATAGAATTGGTTTAAAGGATGCATATTTCAGGACTCTATCACCCATTAATTCTTCTCTTTTTTACTTCTCTCTAGTCTTTACCTTGATATTTAATGATGTCTTATTCATCTGTTTTAGCCAGTGTCAATGACAGTCTTCTCCTTATCTCCAGCACTATCTACTACCACCCAAATGTCACACAATGTGTTTGATGATCTACCTCAATTCACACATTTTCCTTTGACTCACAGAATCTTTCCTATAATTTTCCTACAAACTGGTCACTGAAATATATTCTATCTTGTAACAGAAACTTATTTAAAGGGGATAAATCTTGATCGAAAACAAAAATATAGGTTTATTGAGTACAGTTATCGTGTAATTACTTTCATAATCTCTATAGTACGTATCATAGAAAGAAGGACCCTATTGGCATCTAGTAAACTCTAATTGCATTGAGTTGAAATGAACTGTATTAAGTTTAAAAAACACAGAGAATCAGTAAACTAATATTTTAAAGTAAATGACAACAAACACCGATGCATAATTCAGCAGTAATTAATATGCTAAATGTGGTAAACAGTCTTAATGAGGTAGGCTGTGCCTGTAGCTTCTTAGAAATTTTCATGTAATTATCCAATATGTAGTTTTTTGTTTGTTTTTTTTGTTTTTTTGTTTTTTGTTTTTTTTTTGGTTAAACTACTTGTGTAAGTTTGCTAGGGCTGCCATGACAAAGTAGTTAAACAACAGAAATGTATTGTCTCACAGTTCTAGAGGCTAGAAGTCCCAGATCAGTATGTTGGAAGGGTTAGAGTCTTCTGAGGGCCATAAGAGAGAAGGTGTTCTGTGCCACATTCCTCCTGGTCTCTGGTAGTTTGCTGGCAATCATTGGCATTCCTTGACTCGCAGATGCTTCATCCTGTTCACCACCTTCATCTTCACATGGTGTTCTCCCTGTGTGCTTACCTGTGCCAAATTTCCTCTTTTTATAATGACACAAGTCATATTGGATTACAGTGTCACCTTGACTCATTACAGGTATAGTGGCCCTATTTCCAAATAAGGTCATGCTCTGGGATGCTGGAGGCTAAAATATCAACATATGAATTTGATGAGGCGGGGATGGGGGAGACACAATTCAATCTATAATTCTATATATTTGATTCTGTGCTTAATAATATCCTAAGACTTCCTTCAAAGACCTAAAAGATATCAGAGAAGATAGGCATCTAATCAAAATTGGTTTAAAAATGGATACATTCCATGACAGTAATACAGTTTAGAAAAGAGATAATCAACAACTATCTGGAAAAAGTCCTTCATTCAGTGAATATTACCGGGTGTCTACGATGTAGATACTTACAACTTTTCTGAGCCTTGAAGAGCCAATGGGAAAACACAAAGTGCCAAGAGTCTGCCCTCAGGGAGCTTATAGTACAGTGTGTGTGTGTGGGGGGGGGGGGTTAGAGAAGGCTTCATACTGTTCATGTTATATTGCTTAGACCTTCTTGAAGTAAATGAAAACTGAGTCTCTCCTGAGGATAGAAATTTCTTCTTCAGTCATCAGGCAAATGTAAATCATTCTTTGATGTCCGTGTAATTCAGAAATCAAGAGGATTGGGTCAGCACCCTCTGATTCTCTTTTACCATAGATCTTTCCAGATGATGAGTTTTTTACCTTCCTGTAGTATTGACTGATCTTATAAGATCCAACCTCTTTGGCTAAAGGGAGTTCTTTTCTCTGTTTTGCTCATCTTTGCTAACATCCTGCTTCTGTTGCCTGGTTCAATAAAGGCTTGAGCCCCTATATGTGCCCCGTCTTCTTTTTCTACCCCAGGTCTGACAGTATCCTGTGTTGTTTCATCTGTCATGGGAATAGCCCATTAGATAGACCAGCCCCCCCACCATCTTTTATCTTTTCATCTCTAGGAAACTCAACTATACCATTAAGTTATTTATCCTCATTTCAGTACCTTGTACCTTACCATCACCTAGAAGTGCTCTGTGTCTAACATATTAGGCTCAAATCTGCCACTATCCAAAAACAAACACCCATTTTCCAGCTCTTTCACTCATTTACTCACACTGAAAATATTTATGTTCTTTGAAACTCTCTGTTTCTTATTCTCCTGCTCTCACCATCTATTGGACCCTGTCTTTCCTTGCCTTCTAAGGTAACTCCATAATAACTTGAAATATTTTCTTTTCAGTATTCTTAACTTTCTTGCCCCGTTATTATTTCAACATACTCAAGTGGCAATCCACAAACTCTAGATGAATGTAATTGTGTTCTTGGCACCCAAACCTGGGGTCCTGAGCTCTGCTGAAGAAAATCTAGTAAGCATCCAGATTGGTGCCATCCTAATACCCAATGTTCTCCATTCATTGATAGGCTTCTAAATGCTTGCTCTGCACCATTGTTTCCTGAGTGCACTTTGCCTCACATTCCATTTTGGTTCTTCAGTCATTGATCACAGTTCTTCAAACCCTCGTCTCCCCGAATCTGAGTCCATGACTTTGCTTTCTATCTCAGACTGAAGTTCTTAACTGGGATTCCTCTGCTTGCTGTCACAGAACCTATTAACTTTTCTACACCAGAATCAGTGTTCCCCTTCTTCCCATAGCAAACAAAGAAGTATCCATTCTCCTGCAGAGGGCTAATCCCCCTCTAGATCATCTTGTCCTACCTTGGTGAGTACTTCTGTAACAGCCTGACTTTTCTTTATCTCTCTACCTGTACTAGTTCTTTCCATCAGCATTTCTAGAGACTCACATTCCTTACACGTGGGAGAAGGAAAGAGAGAAACATGGAGAAAACTTGTCCTGGTTCTGAGTTTCATCTTCCACTCCTGCTCCCAAGCTCCCCAGCTGGCCTTTCTCACCTTCACAGCCACAGTCCTTACCTCCACTGGCTCATTTGCTTTGCCTCCTTACCTTCCTGGAGCTTACCTAAAAAGCCAACCAGCTATACAAAAAAAAAAAACAAAAAACAAAACAAACAAAAACAAAAACAAAAACAAAACAAAACAAAACAAAACAAAAAACAAATTTGGTGCCTAAAACAACAGGAAATATATTCTCTCATAGTCTGGAGACTAGAAGTCTTAAATCAAGGTGTCACCAGAGCTAATTCTCTCTCTAAGAACCGTAGGTGGGTATCCTTCCTTTCCCACCCCAGCTGGTCATGGTTCCTGGCAGTCTGGAGCATTCCTTGGCTTTCAACTGCATCATTCCACTTTCTGTCTCTGTCATATGTGCTTGACATGTCCAGGTTTCTCTCATCCTGTAAGAACACCAGTCTTGTTGGATTGAGAGTGCACCTTAATTCAGCATGACCCCATCTTAACTTGATCATATCTGCAAAGACCCTGTTTCCAAATAAGGTCACATTCACAGATAAAATAGGGGTTAGGTTTGAACAACTTTTGGGGGGACAAAATTCAACCCACTACCCCTCCATTGGCTTTATCAATAATTGGCCACTCAGTTGAAACCATGCTCACCAAGGGGGTCAAAGTTCTTATGTTCCCCAGTTCAGGGACCATGTGAAAGCTCTGTAGGTCATGGCACTTTGAAAGATTGTTGATCATTTCTTCATCACAGAGGTTCTTCTCTTAGTGTCTGGGATGCTCCACCTTCTCACTTTTCCTGTTACTGCTCAAGCTCTCATGTGTCTTCTCTTCTTCCTTTCCCTCTACCCACAAATGTTAGTTTATCTCGGGGTTCTTCTTGGAACACTCCACACAATATTTCTGTGGTGATTCAATCCTTCTCTCCAGTTCTGACATTTTTTCCTGAGCTATGTACATTTTCTAACTACATATTGGACACTCCTGCCTCAGGCATTTTACTCCAAGTCCCCAAAACTGAATTCATTATATCTGCCACCTCCCATAAAATATATTCTTTTTCCTGAGTTTCTCATCCCAGAGAACAGTAACACTATTCACCTCTTTGCCAGAAATAAAAACCTGGATTAATCTTTCACTTTTTATTTTTTATCCCTCATATCCAACCCTAAAATAAATTCAAACTTTTTACATTGGCCGACAATGCTTCTCTGACTCCTATCTACTTTCTCAAGCATATGCCATTCTCCTACTCCTATCTATTTCTACAGTCCTGTGCTGGTTTCCTTTCTGTTTCTGCTTATTTGGTTTGGTTTGGTTTGGATTTTTTGTTTTGTTTTTTTTTTTCAAAATGCAATAAGCCCTTTCCCAGGTCTAGACCTTTGAACTTGCTATTTTTTTCTGACTGGAATTCTCATCCCCAGTTAAATGAGTAGATCATTCTTCTCCTTGAGTTCTCAGATAGAACAAAACTTTCTGTGTATCAGTTAGGACAACCTAAGTGATGTGACCACACACACACACACACAAATTTCTATTAGCAGAAACACTCTAGAAATTCACTTGTCCTTCAGTTAACAGCCCTGTGCCAGTGAAGAGTTCGATTAGCAAAGCTTCCATCCTGTACACAGTCATTCAGCATACCAGGTGGATGTCCGGTCTGCCGCACCTTACACATGACTCGCAAGGTTGCTCTGGAGTTTATCTCCTTGGCTGCATCAAGGAAGGTAAGGGGATGAAGGATAGAAAGTTGGAGATTTTTATGGGTCAGGCCTGGGAGTGACCTATGTTACCTCTGCCCATGCTCTAATGGCCATGACTCAGTCTCCCAGTGGCATAAACTGCCAGGGAACTTCAGGAGGCAGCCTAAAACAATGCCCACCCTCCAGCTCATAGTTCTGTAAGTCAGAAGGTTGGGTAGGCTTGGCAGGGTTACTCATTAGGGTCTCATTAGGGCAAGATCAAGAAATTGGACAGGTCAGGCTCTCCTCTGGAGGCTCTGGGAAAGAATTCACTTCCAAGCTCATTCAGGTTGTCGGGAGAATTTGATTCCTTGCAGTGCCAGTGCTGACATTTCTGTCTCCTAGCTGGCTGTCAGCCAGGAGCTGCTCAACTTTTAGAGCTTCTCACATGGCCTCCTCCACCTCCAGAGCAAGAACCTCTCTTGCACCAAATCCCCTTCATGCTTTGAATCTCTCTGACTTCCGCTACCAGCTGGAAAAAAAGGACTGCTTTTAAAGAGCTCATAGTTAGATTGGGCACACCAGGGTCATCTCTTTTATTCATAAAAGGCAAGGTAATCATGGGAGTGATATCTCATATTCTCAGGTTCCACCCATCCTCAAAGAGGAGGAATTTGTACAGGGTTCAGAGGAAGAATCACACAGGTGCTAAGCCGTGGTTTCCTGGTAAAACAGAAATAGAACTACCTTAGCACTTAGTGGGAGAATTAAATGTGATAATGTATGTAAAAGTGGTTAGTGTGGTGCTCACAAGTCTTTCATAACATAGTAAATGATCAACAATCATGTGCTATTAATTGTAGAAATGATACAATGATATTGTTATATCATAGCAAAGATTCAAAGAAAAAGAATCCCCTTCAGACATGTCACTCAACTACATATCTATTTAGATGCTCTTGTTGAGCATCTACTGTGTATGTACAAAGTTGGAAGTTACATAGCTGATTAAGACATTTCCATTTTTCCTCAAATCATTCCCAGTTCAGTTGCTTAGACAGAAATAGACACAACTAAATATAATGCTGTCCAGCAGGTGGTGAGTTCTTTGACAGATGTGAGAACAAAGGGAGAGGTAATCAGGAGGATTAAGTGTCACAAAGGAAGTGACTTTTTGCAGGCTTTCGAGTAGAGTTTCAGAACTGGAAATCAGGCAAGCCTAAGGACCAGGGCAGAAGAGTCAATGGCACAGTGCTGTCCATGTGCATTTCATGAAAATTAAATAGGGCCTTGCTTAATATGACTGAGTGCCCTGGGTAACTGGTCAGGAACAGTGAAAAGCGAGGTGAGAGTCAAATTATCAAAGGTGCTACAGGTACGTTGAGATGTTCGAACTTTGTTCGGAGGCAATGGAGGACCACTGAAGGATTTACAGTAATGATATAGCATGAGCTAATCAGTGTTTTGGAAAATAAATAATTGAAGTAATGACATTAGTCCAAAGTAGTCACGGCTGAACCCACACAGCTGTTGTCTCCATTCAGTAGGTGAAAAAGCAAGTAGGTTAGAACTTTAAATGCAAGAAGCTAATTGGACTTAGCAATACAGATGGCAAAGGATGAGCAAAAGAGAAGAGAAAGCATTATGTTTATTTGTTAACAGCTCTATTGTATTATATTTCTGTACATTTGTCAGTGTAAAATCAAATCTACTTATTTTAAATCCTTTTAAATGGTGTTTAAATATCTCCTGATGACACAGTCTGCTAAAGTATTTACCCTTGATACAAATTTCCATTAACCTTATTGCAGATCCTAAGCCTGAAATTGTGTATTTTTAGGGTCCTCGATTATGGAGTAAAGCCCAGTGACATCGTTAAGAAATCACTGTCTGGATAAGCTTTAGTGTCATTGTCTTTCTATCCGATTTAGGAAATTCAGCAAACTAGAGGAGAGTAGCACTATTAACCGACCCTACATTCTCAGATTATGAGGATGCCCTTTCTCTAAAAACAAAGACAGAGAGGAATTAAACCTTTAAAGTCATAAATGATATAGAGAAGTGCCCAGTACACAGACATCAGTGATATTTGGGGAATTTAGTTGTATTGAACATGTAAGAGTAATAAAGGAGTCAGAGACTAAATTCAAAGCAGTCTTCCCTCGTATCTTACTTTTCTCAAATTTTGATTGTTTTCAGAGAGTCTATAGAAGCCTTCCAATTCCCTAAAGGATAATGTTCACTTCACATTTTTATAAATTATTTTCAAAATAGTATCTTTGTATCAGAGATACAAACAATTAATGACCAAGAAAGCTTAGGTTACTTCTAGTAAGGAAAGACTCAGTAATAAAACCAGAAAGAAAAAAAAAATTTTTTCATTCACCTAACTACTTGATAGCTATCTTATATTGAAAATGTCTTTTGTGATATATTGGATTTTATCCATGACAAAAGTTTGAGTGCTTCAAAGAAGCAATTATTATTCATTCTTGGTTTTACAAAGTAAATATACTTATGAGTCCTGAGTCTTTTAGCTGCAAGTGGTAGAAATCCAACGATTTCATCTTTGTTTCTTTCTGGAATGGGAACCACTCTCTATTGTATTGTAACATGTAGTCTTTCTTCATGGACTGGAGAACATAGTGAGCACCAATTCTGAGTTCTTCCCCCACAGCTGGACCACCTCCTCAAATCCAGATTGAAAAATAAAGGATGCTGATTGTTCCATTTTGGATCATATGTCCACCTTTGGGCCAGAGAGGTAGGATCTAGCTACTGGAAGAAGAGAAAGAAAAATATAGCCTCTGAAAAAAATCATTATGAATTAGAGCACCATTCCAAATGTCGACTGTTAAAATTGCGAAATTTGGCTCATTTGTTAAATTTACAAATACTAGAATCTGCCAACAAAGCCTCAGCCTTACTTACATACATATATTTTTTCATTTGAATGTGTTTTATAAATCACTCAACTCTGCTGTCCACCCATGTTCTTCCTTTTGAGAATTTCCCTAAAATTTTATCTATTTTCTTAAAATTGCATCTCTATTTTGTTGATTTATTTTCTCCCATTGTTGAAACCCTCAAATCTTATCAGTGCATGGCTTCCTTTCCAAAATAAGAAATGATTGTTTAGAATATGCCTCTACTTTTTTTGTATGGAGACCACTGATTCCTTGATTTTTTTTTCAAGTTTATATTTAAATTCCAATTAGTTAACATAGAGTGTAACATTAGTTTCAGGTGTAGAATATAGTGATTTATCACACATGTATAACACCAAGTGCCCATCACAACAAGTGGCCTCCTTGACCTTTATCATCTGCATTGGAATATCATTCCAGAGCATTCCTGATGCCATTAGTGATGCATTACACCCATGATATCATTTTTGTAGCTAAAGTCTAAATACCTTAAGTGCCCTACCCACATTCGACTGTGTTCATTCAAAATGTATATTTAAAATATTACCTATTATTTTTCCAGTACGAAAATAATTGGTGAAGATTGAGTTATTAATTGTCTTATTTTTGGTTTCGGTCAGCTGCTTTAAATCTGATGGATGTATAGCACTAATAAAAATAACCAAATATAGTAATAAGTAGCATTCCAAACATCTTTCTGACTTTTACCATCAATAAAAGACTAGTTATACAAGTTATGGTTAATAACTAATATGCACACTGGGTATATTACATGCTCATTTAATAGAATGAACAGATCTTTACCAATCAGGTAGCACCTTAAAGTATATCATAAAGTACTGGAGTGGAAAAGTATATTTTATAGTCCACTAACATTTTCATATTTGGTTATATACTTAGATTTCCTCTGGAGGTATACATAAAAGTATAATAATTGCTAAGATTCTAGAAAGGAACTGGATAACTTGGGAATAAGAGTAGAGGAAGATTTGATTTTCATGTGAGCTCTTTTGTATTAGATTTTGTACTATGCCTATGTATTAATCTGTTATCCATTCAAAATTAAGTATAATTTAAAAACAAAATTATTACAAAATGGTAAATTCTAAGTACAAAAGAAAATTTAGAAAAAAAAATTAAAGTTGTCCATAATTTCACCCACTGGAGACAATCACTAATCACATTTCAACTTGTATATTCACCATCCTCTGATCTCTTTTTGTTGATGCACAGATATGCACATACAACTTGGGTCAGATTCTTTTACAATTTTTTACCACTTTACGATATATAGTGATCATATTACCAAATTACTAAATTACTTTCTAAATCCTGCTTTAAACACCTGCACAGTATTTTAAAATATTTCACAATATACTTAAGCAAATCATTATAATATTTGGATTATTTCTCACTTTTTTCTGTTATAAACAGTACTGCATTTTTAACATTGTTTTATATAACATTTTGTGTGTGTGCATTTCTAATTCCTTAAAATTAATTCTCCAGATATTTTTGTGTGTGTGGCATTACTTAAAGGGAAATATTCTTCTTCCTATTTTATAAATATTTCTTAATATACATTAAAAATACTTAAAATTTGCATGTACACTCTATCATAGTTCTTGTTTCCCATTTTGGTAATTTTTTTTTACTTCATTTATGGTGGGGTTTTTAAAATATTTTATTTACTTATTTTAGAGAGGGAGAGAGACAGCATGAGCAGGAGGGGTAGAGGGAGAGGAAGAAAGAGAATCTCAAGCAGACTCCATGCTGAGCACAGAGCCCAACATGAGGATCAATCTCATGACCCTGAGATCATGACCTGAGCTGAAACCAAGAGTCAGATGCTTTACCACCCAGGCGGCCCACTTGCGGTGGCTTTTAAATGAAGTCATTTTGCTAAAACTTGTAGTCAAATCTAGAAATACTTTCCTTCATAGATTCTTCCTTAGATAGAAAAACATAAGTAGATTTTTCTCACCTTCAAGAACAGTGAATATCTTTTGATTTTTTTTTTGGTGATAATTTATATTTGCAAAATATTTTCACATGTACCAGCTCCAAAAGTCTTTAAATGACCCAGTGTTGTATAAAGGTTAAACAACGTTATTCCCATTTGGTAGATAAGGAGATAGAGATTCAGAATTGACTGCCTGGAATCATAAAGCTAGTTAATGGCACAACTAGGATTAGAATTTTGTTACTCTGATAACTCTCTGAATCCCAAATCCCAAATCTCAAGCAGATGAGTTTAAAAGAAAAGAATGATGGGAAAATGTCATTACATTATTAATAACATTCAGTGGTGTCAAAATATTAATACAACAGTCATATCTTCATCACATTATCAATGTATTCTTAAAGACAACATGTCAATTAAAATGTCTCATTCCTGTGTTAGCTTTAAGTTTTTAAAATTTAAAGCAAGCCTGATTTTTAAATGGGAACTGTCTAAAATTGTACACTCATAAATTGAAGAGACAAATGCAGAAAATATAGGTCTGCAGAGTGTAGTATTGATAGGACAGGGGCTATTTCTTTAAAGTCAGTAATGACAAGTTCTGAAGTGTAAACTATCATTTTTAAAACCATACCACTGCATGACCACATAGCATCCCTGTTTCAATTAACTATGGACATGAAAGAATAATCTCTCCTTTTAATCCACTCACAGCCATGGTAGTTCACTAAAGCTGCCATGACAAAATATCAGACTAGGTGGCTTAAATCACAGGAATTCATTTTCTCACAGTCCTGGAGGCTAGAAGTCCCAGATCAAGGTGTCAGCAGGTTTGGTTTCTCCTGAGGCTCCTCTCCTTGGCTTGCAGATGGCCGCCTTCTGGCTATGTCCTCACATGTCTTTCCTCTCTGCACGGACATCCCTGGTGTCTTTGTGCGTCCAACTTTCCTCTTCTTATAAGGACACAGGTCAAACTGAGTTAGGGCCCACTGTCAGAGCTTCATTTTAACTTAATCCTCTCCTTAAAGACCCTATTTCCAAAACCAGCCACATTCTGAGGTACTGGGAGTTACAGGATCAAAGTATGAATTTTGGAGGGATATAATTCAGCCCACCACAGTACATGTACTTGACACTGATTTACAACTATGCACCAAAGTAGTGAAGATTAAACATTTATTTGTGCATTCATTCACTCATTCATTCCTTTTGGAGAATAAATCCTAAAGAATATTAAAACAAAATATTTTCAAGAATGTTGATTTGTAGTTCTTTCTTTATTCACTTATGCATTAGTCTATCCAATCATGCATCTTTACTGATTATTCTGAGGCTGAACAATACAGTAGTCTTTGATTTGGGACTGTCCCCATGTATGTAGACGTATGTAGCTTATAATTTTCCTCTCCATATTCCTGCTTCTCATATCATTTAGCATACTCTACTAGAAATTCTGGTTGACTGAGTGGTCTTCCTCACTAGATTGAGTCCCTTGAGGGTAGGAACTGTATCTTTCATCTTCTAACCTGAAGAAATGGAGGGGTATGTGCATATAGTAGGAGAACAATAAAGATTGTTTCAAAATGAAGAGATGAAGGGATTTTTTCATTTATGTGAAAACTGCACATTACTATGTGGAGAATTTGCCAGAATGCCAAACTGATATCCAAAGGGTTGTTCAGAGACAGAGTAATTTATCTGACACTGACAGCCAGACCTAAGTCGATTGGTATCAGAGAAGTGACACATGTCTCAATACTTGACATATATTGGGTAAATATTTGCATCCTATTTCTCTGTATTGTACAGCTACACAGACTATTGCAAAGCTCATAACCATGCAATTTATATATAATCCCTGAGAGGTGGTATCCCACGGCTACAAATATGACTCAGTTGATTATATTAAAGTATAATAAAAGTTGATCAGCTATTTTAAACATGCCAAGCAGTTATGTAATTAAATTCCATATAATCACAAGCAAAAGATTGGCACATATTTTCAAAATAAAATTCTTGTTTTACTCTGGTTGGAAAACTTCAGAGGAGTGTTAATGAATGACTTAAGACTTACCTAAAGGCATTCCGCTTGCTTGACTAAAAATCCCATCGCTGTGTTTACTATACTTCCTACGTTGCATTCAAACCTGGAACAGGAGAAAAAGAGTTTTGAGTCAAAAAAAAAAAAAAATCCAATATAGTTTAGGAAAGTTTGTCTTCTGAATCCCAACTTTTAAAGGCTATTTTGCAAAGATGATATTGTTGCATTGCCCTCTGTATTTTTTTCCCACTGTGTTGTGGAAATGTATACAAGTCCAGCAACTCCTAGGGATATGCTACCAAATATGCAAGTATTTGAATATCTATTTCATGTAGGGAGATTAGAAAGTCACTTTCTGCCAGTTGTGTAGCTCTATTATGCAAAAATCAAGAGGATGCAGGTCATAAATTCTATTAGGTTGGAACTCTGGGTGTTGAAAAGACTATATAGATAATTTTAAAAGATTTTCCCCCTCAGCTGAATCACTGCTTTCAAGTTAAGCTTGGTTTTTAAAATATAAATCAAATAAATGTTTTCCATGATGCTATAGACCTTTAGTATAAACTGAACTCCAACAAACTTTTGAGTAGACATTTCTAAAATTCAGCATCTATAGAATTCCTCTACTGAAAAAAAAAAACATTTCATAAAGTTTGGTTTCCATTTTTGAAATTATTTTGTTTTAATGACAGCTATAGTCAACTCTATCACTGTGAAGAAATATTTAAAAGATATGCCTAAATAAAATTAGCTCATAAATAGTTACATTAAGCCAACATTAATAGAAGTATTTAAGGAGATTTCAGAGTGCAATTAAGGAAATAAAAATCTTGTAAAATTACTACTATGAAAGGCCTAATAAAAGTTTGTTATAATTTCAGTGACGGTGAGGCTCTTCAAATATAAAATATAAAAAGACAGAAAGATGTTTGCTCTGAGACAAAATAAATGGGTGTATGTGGATTTCTCTGTTGTTAATAAGTGAAACTTTAGTTCTTCCTATGTTAGTTCTCCTTATAAATAATTCAGTTTCTATCATAGGAGATACACTATAATTTGTAATTTTGCACAAATATTCGTCTCAAACCATTTACCATTTTATATGGTGAATTATTGAGGCTATAGAAATTAAACTGGTTTAGAATCATGAGTACCTCATAAATGTCTATACCAGATAAAGCATAGGATCTCTGAAATTTGGAAAACATAACCCAGAGCAGTGTATAGTTCAAAAGAAAATATCTTGTATGTATCTTGTTATCTGCTATTCTTAGCATATAAATCACATAGTAGATGCACATGGCAGATGCTCCGCAAATACTTGTGGAGTGAATGAATAAATAAATAAATGACAAAAAGAACTATATTTGCATATATTAAATCAAATATATATGCTTCCTTTCATAAGAAATTCATTATATGTTTTGGACTTAGCTAAAAAAAAAAAAAGATATCCTAGCTAAAAAAAGATATCTTGGTTTTACATAATTACATGATAAACATTTTAAAAGTATATCATTCCCAGTTTATGAGCACTAATTCATGGGAATAACATCTAAATATAAAGAATCGGGCTCTGCTGTTTTTTGATAATGATTTAAAATTGTTATCTCTTACCTACATGATAAATTCTTCTTTATAAAATTTTTATGGCTATTTATCTTTTATCTTCACAACAATTACAGGGAGAGATGTTACACATGATAAAAATTCCTTTTAATGGAATGAAAAAATAGGGGCCTGAAACTTCAGTAACTCAGTCATATTCACACTAATCAAGACTCTATACTCAAGCCAAGTGTTTGGTGATTTCTTCTCTTTTTTCTCTCTTTTCTTGTTTCCTTTCACTATAGTGTCATCCACTAGTTTTTAAAAGTTTTGCCTGCCTGCTTTTGTAATAGATCTTAGCATTAGCAGCTACATCAAAAATTTTTTTTTAAAAAAGGAAGTTGATTATATGGTTATTAACCAAACGCAGATGCAGCTAGTGCTGGTATCATCAGTGAAACCCATGATAGCCATCTCACATGTGTGAGAGCCTCTTATCCCTGTGTTTGCAATTGTCAAGAGTTGGAAATGTAGGAAAATGTTTGCTTTTCATTTTGTACTCTACTCATTTAATTTTTTACCATGTGCTTCCATAGAGTCCCCCCAAAATCTAAAAAACACTAGTTTCATGAAAAAATTAAGAAAATCATTATATAAATAATGTCGTAATTAAGTGTATTAACATTCTTAAAGATTTATTAATTTATTTTAGAGAAAGAGAAGGCATGAGTGGGAGGAGGGAAAGAGAGAAATAGTGGAGAATCAGACTCCTGAGGAGTGGGTCGCTCATGGGTTTCAATCTGAGGACCCTGAGATCATGACCTGAGCCAAAACCAAGAGTTGGATGCTCTGCTGACTAAGCCATCCAGACACTTCTAACATTATTTTTAATTAATGAACACATAATGCTATTCTCTATCAGGCATTGTTCTAAATGATTTACATCTAAATGTAAATGCTGTATTAGGTATTAGCCAGGTAGTTCTGGATTCAGATATATTGTCTTGCATCTTTATCATTACACCATATTTATTAACTTTTGTAAAATATGGTTAGTGTATGGCACACATCTTTTGTATCTGTCTACCTATTTATTGTACTACTCAAATGAAGTTTTATTTTTTTTCTCCTCAAGGTCAATGACCATATCTTCCTCTAATTTGTTTGTTTTTTTTTGTTTTTGTTTTTGTTTTTTTTCAGTCACTGTATACTTTGAGTTTTTATTTGTTTTGAAGTCTTTGAGAGGTAATGGAGAGACTGTTGGTTTGGGGTTATATAAAAAAAACAAAAGAGATCCAGATCTCCTCTCTCTGTTACATATGAAGTATACCAATTTTCATTTTCCTGTCCTGAATCCATGCTGTAAGGACATTGTCCATCTAAGAAGCATCTAGAGTCTTGGGGTACTTTGGTGGCTCAGTTGGTTGAGTGTCAGACACTTGATTTCAGCTGAGTTCATGATCTCAGGGTTGTGGGATGGAGCCTTGCATCAAGCATTGCACTCAACGTGGAGTCTGCTTGTCCTTCTCTCTCTGCTCTCCCCGCCCCCCCCACAATAAATAAATAAAATCTTTAAAAAAAAAAAAAAGAAACGTAAAGAATCCCAAACTAAAGATTTGAGGCAGGAGACAGCTGTTGAGTATACCCTAAAGCAGATATAGATTAAGGGATAATGGATAGATGGATGGATGGATGGATGGATCGATGGATGGATGGATGGATCTAGATAGATTTATGTCAGCATTTCCCAGATCTCATACATCTGAATATATAATAAGTATCATTAGTTCTAATACTCATATTTGACTTGCTCATCACCCTCACCTGCTAGTAGATGATCTCTGCCTTCTGCATACTAATCCTCTTGCATTTCTAGGGAGTCACGTAGGTTTTCTCACATGCACTTAGTACCCAGCCTGATATCAAATGGCCAAAAAGTAACTCCACTGAGCATATCCATGGCCTTGCTCTGGATACACACCATCATCCCTGAGCATCAGAAGCAAATGTTCCAGAATATTTCCCAGCTTATAACACAAATTGGCTTCTGTCAGGCCATCTCACGAGTTGTTCTGATATTCACAGATAAATCAGAGTGAAGAATGCACCCAGATTTGTTTCTTCCATGACTACCAAACTTGCTCCTTGTGCCAAGAATGCTGGTTTCCAGTTCTTACGCAAAGTAGACACCCACTCTCCTCTATCAGATACCCTCAGAGAAATCTACATATTCCTTACACTCAAGATGAGGTCCCCTTTTTATGAGGGACCACAAATATCATATTAGGGTAAAGGGGTAAATGATCAGAGGGGATTTTTTTAAAAAAAGATTTTATTTATTTATTCATGAAAGACACACAGGGAAAGAGGCAGAGATATAGGCAGAGGAAGAAGCAGGCTCTAGGCAAGGAGCCTGATGTGGGACTCAATCCTGGGCCCTGGGATCACAACCTGAGCCAAAGGCAGATGCTCAACCACTGAGCCGTCCAGGCATTCCTGGAGGAGAATTTTTATTTTTATTTTAAGGAATTGACTCACATGATTGTGGGGGCTGGCAAATCTAAAATCTGAAATCTGTAAGTCTGGTCAGCAAGTGGGAGACTCAGCCTGCACTCTTGAATCCAAAATCTGCAGGGCACACCAGCAGGCAAGAAACAGACAGAATTTCTGTGATTCAGTCTTGGGGCAAAATTCCTCTTACTTAAGATGCATCAGTTTTTGCTATTAAGGCCTTCAATTGATTGGATGAGACCCACCATCGTTATGGGGAGTAATCTGCTTTATTTAAAGTCAACTGATGGGATCCCTGGGTGGTTCAGCGGTTTGGTACCTGCCTTCGGCCCAGGGTATGATCCTGGAGTCCCGGGATCGAGTCCCTCATTGGGCTTCCTACGTGGAACCTGCTTCTCCCTCTGCCTGTGTCTCTGCCTCTCTCTCTCTCTCTCTCTCTCTGTCTCTCATGAATAAGTAAATAAAATCTTTAATAAAAATAATAATAATAAATAAAGTCAACTGATTATTAAGTATTAATCACAGCAATAGCTAGACTAATGTTTGTTCAAGCAAGTGGACACCATAGCCTAGCCAGGTTAATACATAAAATTAACCATCACAGACTTATTACTTTATTTAAAATCATCAGTAAAATATTACTTTAGAAATAAAAAAGTTAGACACTGTCATAGTGTGGACAATTATAATACAAGTGTTTTTCCTGGAGGAATGTCAATAGACCATTCTTTGAAAATTACTGTTTTAAAAGAGAAAAGCCTGTCATTTTATGGAAATGGCTCAAGGATAGACAATTCAGTAAGTCTTATAATGGGCCAAAATATTTCTAGTTGTGACATTGAAGACTGCTCCAGCTTCTCTAAACACAGTGTTTGCTTATGATGCATTGTATTTTCACAGGTTGATGGAAAAGCATAATTTTAATAGGATATTTATTTACACCCTAACATTACAATTTAAGTTATGAGAATCCATTGTGTTCATTTTACATATTCTCTTCTTATATGCAGGAATAATTTTCTCAGCACATCATTCCAAATTAAATTGCAAGGGCATTTTATGATGAATTAAACAGGTGATCCTCTGCAAGCCTCTGTAACTATTAGAACAAATATCCAAGAAGTAAACGTTTTTATCACAATATCACTTCTCTCATACTCATTACTTCTCTTTTATCACACATGGTGTCCAGTACAGGGCTTAGTTAGAAAAGCATTAAATTAATATTTAATTGATGATGCATCTTCACCAAAAACCTTTCTCAGGTGATACTTTACTAAGCTGGCAGTGCTAGGTGTGAACTGGGTGGAGTCCCCTTTGTGAAATAGGATCAGGCCATGGGCACCTCCAAACTAAATCCTGCACTGCTTTCAGGGTGAACTCAGGTGGCCGTTGATCCTTATGCAGGGTCCAACACAGGTGTTGACACAGCTGACCTCTTTGGGCTGAAATTTTGTTATTGTACATTGTGAATAACATTATTTGTGTCACAGAGTTATTTTGAGACTTAAAATACATGAAAGAGTATAAAATGTGTTTAACAGGGCCTACCAAACAGTAGATAGTCAATGTTATAGCCATTGTTGTTACTGAATTAATAACATCTTACCTTCAATATCATATTTTGGGGGAGCACGGATTCATTTGCTCTTTTTGTTCTACAGGTAGTTAGACACTTATTATTCTCATCATGTCTCATTAACTTCTGTTGTTTAACAATATGTCACATGAGTACAGTGTTGTGTTGCAATGTAATAACCGGTTCCTAAGATGATAGTTCCTAATATGATAGTAGCAAATGTCCATCTAAGTCTGGGGACATATCCACCAGTTTTGCAAGAAATATTTGGCTAAGTTATATGACTCAAGTTTCTTTAGATAATATTCCTGGAAATTTATCTCAATACACTCCTCCTTGGCTTGAGTTGAAAGCATTTATGAAAATTAGAAGGCAGTTCCTGACTCCTTCATTCTAGATCTGTCCTTATCTAGAGGCAACGTAGAGGAGAGGGTGGATTGTTAATGTGTGTATGTAAGGGGAGAAAGAGTGGGAGAGACAGACAGAGACCAAGACAGAAAGAGAGAGAGAAGAGGACCGCTCTAGGGTTATATTATAAAAATAACCAAGAAAAACAACCTGGGCTCAATGTACTATACTGTATTACAAATCAGGTATTAGAGATACTCAGGAAGCCAGACTGGAAGACAGCTGGATTAGAATGCTGTCAGCCTAGGAGTTTTGCATGGGAGCCTTTTGTTGTAACCAGCCAAAGAAGAAAAGAGGAAAATGAGGAAGCATCGTCCATCATTATCACAACTGACAGTAATAGTTCCTGTTTTGTTTTGTTTTTTTCCAAACTAGTGACTGACAACTCCCAGCAGGCTGGGCTCCCCCAAACACATGCTGCTATCCTGATAGAGGGACCAGGTTTTCTTACTTCCAGTTTTATCACAATGAAGTTTTTATTATTTAACCATGAGGAGGGTCCGAAGTATTAGAAGTCATAGGGGATGCCTGGAAGAAGAAGCATCCTTGTTCTCAAAGAACTTACAACACCATAAATACTTCTGGCTTATGAGGATGCTTACAAGGGAGATTTGTTAAGACTACAGCTAAATAGAGGGAATGCTGTCTACACATAAAGGGAAGTCAGGCATTGCTCCATGGCTAATACAAGCTTTGGGCAAGGTTTTGATGAAAGGGAGAGATGTGGATTTCTCTGATGAGGTGGAAAGTATTATAAGCACACATAGAAACTTTGGCTAGTGTTGTAGTTTGGGTGAGGTTGTATATATGAGCACAGAGCAGGATAAAGTGATTCCGGTTCTGCAAATTAGTTTGAAAGCACAGGACTGGATGTTAGTGGTGGTTCGTTGCTCACCTGGCCAACGACAAGTATGTTGCGAGTTTCAGCTTCTATGAAGAGCAGAAGAGCAATGATGATGAGGCTAAAGAAAGCCTCCATTTTTATTAATTATAAGGTCATAATCTGATTTTCTGGAATCAAAAGGCTGAGCAAGCAATTGTGAAGCAGGGGCTACACAGTGGCAGAGATGAATGCAACCTGACATTCCACGTGCATTGTGGCATAGCTCATTGCTTTCCAGGCATCTGTGGAAAACACACCACCTCTTAGGTCTGCTGCCTAAGACGTGTTCTCGCTGAACCATAACCTAGCAGTGGTTCTCAAGTTGGAATATCAAATGACAGAAGGAGATGTGGTCAGTAGTCACCTAAATTGTTCCAGCATTTTTAAACATCCTGGTGTTGACTTGTGAGAAGGATGCATAGGACAGGAGAAAAAATCAGGAAGAAGCTGTATGTTTCATTTACCAAATGACACTGGGAGGTTGTCAGAAAAGCAACTAGATAACATACATTAGATACTAAAGAAGCAAGAATCGTGTTTTAATTTTCTAATGGGAGAAACCGATAAGATATAAATTCCTCAGTTTACACCAGGAGTTAAAAGAAAATCATTGCCTACTTATTGGTTCATTTTGTAAATTGAGATCAATGAAATTCTCTGAACAACAGCATGAAATCAATCGTAAAATAGCATATAATTCATGGCCGGTATTGTAAATTATAGTTTGCTTGACAGTAATCGGTGAGGTTTCCATGCACCGGGATGCATTTCCGTGTAACACGTCTCAGGATGATGCCTGTGGATCCATTTCTAATGCATATTAGAGTGATCTGTTTTTCCCTGTCTACAACTCCCTGTGTTTGATCTTATGCAAATGATGCAATCAAGCAAATGGAAAACAAGATGTTGTTGCTAAGGGGCTCTGACAAACAGTGGCCTTCTGTTTTCAGGGTCCCCCCACCCTCCATTTCCCCGACTCAGATTTGTGTACATACCTGCAATTGTTTGAATCCATTGATCCATTACATTGCCCTTGAAGGGCCTAATCACTTCTGTAGAGACGGATTACCAAATCAGTTGCAGTTGGGCGAGGAGGAGAGAGTTATCATTATATTCCTCTTCGCTCGAACATGTTACATTGGTGGCTCTGTTTATGCCCGTTCCCAAAGAGTGCCTTAGTCCTGCTTCCCCTGTAATCCTCTTTCACTTTTTAAATTTGACTCTTTGAGAAAAACCCTCATTCCATTTGTTCCCTTTCACCCACCTACTCTTTTCCCACCCACCTGATACTGCCTCCTTTTTGCTTCTGTGATTTTTTCCCCCTTTTGCTCACATCTCCTCTTGTTTCACCAAGGATTTCCCAGGGGGGCCACCTATGCAACTTCCTCTCCCATGTATCATGTCCGGGTACTGTCCCCTTCTTTTTTTCATGCCTCATTATTCAAAGGACACTAGTGACATTTCATCTTCTTATGGAAATACATTGAGAATAATCCACTTCGGGGTGGACAGTATTGGCATAAAAATGACTTGGAAGTCAAAAAAGCTATTAAATCAGTCTGGCTTTCTTTGCACTGTTGAGTTTATAGTTTTTAAAGTCTCGGAATCAAAGAAAATCCTCACTTCCTATCATAGCAAAGGCAGAGCAATCAGATCAGATTTCCCAAACCAGAAATGTGGCCCGTTCAATTTGTGTGTGTGTGTGTGTTTGAGTTGTCTTAAGAAAAATGATTGGAAAAATTTTTAGTTCTGCTTAGGCTTGAAAAAGCTTGGCTGTCTGGTCATCATAAGCACAAATGAGGTGCCAGTAAGCATGGAGCGTTTATAAATCTGTCCATAAGACATATACTTGTGTCTCCATTTCTATGTAACTGTTTATATCTTTACTTCTGTAGCTCCACTTGACAACTGACTTCCCTCTCATAAAACTTAGTAGTAAGAGAATCAGAATCATGTTGAGGGTTCCCCTCCTGTTCTCTGATGGTGTGAAAGCTTCCTGAGTCTTCCATAGTTTCTTGGCTTTTGGAGTGTGGCCATCCATGGCACTTTCCTTCTTTTTGCAAAAAGACCACTATTAAGATTTCTCACTCAGATACCTTCATTGCTTCTGTATCTCACTTCGGAAACTGAAATCTTTGCACTGTTTACTGTGGTCCTGCCTACCAACAGACACTAAGGTCATTTCTTTAGCTGGGATGTGTCACCTCCATGGGACACATATCTTGGAAACACAGGTCAGGGCCCTTCCTCGCAAGAATCTGTACATGTCTTCTCTCTTTATTCCATCATTCTGGGAAGTCTGAGGTGGTGGAGGTAAGAGAATATGCACTTCTTGGTTTTCCCAACCTTATATCTGAACCCTGAGTAGTCTCTGTTCCCTCCGGTGACTCTGTTCAGGAAGTTTCTCTTGCTCTTTCTGCTCCCTAACCAACCAGCCACATTTTCTTTTATAGACAGTACCTATTTTATGGATCAACTCTAGATTTATAATTTAATTGGAAATCTAGATGAGAATTTAAGTGAGGGACAATTAGGGAAGGGAGAGGAGGGCAGAAGGAAACAAAAGAGGTTAATATGACAGCCATATTGATCTTAGCCCCTTGGCACAGATACCAAATGTTACAGGGGTTCAGAGGAGAGAGCCTTAGGGGTTCTAATTTTAGACCCTGCTCAGTTCCTCAGAGGAAAAGAAAAGATCGATACGATGAAGAAAGAAATAAGGGAACAAGACAGTTATTACCAATGAGTGCCAAGGGTCCAGTTGAAATTGGAAAACCTAAAATTCTAGTACTCTTTCAGTATCAGCAATATCTCTCATTCATACCTCAGAGGTATGGGAAGCATGAGAGAAATGAGATGGTGAGATTTATCCAGAACTAGGAATCGAGAGAGCAGTTACTGAAGTAGGTTGCGGCGGTGAAAAACTCTAGGGAGCTGGAGAGCATGGCTTTAAAAGGGGTGATCGAAGAGCATATCAAGGAAAAGGCAAATATCGCAAATAGTTTGAAAATGAGAAAGTGCTAAGAGACTAGACCTTGTGTGGTGACAAAGGAGTGGTTACATTGATATGACAAGAGGAAGAGGTAGAAGGCTATCAGTTTGTGGTCAGAGAGGGCAAATCTTAGATTAAGAATCTTGGAAATAGTTCGAGAGATGATCAAGTAGTGGGTATAACTGTGCTGAATGTCGTATAAATGAAGTAAAGGTGAAGGGCATTACATTTGAGGAAGTTAAACTGAAGCCAGATTCAGAGATGAGTCATTATTGAGGATGTTGGAGTTGCCAAAAAGGAATTATAATTGAAAAGAAAACTGAGCCAATGCTGAAGTCATTGAGGAAAGAAGAAGTATGACATAGAAGGTGTAAGAGGGCATGTGGCAATTAGGTCTACATTTTCTTAAATAATGGATTGATATTGGTAAATTATGGCTGTCCTCTCTCTGTCTATACATGTATATACAAAAAATATACGTAACCAAAAATAGATAAATAATATTTAAATCGTCGTTATGCCCTCACTCTGAGATACCACTCTTCAGTGTATCTGTAGCTCCTTGTTTCTTATGAAGCATTCATGTTTGAAAATTACATTTTGGCATTCAGGCAAACACAATTTTGCCTTTTTCTTTTGTGTGTGTGTGTGCATGCGTGTGTGTGTTTAATCTTTCATCTCACGATTATAGACTCCCTTCATTGGCTTAACAATTAATTAACTTCTTGGAGATTCTTAGATGTTATCCTATTTCTGAGAAAAAGTTGGCAGTCTGGGTAAGGGGTATAGAGGTCTCCCTCTGGTCTTGTCTATTCATTTACTCAATAAATAAAACTATGCTAGGTAGACATCACATCAGTCCTGAGATATTGTAGTGTACATAATAGAAAAAAAATATCTCCACTCAAGGAGTTTAAAGTCCCCAGAGAGGGATATAAAGTCAAGAAATAAATAACATGGCAATTTCTGACATGTTTTGGTAATTATAATAAGTAACTAAACAAGGTAATATGACAGAGAGTATCTGGGGATGGTGGTGAACACACTGTTGGATTATCAAGAGAGAACATCCAGAAGAGGATGAACCTGAAGAATGAGAAAAACTCAGCCAAGTATAAAGAAGGAGAAAATAGATTTCACTTAAAAAGAATATACCTGCAAAGTCCTGGAGGTGTGAAATTGTAGAGTTAAAGGAACAGAAATACGTCTAGTGTATGAAAGGAATGAGGAGAAGTAGGCAGGTGTTGTTAAGTCAGCTAGTATTTCACTGACCATTCTCAGATTTCATGATAGGAGAAATAAGGGACCCAAAACAGTATATTATTCTGGGAATTGAAAGATCACTCTTCACTAATGATCATGCTTCTTTCTTCATTGAGAAAACTGAAGCAGTTATAAGATAAATCCCACGCACTCCTAGGACCACCTGGCCACCTACCAGCATTCATACCCACATAGTATGCCTTCTCTCCGATAACTAAAAAGTATCTGTCCTTGCTCTTTCTAAGTCCAAATCTTCTGCTTTCATACTAGATCCCATTCTTTCACATAATCAAGGCAAAGCTACAGTAAATTATCTCCTTTTTCATCCATTACTAATTTTGTCCTCTCTGTTGTTTCATTCCCATCAACATACAACATAATTTTTAATTCATTTAAATGATCTTTTTTTAAATCCCTGGACTCTACTTACCTTCCCTCTATTGTCTCATTTTTCTACTTTACAACAACATTTCTTGAAAAAGTTGTTTATATTCACTATCTCTGGTTCTTTTCTTGCTCTCTCAAAAATTCACTTGAGTCAGCCTTTGACACCTATAACTTCACTGAAACTTTTATTGCACAAATACCAATGCCTGACATATTGTTAAACAACGGTCAATCTTTGGTCCTTGTCTTATTTGATCTCTCGCCTTTAAAACATTTAATTAATTTGACTTCCAGATACTATAATCTTCTTGTTTTTCTCATACCTTCCCAGTTGCCTCTTTCTTTGTTTTCTTGGTTACTGCTTTACTCCTAGAAAAAAAAAAAAAAGAAGATACCAAAAGTTTGGATCATTATACCTTTTCTCTTTTCTATCTACACTCACTCTATTAGTGTCCCATCCACTTTAAATATAATATATATGATGATGACATCTTAAATTATATTTCAGTTCAGGACTTCTTCCTGAAATTCCAAATTTATATTCAAATTGCCTAATTGACCTCTCCATTTGTTTGTCTAATTATTATCTCAAACTTGCTGTGTCTAAAACATGAATTCTTTATCTTCCCCTTCAAAACTTGTTTTTTTTTTTTTTCCTGTGATCTTTTTCAACCAAATTAATGGTTATCTCATTTTTGCCTTTGTTCAAACTAAAAACCTTGGAGTCAACTTTATCTCCTTTCTTTCTCTCTCACATACTACCTCCAGGGTACAGAGGAATCCTATAGTTTTGCCTCTAAAACATATCCAGGGATCCCTTTGGAGGGATTTCAGCAAAATGGCAGCATAGGGACTTCTTGGTTCCTTCCATCAATCCCCCAATTCTCACCCCCACCCCCAGAAACATCAATTTGAAGAACTATTCACACTCAAAATAATCTTCACAAGAGCCAAGGATTTCAAATAAGGGAATATAGCACTTGGATAGGGCACAGAAATAAGAGAATATGCATGAAGGAGGGTAGGAAGGATAGACTCACATTACTTCCATTTATCCCTGCCCTAAATCCAGACAGCCCAGCACAGACCAAGACTCTCTCCCTGGGAGAAGGAGAGTAAAGTGAGCATCTCACTTCACTACTCCAGACCTACCCTGTTCAGCCCTGGGTTGAACCCTACCTAGGCTGGCTCCGTGTATGGAGCCATCATACTACTTGATTTCAAAATATGTTACAAAGCTATGGTATTTAAAACAGTATGGTATTGGCATAAAAACAGACACACATCTCTATGGAATGGAATAGAGAGCCCAGAAATTATATATATATATATATATTTATATATATATATATATGGTCAACTAATTTATAACAAAGGAGCCAAAAATATACAATGGAAAAGGACAATCTCTTCAATACATGGTGTTGTGAAAACTGGACAGGCACATGCAAAAGAATGAAGCTGGACCACCATCTTATACCATTCACAGAAATTAACTGCACTCAAGACTTGAATGTAAAACCTGAAGCCATAAAATCTCTAGGAGAAATCATAGACAATGAGCTCTATGACTTAGGTCTTGGTGATGATTTTTCAGCTCTGACACCAAAAGCAAAGGCAAAAAAATCAAAAATCAACAAGTGGAACTATATCAAACTAAAAGGCTCTGCACAGAAAAAAAAATCATCAAGTTGAAAATGCAACCTACTGAATGGGAGAAAATGCTTGCAAATCATATGTCTGATAAGGATCTAATATCTAAGTTGTATAGAGAACCCATACTACTCAATAGCAAAACAAACAGAAAAGCCAGTCTAATTAAAAAGTGGACAGAAGATCTGAGTAAATCTTTTTCAAACAGAGACATACAGATAGTCAACAGGTATATGAAAATATACTCAACATCACTAATCATCATAAAAATGCAAATCTAAATTATTAACAATGAGATATCACCTCACATCTATTAGAATGGCTATTATCAAAAGGACAAGAAAATAACAAATGTTGATAAGAAAGTGGAGAAAAAGGAACCCTTGTATGCTATAGGTAGGAATGTAAATTGAATGCAGCCACTATGGAAACCAGCATGGAGGTCCCACAAAAAAAAATTAAAACTAGAACTAAAATATGACCTAGCAACCCTACTTCTAGGTATTTACCCAAAGAAAATGAAAACATTAACTCAAAAAGATATATGCACCCCAGTGTTCATTGTAGTATTGTATTCAATAGCCAAGATATGGAAACAACTTAAACGTTCTCTGATGGATGAAGGATAGAGAAAATGTGACACACACACACACACACACACACACACACACACAGTAGAATATTATAAAATAATGAAGTCACTTGCAACAACATGGATGGACCTTGAGGATATTATGCTAAGTAAAGTCATACAGAGAAAGACAAATACCATATGATCTCACTTATATGTTGAGTTTAAACTAGATTTATAGTAAAATAAGCTTATAGATACAGATACACCCCCCCCACACACATACACACACAGGAATGATACTCAGCCATCTAAAGAGGAATTCCTGCCCTTTGAGACAATATGGATAGACCTTGAGGGCATTATGCTAGATGAAGTAGATCAAACAGAAAAAGACAAATACTAAATGTTTCCACTTATATGTGGAATAAAATAGCCTAACTCAGAACTAGAAAGCAGCATCATGGTTGCCAAGGAATTGAGGCCAGATTTGAGGAGAAGGGTAGGGAGATGTCGGTCAAAGAGAACACACTTCCAGCTATAAGATGAATAAGTTCTGGTGATCTAAGTTACAGCATGGTAAACATAGTTAACAATACTGCATTTAAACTTGAAAGTCATTAAGAGAGTAAATCTTGAACGTTATTACCACACACAAATAAGTAATCATATGCAGGGCATAGAGATGTTAATTAACCTTATTGTGGTAAGCATTTTATAATGTATATGGGCATCAGATCATCACAATGTACATCTTAATCTTACATATGTTATATGCTAATACCTTAATAGAGCTGGGGAAAACCCATATCCAGAATCTAACTGTTTCTTACTTATGACAAGTCTCCACTTACTTGATTACAATATCTTCTTAAATGAGATTTATGCTTATGTTCTCGCTCACTGTAGTCAATATTCCACCCAGCAGCCAGGGCGATAACTCATGAAATCCATCTGATTGTGCAACAGTTCTGTTCAAAATCCTGTAGGGTCTAAGTAGGATCTCAGATTCAAATCCCAAATCTGTGCAAAGACCTACAAGGTTCATATGATCTGGTCCCTCCTTAAAGCTCTGATGTCACCTCTTACTGCTGTCTGCCTTATTTGCTCAGCTGCAGCCACATTGCCCTCCTTGCTATGTCTGTGCCAGGCATGTTCCTCCTTCTAAACATTTGCTATCTGTTCTCTCTTGGAATGGCCCTCCCCATAGAATCCCAGATTTACTCTCACCCCTTCCAAGTCTTTGCTCAATATGTCACTTTCCTGCCAAAGCCTCCACTGACTCTTGCCTTTTACAATTACCCAGAATCACTCCTGATTCTTCTTGCTCTTTTCTCTGTTTTCTGTAGCACTTTTCGATTATATACCACTAACATCCTTAAACCCTGCTAGACATTTTAGTTAAAACCATGCTGTTTCCTATCTTCCTCATCCATAAACTTCATAACACTTTAGATAGTCTGGGGGTAAACCTGAACTATGAATGCAGGACTTGACGGGATTTGGTATTTTGGCCTTGGCTCATCACTCATACTGGGCCTCTGAAGTAACGCGACCCTCCCAAACATACTTACTTCTTCATCCTGGTCTCTCCCAGTCCCCAACAAGTTGCCCAATCCATAGAGGAGGATATTGTGTCATAAAAACCAGATTTGGATGGTAACCCTGGAACTAATTACTAAAAACCAGATATAGATGGTAACCCTGGAACTAATTACTATAGGAGGCTGGTGGGCATCTGAGGCAGATATTCCTGGTGAGTGTAGGAACTCATTTGGTGATCAAGGTCACTTTCAAAGTATGGAGGTATAGTATGAAAGGGAGTGGAGAGTGGTGCAATATGTGATAAAGAGACCTTGGAATATGATGATACCATAGTGATGCAATCTGATCTTACCAGCCTGAGAATGGTAACTAAGGATTCACAAAGGTAACTAAGAATTAATTAAGGATTTTTAGATGTGCAAGTCTGTTCCAACGAACACAGACAAGCAATCATCAGGCCATATTTGAATGGTATGACTTCCTTACCACCTATAAGCTGGGTAGCCAAACCCCCACCTCAACAAGCTAGAATGTAAGGAAACAAGAAAACTGCCCCACCACAGAGTCTGTTGGCCAAAGAACCATTATAGCATGGAGTCTCATTTCCACAGACCAAGACAATCTGAAATGGCCAGAGGGAGGCTCATGCAAAATATTCCGAAGTCACTTGGAATTGACCTCATGGAATACAATTTCGACAGAAGCATGTTCTTTGAGAAAAGTTAGATGAACTCTGATGTTCGAATACTACAGCTTTCTCCTAATTGCACTGACTCACCCATCAAGGATTCCTGCTTTACTCTAGGCTGTGTCTTCCTCAATTTTGCTCCTGAAAATGGATTTGGGGTCAAATCTCCAGCTTCCCTTTCCTCGGGAATGCAAGGAATTCAGACTGATAATAGAGATGGGCAATTGCTTGGTCACTGAGTTCCTATGGATCTGGAGAAGGTGAAGAGAACAGGAGAATGGCAGATAATGGTTAGCATATTTACTCATTAGAATTTGGGCCAGAATTAGGACCTGCTATATAGGCAATGTTTTTTTTTTTTTTTTAAGATTTTATTTATTTATTCATGAGAGACACAGAGAGGGAGAGGCAGAGACACAGGCAGAGGGAGAAGTAGGCTCCATGGAGGGAGCCTGACATGGGACTTGATCCCGGGTCTCCAGATCACACCCTGGGCTGAAGGTGGCACTAAACCACTGAACCACCCAGGCTTACTGTTGTTTGCATGAAATTTTCCTACAGTAAATAGTGGTTTACACTCACTGTAACATATGAGACCACTGTTCTCGTGATTCTTAACTTAGTAATTTTCATAGAATGTTGGTCCAAATGGAGGTCGTCCAGGCCTAACTCATGCACATGTGTTGCAGCTGAGCCTGTCATGTCTCCAGCAGTCCTGGGCAACGGCATCCTGCTTCACCACCAGCTTCAAATTGTCTTCTAACACATCTGATCGCATAGCTTAGGGATGCCCACTTCAGCTGGTATCACTGAATCCCAGTAGGATAAAATTAGAAAGAGAATAGGGCTGAATTCAAAGCATTGTGAATCTATTCTTGATGATCACTCTTTTGGTCTAGACTAACCATATTTAGCATAAAATTATTTGTGGGTTTTTTTGTTTTTGTTTTTGTTTTTTGCCTTGTTTTGGTGACCTACATGTTTAACCAACTGACTGTACTTTGCATGAAAATCAAAGTGTTCTTTTCTGGTTTACTTTTGCTGTCAGTCCAATACAAAATCTATTTCCCTAAATCAGGTTGTATTTCATTAATCTTCTAAACACGAAATGGTTAATGGTTCAAGGTTAATGAGGCTTAAAAAGATGTGTCCCTTAAATTGTGACTAACGTATTTCAAAAATATTCCGGGAAAATAATAATTTCTTCTAGGAGTATAAAAGTATGAATGATATTTAAATCTCAGTAAAGTTGACTGAACTTTGGTTATATTCATCAGCGAAATGATTATTGAGTACCTTTTTAATGATCATTTTAAAAAGACTTTTTTATTTGAGAGAGAGAATGCATGCGGAGTGAGCAAGAATGAGTTGGGGGAGGGGCACAGAGAGGGGGAGATATTGAGTGACTTTATAAATGAAGTGCTCAGGGTATTTCAGAGCTGAATTATTAAATTACAGATTGCCTTATTCTGATGCAAGGGAATCAACTGTTTCTAGATCATCTCATTCATTAGCTCCTGATTCATTTATTCAAACACATATTCAGAACCTACAATGCGCCAGGCACTGTGCTAGACACTGAGGATGCAAAATGAATCCTTCCCTCACAATGTTCAGTTTCATGGATCAGAGGGTCACGTAAACAAATCATCGTGACAGCACTATAATGCTTTGCAGAGGGTGTGAGCACATCCATGGGAGCCAGATCCGTGGAGAGGATAAGAGCTCCACCTTGTGCCAGGGGTCACGGCAGGATGTGCTAGGAATGTGTCAAGGTAGAAACAGGCTTTTGCACTGAGCTGGACTACTTGAAGGTCAAATAATAGTTGGTCAGGTGGACAGAAGAAAGGAGTTAGGCAGAAGGAATTACAAGCACAAAGTCATCATTACAAGATATGTATTTGCATTTCGAAAGCAACTTCTTCAAATATACTGTAAAAATAATTTCAATGTCTCATTTATTTTTTAACAGAACAGTTGAAGTCACTCTAAACTCAGAAAATGATTTACCTGGTCGTAGAGATTCGAGCAGACAGTCAAATTGTGAAAATGAAAAAGCTAAAGCCAGAGTTTGACTGACACTTGTCTATTTAAAAATAACCGTAGTACATTTAGAGGATAAAACAGCCTATATTTTATTGCTATTGATTTTTTTAGGGCTATTGATTCTTGTTTTAAGCTTGACTTTAACCGTTCTAAGAAGTAGGAATGTAGAGGAGGAATGAGATCACCTGAATAAAAAAATACGGTGGTAAATAAATTCTTTTTTTTCCTCCACCCTCTAGATTTAGCAGTATTTACACCCCACCAGTTCCTGCTCAGTGCCTGCACGCACGTGGGATGTACAAACAGTTCCCTGGTCATCCTGTACACCGCACAGCTGCCACCAGAACACGTGGACTCCCCACTTCTGACTGTCCTGGATTCTAGAACTATATATGTACAGTAAGTAGAAATGTCGTCTCTGTCGCACACAGGTTTATGCAAGAGTCCCAGTGAGCTCAATCAAGGGAAGGGTTTGTGACATAAAATTAATTTTATTGTGATGAAATGCATAGAAGTGATTAGTTCAGTGGTTCTGGGAACCTTTGATTATCACTTGCCAACTTAATTTCCATTTTGTCTTTATGCAATCAGGCTGAGCTACCTACTTACACAGATTCTGTGCAAACTTCAGCAAAGGGAAACTGACCACTTACAGGACTGCGTTGGGCTTTCTGTAGGGGAGGCGTTATCCATGATGAGCTGGAATTAAAGTATAAATATATGTATAAAAATAAAAATAAATATAAATATAAAAATAAATATATACTCTTTTTTTTTTTATACTCTTTTTGAGTATAAACTAGGACCTTCTCGTTCCCTTGGCAGTTGAAGTCAGAGAGAAGGAACTTTCGCCTCTAGGCATGTTCAGATTATTTTTGATATTAAGCAATTCTTACCCATTTCCTAATCTGTGATGTACAAGGTGTACTGTCCTACTGAGTCAAAGCTTAGCAACCTCTCTTGCCACCAGGTAATACTTCTTTCCATTCATCTCTGCGGATCTCAGTTTTCTCATCCATAAGAGAAGAGTTTGGATTGAGTACATTACTATATTCATTCAAGCTGGAAAACATTATGATTTATATCCTATTATTCCGGGTCTGAGCCATCCTGTTGGCCTTCGGTGCTGCCCTAAGCTGAGCCCCCATTACTTACAAGATTTCCCACGACTCTAAGTATTTGTCTGTTGACCAATTTCTATTTTATGATTTGTCCGGCTCAGTGTTCACTGACACATTGTAAGCCCTCTGTGGAATTCCCTCTACTTTTCCTTTTACCTACTAAATCCGATCCATCAAGTATACAGACTTCTGTCTAGGTAGTGTCTCACCTTATCCATGAAGTTTTATTTGACTGCTTCAGCACTTCAGCACTCACCTTCTCTGCATTCTATAGTGACATGTTAATTCTACGTGAGATTGCTGCATTTTTTAAAGAAAAAAAAAATTTTGAAAATTATATTATTTCTCTCTCGTGCTTCCATTTTTCATAAATTCTCAAATGTTCTACTTCTCTCAATTTTTGTTCTGTGGCTTAAGTTTGAAATCAAGTACGCACACATTTTTTTATATTATTAGCTAATTAAAATTATAAGTAACTAGAAAGCAGGCACTATGTCATATTTTCTTTACACCATTCAGGAGGGACATTTAATAAGTACTTGGGTTTTTTTTTTTTTTTTAAAGCTTTCAGTGTGTGTGTGTGTGTGTGTGTGTGTGTGTGTGTGTGTTGAGTGGCATAAATCCAAGTTCATATGCGTCCTTTAAAAATCTTGCACAGGGCAGCCCAGGTGACTCAGCAGTTTAGCACCTGCCTTCATCCTAGGGCCTGATCCTGGAGACCGGGGATGGAGTCCCACGTCGGGCTCCCTGCATGGAGCCTGCTTCTCCCTCTGCCTGTGTCTCTGTCTTCTCTGTCTCTCTGTCTCTCTCTCTCTCTCTCTGTGTGTCTTGAATAAATGAATGAATAAATAAAATCTTTTTAAAAAACAAATAAATAAATAAATAAAAATAAAAAAAATCTTGCACATTTCAGGTTTGACTTGAACGAATAATGGATAGTCATGCTATATTTTTCCATTCCCAGGTGGAAACAACCAAGAAATGTAAATGGGATTCTGGAGCGCTATATACTATATATTTCAAATCACACGCGTGATTTTACAATTTGGGATGTCATCTATAACAGTACAGAACTTTTTCAGGATCACCAGCTACGACACTTGTCCCCTGGCAACAAATATCTCATCAAGCTGGGAGTAAGTTTACTTTACTTTTGTCAGTTTCTCTTCCCTTCCCTTGCTGCCTCTCTCTTCCTATGTCCCATCTTCTCTCTCTCCCTCACTTAAAAAAAACCCAAAACCCGAAATACATGTATTGCTATTGAGACTGAAAACTCACTTCACACTGTAAATGGGAATGTGATCTAATACCTGCCTATTTATTTTGTATTATGCAAAAATGATAGCATAACAATCTGAGTCAGTAGATTTTCCCCAAATCTAATTTGGGATTATTAGAAATTATTTCTTCTTTATTATTTCCAGAATGTCATAATTGGTAAGGGCCTTTTCTAAAATGCCTGAATTAATAAGGTTATTTCCCCATGGAGCTTGTATTCATCTGGAAAACAATGTACAGTATGAAAATTTAGGTCTTATATATTAAAATTAAGGTTTAAATGACCCCCAGATATTCTGGATTGTTATTATAGTCTGGTTTACATTACACTTCTATCTCAAAAGAACAGTCACTTAATAAAACCCTAGAATCAACATACTTTAGAGGTCTTTAGACAGACAATAGCATTTTTTAATGCAAAATAGCACTTTTATACAAAGGTCTTTTAAAAGACCTTGATATTACTGTGGAATTTATACTCAGTGGTTCCCTTTGTTTTTTGATGAAATATAATCTTTTTTAAGTTTAATAGCACATCTGAAAATAACTGAATATAAACATGAGATTGTCCCTATTTGTTTTAAACACACTCTTCATTTTATAGCAATACCTATATAAGGATATTTGCTTTGATAAATGCCATAGAAAATATTCTGCTCTTGATTATGAATAAATTTACATTTATGTAGACACTGTGTATGCATTCATTTTACTTAACATGCTCTTGAATGCTCTAAATATTATACCACGAGAAAATAAACTACATTCAACTATTGCTAACTGTCTGACCTGACACCACAAAACAAGGACAATCAGACAATGTTTAAAATCCTATTCAGAACTGACTCCATGTGCCTAGGTGTTCAGCACACGGATAGGCTTATAAAACAGCATCTTTGATTGCTTAGTTGTATTACTCAAGATGTGAGAAATGATTTTCAAAAACTTGATTTTCAAAAACTAATACAGAAATCCACACTATTCTCAAAACAGTGGTAATATCAAAACCCAGAAAAGACTCTCTTGCATAGAAACAACCAAAATTAAACAGAAATTGTTGTGCTCTTTGGTGTTATCAGGAGGCAAATGTGAAACAAAGTTCGACTCCCAAGTCAATTTTTAGGATATGCTGGGCGATCAGTGAAAATCTACTCAATCTCCAATGTTTTATACATCTATAATATCTTGAAAAATAAATACCACTACATTGGGAGTCTAGTCCCCTGAGTTTCAATTCAGATTTTGCTACTAACTGTGTAACCAAAGACAAATTCACTTAATTGCACTGATTTTTATGTTCTTTAAGCCTAAAATTAGGGCTTTGGATGAAATTATTTTTAACGTCTCTTTGAGCCCTAAAAATTCCATGACACTAAATCATTCTGTGATCCCAAACAATATTCTATGGAGTCAAATGAGATCTGTCAGCCACTGAATAATGTTGATGCAGGACGTCATAAAGATGTGGAAGTCCTTGCCCTAACTCTTGTTAGGGAAATAAATTTGCTCACATTATTTTTTATTTCACTGTATTTATTAGTGGAAAAAATATACTAATATTTTTTTAGAAAGTATTCAACTAAAAGGTTTTTTTTCTTAACTCTATAACAAGTAAATTAAGTGAACCGGAACATTTTAGATTCATCTTGGTTAATTGAAGGATTATTGTATATGTCAGTTTCGACATAATAACGGGCTTTCAAGGTCATTAGATTAGTAGATGGAAATTAGGTTCTCAGCCAAGTAAAGTTGCCTTTATAGGTAGTCTTAGCATGTTGAAAGTTCTGGAAAATAAAACACACAGATAGCAAAGCCTTAAATAATAGAAGAAGATACATGAGAATTCAAACCACTGTGGTTTACTCTAGACTCAGAGACTGTGTTACTTCAAGTAAGTGGCTTCATTTAATTTTTCCTGTTAACTGGATTATAAATTCCTGAAGGGTGGAGACAGAATCTTTCAAAATTCTGTCCGCGGAGTCAAGCACAGTGCCTAGTAGAAACTGGAAGCTCAGCAAACAATTCTTGAATAAATGGATGAATGAAGGAATACTAAGTATATATATTTCATAAAGAATCTGAGATTTCATCAGAAAGGGAGACAGAACATAAAGACTCCTAACTCTGGGAAACGAACTAGGGGTGGTGGAAGGGGAGGAGGGTGGGGGGTGAGGGTGAGTGGGTGACAGGCACTGAGGAGGACACTTGACGGGATGAGCACTGGGTGTTATTCTGTATGTTGGTAAATTGAACACCAATAAAAAATTAATTTATTAAAAAAAAGAATCTGAGATTTCTGATATGAATTAAATGATTTGCTGTAAAATGTCAGAGTCGGGGACTGTGTGGTTCCAAGCATATGCTTTTTCTCCTAGAAGAAACAGCATAATGTGTCAGTACACTCAACAAATGGTATTGTGGAATGTGGTAGCTCTGAATAAAGATAATAAGTCAGTAATTAAATGAAGAAGCTAGTAAGACAGACAAGTAGCAAGATATGTATGGTTTGATAATTTTCATATTTCCGTGAGACATTTACCTCTTGATGAATGTTAAATGTTAAATACTTTTCCTGGAAAGATTCTTGGAAATGATGAGCTTAATTTTTCAAAAGATCATTTATAGTAACATGGCCTTGTTCTTTTACTTCATACTTTAAGGTATGCTGCATTCTTAATATCCTCAGAGCTTACTTACCTGGAAACAAACTATTGAAAAAGGGAATGCTAGCTTTGGATGTTCCTGATAGTCATCATTTCAAAATAATCGATACACATTGATTAGTTACTCATTTCCTTATACCAAAATTCAGAGTCCTGTTTAACCAGAAGTTACTGGCCATTTCAGGGGTGGTAGTGTGACTTTGTCATTTAACAAAAACAAAAATTTTTAAATAAAAAAAAAATTTAAATAGCTTGAGAAAAGCTATAGGAGATGGATTAAAATACTTTATTGTAAAGGCTCAGAGGCTTTCAAAGACCTTGTCTCTTCATAAAGGCATCTTTAATCAAAATCCCACTATTTAGTTTTTCCAAACCAGACTTTTAATCAGCATTCAGTTTCATTGCATGCAGTGACCTCTGGTGCTAGTAGGTCAAACAAGATGCTTATTGGTCCAATTTAATTTAGATAATATCAATTAAATTTGACCAATCAGAAGCGACTTTAAGAGCATTTATTTCCTTGTTGAAGGAATTGCTCACCTACCACCTCTAAATACATGCAAAAAAAATTGGAAGAAAACCAAATAAAATATTTTACAGGTAATTCTGTTATTTCAGCAGCCTCTTTATAAATTCTGTTTTATTTGCAAGAAAAATTCTCTTGTAAACTCCGGATTCTTAGAAGCCTCCTTTGTCAAATTATGAGTTTATGGATCTTAGATGACATAGCCCAAAGATCAATCCTTCCAAACCAGAGGATGTCTTTATTTACCCCAAAAGGCATCCTAAAATTCTAAAAACATCCTAAAATTCTCAAAACAAAGTAAATTTCAATTCACATTTTATTTTTAAACACACACACACACACACATATATATATAATTACATGTCTTATAGTACAATGTTTCTTTGAGGAGAGTTAGCTGGGGGCAATTCTTCGGACATAATAAGAGAAATAATAGTGACAAATAGACTACTGGAATTAAACCCCAATGTGTTATGAGTGTAACAAGAATATGCTCCAACATTTTTCCCCTCCTAAAGAAAAAAAATCTAGGAACTGCAAGTGAATAGATTTCTCTTTCTCTGAGGACTGAAAAGAATGTTCTATCATTTTCCTTTGATAATTTGGCCTTCCCACTTGGTCTCTTTTCATGACATGTTTTCTAGTGGACTTTTAGCATGTTTGAAATGTTTGGTTTGTTTTTAATTTTTCTGTTTTAATGTTCAGGTAGTTATTTCTGGCACTAACAATGACATGTCCTAGAGCTTTGAGTCATAGTTTGGCCACAAGCTCAATTGATTCCTCTTTATTTGCAAAGATTCTGTTCTTAGGAAGAGGATGGTTTATCTCTTCCATATATATGCACATGCTGCAGCTGAGAATTAGAGGGAACCCACAGAGGTTAATTAGGTCCCAATCTTAATGCAATTTCATGCCCAAGCTACGGTTTAACCCATCAGAAACTTGCTTACGCTGATGAGAAATTATCCTGAAGATTTGGCTACTGTTGTATTCTTACAAGAAAACATGAAATTGAGCTCCATGTCTACTGACCATTTAATATTTACATTTATAATAGAGACTTTGCAACAACTTGGCAAATAGTATACTGCAATGTAAGAAAATATCATTTAAATTAAGTCAACTCTATCTTATTTTTAGGGAAAAGAATTTCAACTGTATTAAGTATCAAAAGGTTGTTCCCTCAATATCAAGCTGAAAAGCAGGGGAAGGCCCAAAGAAATAAAAAAGTTTTTAAATTTTTTTATACTAGCAATTTCTACCTTCCATGAAAATGGATAAAATAACTACCCGCTTTTTACATTGTCCTATGATTTTGCTTCATTTTCTCAATCGGTTTTTGGTAAATTTTCGTGCTTTTTGAAATGTTTTTAAATTTGATTGTGTAAATTACAGCGGAACATAAAGAGATACAGAACAAAGGTTAAGTGGGGTTTTCAAATATCTGTGTTATATAAAGATATGATTGCTAATATTTGCTAGCAAATATAGTCTGGAAAAACCCTGTGGGTCTATCTTGGCTTCCTGGAGAAATGTTTATCCAATAAGGTAGCAAAAATATTTTCCTAATACACTTAAACATTTATCTTGGAATTACTTGAAGTTAATTATGAGAGTGCACACAGCAGTTTCCAGGTAACTTTTTATTTTAAAATTCATTTATTTATTTGAAAGAGAGAGAGGGGGAGAGAGAATGTATGTCCATTCGATCAGGGGGAAAAGCAGAGGTAGAGGGACAAGCAGACTCCATGCTGAGCCCAGAGCCTGACATAGGGCTCAGTCCCATGACCCTGAGATCATGACCTTAGCTGAAATCAAGAGTCAGATGCTCAACCAACTGAGCCCCCCCCCCCCCCAGGTATCTTTCACATCCAGGTTTTCATTTATGGCATTATTAATACCTTATTAGGGAATGAGAGGATTCTATGATCACTATGTTTGTTGGCTGTGTAATGAGCCCATTTCCTCTGGCACATGAATCAGTGATTCGACCCTTTAAGCCATTAAACAGTCATTCAACAACTGCTTTGTTGCTGATATATGAGAAATACTATTTTATTCAATTTCACATTGTATTATACTTTAAACATATTGGTCACGCTATAGCAATAAAAGGCAATTATATTTGTTGTAGATCTTTTCTCTTACTCAAAATCACTTGTTTTACCTCGAAGTGGTTTCAGTCTCTATACAGCCCTCATGGAGTGTGTGCACACGCATGTGTGTATGCGCGTGCGTGCACTTAATTCATTCTGGGAAACTCTGTGCAAGGCTAATTTCATCAGGGCTATTCACCTAGGTCATACATGCCCTATCTCAAGGTTCCAACATAGGATGTACTTGTAATTCATACATGCATACGTTTGGGGTTGTTTTCTAACTATCAGAAATGGCTATCTTATGTCCTAAAAAGCAATAAATTAAATGTCAAACATCAGCATTGAAACAAATTTATTTGGTGGTGGTGGGTGAAGGGTGGGGAATCAAGAAAGCTGTATTTCAAAGAATCTGGAACTCTTATTATGAATTCTCTTTTTTCGATGCTCTACTAAAACTTTTGGGACCTAGAGTGAAATGTGTTTTTTTGCATTTCTCCTCAGGCTTGTACAGGGGGCGGGTGCACAGTGAGCGAGGCCAGTGAGGCCCTGACTGATGAGGGGGCACCCGAAGGTGTGCCAACTCCCAAAGCGCACTCCTCTTCACCTCACTCCTTTAACATCTCCTGGACTGAGCCTGAATATCCAAATGGTAAGTGAACTCTTTTAGCCTCAAGTTAAAAAGATGATTAGCAAAGGTAAATTAATATTCGAAATGGCAGCTTATATGTGGTGCTTAATTTTTAATGATCATTTTAGCACATAAAATACCTGAGATCGTATCATTGTCTGCAGTTGGGAGATTGTAGTTTTTAGGCTAACACACAATTTTGGTGGCTCAAAAGTGCTCCCTTTTGATAGTTCTTGTGTACTGCATCTTATTGTTCAATACAATCCAGAAGAGGTGTAGAGAACAGATGAGGAACGAAGTGCTGTTATGACAGTGATGCTATATTTTCACTGACTTTTTGTTTTGGACAGTCATTAGTTCGTTCTCGGAGAGGTAGAGAGATGGAAAGTCCATGCACATAATCTATTTCAAAATGCTTTTGCTTTAATAAGTTTTTCTTAAAAGAGACCACCACTTGGAACTCTGCGTTTTTAATATATTATATGTAGATACTTGAACCTGCAGTTTTTAAACAGTGCATATATTAAATACATAGGTATTTATACTTAACTTCAAGTAGATTGTGTATATTCCTAAGTGATATACACATCTTTGCACAGTTTAGAGAATTAAGTTAACCAGTTAAAGTTGACTAAAATAAGATCTTGTTCTAAAGAATTTGTAATACCTTGGAGGTAGGAATTACTTCACTCATTTATTGAAAATATCTTTAAGTTTCACACAATATGGTGTCATTATTCCACACTGGCAGGAAACTTATTTAACATCAAATTTTGTTCCCTTTTCAAGACTTGTAACATCATAGGAATTGTTTTAAGTAGCTTGTTACTGAAAATTGAGATGGCCTCGTTTAGCATAGCCAAAAAGAATGGAAGGGAAAAAAATTGTAAATTTTATTAGTTTGTCTTATGTTTACTATGGTATTAATTATTCCAGTCATCTCATTTTAATTAAACTTTTGGCAAATGCATTAGATATGTTTGAGGTAATGGAGAGAGCTCAAATAATTAGAGTGAGTGATTATCTCCGTTATTGAAGTGATGCCTGTACTGTTACAAATTTCCTAATAAAAAAATAAATGGATCTCTATTTGATACTTACATTAAACAGTCAGAAAATCTTGTCATAGTTCGTGCTCCACAAATGTATCTAGTCCATAGGTGGCAATGCAAATGGTAGTGATTTATTCCAATTGGATTGCTGTTCATTGCTATTACAGGATTTACATAGTAGAACATTCTCCTTCATACCCATGTGTTGTGGCACCTGGAACCACAAACTGTACTCAGAATCCCAGGCAGACCAGAGAATTACTTTTGACATTTCAAAGCACATTTGTATATTATGTTTTGTGCATTTACAAGCAGTTTTAAAATATATTCATTGAACCAAAAAGAATTTGAGAGGTTTTGGAGATTTCCGTAACACTTTCATTGCATTCAAAAGTCTTGTGTTTAATCACATCAGAATTTTCTAATTTTCTTATGTTTAATCACATCAGAGATTTCAAAATTTTTATTGTGGGGCAGTGGTTAAGACACTTAAAAGGTAATAGTGTTCATTTAAAAAGTAACCAACTTTTGCGCCACTCCTTCTCTCTTCACTTTCCCCACATTTTCCAGGGTTTGATTTTTATTGTCTATCGTCTGGAGAGGGATAATCTGATTGTTGTTAAAAAATTCTCCTCTAAAAAAATAAATAAAAATTCTCCTCTACTTATTTGTAAAGCCCCCATACTTCCCCCTAAAAACTTAAAGAATAAAATACTAATTCTTTAGTCTGATATTCAGATCACTCTCAATTTATGACTCAAGCTGCATTTACAGAGCCTTGTAACACATATTCCTTTCTAGAATACATATGACTTACTGAGGGTTGCAAGATGTGGGTGCGGAGTCAAATAGGCCTAGAGACAAAGATTATCTCTGCTGTGTAGTAATGTGTTACTTTGGGAAATGTACTAAATTCTGTGAGCCCCGATTCTCTTGATTATAAAATTGGAGTTGACAACCCCTATTTTCTTTGCATATTTACCTGTGGAAACCTAACTCATTCCTCAAAAGTAAACATGGGCCTCTTTTTTATTTTTTTAAGATTTTATTTATTTATTTGAGAGAGAGAGTACAAGTGGTGGGGAAGAAGGGGGAGGATTGGCAGAGAGAGAGGGAGAAACAGACTCCCCGCTGAGCAGGGAGCCAGACTTGGGGCTCGATCCTAAGACCCAGAGATCATGACCTGAGCTGAAGGCAGAAGCCTAACACACTGAGCCACCCAGGTCTCCAAATGTGGGCCTCTTATTTCATAAAATTGTTCCACTCTACTTGAGTCTAGTGAAGCTTTCCCTCTTTTCTTGATGGCACATACTTTGTTCGTCCTAGGTTCAAATTTATCTGTGTATGTGTCCAATGTACCCAACAGATGATAATGACCACAAATCAATCATTTCTCTTTCCCTTCACAGAGCCTAAGAGTATGTTGTACTTTCTGTTGGCACCTAATTATATTTTGTTCACTTAGTTGTCCCTTGTGAAAAATTGCATTTGATCAAGAGCATGTATACTGTAGAGTGCTCTCTGATGATTCGACAGAAAGAACAGAAGTAGTTGTGGGCCAATTCCTGGAACATATTTGTTTGAAATGTATTTGTTTCTGGACCATATTTGTTTAGCTGTGTGGGGTCTGACACTAGGTTTTTCCTTTAGGAATTTGCATTTTTGCATTTGAATTAAGAATTTTTAATTTTCTTTCTAAGGTATACATAGGTCAAATTTAATGGAACTAGGCCCATGTTGCAATTTATGCTATATTTTAGTTGCTTTTTATTTTTTGAGTCTTCTGCAGAAGAGTAATACATTGCAGCCTAAAATAGGTTTCATCCTTATGTTACTAAAGAAACCCTCTCAAATTATTTTAAATAGTGTTTCTCAAACTTATCTGATCATTGGAACCATCTTAGTGGCACTGACTGAAGAAGTAGGCTGTAGTATCCACCAAAAGTCCTGAATAATCAAAATGTCCCTTTGGCCTGGTTATCCTAAAATGCTCATGATTATTTAAAATTCACTCTACCTGAGACCACTCTCCTTAGGACCCTTTCTTGAGACCTCCACATGGATTTTTATTATCCTTTACTTTGAGCATATCCAAATTGATTTCTCCACATGTTCTCTGCCGCTCTACCTGCCCTTTCTCCTGTGTTTCTCCTTTTCCTGGTTAGCACAATCCAGTCACGCCAGCCAGAAACCTGGGTGGCATTCTTGACATCAGCCCTTGCTCACTCCTGACTTGTCTTACCCCCCATGACCCTCAACTGTACTCCTCTAATGAAGGTCACTGATATTTCTCACCCAGATAACTTTAAGAGCTTCCTCACACCCTGCAAAAATCTGGATTTGTTTATTCAAAGTATATTTTTTTATGATCCACTTGGTGCCATCATTCTGATGATACCAAGATGAATTTGCCTAATCCTTGATCTTCAAGATACAGGGATTCCTTGAGGGAACAAATAACAGTAAGGTAGGGATGTGAATAAGGTGCCAAATGTATGGAGAAGAAGCTCTCTGAGGAGCCCTATAGGATGTGGGAGTGTCATCTCTCTGGGTCTTCATTACATGTGGCAGCTCCAGAGATACATACGCATTTAGACTGACATGTTGTGTAACAGATGCTTCTTGCAGGGGTTTGCACGCTCTGGGATCCAAAATCTTGACTCTTTTAGTCAGTTATACACCTAAATAGAATATTTCACTAGGGCTTACTAACATGAAAAAAAATATGAAGAAATAATAAACCCACTTTCAGTAATAGGAAGTATGTATGTTTCCAAATATGTGTCCATATGTGACAAAATGTGAGAGATATAAAAAGTTCTGATATAAATGTCTAGTTCTTGCCTGTCAAGCAATTGGTAGCCTTTAGCCAGCATGGCTTAGGTAACAGGTTGTCTGCTTTTCATAAATGATTCTGATTTAAACAGTCACTTGTGACTCATCAGAGTCTTATGATAATCCTGATCCAGTGGCTAAGAGAATGGCCTCTTGCCCTTCTGATTTCCATTCTCTTTGTTGTCTCCCAGCCTGCTCCTACTTTATAGCTTATGCTGGGAAGCTTGCTCTTTGCTTCAGGACATGCTTCGTGTGCTCTGAGAATTTTTCCTGTTCTGGAACTTTTGTTCTGTGTTGTACCAGCAGTTCTAAGAATAGTGCCTGACCCACATAATAGATGCTCAATTAAAACTTTGCTGATTAGCACTATCAAAAGAAAAAAACAAATGCACAGAAAATAACAAATGTTGACAAGGATGTCAAGAAATCAGAACCTTTGGGCACCATTGGTGGGAATGTAAAATAGGGCAGCCATTATAGGAAACAGTATGGAAACTTTCTCAAAAAATTAAAAATAGAATTACTGTGTGATCCAACAATCCCACTTCTGGGTATTTGTCCAAAAAAATTGAAAGCTGGATCTTGAAGAGATCCTTGTATACCCACATTCGCTGTAGCATCACTCACATTAGCCAAGAGATGGAAGAAACCCAAGTGTCCACAGATGGATGAATGGAAACAAAATGTGGTGTGTATATATATACAATGGAATATTATTCTGCCCTTAAAAAAAGAAATTATCATGTGCTCCAACATGGATGAACCTTGAGGACATCATGCTAACTAAAGGAAGCCAGTCACCAAACGATATGGCATGATTCCACATATATGTGGTATCTAAAGTCATCAAACACATAGAAACAGAAAGTAAAACTGGGGGCAGGGGTTGGGAGGAAGAATGGAGGGTTGCTAGTCAACAAATATAGTTTCTGTTTTGCAAGAATAAAGGGTTCTAGAGATCTGTTATACAACAATGTGCATTTAGTTAACAATCTGTACTATGCATTTAAAAAGGTTAAGATGGCAAATTTTAGGTTGTGTGTTTTTTTTCTGCCACAGTTGTAAAAATATGATATAGAGAGGATATAATAAAATGCAATACGCCTTTATACCAGAAGAACAAAAGGTTAAGGGCTGTGTTAGTTTAAAGCAAACAAACAAAGGTTTCAATTAATAGTAACATAAAGACAGATATGTAAAATATACATTTGTTAAATCAGAATCAGATTATGCTAGCTGGCCTGTTGTGCAACTTGCTTTTCTCACTTAACAACGTGGTGGAGACCTCTTTCCCTGACAGGGATCAGGGCTCAGCTCTAATGTTTCAAAAGGCAATGGAATCCTGGTGACTAAAACCACAGCTTATGTGACCCATATTTTATCAGTGGATATTTACGTTTCCATGATTTTGCTATTATAAATAATGCTACTTGCTATTAATTGCCTTAGTCTACCAAGTAGTCTTTTTTTTATTAAATAAATTATTTATTTGAGAGAGAGAGAGCATGAGTGTGGGGAGAGGGGCAGAGAGAGAGAAGGAGAAGCAGGCTCCGCAGGGAGCGCATCAAGGGGCTCTACACAGGGTTGCATCCCAGGAACCGGGGATCATGACCTGAACCAAAGACAGCTGCTTAGCCAACTGAGCCACCCAAGTAGTCTTTAAGTACCTGGTCTTTATCCTTGATTCACACCTAAGGTTTTGCTTTCCTTCAAAGTGTCCTACTTAATTCTAGACCCTTGCCTCATTTACCTGGAAAAATGGTGTGACACTCTAGCTCTGTCTCTCTAATCAGAGCGCTTGGCATCCACGTTCCCTCTGCACGCTGCAATTTCAGGCAGGATTTTTAAACCCGGATTTTTAAACCCGAATAAGAGCCACTTTTAGGTAGATAAGAACCCTTTATTGTGTAGCACCTGGACTTTTCTTTTGTCATAACGCCAGCCATCGATGAGCTAGTAGCACAAAGGATTGCTGTCTAATAAATTTAGTGACCTGTGTTGTGAAGATTACAATTGCATGATTATAATTATGCTTTTGAGAGCTCTCAAAATCTCATGAGCCATAGTCCCTTTCAGAAGCCAAGGCCTTAGAATCTGTAAATATGTTTTATTTGCTCACACTTGAAGTCCCCCTTGCTAAAATCAGCATAAACATCTGACTACAGCAAATTCATTCCTTGTTACCTCGCATAACATTGAGTGACATTTGAAACTAATTAGAATATTTTTAAAATAGTAGCCAGAAATATAGAATGTGAAATTCTCATCCTTTATTAATATTTACAATTGCTTGTAACAATCCACTATCCTTACCTAAGTCAATTTACTAAAACAGTTTCCCTGTTAGATTGTGACCCACATAAGGGTAGGGATGTGCCTTGTTCCCTAGTGCCAGCAATTGGCAGGGTGCCAGTCATGGGTAGCTGTTAAAGGAATTAATGTTTACTGATGATAGGGACAATAATAACATGGTGATTGTGTGGATGTGAGAAGCATAGGCATATGCAATCATACAACACATGTAAACACACATTTATGATTGTCTTAGAATTATGTAACTTAGGTGAACGATTTCAAAGGTAGCAGAAAAGCATCTCTCCCTTGGCCTGCAGAAGGCTCAAAGACCCGATCATTTGGCATAAGATTTCCTCAGCCCAGTGATTTGTTGAGATTCTGAAGAGACCATGTGAAACTGGGTCTGCTTTGCACACCTCAGTGTGAAAGGGCAGATTGTTACTGCCATCAAGATCAGGTAATGTCAAGATGCGCAGGGAAAAAGGAGAGCTGGGCACCCATTAGGCAGGGTCCCAGGGACCTCATGAGAAAACAAAGAGTACTTAAGGGACCTATGAAAATATTTTCCTAATTCAGCTTCTTGTACTGGGCTGGTGTTTTGAGAACTCATAGACAGATATGTACTAAGACAATGGCAACTGTGTCGATAAGAACAGAAAGAATTTGGGAAGTTGATTGTCTTTGCAGACTTACACATAGCCTTGAAGCCAGTAGAACATGATTGAAAGAGCATTTAGTTCAGTTTGTCTTTTTTTTAAGATTTCATTTATTTATTTAAGAGAGAGCAAGCGAAGAGCAAGTGCAGGGAGAGGGGCAGAGAGAGAGGGAGAGTCTTGAGAAGACTCCCTACTGAGCTAGGAGCTGGGCACAAGCGGGGCACCGGGCTCAATCTCACGACCTTGAGATCATGACCTGAGCCGAAACCAAGAGTCGGATGTTCAACCGACTGAGCCACACGGGTGCCCCCATTTGGTTTAGTTTTTAAGCATACGTATGATTTCAGAAATGGGTGGTTGAAAAATAATTACAGAATTTTATACACATTCTGTATATGTCCTCCTTCACATTAAGAGATGATAAGAAAGAAATAGGCTTTTATAATATATACATGAAAAGGTGTGTATGTAAATACTAAGTGCTTCACCCATATGAAAAAAGAAGTATTTGATTTCCTACCAACCCTGATGGTAATAGTAGTAATAATAGATACAGCTTAGAACTGTGTGCACGACATTTTAATCCTCACAACCAGCCATGATATGGGTATCGCTATTCTAACATTCAGATGTAGAAGCTCAGATTTATAAGTATTAATTGCTCAAGACAACTAATAAAGTAGGAATGTAATACCAAACAAGGTGTGAATGACTCGAAAAATGCAGGATTTTATTTACTATACTCTCCTGCTTCTACTTTTTGTAGAAAAGCTCATAAATCAGGATTCCATGTAGCCACATGAAAAAAAAAATTCTTTTTTAGATACTTTGACTTGTTTGATGCATCATTCTCAGTGACAACACTCAACATTCCTAAGATCTCTGTTCTGATTTTTCTCTGGTTTTGAAGAAATAACTATTTTTTTCCCACTTTTTATGTTGAACTAACTTTATTTTTAAACAGCCACAGTGCGATTCGATTCTCTTTCTGGGAAATGCTCAGTTTTAATAGGAGAAATGGATTATAGAATTCAGCGAATCACTTAGGAAAACTGCCTGACAGTTTTGAGCAAACCTTGTGTAACTTTTATGAAACACCTCCTATCAGTTTGTCAGGTAGGATTTCCCAAGCACAATCTTTTTTAGATTCCGTTGATTCCATTTTTAGGAGAGCATAACAGTAATAAGGCATCATTCCACAATGTGAAAGCTGTTCTCTCTTTTCCTTTTTAATTGAAGGATCAAGTATTCACACAGGGAGATATCTGCCACATTCAATCATCATCTGGACCTTGGGGGAAAGCCCACAGTTGATATTCATATTGCCAGGCTGTACTGGAAAAAAAAAAAAAAGGAAACAAACAAATATGCTTGGAGCATCTATATTCACTATCCGTGTTATTTTTATGACGCACTAAAGCGTTGTTGTTTAATTCTTACAGTAAACAGAATTCTTCAGTGTAAATAGAGATACCTTGTATTAAATTTACATCGTATTGTACTTGTATTGAAATTCCTTGGTTAAGGATGACAACCTACTGAGCACCTTAGGAAACACAATTTGACAGAACAGGAGGAAGAGGCACAAAGATACACATCCCAGTGGATGTGCTTTGTGGACAATTATGATTCAGCTTCCCTGTGAGAATTAAACACCTTTGAGATCCTACCATCATGGAAGGAGAAAAGTGATAAACCTGAGACTGCTTACCCTGGTGAGCCAGTGGGAATTAAAGATCCATTTTGTGGATTATCCACTGAAGAACCAACTTTGAAGAACTGGATTAAATACGCTGATCCCCCTTACCACACAGCATGATATTGTTTCATTGTGTTGGAGCTAGCTTACCAATTATTAGCACGAGAGAATGAGCGAGAGAGAAGGACAGAAAATACAAAACACTGCAGCATAATGCATGACCGTAATGTTTTATGTTAGATGTATATATTTTTGAGGCTTCTCTGGATCCACTCTTTGCTCTTCCACTCTTTCCTGTATCCCACGAAGTTGATCTTTCCTCACAGAATCAGGGAACTCTCTCTCTCTCTCTCTCTCTCTCTCGCCTCCTTTTGGTTTGTCCATGGGCTCTGGCAGCAGCATCCAGAGATGACAGGGTGGGAGGGGATTGGAGTCTCAGGATGTAAAGCCTTTGTTCCCTTTCTACCAGGCTCTGGGCTCCAGGGCAATATTCCTCCATCAAGAGGTACAGCTCCTTCCCAATGGCCCTTTCCTATATTTCCAGCTCTTTTATTTTTTTTAAAGAATTTATTTATTTATTTATTATTTATTTATTTATTTATTTAAGAGAGAGATTGAGAGTAGGAGCAGGGGGTGGGAAGGAGGCAGAGGAGGAGAAGCAGGGAGAAGCAGGGAGCCTCATGTGGGGCTCGATCCCAGGACCCTGAGATCATGTCTTGAGCCAAAGGCAGATGCTTAAGGAATGGACTGAGCCACCCAAGCACCCCATAACTCCAGCTCTTTGTCCAGGTTCCCAAATCTGTTCTCATCCTTTCCCTTGCAAGTTTGAGGATGTTTATGGGCTCCTACTTTAATGGTTAACATGGTCTCCTAGGAGGCCTAACTATGACCCAGTTGGGATGGCATCATTACCGCCCAGTGCTTTCCTTTTACTCTGCCTGTAACTTTGTAAATGAGTTTGAGTCGCCATCAAGTTTCTTCTGAGACCTGAGACCTTAACTGATTCTTAAATCTTGTATAACCTACACTGAACACACATAATTTGGGGGCTGGATGTAGAGATAAATGTAAAATGTATTCCGGGAATAGCAAAATTACATTAGTAAACACATAAAAATGCTATTTGATTAAACTTTGTTTTGGCACTCCAGACATTTTAAAAGCAAATAAGAACAGTGTTCAAAAGTTCTAGATGAAGATTGCTTATCTACTAAGTCTGTGGTATTTAATTTTTAAACAGTAACCAACTCATTGATATCTCATTGAAAGCTTTCTATTATTATAAATATTTATTTGATAATCAAATAATGATTTGTGACATTCTTCCTCTTGATGAAGTAGGTCCAAGTGCCATGTGCATCTTAAACACAAGTTTCCCAGGTCAGCTTAGTTTCTTAACCCACCTAGATTAGGTTGGCCTCTGTCTCCCCTGCCACTATCATTTTTTCTTCTTTTCCATCTAGTTCTCCTTTAATAATCTTTGCACACACATAATCCACTGAGTCTGTCTTCTCACTTAGATTGAAAGTCTTATGAAAGCAGGACCAGGACTGTTCTGTATTCGCAGCTTGGAACACAATGTCTGGCCCATAGGAAGTACTCCATAAATATTTACTGATGAGTCAGATAACTACTGAAAACCAAATTCACTACATCCAGCAGATTATTTTTTTCCAAAAGGTGTTTTAAAGCACTTGGTAGGTACCTGTTTTTTTGTTTGTTTGTTTGTTTTGTTGTTGTTGTTATTGTTTTTCACATCGTACTCTCCAGACTTGTTTGGGATAGGAAGGAATCTTAAATAAAGAGCATACGTATAAGAAACTGCTAGGTGATGACGGATAGCATACCAGTGGGGAATACAGACCTGTCTAAAATGTGCTTCCAAGAGATGGGCAGGTTATTTTTGACAAGAGATGTGCATAGGAAGAGATCGTTTAAGGCAAGGTTCCCACACTAAATAAGGCTTTAATTTACTCCAAAAGGAAGGGACAACTCTAAGTTCATTCCTCGTATATGTGACACACTTAACTCCTAAGGTACCTTCTTGTATGCTCACTTATTTGATTTTCACATTAACTCCATCAAACCTCCAGGGTAAGGAATGTTACCCCCATTTTATTGATAAGGCAACAAAAGCTTAGACAACATGATCTTTCTGACCAAGTATTAAAGGTGTGTGGTCATGAGAGAAAGGCTGTATGCTCCCCATCCTTTTCTTCTAAAAGCTTAATCAAATGTCATTGGATGCAGTCACAGCTCTCATACCACCACAAGGGCACCAGGTACCTGGCTAGTGTCCATTCTTTGGTGAAGCTCTCATCAATACCAGCAAACCATTTACTCTTAAACAATGTCCACAGTGATGTCAGGTGCTTGGTCCAGTATACAGTCCTCAGATGGATTCTCATTCATCTTGAGCTAGTGTTGCAAAGAGGATACAGCCAACACTTAGATCCTCAGGAGTCCTCAAGGCTGGTGGAAAGACCCCTGAACATCCTCTCAGCCCCTTTCTTCGCAAACAAAAGCAAACCAAAAGGTTGAAAAGAAAGGATAGAAGGAAGCAAAGTTGGTGTAGCTATTTAAATATCGGACAAAGGAGATTTGGTGGCAAATAGGATTAATAGTGATAATTAGGTAAGTTCAGATTAAAAAAGGGTGACTAAAATTAAGAACCCTTCTTTCATCAAAATGTGGTTTAAAGTTCCTGAAAAATAAGTAATAAAGTGGGATATAATATTTGTAACATACATAACTTTCAGAAGACTAGTGTTCAGAATATATAAAGTATTCTTAGGAATCAATAATAAACTGGGGACGGAATATAGCCAATTATAATTATAATTAGCATTGTACAGTGACAGACTGTGCCTTCATTTATCATGGTGAGCACTGGGTCATGTATAGAATTGTATCATTATGTGGTACACTTCAGAGTAATATAACATTGTCAACTACATATCAATAATTTTTTTAATATATAAACTTAAGCTTAGAAGAAATGAACCCCAAACTCTACTTCACTCATTGTTTTCTTAAACATTTTATCAATGGTAATATATTCACAGATATTACAAAAAATAATAATTAACTGGGGAAAGATCTGAAAAACCATTTCACAAAAGAAAAAGAAAGTAGATCCTGGTAAATATAAGGAAAGGTGCTCAACTTCTTTATTCAACTGGAAAATTAAAAAAAAAAATAATACCAAAATAATATAGCGTTTTACCACATGTAATACTGGCAAAGTTTTGTGTTTTTTCTTAAGATTTATTTATTTATTTATTTATTTATTTATTTATTTATTTATTTACTTATTTACTTATTTATTTATTCATGAGAGTCACAGAGAAAGAGGCAGAGGCATAGGCAGAGGGAGAAGCAGGCTTCATGCAGAGAACCTGATGTGGGATTCGATGGGCCCATGGCAGACACTTAGCCACCGAGCCACCCAGGCATCCCTGGCAAAATTTAAAAGTGTGACTATACAAAGTCCTTTTGAGGATATGGAACAAAGAGAACTCACATGCACTATAGGTTGTAATGGGAATTGATGCACTCTCAAAAACAGTTGAGTGTTGTCTAGCAGAATTGAGTATATCCCGATTTCACTTGGGATCTATGCACTAGGAAACTTCATTTCTGCCTCAGGACATACATACAAAAAATGATAAAAAGCTACAGTGTAGTAAGAGAAGGTGGAGGCAATCCAAATAGCAACAATAGAATAAATGAATGAATCGTGCTGTGCAGGAATACGACTCAGCAATGGAAATGAGCGAAGTATGACTACCCGTTAACAGAATGGATGGGACTCATGCTTATTATGGTGAATTAAAAAAGATGCAAAAATACATATACTTATATTTTTAAGTAGACTCCACACCCAGTGCAGAGCCCAACACGGGGCCTAAACCCATGATGCCAAGATCAAGATCCCAACTGAGATCAAGAGTCAGACACCCAACCTACCGAGTCATCCAGGTGCCCCCCCCCCCAAAAAATGCATATTATGTGATTCTATTAATACAAAATTGAAAAATACACAGAACTTAATTACATCATTTACGGATGCATTCCTAAGTGGAAAAGGAAGGAAAACATTCTTTAAAAGCCAACACAGTTTTCAGGGCAGAAGAGAAGGAGTTGGAATGAGGGAGGACATGTGGAAAATTCATGGGGTGCTGGCAATATTTTGTTTTTTAACCTTGGTGATACTTACATGACTTTTTGCTTTTACGTTCGTCTTTAAGACATAACATTTTATGCACTTTTCTATGTTATGTTTTATCACATAATTTAAAAATACAGAAAAAAACAGTTGCACAGAAGTTGAGAGTGTAATGTCTGTGTACCGTCCATTCTGAGTGTTTCTGTGTTACACCAACCCATAGCTCTGACGCTTCCTAGCTGTCTCGCATCCGCCGTGTTATTTCACCTTTCTCAAACTTGATTTTCTCATCTGTAAAGGAAAATTGAAACTCTTTTTGCCTTCAGGGATTTTTCATGAGGATTGAACAGTATACATGCTGTTGTTAATTTTTCAGCATAAATATCCTCTGACTTTCAAGTGTTTGCCTCTTCTTATCTGTCATGCTTCCCTACGTAACAGCTTTTGTTTTGTATTTTGGTGAAATGTTATGTGTCAAGATAGGTACAAATTCACATGCAGTTGTAAGAAATTATGCAGAGAGATCTCAGTGACCCCTTGCCCAGCTCCCCGAGGGTGCTGTGGAAACTATAGTACACTATCCCAACTAGGGTTTTGACACCAAAACAGTCAAGATGCAAAACAGGAATGTGACTTTTTTTTTTAATCCCCCAATTGACAAACTTTGTCCCACTTTGGCCATACATGCCCGCTTTGAAACTAGCAGTAGAGAGGTAAGTTAGGTCTTGTAGCAGGCTTTTAAAAGTCTTTCATGGCTCCCCTTACAGACCATCTCTGTAAGGTGGACGGATCCTTTGCTTTCCTAACTAGTGACCTACGACGCCATACCTCAGCCCTAAGCATCATAAATTAGTTTTATTAAAGAAGAGAAAGTATATAAAACTGTTAAAGGTATTTCTCTCTTAGAATTCCATGTTACTGCTGCAATGTGGCATTCCTACATCCCTGCCTCCATCACGAGTTACTATATATCTGGGAAAAGGAGACTTAAAAATTATTATTTTTTCCTTTTGGTATTTTCAGCTCCATGGTCTTCCCTAATCCGGTCTATTGCATGTGTGACTCTAGAGGAATTCTTCTAAATACAACGTTTATTTTTCCCCCCAGTAAATACACAAAAATGTCCATGGTTCTACTGGGCATCACAAAATCCTCAACCCTTGGAGTGGCATCCAAAGCCTGAACCTCCTTTTGAAGGCTTGTTTTCTATTAGGCTTTCACTAGTTACAACAATAACAGCAGAATATGGATCTGTTTGGATATCTTTACTATACTTTGCTTTTTCTTGCTTCAAGGCATTGGCAAATGTCATTTCCCCACCAGGAACATCTTCCTGAGACGTGGCCTTTTCACATTTTGACTTTTATGCAAGACCCAGCTTCTTTGTACAGAAGCCTTGGCTGCTCTAAAAAGCTTTTAGGACTCACTTTAGCCAGAGTGTTTGCCCTCTGCTAGAAGCTCCTGTATGGCTATCCCATTTGTTGGACATAAAGTTTTTGTGGTGCTTATCACTTTTATTTAACTCTTGAATTGTTGTTTAATTAGACCTGTGTTTAACCCTTTTCTTACTTCCATAAAGGCACATATTATTTCTTATTCTATCCCCCAAAGTACCAAGCATAGTATCTTTCAGGAATTGACTTCCAGTAAATATATATTAAGCTTTCATTAGGCTCAACTTAATTGCTTTTAGGGCCAGAACATGTACATCATGTCTTAATTTGAGTGGAATTCCTAAATATTTTAGCAGAGAAAGTTAGGATAGAAATGAGTAAGAGGAGCCGTAGTAGTAGGGGGATGAGATTGCCAGGTTCCAAGCCTGAGTTGATATTTATTTGTATGACCTTGGGAAATAGCTTAGCCTCCCTAAGCATCCCTTCCCTTAACTCTGTAACAAGGCAAATAACCCTTCTTATTTCTTGATGTTGTTAAAGTTAATGGAAATAATTCATATCACGTATAAAGCCTACTGTCTGATTCAAAGTGAGTGTTCAATACATTTTTAATAATAAAGTTTTTTATGATCTCAAAAATACTTATATGGCATGTTAAGAACTTTGCATTTCACTTTTTTCAAAGCTATTCATACAAGTCCTGTACTCTACTCAAAGAAGGAAAGTGTCTCCTTAAGCTTCACTTAAAATGTCCACTGGATTATATTCATTAGTTTCCATTATGCACTTTGGGAATCTGAAGCCAATGAAAATTGTTTTCATATATATTTTAGACTTATTACTTATTAAATGTATGTTTTTGGAACTGAATTATACAATATTTTGTATAACACTAATTTTATTTACATTAAAAAGTCTGCTAATGAAAAGTTATGACATCTGCCTGCCTTTCTTGGTAAGGAATGGACTATTATATTCAAATGATATCTCTTATTGCCCACAAATTTGCCCTAAAGTTTGACTCTATGTCCTTAACTAGAATATTATAGCTACTGGCCTTGCTCAAACCAGGTCAAAGGCAATACCTGCACTTGACTCAGGCTCCTTTTTATGGCAAACATAGACACCAGCCATAAGCCACAGTGGTATCCCACTTTGGCCTGACCTTGGGATCTGATGATTAGCTCGTAAGATCTGGACCTATGGGCAGAAAACCCAGAGAGACCAACATCATGAGTCTGTTCCATCCTCACTACATGCTTACATTGATCCCAGCCTCCCAAGCCTGGGATGGGGAACTTTCATCTTGCTAGTACTCAGTGAAGGCCTGATGGATCCCTGCTTGCATGTGGTGTGTTCAGATACGTGTTTTGAAAAATGGCCCTCGGTCTGCAGTGTGAAGAATGAATTGCATGGAAACATGAATAATGCATCAAAACATGTAGGTGGCTATGATTCTCAGGTATGAGATGATGGCAGGATGGACTAAGTGGCCATGAGTATGGAGATGGGTGAAGATCAGTTGGGAATGTAAAGTCCACAGGCCTCAGTGATGGAGTTGGTTTGGTGGGGGAGAGGGAGGAGAGTGTCCAGTATGACTTAAAGGTTAGACTACGCTTACCTAGTATACCCTTGGATTATACAGCTTGGATCTACAATTGATCTTTTAGCCCTTCCTACAAATGCTGTCAAATAGTGCTTATCTACAGAATGGTGGGTAACTCTGTATATGCGTATGCATGTGTGCGTGCGTGTGTGTGTATGTGTGTGTGATCTCATCTGCATGAAAGCTGGATTTCAGTCTCACCCACCTTTCCGTTCAGATGCATCCTAAACCCTAAAAAGTTTCTGAGTAGTTGACTTAACTGTCACAAATCTCACTTAATTTCATTTTCAGCTCATTTGCCATGTATTCATCTTACTCTAAGTCCTTCTTTTAGTGTCTATTATTTCTTTATTCTTAGTTCCAGATGTCATGGTTATCTAGTTTCTTGGCATAGCTTGCTAGGGGTTGACTTGCAGAAGTCAAGTAGACAAAACAACAAAGAAAATCTAGAGAGACTGTCACTGAGGGAGGAAGAAGTAGAAGGCAAAAAGCAGACATAGGAATGGATTAAGTATAGCCACTGAGTGATGTGAAGGGTAAAAGCCGGATAAGTATCCTAGATCTCATCAGTCCCTGAGGGCATCGCTGAATTAGAGAATATAGTCTTTGATGTCCATAATGCACAGTTTGAGTCATCATGAGATGATTCAATTATATTCATTAGAGTCTGTGTGGGAAGACAGGTAAGTACTGTGGAGTCCTTGCTAGAAAGATTTCCTTTAAAAATGGTTAAGATTCTTAAAGTTTGTACGTAAGGAATGAGATTTAGTTATAATGAAAATTAACTTCTATGAAATATGTCATTTCCCAATATGTCAGATAAATGAGATATTATGCACCTAATCCTAGCATAAAAGAAATTCTCTGTTCCCCAATTATGTAAGAAAACGGAAATATTGATTTGGGTACTTTCTATGTCATTGTTGAAAAGCGGGTCAAGTAGATAGCGTTTTGAGGGTCTTCTTTAAGAGCTTCTCCAACACATTATTTGCACATAAGTTTTTTTTTTTTTTTTTTTGGTGAGGATTAAATGATTGCTTAGCAGAGTGCCTGGCACATCATAACTTCTTATCATGATTATTACTGTGATTTTATCCATTTTTCGTCTCTTAATTTCCTGTGACTATTTAGTTTTATACTGTATATCTTTCATTTCTTAGTTTTAATTCATTTGTGCTTTTGTGTGTCATGTATTAAATGACATTAAATCAAATACTTTCTATAAGTATTCTCAGAGTTATCATAGATGGTTGTACTAGAATAAAGGAAAACAGTTGGCAGCCATCCTTTTGTGTGTGTGTGTGTGTGTGTGTGTGTGTGTGTGTGTAGCCATAGCACTACATGATAGTGAAATACTCTCCAAAATTTGGAAGTGAGGGAAATAGAGCTGCTCTTAAAAGGTAAGCTGTACAAAGTTATCCTCATAAGAGAAAATGAGACAGAGCAGTAGTTTTATTTAAAAAGTATTAGCTCATGTGATGTGATAAGCACTGGGTGTTATACTATATATTGGCAGATAGAATTTAAATAAAAATTAATAAATAAAAAGTATTAGCTCAAAAAAAAGTGTTAACTCATTCAAATATAAACAGCTTTAATCCTAAAGGATATACTGACCAGGATCTCACTAGTGAAACAGAAAATGTGCTAGGAATATAAGACAGATGATATTTAATATAAGGAGTTGGTTACAAGTGTGTTGGAAGGGCTACAGAAACAAAAAGGGTGATTCTCAGTGCCCTGGTGTTCGGCTTCCAAGCCGGCCTCATCTGCTGCTAGCTGCCAGATTTGCTGATTTGATGCTTCAACCATCAAGAGGCGCTACCCCAGCCTGAGCTAATATGTCACCCAGAGTCCATCCCTGAAGAAGCTGGAAATGCCAAAGAGGCATTTCTGCAGCTGGCACTACCTGAGGCCATGGCTGCTTTGTCCCTCCGCTGACCTCTCAACGGTCAGCAAAAGCCTCAGCTCTTGGAGCTGCAAGTTGGACATTTTCTTTCTTCCTGTTTCTGCCCTCTTTGCAGCACCTCCCATTGGTGAGATCCAAGAGGAAGCCAACAAGCCACAGGGCTGCAAGTCAGAGGATGGGGTTTTAAGCCCAGCATACAGAGCAGACTATAGACGTGTGGATGTGGGGCTGTGGGTAGGTGAATTAGATGAATAACCAGTTTATTCAGCACCCATGCACATGCTTCCTTCTTCCATTAGTTTCCATGAGCAGCAGCAACCACTGCGTGCTTCCGCCTAACATCCTACTGTGCTTTGTACAATGAAGGAGCTCTCGCCCTCCATCATCGTATCAACGCCTGGGGAGTGTTCATTCCCCTTGAGTTTAGAAACAACCTACCTAGATATCCTGCAACCTAGAAACTAAGATAAAATATCTACTAGCTTTCTCTATATACATCAATAGGGAAAAGGGGAGAGAAAATTAGTTATTATGTACAAATCTTTATGTAATAGGAAAGAAATAAAGCATGAAATAACACCTGTGATTCTTATTTCCATAACTAGTTTAAGGCCACAGTTGATGTTTATAACCTCGTCTCTTGGCCCTCAGCCAATAGTTCATCTGTTTGGGATTCTTGACCTAGTAAGGTAACCCAAACCTTCATTACTGCAGGGTGTATGTGCTTAGTGTCAGCATGCAGCAGGAAGCTAATTTCTCCTTCCACATAGTAACCTTTTCCTTTCCTATTGATATAGTTGCATGAGGATCCCGAATTGCCAGGTAAAATTCTGTTTTCTAATTTAGTTTTACCTTGGTTGCAGCCCGCAACATAGATTTTCCTCCTTGTGCCTAGAGAAAGCAAAAATATTTTGGGTAGGTTAAGTGTAATAGTAAGAGGAAACACTCTGGCTACCTTCTCTTGGTTCCTATTTCCACATTGCTCACTACAGAAAAGCCAGCATCAAATACTGATCCTTAGTTCAAATCAGGTGCAGCATCCTATAGGAACCCTCAAATCCACAGGTGGTATCACCCAGCTTGAGCTGTAATGTGCACTTCAGGAGGCCATTCCAGAAGTCTCTTAGGCTATGGGTTGATGAGGTATATTGTAAGATGAGTAATTTTTATAGTGGTGACTCGCATCCTACTTGTTTTGCTATAAACTAATTTTTACATCAAAAGCAGTGTTATGAAGGATATCCTGACAATGCGTGCAGCATTCTGTAAGTTTGCACATGATGGTGCTGCCAGATATCATGAGCAGGTTCTGAAAATGAGCAACTTCCTCCCACAAGAAAGGAACGCTTAGGAAAAAGCTCCTGGTACCATGGCCCCACCAGTAACACTATCCCTAATGTGATGATGAGTGAAGACTTGCTCTTCCTTTAGGACAAATGAGACCAAATTTGGAGTTCCCAGGCTAAGCATCAGGCCTCTTGGAAGGCAGCTGAATTCCCTGACAACCTTGATTTTGCTAGTCTTTTGTTTCAAAACTCATTCCCTCTCTAAATCTCCTATCTGTGAGCTATTCTTTAATACCATCTTTTTACCAAGTCCCTTTTCCTATCTCAGGTAGCTAGGTATCTCCTTTTCTTGTAGCCTTACATTTTCCCTCTAGATTGGATGCTAATATTTTTACTCTACTGCATGTTCATTAATTTATTCATTTAGTCAATATGTATTAAGTGCCTACTATGTTTGGGGCATGGTGCTAAGCTCTAGAAATACACAGGTGAGGAAGAGTCAAGATTGCCTTGGGGATCCTACAGAGAGGCAATTAAACAGCCACTGTGAAATTAATTTTACTTTGAATGAAGTTCCAATTTAGCTTATAAGCAAAGTTTTATTTCTCATAGTATAACGCTTGATCAGGTTGGGGATTCTGTGATTCCAGGGAACACGGATCCCTAACTTCTTTTTAATGAAAATATTTTGACTGCATAATTCAACTGATTATATTCAATAACTATTTAATCTCTCATATCTCTACTAGTTGATTTCATGAAAAGACACATAGCTTTCCTTCTGAAATAAATTTTAGTAGATCATTAAAACCAGTAAATCATAGCTTCTCGAACCCATTCATGGGTGTCTCATGAATGTACTTTGTGCCATTTGTGCAAGGTGTTTATGGTTAGGTTATGTAATATTGTAGTTGAGACATGGGTTCTGGAGCCAGACCTCCTAGATTCAAATCCTGAATCTAGCTCTGGTCAGCTATGTGATTTCGAACAAGTAACCTAATCCGTCTTGTCTGAATTTCCTCATCTATAAAATGGTGATAATCATATTGCCTCTATTCTGGTAGTGCTGCTGGGAGAGGGTTAAAAAGGAGTTCATACACAACAGGTACTTACAACAGTGCCTGACACATCCTGAGTAATACATAATGCATTAGCAGATAAGGTTATTTGACTTCTAGAGCACATCTATTAAGGATCTCATTTTAGAATGCAATAGAAATTATAAACATGCTTAATTTATTCATGTTTGATCTGGAACACGAATGATAGCTAACATGATGTAACAGGAAGAGTCCCATTCTGAGACTCGTGGGTTCTATTTCTGTCTCTGTACTCATTAGCTTAACAATTTGATATTTAAGGGTTTAATGCCGGTTTGATTCTTAGGAAAGAGATAGGGTTTAGACTGAGGAAAATACCAGATGCTATGATTCAGTATTTCCATGAAATTAGAAATCACGTCAAGAGGTGCTTGCTTTCTTAGGACATTCTTTGCTATTGTCCGGTCACCATACTAAAATCCCATTATTATCTTCCCAGGTGTTATCACAAGCTATGGACTATATCTAGATGGTATATTAATTCACAATTCCTCAGAACTCAGCTATCATGCTTATGGATTTGCTCCTTGGAGCTTACATTCCTTCAGGGTCCGAGCATGCACGGCCAAAGGTTGTGCCCTGGGCCCGCTGGTAAGTATGTGCATTTACATTCTGGGAATGTATTAAATGTCAGATGACAGTGAATATCAAGGAAGAAGTAAGTGGTGGTGACTCATTCTCTGCACAGCGAGGCTTTCAAGCAGGATAGGAGATTTTCTTTTTATAAAATTTTATTTAAGAGTTAGTAAGAGTTTATATTCCACACAAATTTCAGGACTGTGCATAGGTCTAGTGAAGGAGAGAATCTATATTTCACTGAAATTTGTCAAGGTAAGTTGGCCAGTGTAGCAGAAATACATACAATTTTGCTTAATTTAGTCACATATTTACTTAAAGTGGATGTTTTTCTTTCTAATAATGGGCCCAACAAGGTAAGTTTATGATTGAAATGTGAAAACAATCCAAAGTCCCTGATTGCCACGGTGTGGCAACACTACAACCCAACAAGTGGGTCAGACAATTAAAAGTTTGATCTTGCCTCCTCTGATAGAATAAAATATATTTATATCATCAGTGTGATATAGTTTCATAAGAACAATATTTAAAATTGTACCAATATTAGTTTTTGATGTCCACATTTCAGAGATCTATAGTATCTATATTTCGTTAGCAGTTAAAAGGTTGACAAATTATGCTTTTTATTTTTTAATATAATTTTTCAAACTCAATAGTGCATAATTGTCGTAGACTAGCATGACATTCCTTAGTTTCAAAACATCAGATTTTATTTTTGTGCATTTTTCTTAATTAGATTTAGCTTCTTTTAAAGGAAACACTCATTACCTTTAGATATTTTTTGGCAATGTTTGCTAATGCTCTATCATTTTAATGCACTCTGTCTTCATTCAAGAGTGTATTATATAAATATTACCTTGGAAAACAGCTCTACAGTTTAATTCTTTGCTTCCTTCTTTTTGATCACACCTCCCATTTTGTTTCAGAGGTTGGTTGCTTTCCAAGCTGCTAACATCGTCCATCGGTGGAGCGGAGCTGTAGTCTTTATTGCCATTAAGTATTTTATAGCTCAGCCCCTCTGATGGTTACTTACTCTTAAAAGCAGGATTGGCAATAGGCCAGCTTTTCTTCTCCATTCAAAAGAAAAGCAAAAGAAACATGAGAACACTTCACATGAGCTTGAAACCTAGACTCTTTCAAAAATATAAACTGCACCTTGTGGTTCTGGCTACTAAATTGGCTCCCACACTGTCTCCTGATGTTCTGGGAACTTTAAACAGGGGGGGACAGGGTTATTGATCTGCGTCCTGTGCGGATAAGATAGTGGGCGATGTTAGCCTTAAGAAATCAAATGCCACAGCACCCTGACGGGAAGGGAGAGAACAGAATTGGATTGTAAAACCTGCTTTGCCATGGCCTCGTACATTCTAGACTCGGTCCTGATGTAAAGCACCGTTATTTTCTCCCCATGGTACTTTTCTTTATCCTGTGCTCAGTATGCAAACGCTTTTCCCAAGTCAATGATCCATCTCTAATCACTGGGATTGAACAACAATGTCTTTATTTAGAACAAGTCAACTCTGTGCTGCCAAGAAGTTAAAACTGGCGGTCCTCAATTGATTTCTAAAATATTTTTGTGCCAATTACAGTACATATTGGGCCCTTAAGAGATTACGTATCTGAATATTCTAAATCACCCTGGATATCTATCCCAGTCAGAAAAGATAGTACAGATTCAGATACATATATCACCTAAGGGTATTCTTTATCTAAAGCCCAGTGTTACACCAAGTGTTTCATTGAAACAAAATATTCATGATTTCTATTTTTAGATCTTTTGCTGGCAGAAATTGAAAAACAAATTTTTGCGAGTCAATGTTTTTGTTCTAGGTGAACCTTTTTTCAGTGACAATTCCTGGTTTTTAGAAAGAGGAGCCTGTTATTTTACTATTTCATGTCATTGTTTTTCATGCATGCAGGGAAATACTAATCCATGTGTTTTTGTGACAAATGAGCTCTGTTCCTGAATGTGGTATGGTTCACCCTCAAAATTGACAAGTTCATATAATAAAGGGGGAAAAAGAGTAAAAAGGACAAATTTGATAAAATAGAATATTTTAAAAATAAAAGCGTATGCATATATATTCCACATTTTTGCCATTTTAATGTAGTATTAGCTCAATATGTTTTGCTTTTAGCCTGATCAAATTTATGACTTATTTGTGATTCGGAAGGAATTACTCTATACCCATCTGAAAAAAAAAAAAAAAAAAAAAGGATTTTCTTGTAGTTTGCTCATTTCTCATCTGTTTACACAATATATTTGGCTTTTAAAGAAATTCCAATGTTAAAAACAATTTATAATGTCTTTGATCCTAATTTTAAGATGCTTATATGCATTGTCAAATTTAATCCCGTAATTGAAGCTTTATAAATGTTTGAAATAATGAAAAATTAACAGAATAAGCAACAGAGGATAACTTTTTAAAGGTTTTCCTTGTTTTCAATTATATTGTTGAATTATATTAGAGAGAAACCCTTCACATTTTGTGTAGCTATAATAAGATGCATTAAATTTGTCCATAGGATAATCACTTTGCTTTCGTTTGTTTTTTTTTCCACTTAGCCAATGTTAGATAACACTGGTGGAGTCTAAGATTGGGAATTTTATGACTGTGTCTGGCCTTGGAACATTCATTGAATTCAATTCTCCAAGGACCCTCTTAAGGATGAAATGTGAAACTATAGGTCACTGCGGTGTGATATAGTTAAAAAGCTGCTTTGGTTTCTTGGTGATGGCATGTTTAGACACATAAATGCACCTAAACACACATATATACAAGCTCAGCTTTTCACATTTATTATTTACAAAGACACAGATTTGTTATTTAAGACATCTAAATCTTAACGGTAATATGTAATTGTCAAGAAAATCCTACATGGGAAATCTACCCTAAACCTGCTCTTTTTCCCCATGCCTTATTGGCAAATATACTTAGTCTACTAAGCCTCAGATTTTTCAATTATTACAAAAGGAAAATAATGCCCGCTTTAAACAGTATTGCTGTAAAATTTAAGTGAGATATTTATGCAAAGATTGCTGGTACATAAGAGTTTTATTAAGGACGAAAATTTTATTAAAATGTTTGCTTTCACTGCACATTTATTCTAAAAAAAAAAAAAAAAATGTTTTCTGTGCCAGGGGAAGTTTCCAGATAAAAGCCAAGCCAGCCTTCCAGAATGCCTTTTCCCTAACATTCTGTTAAGGCAAGGTAGATAAACAAAGAGGTAATTTTTTTTAAGAGACTGAATCAGAGCAAAATGGTACAGTTGCCAAATCTAATGTAGAGTAAAAACGGATGTATTTATCCAGATACTTAAAGAAATTTTTAAAATACATCATTTTGAATCAACCAAATGTTTAAGGATAATAATATAACTATCTGGGATTGCCCTTAATTCTTCAACTTTTTGAATCTCACTTTATTCAAAACACTTTAAAATCATTTTCTATGCAATAATTTGAATTATATACATAGACATAATGAAGCCAATTGCATTGTTATGAAATATTAAAATGATGAATTGATATTTTTCCAGTCAAGTTTCTTTATCATTTTTTGGTACATAGTCATTAGACTAAAAAAAAAAAAAAAAAAAAAAAAATGAGTAGGAGTTATAGATCTAAAGAACCCCATAGCCTTTCTCAGTTGAAAATAAAACATGTCGTGACCTCATACTTATTAAAAATTAACACTCTTGTCTTTTTCACATTTATTTTCATAATTGGGAAAGTGTATTCACCCTAACAAATGAAGGTTTCATAATTGAGAATATTTGCCTGCCTAAGGATTTCGTGTTTGATCACCTTCTGGTGAGGCATGAGCCTGTAGTCTAAGAATAAGGTCAAAATTATCAACGTATTCAATAAATCTTAAAAGGTCAAACATTTGCAAGGATGCCTATGAGTTTGTGGTGATTAGTTAACAAATTTAAGCCAGTTATTAGAAGATGCTAAATATCCTGAACCTCATTTTACTTTCTTGCCACTTTCAACCATCCTCCGGTCACTTAGTCATTTTATTATTAGTTAGCTCCTAAAATCTTCCTGGCCCCTGTGCAGTTAGGGATTATATTTTATTTTGATTATATTTTATTTCGGAGTCCTTCTCTTTAACTAATTCCTCTTTTGCTCTTTTCTGCATAGGTTCATTAACACTATATTAATGAAATTTTCAACTTTTTTGTGATTATACCTTAGGGATGGAGTCAGTCAGGTACATTTATTTCTTGATGTCTGGCATGATACCATCTTTCTGTACCTGGCAGCAACATAGCTCAGAGAACCCTGTGTGTGCACATGTGTTGTGTGCATGCACGTGTGCACACACACACACACACCCGCCAGCACACAGACACACAAAGATGCTTGGAATGGCCTTTGACAAAGCCCAGAAACCTACCACTCCAGTCAGGAACCTCTGAAAACAGACCTTTTGCATTTCTTCTCTTTTGCAATCACATGAAAATTGTTTTTAAGCGGTCCTAGAAATAGTCTGTGGATATGCACAGCCATGGGCAC